>NC_138347.1:58387637-58987637 GCF_046562875.1 Panthera onca
CTAATTATATATACAAATACGTATCTATATATATATCTTAATTACAAGCTCCTAAAATAGGGACATAGATAGAAATAGTAGGGGCAAAAAGAAAAAAAAAGAAATAGGAGGGGCAAGTAGGTTTAAGAGCTGACACACCAGTGAGTAATGGTAATTAAAAAAAATAATCTGCAGTGTGAGAGATTGATTTATGAAATGAGATTAAAACAACTGAGTTTCTTTGTCTGAGTCTGAGCAAAGACAGGATATGATAAGGTCCTCAGGTATCTGAATGATGCACGTACTCATAGGGCAGGAACACTAATGGTCTCTCGAGTATGAGGTGTAGCCACAGGCAGTGTGAAATATAAATCTGCGTTTTATGTCAAGCATGAAGTGTGTGCATTGGAGAGGAACATGGATTTTTTGGAGGGCAGTTCTTTCTAAAAGTTACTCTTGCTGTGGGAAATCTATGTTGCCCTGTATTGATTGGGATACAGGGACCAAATGGCAGTGAGTGACTGAAAAGATTCCTTCCTCCCTGGGTTACTATGGCAACTGGGCAGCCCTCTGTTGCCCAAAGCTCAGGCATGTGATGCACCACACGGGGAGGGAGTTTTGAGCAGTGGAGGAATTTTTCTCTCCTTCCAGACTGGCAGAAGAACCCCACAGATCTGTGAATTTTTCAGGGAGACATTTGGCCGCATGACGTATTTTTCCTGTGTTGCCTTTCACTGAGAACAATTGGATTTGGCTTTTAGACTTGCTTGTTTATTAGTACAGTAATCCCCCCCTTATCTGCAATTTTACTTTCCCTGGTTTCAGTTACCCACTGTCAACCTCGGTCTAGACCCAGCTGATCCTCCTTATGACCTACCATCGGAAGGTCAGTAGCAGCCTAACGCTATGTCCCAAGACCTACATCATTCACCTCACTTCATCTCATCACGTAGGCACGTTATCATCTCACATCACCATAAGAAGGGTGCGTACGGTACAATAAGATATTTTGAGAAAGACCACATCCCTACTTCTATTGCAGTGTATTGTTATATTGTTGTATTTTATTATTACTTCTTATTGTTCATCTCTTACTGTGCCTAATTTATACCTTAAACTTTACCACAGATGAGTATGTATAGAAAAAACCATAGTGTATATAGGGCTCAGTACCATCGGTGGTCTCAGGTACATCCCGGGGGTCTTGGAACATATCCCCCTCACCTAAGGGAGGACTCCTGTATTCGTGATGGTTGCCTGGGAGCCACAAGACAATTATCTATTTCACTTCCATTTTTTTTTATGGAAATCCTCTTTAATCATTGATAACAAGCACTGAGCACTTGCCTTGTGACAGACACTAACTTATTCTTTAGAATAAAACTTTATCCCGCACACGCTCCTTTACTGATTTCTCACAAGAACTCTAACGTTGGTGCCGATCTTATCATCTGTGTTTTGCAGACCAGATTATAGAAATTCAGAAGGTTGAACTCGTTCAGTGCTTCTGTGTTTTAAGTCTGGTAAGTGCCAGAACTTCAAATCCAAATCTTTGCTCTTCCCATTAAATCAGACTTAGACACAGGTTCTGCTCTGAAGATCCAGTGGTTCTGTGGGAGAGAGAATTCAATTTCCCCACATATCCTTACAATATATGGTTACAGAGAGAAGCACTGAGCTTTCTTCATGGAGTCCTGATATCTTTATTTCAAAGCTTTTCATCTTTCCGCTCACTTTACTCCTAATTTTCCTGGAGAAGTGGGAGGTACCCCTTCTCTTACAGAGTATCTATTCTGCATGAAGGCAGGGCACACTATCCTAGATTCCCAAGGGCTGGGAAGGATGGGAAGTGAAGTGTTGAGCTTTGGTAACTTATTTGAGACTGAGAGTGCATTTTGGGTTTGAAGGGAGATAGGGAAGTAGGATAGTAAATCTATGGGGTGCTCCAGTGATGATAATTTATTTTTTCTTGGGGCAGGGGGAAGGAGGGGATTTGAGTACATTTGCAGACAGAGGCGAAGGAGTCAACAAAGAAGAAATAAGAATGTAGGAGAGGGATAATTGGTAGAATAAAACCACAAAGATGGGAGGAGGGAATGTGGATGTAGTGATTCAGGCAGAGGACTTCACCTTGGAGAGACTGAGGGACTCTCCTTAGACACCTGTGCTAACACTTAAATTAAATGTAGTGTGTTTCAGAAACTATTATATATGCTATTTTTAAAATCCTCATGACAACCATACAAGAAAGATATTCTAGCAATTCCACGCTTCATACACAAAGAACTAAGACTCACAGAAGCTACATGACTTGCCCAGGGCCACGCAAGTAGCTACGGAACCAGCATTCAAACTGAAGCGGTCTGGCTCCAGAGTTCATGCTGTTAGCCACCGCGGTACATTGAAGAAAGGTGGACCCAATATATAGAAAGAGGTAGAGGAGGAAAGTTTAGGGCATTGAGCAGGATGACCTTGATCTCCTTAGACAGTGTGTTTGTGTATTTGAGTGCATTGACTGTATTTGAGAAAAGGGTACTGAAAAATCACCGAGTGCCCTGATTATCTGCAGATGCCTTACCCTCCCTCAGTATCTGGTTATCCATTATTATGGAGGCAGAATAGGAATACATGATACAAAATCCTGATAGTAGCCTGCACATAACAAATGCTTGATGTTCAAGTAGTAGCCGTCACATTATTCAGTAACTCTTCAGATAACTTGCAGTTGCCTCCAGAACAGATACAGTCATACAAAGCCATTGCTCTTTCATTTGTCAGATGGGCCTCTCTCCAGTGCAGTCCTCCGATGGGGCACACACGTACATGCTTTTTAAATGATGGATGGCAGAATAAAGCGCTTCCCTGACCACAAGCCTGAAGGTAGACTTCCCAGGTAGACCGTAATATAAAATGTTCTTAACTAGACATTAAACTGACTTTTATAAAGATAATTTGTAAAACCACAAAAATGAAAACTCCTCACTTGTATATACAATTTCTTTATCAGATCAGTTGTCCTAAACTGATAAAAATACTACTAAGGCAGGGCTCCCCGGGGGCTCAGTCAGTTGAGCGTCCGACTCTTGATTTCAGCTCCGGTCGTGATTCCAGGGTCGTGGAATCAAACCCAGTGTTGGGCTCCATGCTGAGCATGGAGACTACTTAAGATTCTCTCTCTCTCTCTCTCTCTCTCTCTCTCTCTCTCTCTCTCCTCCCTGCCCCTCTCCCACACTTGTGCATTCTCTCTCTCTAACAAAGAAAAAATGTTTTTTTAATAATAATAATACCAAGGCAATATTCTGGAAATGTGAAGGCAAGTTACGAGGTTAAAGGATGCTTGTCTCCGCATAAGACTGCCCTCTCTTCTGACACCAAGCACAAACTGAGAGACTCCCAGAAACCACCGACAGGTTCATTAACTCACTAGAAGTTCTCACAGAACCCACTGAAAGCTATTAAAGTCAGGATTATCACTTATTACAGGATTATCATTTATTTATTTTCTTTATCTACGATAAAGGATCAGCCAGGGAAGAGATGCAGAGTCAGGAGGTTCCAAATGCGAAACTTCTACTGCCCTCTCCCTGTGGCACTGGGAGTATTAGTCTACCTGCATTGGTGCGTGACAGTACGCATGGAGAATTGGCAGCCAGGGAAACCTTCCTGAGCTTCAGTGCCCAGGATTTTTATTAGGACTTCATCATGTAGGCATGACCGATTGGTGGGTTGTCAACTTGGTTAATCTTATCTCCAGGTTGACTGATATCACATGCCTCCCAGCCCCCCCCCCCCCCCCAAAAAAAAATCACATGGTTGTCTTTCTGGAGTGGCCAGCCCTCACCCAGAGAGCGATTATCAGGAGTGTCCAACCTGATGCTAAACAAAGACAATCCTATCAGGTATGACATAGAGTACCTTCCAGAAGCCAACAGCAAAGGCCTGAGCCCTCTCTGGGCCAGGCCCATTCTAAATGACACAGAAAATAAATGAGCTGCCTTTAGTAGGATCCCTGAGGCTCTCATCTCTAACTTTTGGGCCCATTACCTGCTTGAAATTAAGCAAGGCTTATCAGTCATAATGGGCTTCTGTGGAGAAAACGAAAGAAAAAAATCTCTCTCAGGCTTAAAACAACATGGATCTGTTTCTCCTTCACTCTCCATGGCCAGCATGGGTTGAATGAGGTCTCTGCTCCACATTTCCTGGCTCAGGGTCCAAGTTCATGGAGCCAGCACCATCTGGAGTGCCACTCTGCCATGGCATAGCAAGACATGTAATGAATCATGCACTGGCTGTCCAGGCAGAAGTGACACACGTTGCTTCTCACACTTCGTTGGCCAATGCAAGTTTGGTGATCATATGTGGTGTAGGGGTGGGGAATTGAAAAGCCATTTTACCCTGTGTCCAAAAAGATGAGAATTGATCATAATTGCCCCAGGTACTACCCCAAGGGATTTATCTCTAAAAACCAATAGACTCACATAAAAGACTTTTAGCCATTGCTTCTGTTTTTTACCTCCCAATTGTCCCGCCTAAGTGAGACATCAGAATGTGTTCATGGAATCCTGGAAATTCTGCTTACTTGTGGTCAGCTCCATCTCATTCTGCCATCCACTTTTAGGCCAGGGCCACTGACTCTTGCTGGTGTTTCATTTAGGGTTGTTGGTATTTGCTAAGTCCTGATACAAAGAGAAAGTTGACCCAGTTCCCTGCGTGTACTTCGTCCTTCTTTCTCCAAAGAATCCCGTCTCTCTAGCCGCAAAATAGTTGCTAATCCCTGAGCATACTGTGTTATTCCATGCTCTATGCCTTTGCGCATATGGTTCCTTTATAGAAATGCCCATCCCAAGTTACCTGGGTGGCTCAGTCGGTTGAGCATCCGACTCTTGGTTTCGGCTCAGGTCATGATCTCACAGTTCATGGGATTGAGCTCCTCGTTGGGCTCTGTGCTGACAGCATGGAGCCTGCTTGGGATTCTCTCTCTTCCTCTCTGCCTGCCCCTCCCCTACTTGTGTGTGTGCTCTCTCTTTCTCTCAAAGTAAATAAATAAACATTAAAGAAAGAAAGAAAGAAATGCCCGGCCCATGCCACTGTCCAACACCTCACACGGACTCATATTTATCCCAAGGACTCAACTCAAATTTGTCTTCCTGGAATTTTTGTCTACTACTTCCTTATATGTGAATCTATTGGTTTTCTGTAAAGCTCCTTTACCACCCTTTGCTTTAATTGACGATTTGTGCCTTTTGCTAAGGATGTAAAGGTAGACTTGCTGTCTCTTTCCATGTGTGTATCCACATTAATGGCCAGAGAGTAACTTCATAGGTCTTTATTGAATCTCTAGGGCTAACAGGAGATAGAAGTATGGCCCATACATAGCAGTTATAGTAGGTCCTCTTAAGAAAAAATACCTTCTTTCAATTAAATTATTTCTAACCACTAAAAGTTGACCCTTTCTTTTATATAACAAGTGACCCGACATAGTTACCTATAACGGAAGGAGTTTAGTAAAGATTTCAGCTGTGCTTGGGTATCAGCAACTGGTTTTTTGCACGGTTTGTTTGTGCATTACACTTACAGTCCTGGGGCCTAGACTGGCTGCTGTTGGTTACCAGGAGATGGATGGGGTTGGCAGATGGACGAGGTCCCTGATGGAGGGCTGTGAACTGCAGTGAGGCATTGCTAGACACGTTCCTCTGACAAAGAAAGAAAGCTCTGAGGTCAAAACACATTCAGTCTGCCACTTTTTTTTTTTTTCTAATTGCCGAGGGAAAGAATTGCACACCGTTTTCTTCAGGTATATATTTTAAGATCCCGTGCCCCCATTCCAAGCGTTCTGTAATATATGCAGTATGTGGAGAGGAGGCAAGGAAAATAGTGAGGGAGATCAAAAAAAATGTATTTAAAATAATTTGATTCAAATGACCTACTTTCCAAGCCCATAACACCAATGTTTTGTGCCAATCAGATGCATAGGCCGTGCACAAACGGCTTCTCAGAAGAATGCACAGCAGAATGCTGATTGGGAGACGTGGGCAGGAACTGGACATCTTCAAGAGGGTGGCCCTCCCAACTTGGCAGGTGGCCAGGTGAAGCGCCAGATGAAATGGAGTTTTAGGTAGGGGGCCACTCATCTCATTGCCAGTCCCTGGTGGTACTTGACGTTCCAGCATAATTCTTTTTTTTTTTTTTTTTATTTATTTTTGGGACAGAGAGAGACAGAGCATGAACGGGGGAGGGGCAGAGAGAGAGAGGGAGACACAGAATCGGAAACAGGCTCCAGGCTCCGAGCCATCAGCCCAGAGCCTGACGCGGGGCTCGAACTCACGGACCGCGAGATCGTGACCTGGCTGAAGTCGGACGCTTAACCGACTGCGCCACCCAGGCGCCCCGACCAGCATAATTCTTAACAGTGCCCTGTTTGGGTCTCCAAAGTGTCCTGGTCTGGAATGGGCACCCTGGTTTTAGGTCCCCCAGAATGGAGAATATTGGTGTGATGGGTGGGAAGCAGCAGGACTCCAGAGTGAAGAGGGCTCAGGGGAGAATTATTTTATGAGCGTACATTCTGTACAGGGTTTTCCTTAAAAGGCTTCATATAGTGCTTTCCAAAATGCCTCGCAGACTCTCTTCTGACGCACTTCTCGACATCAGTTTATTTTTCTTCGGTGCAGCTTTCATGGGGCCAGTGTGTCTCAGCACAGCCTGGATTTCTTTTAGACTCACGGGCAGCAGGACCGCATGTGTGTGTGACTCAAGCCTGGACAGATTGGCTGTGAACGGGGTGATAAGAATAGAGAGAAGCACATACCAGTAGACCACACTTCCTGTGCACAGGCCTTTGAATACTGCATTTCACTGTCTGAAATAGCATTCATCTTAAGGCTGGGATCATTTATTCCCCGTGGAATTAAGCAATAGCACTGGCAGCAAAAGCAACTATTTTGGGAAGGAGATGTGGGAGGAATTTTGCCGTGTCTGACAGGCTAGGCAGAAATACCCTTCGTGCTTTTGAAGACCATGCTGTTCGCCGAAGCCCCGGTAAATGGGAATTGACGACTTTCAGATAATCCCACATGTAAGTAATGTCCAGGCTAATGTACACACACTGTGATCTGTAAAGGTCAGTAAAGACTGAGTTTAGATGCTTCAACTTAAGTCCCCCAAATGGCAGAAAGAAGAACTTTTCTTTGGAGATGAGCAGTAGCTTCTAACGCAGATGCTGTTGAGAAGGGTTAAAATATAACACCTCGTTCCTGTCCCTCTCTTGACCTATGCCCTAGAACGTTGTTTTTTGCAAATTCCCATGTAAACGTTTCTTGATTGTTGAAGGAGTTTCAAATAAGGCAATGAGGGCTGTGCCCCCCCCCCCTCCCCATAAAGCTGAGGTGGGTAGGGCTTGGCAGCCGGTGGCAGCTGCAGAGATAAATAAACACCGGGCTCCTGGATGGGCAGGATGCAGGAGCGCGTGGGAAGAGGTTGTGCGGCTATGAGTACCTTCCGTGGGACGAGGCCATGAGGACAGAGCTGCAGCTGGAGACCAGAAGTTCAGTCAGTGAAAGGGAGGTGGGGGCTTAGAGGAGCCAGTTTAATAGTCCTTTTGATCAAGCTATTGTATTTGCGGGGGCTGGGGGGGGGCATACTTTTTAGAAGACGGATAAAAGCCAGATACGACTTAAATTTTTCTGTCTTGTCACTTAATTCATGTATTTTAATGGAAACCAGGGAATAATGTTGTTCTGTTCCAATTTAACTTTTCTATTAGATGGTCCTTCAACTAGTAAAGAGCTGACTGCCAGAATTTTGTCTTTATAAATTAGCTGCCATTAGAAAGTGAAAATAGCAGCCCAGTGTTACTTAAAAGTGTTCTATTTTGTTACTGATAACCAGTTTGGAAAATGTTTATCTATGGAAGGCTTCCGAATTCTGTTTTCAATGTGGTACATATAACCACAACAGGGTTTTGTTGTTGTTGTTGTTATTTTATCATTTTTCTTTTCACTTTGGCCTTGGAATTATTGTGGGAGGCAAAGATGTTGAGGTTCCCCACCCCAAAGAGTGCTATCCAGGCTTATGATAAGTATCTCATAAATTATATCCTATGCCTCACAAATGTATAAGTGAATTTGCTTAAAGTCAAAAACATCAATATCTACTTGTTTTGCATGGGAAACTTGGTGAAGGGTCAGTAGTGGTATTGTTATAGATATTAATGGCCTGTGTATTGATTTTTTTAAGTTTATTTATTTATTTTGAGAAAGAGAGAGTATGTACAGGGGAGGGACAGAGTGAGAGCAAGAGAGAGAGAGAGAGAGAGAGAGAGAGAATCCCAAAGCGGGCTGACTTGTCAGTGTGGAGCCCAATGCAGGACTTGAACCCACGAACCATGAGATCATGACCTGAGCCAAAACCAAGAGTCACATGCTTAACCGACTGAGCCAGACACCCCTTATATTGATTTTTGTAAGCAAGTGAACTATCATTTTATTTTTCAGTTAACTGAACCAAAGATGTAATGGTATCAGAATCTGAAATACCTTGATGTCTTTCTATCTGGACTTGACATGAAGAGTTTTTCATTTTTATGCAATATTTCTACTTCTTTATAATTTTATTTTTTCTTGATTTTTATTTTGTGTTTATTAATTTATTTTGAGAGAGAGAGAGCACAAGTGGGGGAGGAACGGGGCGGGGGGAGAGGGAATCCCAAGCAGACTCTGCACTGACAGAGCCCTATGTGGGGCTTGAACCCACGAACCATGAGATCATGACCTGAGCTGAAATCAAGAGTTAGATGCTTAACCAACTGAGCCACCCAGGTGTCCCTCTACTTCTTTATAATTTTAATTACTCATGTGAGAAAATGGTGGAAAAGACCTTTATCTTGTGAGAAGATGTAAGAAAAGTATAGAAAAATTTGAAGCATGTCAAGAAAAAAATATTGAAAAAATTTCAAAAAAAATTATATTTTAAATTAAAAGATCCTCTAAGTAGTATTCATCTTTTTGTGCATCTATTTGTCTAGGATGTTAGAGAATTAATTTTAAGTGCAAGAGTTAAGTTGGCTAATATGTTAGAGGCAGAGAGATAGAAATGGAAGGAGGGTGGAGATTTTTTAAAAAGGAGATTGAGGGGCACCTGGGTGGCTCGGGTGGGCAGCCGACTCTTAATTTCAGTTCAAGTCATGATCTCGCCATTCCTGAGTTCGAGCCCTGCATTGGGATCTAGGCTGACAGTGCAGAGCCGGTGTGGGATTCTCTCTCTCTCTCTCTCTCTCTCTCTCTCTCTCTCTCTTCCTCTCGTGCACATGCTCTCTCTATGTGAGTAAATAAGTACATAAGTAAACTTAAAAATGGATTTACCTGTGGGATGAAATTGCCAGTGGTCCCAGCCTCTTCAGTCTTTTTATTTGTGATTGTCTGCATTCTCACACACTCACTGACCTTCCCGTCTTCTGTGTTCTAGGAGAGACAGCGTCTGGAGACGATCCTCAGTCTCTGTGCTGAATACACAAAGCCCGACAGTCACTTGTCCACTGGCACCACCGTGGCAGATGTTCAGAAAATCAATAAGGAGCTCGAGAAGCTGCAGCTGTCTGATGAGGAGTCTGTGTTTGAAGAAGCCGTGATGAGCCCTGAAACCAGATACAGGTGCCACCAGAAAGGCTCTCTCCAAGAGACGGACTTGGCGGTCTTCGGGGGCGTTGGTCAGAGCAGTGCCAGCTTCCTTTCCCCCAGGAGCATCAGGAATGAGGACCTGCTCAGGGACCTCACGTCTGCCTTCCTGAAACCTTCCAACGAGTCCGCTTATCTTAGTATCCTACCGAAGGTAAAGGCTACAGAGCAAGAAAGACCAGGATTTAGGGCCTGGGGCTCTCTGCATCTGCATTGGCCTAGAGACTAGAGGTTTTACCGTGCTTGTTTTCCAAAATGTTTTCAGTGAAGCTTCCATTTAAGAGGTAATTAGCTAAACAATGTGCAGCAAATTAGGGTGTTTAGTGTGAAGTAACAAATTTGCACTGTAAAAAATGTAGCAGTACAGAAAAGTAAGAAGAAGGAAGTTTCTCTTTTCTCTGCCCTCTCCCAGTTGTACACCTGAGAGATAAACACAAAGTATCTTACCTGCCTTCTTAATGTTTCTGTGCATATACAAAGCCCCATGTTATAGGCACAGATGTACAGATACACACACATAGCGTTCTGGTCTTTCTTTCCTCACTAAATGTCTTACACATCTTTGTGTTTCAGTACACACAGCTCTGCCTCATTCTTTTCAACAGCTGAATAGTATTCTCTTGTTTGGAAATACTAGTTATTTTATTATTTTTTTTAAGTTTATTTGAGAGAGACAGAGCACGAGTGGGGGAGGGGCAGAGAGAGAGGGAGAGAAAGAATCCCAAGCAGGCTCCATGCTGTCATCATGGAGCCTGATGCAAGGCTCTAACCCATGAAACTGAAAGATCATGACCTGAGCCGAAACCAAGAATCAGACACTTAACCGACTGAGCCACCCAGGCACCCCTGGAAATACTATTTAAATTGTTTTCTACTTTTTTTATTAATAAAACCTATATGCAGCAAATATTCTAGTATGTGTGTGTGTGTGTGTGTGTGTGTGTGTATACACACACACACACACACACACACACATATATATATATATGTATAGATAGGTAGATAGATAATCTATACAGATATATCTATACAGATATATATATATATACCTATATATATATGTCTATATATATATTTGCACCACTGTGCAAATGTATCTGCAAGATCACTTACTAAAATTGAAATTAATGGATGAAAGAGTTTGCATATTATTCATGTTAGTCAATTATTCCAAATTATACTCTGAAAAGACTGTATATTTCCAGGCGACACTTTCGCTAACAGTTTATGGGCACCCCTTGCTCTTCATACACTTGCCAAGGCTGTATATTATCAAAATTCTTCAATTGGCCTGATTAATTGGTGTTTAATTTGCTTGTCTTTAACTATGCATGAAGTTGGGCATCTTTTCATATTTTAGTCGTTAAGTTGTATTTTGACCCACTTCTTCACGTTCTTCACTCATTTTTAAAAATTGTCTTGTTTTTACTAAGTAGTGAGAGTTATAAGAAAATTAGTCTCTTATCATGAGTGGTTTTCCCCTTGACTTTACTCCTGATATTTTTTAGATATATAAGAGTTTAAGATTCACAGTTAGTCATAATTATTACTCAGTCTCCTGGCTGTATATTGATTTTAAAATGTCTTCTGAATTTGAGGATTTCTTAAATGGAATTGAAGGAGAATCTTCTGGTGTTACTTTTTTCACATAAGTTAGGAATCTTTTTTCAATGAAATTAAAAATTGTCCTATGTCTTTTCTAGAAAGGTCATAAGAGAGCCGTAATAAGATATAAATTTTATTGGAATAAAATAAACACACAAAAAGTGGTAATAAGGAGGAAAAAACAGAAACCATAATCACAAGAATTTACTTAGTTAAATAGACAGGATTAGGTTATTAAGTAACGCTGATCATTAAGTTCAATTCTGAGATTCATGGCAATTATGGCCAAAGGATCAAAACCAAAAAAGATATATCAGTTAAATTTTTGTTATAAGAGGGACACAAACTGGTTAAGAGAAAGACGTCATCATGATCCCTAATTCTGGAGGTAGTTTATCACATGGAGTATAGTTCAGGAGGAATTGGTGTGTTTGTTTTGTCTTTGGCCACAACAAGACTTTTTCAGTGTTCCTAGTTAGCAGTCCACATCTACCTTCTGAGTCCCTTCTTCATCTGCATTAGGACTCGGAAATGTGCAATCCTTCTTTCTCCTGATGACCACATTGACCTTCCTCATTCTCAGTGGAGAGCAGTTCTGAATAGGACATCTGTCTCTATTGCCAGAATGTTGTAACTGTTAGAAACTAGGATCTGGGGGGCAAATCAAAAGTCGTTTGTGTTCAGGCAAAGTAAATGGCCCACCGTTTGAAGACTTGAGCTGTTTTCATCAACCACTGGGTTTTCTTTGAAGTCCGTGGCTTCCTTTACATTTAAAATCCTTTCCCATTTCTTCCATCATGGACAGCTGCCAGATTTTTGTTAAAACAGTAAGCTGTGTGTGTCTCTCTCTAAGGACAATCTTTAGGGAGACAGGTTTCCTCCTGAAGAGGGCTGTGACAAGAAAGCTGCTGGTGTGTAAATGGGTGGATCATGGCAGATGTTTTTAATTGCTCAAATATGCTTTTGTGGAAAAGGAGGCCTCTGAAGCTTCCAGCAGCCTCCGTTGTGGCAAGACATATAAGACCGTGTATCCTTTCGAGACAGGAAATATCAAAGGCACCTCTGGTTACAGGCAACAGCTTAGACAGGCAGCAAGTGAGGGGGATGAGTTCCAAGGAGGGAGGTTTGCATTTATTACTTTTTGGAGACAGATATATGTTACTTCAAGACAACAGACAGAAGAATGCTTTCTTAAAAGTCCTGCCCATTTGTTTTGGACGCTTTTCTCTTAGTCATCTGCTCGCTGAATTCCTGGCTTAGCAAAGGACAGTGTTTGTTATTAATCGATCTAAGGATGAGTGGAGAAGAATGTGAAAACACTCTAAGCTGCTTTAAGGAAATGAAGATTTTAATGATATTTAGGAAACCTGAGATTTACCATTCTGGAACTTGTTTTACCTAACACTTAAAGATACCGATGACCTTAGAAATAGGCTAATTTTAACTGGCTTTTGTGAACTTGTCTTCCTCTCCCTGAGGTGAAAGCTGAGAGTAGCTCTCTCTTCTTTCTCCCTTTTTTCCTGTCACGTTGAGATGGGATTGGCGCACGGCACCGTGTTCGTCTGTGTATGGCATCATGACCTGACCGACACATATTGTGACATGATTACCACAAGTTTAGCTAACATCCATCACCTCATTTAGTTATTTGAGAAAAAAATGTTATTTTTCCTCGAGAACTTTTTCTTTCTTCTCTTTTTAGTAATCATTCTGTCTACAGTGGACAACCCTCACACTTGTAACTTCCTCTGGTTGCAAGACGTTTCTAAGAAGAGATTGGGGGGGAGGGGGGAAGGCAGCTACAAAGTGTCTTGTTCCTACTCTCCCTCCCCTTTCTCTGTGGAGGCCAGGTTACCTCAAAGAAGGGATATTTAGAGATGTTCATACATGTGTAAATAATATTTTCATCCCATTCTATCACAAACCATTCAGAGTTTTATAATGCCTTTGGAAGCTATTGCTTTTTTATAAATAACAAAAAGAACAACCGTTTCCTAGAGAGCATTTATTGCTATAAACAGCCTCTCAAGTTGTCTGTTATCAAATATGCCGATGGTGATAAATTTTTTAGAAACTTTCAGTTAGACATTTATAATTGCCACGGTTCTCTTTCTTCACCCACTGCTTGCTTAGAAAGTTTGTAGTTATGCAGATTGTTCAGTTTTTGTTTTCTCCTAATGCTTTACTTCCACCAAGTGAGAGAGATATTTTTAAACCCTGTTGGCGGTTGAAATCTAATATGAAATGTTGACCCAACAGGATACTGGCCTTCTTGAGGCTTTCCTGCTAGGATTACACGTCAGTGATTTTGGAATGCCATTCACTGTTACAGGCGTCCCTCACGCCCTAAAACGGGCACCTGAGTATTAGGACAATGAGATTCATTGTCTGTGATCAAAAAAGGTCAGCAGTTGTTTTCTTAATTGGTAAAATGCTGCATTGAAGATGGCCATTAAAGGGCTAAATGTTAAAGCTTGGAAGGTCCACATACCTCTGCGAATCAACCGGAGATACTGTGGCATTTCAATTGTTTAATCTCTGTGAGGAGCAGTGAAGTAGGGTAAAGAATAAAGAATATGAATAAAGAATATGACATAATGGCTATCTTCCTAAAGTTATTTTTAAGATCATTAAATAAATGAACTTAGCACGGCATACCAAATGTTAATGATCTCTTTGGTTAGTATGAATATTCTTTGTACCGATTTATGAGTAATTTTCAATAATTTACTTATGGAGGCTGCTCTTTTCACTGTGCAATTGTGAAATTGTTTGATGATTGACTTACTAATGAAAAGAAATAATTTCTTTTTCAAAGAGAGATAGAAATTAAGTAAATAGTGTGCCAATCCCCCAGCACCCCTTGACCTACAGAGAGACTGATCTCTATCAGGTGGTATCTAGGGTGACTAATCGGAAATTCCTGAAAGAAGAGGCTATTTTCAATTCACTCTACTCTCTTCATAAAACAATAGGCAGTCCCATTTTGGCTAAATGTGTATGACCTAAAATATTTCTTTATTTCCTGGGCATTTGTGGTAACTCTGTTACACCTATGGGGTGTAAGTATGCCCTCTCTTACTTAATTTCTTTCCTGACTTTCACTTTCCTTTCCAAGGGAACACAGGTTTTTCTGTGAAGTGGTTTTACAAATGATAACCAGTGTGCTATTTTGTGTCATAAAAGCCCATCGGCCCAGGGAGTGTCTTAAACATTAGACGTGAAGAAAGTAGTGTAGGATAAAGACAGTAAGTAGTGTGCGAGCACAAGTGAAACATGACTTTATATTAAGTGTGTCGTTTTTAGTCATCTGGGGAGTCACTAAAGTAACGAGGTCTTGTATTGTCATGGTTTTTCACTTCATGGAACATTTCGGTGAAATGGGCCAAGTGTATCGTGTCCTCACTTTTCCACCATGTGTTGGAAAAGAAACAAATCAGCCTGAATACTCATCTGCAGATAAGCCTAGTAGTGGGACGCAGTAGTGAGGCTGGAGATTGAAGAGACCGTTGTAGGAGATGTGCTCACTTGGAGACGGGAGAGAATATGGGGCTTGGCGTGAGGGTAGCAGCCTGTTCAAGAGATCCCTGAGGAAGATGTCAAAAGTCTTGTCTAGCTCTAGTTCTAGTTCTTGGCCATACCAAACTTCCTCTGTAACCTTAGAGCAGTCACTGTAATTTCTATGGACCACAACCTCCTCATCTGTAAAATCTCTTAGTTATTTCAGCTTTAAAAGGATATGAATTGGTAAATTTAAGTTGGTTTGTATGAGGTAACTTAAGAACCTTACTGCTGGGGATCTGTGAGAAAATGCACAATTCCAATTGAACAATCACAAGGATGCTTTTAGAATTCCAAGAGGCACAGAGACTGTGAAACACTAGACTTACTACTGGTTTATAAATTGGGAAATTCTGGAGTGGAAATGTGAATAGCCCTTTTCTGTGTTGATTAATTGCAGACCCCAGAGGGTATAAACGAAGAACAAAGGATTCAGGAGTTGGCAGCAATGGAAGAAACCCGGATAGCAATTCTCAATAACCTCGAGGAACTTGAACAAAAAATCAAAGATATAAATGACCAGATGGATGAATCTTCCAGAGAGGTATAAACCAGGGTTTGACTTTTTACCCTTCTCTTTTTAACTCTCTTTCCTTCAGCTTAAAAATATTACTGCCTATTAGGGCATAGGCTTTGGAAGCAGAATACATAGAAATCAACATGAGTTAACATTTTTTTTTCAGTGAGTCCTGTATAGGGTAAAAATACCTTTTTTAAAATATTTCTTTTTTCCTTGTCTTTTTTTTTAAGTCAGATGAAACAAACATATGAAGCCATTTTTAACGAACTCTGGGTATAACCAATTTTGTCTTAACTAGTGTATGTTTTCTGACTTTCTACATGCAGATCTCAGCTGAGGTCCCACATATTTAGGTCTCCAAGTTCAAATCCAACAAACATTTTCTGAATATGCTCACTATGCGTTGGACATCATGTTGGTACACAGGGGGATTTGCGTATGAATCAGTCCTTGACCTCGCTTCTGGGCTTTGTAGACCAGAGAGGAAACAGACACATGGTCTGTTACTGTATCTCCATGGAGCAAGAAGGAACAAATGATTCTGCCTAGCATGTTTATACTCACAGATGATGCAGATAGCTATAAGTAGAAGGGGACTGCTCACCTGTCATCTTATACACAGCCCTTGGATGCCCCTCCTGCTGACATTGCTAAGAATCCATTGCTTGCATGCTGACTGGGTGTAATTTTCACCTCCCATGCTCTGTGGACAAAGAAAGACACGGCTGCTCCCAAGATGGTTCGTGCTTGAGCCTGAATCTGAGCAAATCGGCAAAATATTATTGAGAAGTAAGCAGAAGAGGGGTTATAGTAGAAAAATTAAATGATAGGTAGATTTCTTAGTGAATATATTGTGGGTCACCAGCTTCCTTACGTAGGAATTCCGAATCTCAACTGGACTCTCGGAACTGTTCTCTATGGCACCAAAGTCCGGCTGATAACGTAGTACTTTTTGAAATTTGTAGCTGTTAAAAATGCATCTCTAACGTGGGCAGTTGAGAATCTCTCTGAAAGTGAAACACCTCTGAGCTTTGTTTTGTGTCCCCAGTTGGATATGGAATGTGCTCTTTTGGATGGAGAACAGAAATCTGAAACAACTGAACTTATGAAAGAGAAGGAGATTTTGGATCATCTAAACCGGAAAATAGCCGAACTGGAAAAGAACATTGTCGGTGAAAAGACCAAGGTAAAAGAAAAGTATATTTGAATGCAATCTTTATGAGTAGCATGGTGGTTCTATTTGTTTGGATTTAAATGCCATATGAATTCCCTTGGTTTTGGATTTGTGTGTCATGCTCCTACAGACAGTAGTACCAGAGGAAAGTCTTAAGATGAGGTAAGTTCTTCCCAAAGAACCGTCAGGGACTGAGCAGCAGGTGCTAAGGGAGTAGAGCCCATGAAACTTTCGAGCTGATAGGAAAGCTTCTCCTACTTGAGATGAGTGACTTAATTGCTTTTTTCCAACAGCCTTGCTGCTCTTCTGATTGTGCTGTGTTTTTTTGAAAAATGGTTTTAGTATACTAAACTTCTTAACCACTGGTATCCTATAGGGGATGACTTAAGCATATTTGAATACGGTTGTCTTTTTTTTTTTTTTTTTTTTTTTTGGTCATTTTTCTGGTTGTTATTTTCTCTGGGAAATAGTTTACTTACTCTCCTACCACATTTGGAGTCAGTGATGGCTAAACTAAGCCTAAAATTAAAAAATGAAATTCCGATTTAGGAAAGAGAAAGCAAACGAACTTTAACACGTTTTTTTCTTTTTTCCTTGCTCACCATCTTCTTTACTAAGCCGAGAAAAAGACAAAAAATTCCGTTTGAGCAAGTTCTAGTAGGCAAGGATTTCTATGTGGAAGGATTTCTGCTGAATGCGGCTTCCTTTTTTAGGCTCTTCTTTGTTTGAGACCTATAAATAAGGGCATTTGATCTTGGTGCCAGAGAATGAGCTCAAAGTGATATTGTCAGAAATTGATGTCAGACTAAAAGCTGCACATCAATTTCTTGGTTGCCTGCTTGTCAAGATTAACTACACAGCTTTTTCACATTAAGTTTTATGTATGTTCCTTCAAGCTCCAGGCTTTGAAACAGTAAAGAATCCATTTGGGTAGGTGGTATGTATGTCTTTAAAAGCTCAAAACCAAGTCAAAGGATTAATTGTCTAGATCTGCACTTAAGGAGGATGATGCTTTTCAAAGATTCTGCCCTGATACAGCAAGGAACAGTGGGAAGCAGTAGATGTGTTTGTTTGGGGTGCGTATTAGTATTTTACTATTTATGTCATACTGGAAAACTCATGGCACATAGGATAGGGTATCCTGTTATCTATGAGCCTCTCTGCCTTCCCCATCCATGTAGCATGTGGTTATTTATCTTTGTGTAGCCCACATATGGCACGGCCCGCAAATTCTATTTGTCTCCATCATTAGCATGAGACAGAAAAGTGAAGCAAGTAGGGTCAATGCTTAACCCCACTTCCCAGGGAAAGTTGTGTCATATTCTGTGGCCCTCAGGGCATAGTAGACCTCCAGGAACATGGGCAGAAACAAGAAAGGAGGCCACCTCCATCCTTCCTATTATTGTGTTGGTAAGCCTGACAGACGCTCTGCATAGGAGAGGGGACAGTGGAGGCTTCAAGTGTGGGATTGGCCCTTGCAGCTGTTGGGGGATTCATTAGTCTTAGAAAGTTGGATTATTGTCTGTCATCACACGATGTGAAAAATGGCAGAAACTGGCTTTGGGATTCCAGAGAAGGATGAGGGAAGTGGAAACAGACCGGGTGAGATGATGTTATACATACTTTTGACAACCAAAGTCAAATAGAGACTCAGCACCACTTGGCAGCATTATTGTGTTTTTCAAAGAAACTTAAACCATTTTATGACATGGCTATTTCATTCTTTTACTCTACTCAAACCTCTGGTCCATTTTCCTCCCGCTGAGATGACCTCACCACCTACTTCCCTGAGAAACCAGATGTATCCCATCCCTTCAAGCTAAGGAGGGTTCCCTCTTCCCCTCAAAGATAAGTGCCTTAAAGGTCAGTTCTTGTACCCTATCACTCCATTGTGAGCCCTCTTCCTCACTTCCTGATTTACCATTCCCCCAGATGCAGTTGGGTGAGGCCCCCACTATTCCATCAGGTTTGTGCCTGTTAAGACTCCTGAAGCCCTAGGTGCCGCCCACCTCACTGCATGCTTTTTAGTCCTCTTGTGATCAGACTTCCTGAGCAGCATTCAAGACAGGGGACAAACCTGTGTCCTTGCCCTGGCCCCTCCCCGCCCCACCCCTTGGCCTCTGGGTGCCCCCTCATCTGGTATTCCTTGTCTTTCTCTTATTCATTATCTCTGACTTTTCCAACTGAGTTCCCTTTGCTTGTCCCTCTGCCTCTATACAACCAGTTGTTAGAGTGTTTGTCTCTGAGCTGAACCCTCTTCTCTTGTAGCCTCACATTCTTTTATAGCCACGGCTTCCCATCACCTGTATATGCTGGTGACTGTCCAGTGTATGTCTTTAGCCTACAACCCTTTTCTGAACTTCTGACTCCTATCCAGTAGCCTACCCGACATCTACACTCAGAAATTTCACGGCTATTGCCAAGTGAACACTCATAATGAACTCTTGATCCTTCCCCTTGTCTTCCAAATCCCTCCCCGGCCACCCACCCACCCCTGCCTCCCCACCCCCCACCGCCCCCCACCCTGGCCTCCACCAGTCCTCTTCTTCCTCCAGTTTTCCCAGTCTGGGCGATGGCATATAGAGCCACCTCTAGGTCCAAATAGAAACCTGGAGGTAGATCTTGACACTTCTTTTTCTCCATCACCCTCACATTATAGTGATTCCAGAAAGAGTTCCCAATTACTTCAACCTCTCAGCATCTCCACTAACAGCCTTCTCTTCTAAACCATCAGAATCTCTTCTTTAGTTAACATTCCATTTGCTTTCCTTTAGTTCCTTCTCTTCACAGCAGTGAGAGTGATCTTTAAAAATACAGAAATTGGGTCATGGTGCACCTGGGTGGCTCAGTCAGTTAAGTAAGCATCTGACTCTTGATTTCAGCTCAGGTCATGATCCATGGTGAGCGTGGAGCCTGCCTGGGATTCTTTCACTCCCTCTCTGCCCCTCTCTCATTCGCTCTAGATAGATAGATAGATAAATAAATAAATAAATAAATAAATAAATATTAGATCATATCATTCTGATTTGTGTTCCAGCATATTTTATATAAATCTTAATTCCTGAGCTGGCGTGTGCCTTTCTGTCATTTTCCCCTCCTTCATATGATGTGCACCGTGGCCTTCTTTCTATTTGTTTAGACAGCCATCCTCCCCCACTTCCTGCCAGATCTGTTTCCTTGCAGATCTGTTTCCCATGCCTGGAATTCCCTGCCCCATATTCCATATCTTGTCGGTTCTGTCCTTCAGGGCTTAGGTTCATTGTTAGCTTTTCAGAAAAGCCCTTTCAGGCTGTTCCAGTCCGGAGTGTGTTCTCCCTGTTGTTCTTTTAGTCCTTTTACAAATCACATTTCATGATTCACATTTGCTTTGGGCTTGTGAGGTATTGATCTCCCTCTCTAGCCTGTGAAATAGAGCAAGGCCCCGCTAGCCACTGTTTACCCAGCTTACGGGAGATGTTAGAATACCACCCAGCATGCGTTGGGAATAGTGTCCCTGCGTCTCCTGCTAACAGTGAGTCCAGGCTGGGCCTTAACAGAAACACAGAGCCAAACACCTGCTCCAGAGCTACGTGCTGCCAAGTTCAGGCCATCTGGGATGGTCTGCTTATGTGCACATGCCAGTGGATTTCTAGTCAGGCTGCCAGTGGAGCCCGAGTGTAAGACAGAAGGAGGAAGTGGCCTTTGCCCTTTTGGATCTCGTTTCCTTTTCTATACACCTGTTGCTGCTGTCAGACATAAACTGTGGAATGAGAAAACCAAAACCTGAAAAGATATCCCTGCCAGGCAAGCTCTGCTTCAGATGTTGATGGCACATCCTGTGAGCCTGGTCCTAGTGTTTTGGAGACAAGGCCTGGGGCCATAGGAAGAAGGCTTAATAACACCTCAGATTTCAAACACTGGTGTGAAATTATCGACATCGTTTCCTTGGCAATCGAGGCCAGTCTTTACTATTGTCTCTTACCGGCTTTGGGGACTGTGATTCTGTTTTACCTATTTGGTATAAATGAATGTACAGGTATCACTCGCTGCAAAAGTTCACGTTATGCCACTTCACGTTTGTGCAAGACCTCCATTAGTACCTGTTTTCACTAACTCAAAGGAACCGCAAGAGGATTTGTGCTTTTATGAAAAAAGGCAGGAGGTGAAAACAGCCTTCAGGTGTGTACCGCACTCAGCGTTTACCCCGCAGGAAGCAGCAGAGTGGCGCCCCCAGGCGCCCTCCCCGGGAACTACAGCAGCCTCTTAGCATCAAGCCCTCACCGCCTGACCATTTATGTCGTGCGTCAGTTAAATGGGCAAGATGTGTCCTAAGGTATCAGAAAAACCTAACAGAGGTTATTTGGGGGGGGGGGGGGGGGGGGAGGTGTCTGGGAATGCTTAAAACTTTCCCCCTATAAATTAGTGGTAATTGCTTCTTTGCTTTACACCCTTTACGCTTTATGAAAGGTTTCATAGGAGCGTTCCACTTTCAGGTACAGGGGGAAACCTGTACGTTAGAGATGACTACTATTCATTATATGTTACCATATAAAATATAAACTGTAGACATATTTATATATACAATATAAAACAGAGACCATGTGTTCAATTATATATTTACTGAACATTTTTGCAGAGGCTCCCTGAGCTCACTTTCCCTCTGCCCTCATGGGTTCCACTGTCAAGACCATCAAGACGTCCATTTCCATGCGGCTCTATACCACCTGCCTGTCATGTCCTCAGACAGTAGCTACATCACACATAGAGTCTCTAGTAACACGGATAAACCCTGCACAAATACAAGTATCGGACTAGAACATAAGTCCAGAGAGGATATTTATTTGAAGAAGTGGTAAGCAAAGAGGCCATAGTGTTTTTCTGGGGCGAGTAAAAGGAGAGACAATTACTAATCTCTGCCCTAGTGAACCGATTCAGTTTAATGAGCTTGGTGGCAGAGCAGAGAAGCCAGCAGAACCATGAAGCTCAGTTCTGGCGAAGGCCTGGTTGTGGACTGGCTTCCCTTCTTTCCACTCTCCCTGCCCCCCCCCCCCACAACTTTCCCCCTCTAAGCAAAGCCAAAGGAAGGGACTGCTGAGCAGGTGTGGACATACGCATTTCTTTATGTAGGTTTCCTTCTGGTTTTGCCTATTTCTGACTACATTAAGAACCCAAAACTAAAAATAGTTTTCCAATTTCCTCTACTTTATTATAGAGGAATTGCAATTTCCTCTAAGATTATTCTCTTTGTCTCCTTTGGCATACAAAACTCCGTAGTTGTACTGAGGTTCAGTAAAATGGTCAAGGAGGGGCTGTGCGTCCGTAGTCTTGTTGAAGAATCTTTCCATTACCCGGATGCTCATCATAAAGCTCAACCATTCTTTATTTTAGGATCTGTCCCCACACAGATAGATTATGGTGTTTTGTTGTTTTCCTGGCCTGTACATTTTCATAACAAAACAGGCTTAAAAGTGTGAGTTGAAGCTTAAATCACTCTATGCCATACGCCATGTTCCACAATGAAATCTTAAGTTATTTGACTCATTTTTCTACAATAAGCGTATATCATTGTATCTTAAATGGTTAAATTTTATTCCCCATTATTATCTTGCCAAAGTACCTGTTACTTCCTCTCCATCCTTCCTTCAGAGCCAGGGGAAGACAGAGAGCCTGGCCCCAAATTCCTCAGCAAAGTGTTAATGCCTCTTGAGTACAGAGTGTTTGCCAAGTCACAGTCATGTTCAGAAGGGACCCAGCCCTTCCCGTGCCTCTTTCTTACATTTCAAAGTCAGCTCCTTGGCTAGAGGAAGTGGAAGTATATCGTGGGATTTGGGGATTAAATCAACAGGATTCCAGATTAGGGTTATTTTTTCTGGCAGTTGTTTGATTATATAAATCCCTAGTGTTCTAATTCTCCAGTTTTTTTGATACTAAACATCCATCAATTGTGTAATTAAAATGTCAAAACCAGAGGGGGAAAAAAAATCTTAAGAAAGGAGTATAAGGATGTGTCTCTTTAGAAGCAGGCAGACAATGAGTTCTCAGCTCCCAACGTTTGTTGACATAGGTCCATAATCTTTTCTCTGCAATTCTAAAATCTGAAAAGTTTTGTGGAGGGAAAAAAAAGTCATTTTGTGAGATCGGCACCAAAAGGTAGTTGGTTGCAAAACCTGACTTTGACTGATATTCACACTTGCGTGAATATTTGTAAGTAGCTGCAGAAATTGAACCATGTTTGATTGCAGGTACTGTCCCCGGATCTTACTGGAAATGCCTTTTAATGCCTGTTCCCAGATCTTATTGGAAATGACTTTATATGAACTGTGTTACCTCTGTAAAATTCAGAATATTCATAAATCTGGAACACATCTGACCTTAAGAATTTCAGATAAGTGATTTTAGACCTAAAACAATTGCCTAATCTATGAACCTGTGAGAATGCCTACCTACCAAGCCACAGGGTTTAAGAACTAGAAGGAAAGGTGTTCTCAGGGTATATGGAAAGGACTTTGGATTGACTGCCCTTAGAAATGATGGCTTGGGTACTATGAATTTTAACACATCACTGTAACAACTCCAAATCTGACCCAGTGTTGCATGAAACACACTCAAATACTTTAGTATGTGCTGAGTTCTGTGCTAAACAGTTTGGAAATTAGAAAGGTGGGCCTTAAGTCTTAATAAAATCTTTATTAAGCTAATAGGTTGCCAGATTTAACAGCAATTATATATATTATATATATAATATATAATATATATATCGCCTATATATATGTGTGTGTGTATATATATCCTATATATATGTATGTGTATATGTATATGTATATCATAAATACATGCCATCTTATAGATATTTATATATAAACATAAACATAAATATAAATATAAACGTATAGGATGCTCAGGTACATTTGAATTTCAGATAAAAGAAAATAATTTTTTGGTGTAATTATGCCCTAGGCAATATTTGAGACATACTTACATTAAAAGATCATTTGTTTTTTATCTGAAATTCAGACTTAACTGAGTGTCCTCTATTTTATCTGGCAGCCCTACAAGCTAATAAAGTAAGCATCTTTTTAGAGTAATCTTGAACCATCTGCTTACCAAGTATTACTTACATGTGGTAATATTATTTTTTCTTTGGTATCCAAGAATTTTCTGTGTAATATTGAGATTCAAATAGAGCTAGCAAGTTAAATTTCAGTTCCTTCAAGAATACAACTTAAAAGAGAGAAAACTTGTGTTACTGTCTTCTAACCACATGTCCAGCAAAATAAGTGGTCCTATGATGAGTTTTGGATTATTCAGTTCATTAAGAATTATTGGTAATTCATGTGTACAAGTTCCAACTATCTAGGGTGAACCCATACACATTCCTGATCGTTTGTATGACTAGAAGAGGGCCACTTTGCCTCTGAACTTGAAATGCATCATCCCTCTCTGAATGCACCGTGGTTATTGGAATCTCACAGTTCTTTTGGTTTACTTGAGACATTTAATCTGAATGTAAAAAATCACACAATTGCGGTGTTACTTTTAAGAGGGGCCTTTTACACTATAAAGTAAAGGTGCTAAAGTCAAATGTTTTAAGAACAGTCGTTGGTGCCTTGTGTATTAATGTCCCATGTCTTCATTAGAAAAATCAAATTGTTGGGCCACCTGGGTGGCTCAGTCGGTTAAGCATCTAACTTTGCCTCAAGTCATGATCTCATGGTTCCTGCGTTCAAGCCCCACATTGGGCTCTCTACTGTCAGCACATAGCCTGCTTTGGATCCTCTATCCTCCTCTCTCTGTCCCCTCTCTCAAAAATAAATAAACATTTAAAAAAAGAAGAAGAAAGAAAAAGCAGATTGTCAATTGCCTGTGCCTCTCACATCATCTTAGTTGGCTCATTCAGTGGTTTCCAGCCTGGCTGTGTATCAGAAAACATGGAGGGATTTTTAAAATGCTCATTCCCAGGTTGCCTGGGTGGCTAGGTCGGTTAAGCCTCCTACTCTTGACCTTGGCTCAGATCATGATCTCATGGTTCGTGAGTTTGAGCCCTGCATCAGGCTCTGCTCTGACAGTGTGGAACCTACTTGGGATTCTCCCTCTCTCTGCCCCTCACCCACTTACGCACCCTCTCTAAATACATGCATACATGCGTACATAAATGAAATAAACTTTAAAAAAAAATGCCCATTCCCTAGCCTTCTGCTCCTGGATGTCTGACTGAGTGGAGACCTGGAAAATAGTATATTGAAAAACCCACCCAGGTTTTTCTAATGTAAAGTTAGGGCTAAGAACCATAAAGCCAACTGGGCTATATTTTGTGAGGACAGTGATCAGGCTCCCTCTTTTCTCTACTTATAGTCCCCTTAAATATTTACTGAGTGAGTGAATAAACAATTCACCATGAAAACAAATGTAAGTCTGATTTTATATACTGACTTCTGCTTTAATTTGCTGTGAATAATTTACCTTTTAGGCACATCCATCTTAAATATTAAAAAAAGAAAAGGCAGAATCTGGCAATGAATGTGTGACCCAGTTGCATTTTGCCAGTACAGGAAAACAAGTCAACTCAAGAGCAGTGCTAAGATAAGAACCATGTCTCCAGTGAAGTCACATTCTGGTTTTGGTCGTGTAAATGCGCCCTCGTACATCTGGTTTTCCTGGAGTGTTCCAGTTCCTTGTAATCTTATTTTTTCAACAAAGTTATATCTGTTAAATTTACTTAAGATTTATTAAATGGACTCATTAAAATTTAATAAATTCATTAAAAGTTTAAATTTTATTTAATTTAAAATTTGTTACAATTCACTCAAATACATTTATTTCCTGAAAATAAATTCGTGACTCCAAAAAAAATGTTATGCTTTCTGCCAATTTGGTGTTTGCTGTGCCTATAGTAATTAGAATAGGTGAGTTTGCCAGTTTAAATCTGGGGAAAGGAAATAACACCAGTTTTCATACCTTACATGTCAAAAGTAAGAATCTCTGAACCCTGGAATGCCATCAATTTGCCCATATATTTGTCTTCACTGTAAAAGGTGAGATTTTCAGTTCTGATTAACTGGTTGCCTAGAGCCAATTTTCCCTTGGAAACTTCCTGGACAATAAATAGAAGATAGGAATATTAATTTCTTTCTGGCTGGCATGGGAGTGATATCACCTCTGTGGTCCTCTCTGATTTATGGCCAGGCCCCAACTGCCACTAGACCTTTCATCCTTCCTTTGCCCTAGCTTTGGCCCCACTAAGCTTTCGCTCTGAGACCCAAGTAGTGGTCACAGCATTATTGGTAAACCAGAGGAGCTGCGGAAGGTTCTGATGGTGCCCGCTTGCATAATTCTTCTAACTGCCCCTTTGTATGGGATTGCGAAGCATTTTCAGCACCTCAGAAGGAAGGCACTATGCACACAGAAGGTACTTTTTATTAGTTATCTGTGCTTATTAGTAGTAATAAAAAATTGAAAAAAATAATTTTAAAACTTGAGAGCATGATAAGAATACTTTGGGGGGGCCTGGGTGGCTCACTCGGTTAAGCATCTGACTTCGGCTGAGGTCATGATTTCACGGTTTGTGAGTTCGAGCTCCGCATTGGGGCTCTGTGCTGACAGCCCAGAGCCTGAAGCCTGCTTCAGATTCTGTGTCTCCCCCTCTCTCTCCCCCTCCCCACTCACACTCTACTTCTTGCTAAAAAATAAATAAACATTAAAAAAATTTTAGGGGCGCCTGGGTGGCTCAGTCGGTTGAGCATCCGACTTCGGCTCAGGTCATGATCTCACAGTTCGTGAGTTCGAGCCCCGCGTCAGGCTCTGTGCTGATAGCTCGGAGCCTGGAGCCTGCTTCTGATTCTGTGTCTCCTTCTCTCTCTGCCTCTAACCCACTCGCATTCTGTCTCTGTCTCTGTCAAAAATAAATAAACATCAAAAAAAAAATTTTTTTTAAAGAAGAATACTTTGGTTATTTCTTTGGATTTGAGACCTATGTTTCAGGCCAGTGCCTTTCTATGTAATCAAATATTGTATCAATGTTTTCTAGCAAATGTAACTTTAAATTTACACTTTTGCACATATTGGATTGGATAGTTTTCTTTTTTCTTTTTTTCTTTTTTTTTTTTTTTTAGCTTTCTTCTTGGATCTAGAATTGCTGCAAAACCCAATGATACAGTATCTAGAAATAGAACTTTTTTTGGATAAAATTCTTTTTTTTAATGTTTATGTATTTTTGAGAGAGACAGAGACAGACTGAGCGGATTAGGGGCAGAGAGAGAGGGAGACACAGAATCTGAAGCAGGCTCCAGGCTCCGAGCCATCAGCACAGAGCCCGATGCCGGGCTCGAACTCAGGAGCTGTGAGATCATGACCTGAGCTGAAGTCGGAGGCTCAATCAACTGAGCCACTCAGGCGCCCATTGGATAAAATTCTTTTGCTGTGTAAATAGGGCAATCTTTGATCCATACACAGAAGAAATAATACATTTTCTTATCCAAAAGTCAACAGGTGTTTTGTATTGCTGGTTGTATTAAAGGGGAAAAAAATGATTCATTCTGAAACTAAGGAAAGAATCTAAGTGGCCCTAGTGTTTTGAACTTTACTGTGAATGAACACATGATAATCCTTCATTCTGTGAACCATGCCATTCTCTCTCCAACTTCTGCACTGTCCATGTGCACGGTGGACACAGTTGCCATTAAAGACTGAAGAACTTTCTGGATAGTCTCTGAAAGTTGCAGAGGCATTTTTAGATTGATATAGGAAATAGGATTCTCAGTTTTATGACTTCTGGATTTAATCATTTTGAGAGAAAAAAGAATGTACTTCTAAATCTAAATATACATTTCTTTTTTTGTTTATTTATTTTATTTTTTTTTTTTTATTTTGAGAGAGAGATAGAAAGCAGGCAAGGGAAGGGCAGAGAGAGGGAGACAGAATCCCAAGCAGGCTCCACACTGTCCACACAGAGCCCGATGAGGGGCTTGAACTCGCAAACCGTGACATCGTGTCCTGAGCCAAAGTCAAGAGTCAGACGCTTAACCTAAGCCCGAGCCACCCAGGCACCCCTGAATATACATTTCTAAAATGCCCTTGACATTTTCAAGTTTTCTGCCAAAAATGGAGACCTAAGTGAACTGGTATGGGTTTTTGTGTCGTACAGTTTTAGATTTAAACCATAACCTCTTTTGTAAAGAATTTAAATATATGTTTACCCAGGAAATCGTGGCCATTTGGATGAAGACATTATAGTAAGTATTATTTTATAGGACTACTGCAGGAGCTTCATCTTTTAAACAAATCCTTCTCTGATAATGCTTAGAAGGCAGTGTCACCGCCACCAGTGCGCATAGAATGAACTAAGGAGAGTCAGGTGGTGGTCACTGCGTGTACTGAGGGTCAAGCCACGGTAGTGCTTCATGAAGTAGGCTGTGTAGGCTGAGAGAGTTACACCAGGTAAAATTTAGCTTTCAAGGCTACAGAGCCTCATGAAGAGAACAGGAGTTGGGAAGACAAGCACTACACAGGTCGAAGTATTGTTTCTCGACTCAATAGGTGACACGTCAAGCTGGGTAGTCACTGAATTACAGGATTTGTCTGATAGACCTGCATCCAGAGTCACTTTGGAGTGTGTGACTGGGAAGGACTGAGTGTTGTCTCCTCCTTTCTCTTCTGTTTTCTGATTCCCGGTGTTCTCCTTTCCTTTTCCCCATAATCCATGTTTCAAGTATTTCTTATGTCAGTCAGTGTAGAGAAGTCTTCATCTCCACAGTAAACGTCACACGTTGTTGGTGTATCTGAACTGCACAATACGCCTTCCCTTGCTGTTTTGTCAGGCTTGATTTCTCCCTTGCTCTCTCAGCCTTTGAATTCAGTGCTCCTCTTAGAATCAGATTTTCTAATTGCTTAAGCTTTGAAGTTTGCTAAACAGCTAGACCTATTTCAGATGACCGGGGAGACAGCTAGTGCATCTGGCAGACTTCCGACCTGAGAACAAAGTTACAATAATTTCCAAAGCTTGCTTAACAAATGTCTTGAGTAAATTGGAGCACGACAGTACTTGAGGTAAATGCCTGGTTTCCTTTGTCTGGTTCGCTGCCAAGGGACTCTTTGCAAGGCTGTCTTATAAATTTGGTTGGCATTTCTTTTGTTCTTGGTTGACTGTTGACCAACATCGCCATTGCTTCCTTCGCTCTGTAACATGGTGGAAGGAAGGAGGAATGGAAGGAAAGGCGGGGGTCATTGCCTACACTCAGAAAAGTGGGCCATGTTTTGAGAATGCAGAAATGGGACCCCCTTGTCTTTACTTCCACTTATACCCCCTTATCTTAGTCACTAGCAAGGTACGTTTCAATATTCATAGGGTATCTCATTTGTGTGTATGTGTGTTTGTGTTACCCTTGGGAAATATTCACTAACGCCTGCCTCGGGTATGAAGGTAATTTCTGTTCTTCTATTTTCTGATTTCTGAACTTCAGGAGAAGGTAAAGCTTGATGCTGAAAGGGAAAAACTAGAGAGGCTTCAGGAGCTTTACTCCGAGCAGAAGACCCAGCTGGACAATTGTCCTGAGTCCATGAGGGAACAATTACAACAACAACTGAAGAGGGTCAGTAGCAAACAGGAATGTGTCAGGTTTTTTTGTTTTTGTTTTTTGGTGTCTTTTCGATTAAGTTCTACTTACCTATGACTTCTACTTCACGTAGCGTAAATTTGCATAAGTTCTAGTCATTAGATACTTTTTAAATAGAAATATGCATGCTGACGATATATATATATTATTTCATGCTAATCAGTTAAACAACTCCTTGTCAGAATCCTTCACTAATTTATAATGCAGAAACAGTCCTGGAGTCATTCTCCAGAACAAAAGAGAGCTATTCCTGACATATAACTGACACCAAGATTGTAGCATTTCAATCGACTGACATCTTTCCCTGCACTCTCTGCTACATCATGAGTACTGTTTGCCCTTGGATGATTTTATACTTTGGTCCAAAAATTATCCTATTTTCTGACTTGCTTCCCATCATCACTCGTTGTTGTTTTTTTCTTTCTGCTTCTTAGTGACATTGAATTCATTAGCACAACCACAGCAAACGCCAAGGCCCAACCTGCAGGTCAATGCCTTCAACGTCTTCTCAGGCGAGCTTCATAATTTTTTAAAGCTCAGTGCCGCACGGGCTTTGTAGTTGGACTTTATTCTCGGATCATTAAAGTTGGCAGTGCTCACCGTGACCACGCTGGTTATCCGCTGCAATGAGGCTCCTGGGGTAGATAGTTTCACAAACACCAGCAAGACCACTTGATATTTCAGAGTCTCTCATCAACTGAGTTATTTGCTATAAACAGCGACCCAAATAAACTCTGACCTTGGCGGAGCAGTCATGAACGGTCTGAGGTCTCGAAAGGAGTCACGTAATAGTAGTTTGTGTGAAGTGACTAACAATTTATGATTCCATGTGACTAGAAAAGAAGGCACGTTTCATTCTTGGGAGTAGGCAAGTTGAAACATCCGCTAAGAGAGCCACCCTTGAAAATGTTTAAGATTGCTTTTAATACAAAAATGTTTGATACCTTAGAGTATCACCAGCTTATGAAAAATTACATCTGAAACTTGAATGTATCACAGAGACTGAAAGCATCTTAATAAATAGTACCAAAGGCAGACAGGTTTACCTGAAGCATAATGATTTTAATATTTTAACAAATAGTAAATTTCTTACTAATATTGGATGAAAAAAGTCCCAGCAGTGTTTCTTCCTCGTTACTCATGTTATTGTATACAGCTGAATTTGCTGGAAGAAGATAAAACTTCCTGTCCCTCAATGTCATAATTCTCTGGAAATCTTGTGATAAAAACAATTGGGGAAAATAATTGTATTTGTAAAATCATTTTCATTTGCAATTTGTTTGCGTTTATGCCAGTTCACCATAGAGACTGAGAGACGGACTTTTATATTTGTTTCCTGTTTTTCAACTCTCCTTATTACTGAAGATTTTACACCGTGGCCGTTAAGACTTTATTTAGAGTCGGCAGCAACTTCTATATGTTGTTCTTCTCTGCCTCTGGTTACCTAGTTATTGCTTTGCCTTCTTTATCAACATGGCTGCACATAACAGTTGGAGGATTTTATTAAGAACCTGGACTCAGACTGATACAAATAATGATGGCTTCATCTAGCCTCTACAGGATAACTTATAAACTTATGTCTGTTCTAAGGATGTTGACTGCAAAGGAGGACAGGGTATTCCACTCTTTCAAGGCAGAGACCCCTTCTTCTTCCTCTCCAAGCGGAGTGTAAAATTCATATTGCAAACCCCTGTCCTTGGGAGAGATAACTGGCTTGTAGTAGTAACAGCTTCTGTTCACCTGTATTAAGAAGTCTACCGATTCTATTTTACAGGGATGACGACCAGAGTAACTTTTCACCAATCCCATGACCTAATCAGTAAAAAGTTCACGTAGTTCATGAGAAGTCCGTTCATGCTAAGAACTTCCTGTGTTACCACAGCTCATTTCCCTTCAGACTTCAAACACATCAGAATACCACCTCATTACAAAGCTTTCCTGAGGCATTTAAACTAGATCCAATAAAGGTGGTTTTATTACAACGAATTTCATTAGGTGGCGAGTCATACAAAATAAAAAAATAAACAAAAAAGAAGAACATCATTTTTTTAAACCATGTGTTGTCCCAAATACTTAAGCTGAAATTCTGGAATGATTTTTTGCATACAAAACTATGGATTTATGACTGGGCTTCTCCATCTTCTTTTTTTTTTTTTTTTTTAAGTTTTTTCATTTTTGAGAGTGTGAAGAGAGAGAGAGAGAGACAGAGCATGAGTTGGGGAGGGAGAGAGAGAGAGGGAAGGAGACACAGAATATGAAGCAGGCTCCAGGCTCTGAGTTGTCAGCACAGAGTCCGATGTGGGGCTTGAACCCATGAAGCGTGAGATCATGACCTGAGCCGAATTCAAACACTTAACCCACTGAGCCACCCAGGCACCCCAGACTTCTTATATCTAATTCCCTGCCTTAGAATCAGAATGCGGTTTCCGTCTGAGTAGTTGTATACATACAACTAGACATGGGTTCACCAGTTGAATTGTTCCCTGGGATGCAAGCATTTTGGAAAAGAAAGCAGAAGTTAAAGGTGTCTTTTGTTTGCCAGGATAAGTTCTACTATTAAACGAAGGAGACACCTGGCTAAGACAGTTTTCAGATGCTTTTGATGATTTACTCAACTGAATGGTTGATTTCAATCTCTTGATTTAAAAAAAAAAATATATATATATATATATATATGTATATATATTCAGTGATATCTATAATTAGGAGACCATTTTTCTCACTGGCTTTACAATCAGTTTCTCCTTTAACCTTAGACAAGTCATTCAACCTCTATGGGCCTCAGTGTCCTCATATTATGAAATGAGGAGGTTGCTTTAATGATTTCCATTGTCTTCCAAATTCCAAAGATGTGCATTTGTTAAAGTGTTTGACTATTGGGCATAAGATGGAAAAGTGTTAACAAATCCTGAGCCCCACTTAAATTTGTTTTCAAAGTTGGCCTTGAGCTGTCATGAGATTGTTACTGTACCACATACCGTATCTATTCTCTTCTTATGTCCCTCTGCTAAGCAAAGAAAACATTAAGGTCTGCACATAAACTTCTGCCATATAAATTCTCAAAACAATTATTAGCAAGAAGGAATGGCATTGAATTTTCTTGGGTGCAGCTGTTTTATTTCCTTTCACTCCTGGCCTTTGAGGTTGCCAGCCAGTAGAGATTTGTAATGTTCCTTTTAGAGAGTGAAGTTGAGTTACAATTTTCATTCAAGTAGTCATGGCCTTGACTTTGAGCTTCCTGTATATATTACTCTGCGCTCAATGAAGCTACTCCTGCCCCCAAATTCCATCCCCTGAATTCTTATTCTTATCCAAAATCTTTGCAAGCTTTTTTCCCCCACCAAGTTGTGTTTCTCTTACAGTGTAAGTTTACATACACACATTCTAATTGTTTAGATAACTTGATCAGATGATTATACCAGCAGATTCTGAGTGCTCAGCCTAGCTTTAATTTTCAACCTTCCTACCCAGTGTGCTGTTATTGTCATGCAACAGTTTAAATATTTACTACAAATTAGTGGCTCTGTGACCTTCATGGGGTTAAGATAACAAATGCTGCATTTTAACCAGATGTGGAGTAAGTGACTGACTGGTGTAGTGTGTATATTGTGAGACATATGCCCACTTCGAATAAAGATTATTTATATACTAAAAAAAAAAAAAGGTTTATGAAATTATTTATCTCAATAATCTTTAGCCACAAACCAAACTTAATGGAAAGACCTTAAAAACTTGGGCATGCATGACCACATGGGTAAATATATTCACTGATGTATTGCTTCAAGATTACAGGTATTTTGTTTCAAGACATGATACTTGAGTTCTCTCTTAATTACCTCTATAGTGACTAGATTTGGTCCAAACTCATTAATTCCTTTAGAAGTTATAAGCATAACATGTCTGATAAACTTGAAATGTCAACCAATAACTTCAAACCAAGACCACTTTCTGTTTGGCCAATTAAAATATAAAAAAGTGCTAAGAAACGCTGAATATATTTTTCAAACTGTTTTTCCTGCTCTTAAGTTTTAAGAATCCACTGTGTTGACATAATAATCTTGTTGCTATAGTGTTGCTTGTAATTGCATGGTAGCTAATAGTCCTTCTATGAATCATCTCCAGAATAAAATTCATTCCAGAAGGCAGAAACGTATTATTCCATTTGATTAAAAGGCTCAATTTATCACTTACATAAAAAAAAGGGGGTGGTATGTTTAAAAACTGATATAAATCTCATTTATCATATTTATTTATCCAACTCTTTGTGATGTTTTGGTTGAAAAAAAAAATGCCCTGGCTGTTTTACCTATGTAGAGTTGTAAACCATATAGCCTAGCTGCTGTTTCTTTTGGCCATATATTACTTACAAATTATATATTTTTAAAAAAATATTCTATACATATACCGCATTTATGGTTTTGTCAAAGGCTCCAAAATTAAGTTTTTTTCATGTAAATTGAAGAATAATTTATACAACATGAGCCAGACTCTGCACAGATACAGATTCACGTCTGTCTTCAGACATTTCATAGGTTAGGAAATACCTGTCCTAGACCATCTGATTTTTGTGATTTCTGATCTTTCTTAAATGTCTTCAAATTGTTCCCAAATAGTAGTGCTTAACCATTTGAGTGACTCTTTGTGCCTAATGAATGCTGTGGTTCCACTCTTTCCAGTAAAAATCTTTGTAAGCAATTTTACGGGATTCGCAGAAGCCCAGTGTAAAAATACCAACCTCAAACTGTTTTCAATGACTTCTCTTTTAAATAAAATTATTTGAGCATACATGCCTATGTATATGAAGATAGGTCATATAATATTATAAATATGTATACTGCATACGTGCTCAAAAATATATATTTATTCAAAATAGTGTAGACTCTACCTAAATATACATTAGAGAACATTTATTGAGAAATTGTAAAAGACAAGAAAAACTAAAAATAAATATGAAGAAGGTCTAATATTTTCTTCTTATACCCCAGGGGATTGTGTCGTGTGCCACTTGGGGCACACATACCCCTCTTAGAGACCTCTAATCTGTATGTGTGCCAGAGTTTGAATCTTTTTTTATAGTCAATAACTTTGGGATCTTGAATTTGATCTCTATGCCAAATTCTCATTTCATTTGAAAATGTGTGGAAAATAGGAGTTTTCTCAAGAGATCATGTCACACCTTGGTCAGCAGATAATGTTTAGTAATTTACTGAGTCTTTTTATACTTTAGGATCTATTTTAAAACCACTTAGTTGATTTAAAGCAACAATTCCAATATCCAGGGGCCCCTGGCTCAGGGGCTAACTGGCTCAGTCAGTTAAGCATTCGACTCTTGACTTCGGCTAAGGTCATGATCTCATGGTTCATGAGAGCTAGCCAGTGTTGGGCTCTGTGCTGACAGAGCAGATTCTCTCTCTCTCTCTCTCTCTCTCTCTCTCTCTCTCTCTCTGTCCCTCATCTGCTCATGCTCTCTCTCTTTCAAAATAAATAAATAAACTTAAAAAAAAGGAATTCCAACACCCACAGAACAGTCTAAAACTGAGTCAAATAAATGCTCCTCTCCCACCCCACCCCCAGTTCCTTTCAATACCACACTAATGGCCTTGGCTCTGGGATTTAACTCCAAAAGAGAGTATTATCATGTTCCCACCCTGGTCAGTTTAGTAATTGAAAAGATATTTTGGACTGTTTGCTTTTAATAATTTTTTCTTCATGTTAACAAGGCTGCAGCCATACTGGTATGTCTTGTTTTCATTTTGTTTTCTCCCCAGGATGCTGACCTGTTGGATGTAGAGAGCAAACACTTTGAAGACTTGGAGTTCCAGCAGCTTGAACATGAGAGCCGCCTGGATGAGGAAAAGGAGAACCTGACCCAACAGCTCCTGCGCGAAGTAGCTGAATATCAACGGAACATTGTTACCAGAAAGGTACTTTAGCCAGGCGTCATTCAGTGTAAAAAATCCAATTCGCTTCTCTCTCTCTGTCTACCAGTCTTTATATCTGAACATCTCTGTGTGTGAAACCACATGTGACGCTGGAAAGAGTATGGAGCCTGCCATCGATATACCATGGGGCGCTCCAAACTAGATAAACTGACATGTGGTCTAGTTATCATTACTTAATGCTACAGATGCATTTAGAAATAATATCTGGTTGTTTCACATGCATGGAATCCAAGGGAGAGAAAATCAGAAATCTAAATATTTGTCTTAAGTTACTTGCTTTTGCAATCATAGTAACTGGATTTAGAATAACTCTGTGAACAAAGCCTATTTTGGAATTGTCTGTTGCCATTGCTCATAGTTGTCAAGCTAACTGGTAGCTTACAACCATTAGAAATAACCCCGTGGGATGCCATCGACATTGCTGGCCCACCCAGTGGCCACACCCAGATGTCCAGCCCAGGATTCACCTCTTTTTCCAAAATTTAGACTCACATCCCAGGGCTCGGTACTAAACCAATAAAATTGAGGGAAAGGAAGATGAAGAAGGTGACATCTTAAGCTCTCAGTTTAAATAAGAAATTCCATTGTTATTTTTTCCATAAGGCGTCTCCCAAGATGATGTCAAAAATTCATTTATAATCTAAAACAAGATTTCCTGTTGACTTCTGGATTCTTCAAATAGATTTTTAAGTCACTTGGACTATATTGACCTCAGGTAAAGAAAAGCCTTGAGCTTGGGAGGTCAGAGAAACTACCTCACAGTCTCTGGGTAATGATAATCACTGGCTGCCACCAACGAAAATGTGGCCGCTGCTGATCCAGTTGTAAACACTTTCCTCCCTTTTCCAGAACATACTGGCAAACTTTTGAATTGTCTAACATGCATCTACATATGATCATGTTTTTCCCTGCAGGAAAAGATTTCTGCCTTGAAAAAGCAAGCCAATCACATTGTTCAGCAGGCTCAGAGAGAACAAGATCATTTTGTAAAAGAAAAGAATAATTTAATAATGATGTTGCAAAGAGTAAGTATTTCCTTTTCGCCTCTGGTTGCAAGAAAACTCAGGTGCCAACTTGGGGAAAGTTGCTTCCTTCAGAGCAAGTACCTTTTACTTGTGAATAGTGAATTATAATTTAAAGAAGCTTTTTAATATATATTTGTATTTTATCCTCCACATTAATAAGCTGATGATCTGTGAATAATTAACTATAATTCAGAAAATAGGCAAGGACATTTTCCTCATGCTTTTTCCAGTGTGAAAATTCAAATTATGGAAAATATGTACATTTTCTGATTGTCCTCTTTTAAATCGTATTTTTCATCAAATAGGCAGAACATATTCTGCTTTTTTCTCTTTTTTTCTTTTTTTTTTTTTTTTTGCTGCTATCAAATATTTGGCTCCACTGCTGTGGTATTTTTAACTCCAGTTATTTGCATGTGGCAAATTGCCACATTGAGCTTAGTCAGGCTTAATTAACTAGGGAGACATCCTACATGGGTGACAAGATCATCCTCTCCAAAGGGACTGTGTGTTCCCATCTGCCCAGCACCTAAAATGGCTGCATTAAAGGGATTCCTTTGCCCAACCTGCAGCCTGATCTTCTGACATAGTCCCTGGCCTAATGTTAGGTCTAAGACGCTGAGAGGTAAAGTTAATGGGGCTAGTCTCAGGACTGAGCCTTGTATCCAGGCCACTACCTAAGATGTGATTCTGAAAACATGAGATGGACCCAGAATGGGGTACAGGAGAAAGAATGATGGATTAAAGGATGAGGCTGTACCGTGGTCCCACCTAGAAGAAATGTAGCTGCACTATTTTCATCTTGGCTACTCAGCTATTTTTAGGTTGAAAAGAGAGAGAAAAGTGGTCCTTCACATAGAATTATGAGTTCACTCAAGGTGCCTATGTAGCCCACACAGATCCCTGATAGCTCCCCTCCTCCTGCTTCTTCAGCACCTGGAAATCTCTGAATGGATGTATATTTTCCATCCCTGTCTCCTGTTCTGGGGATGAACTCTGGTTCCACTAACCTCCCCATCACCCTTTGCATGTGATACTCAAAGGCACAGCTTAAATTAGATAGTGTAACATGTAGTATTTAAGTGGTTTCTGAACCTTTAGGAAAAATGGAGGGAAAGTCTCATAAGAGATAGATTTTTTAAATGGGTAATCACAATCATAGAAATGCCACTTTCTCATTAAAATATATAAAGTATAATTCTATTCTAAAAATTGTGGTCTAAAGGTTATGGTTTATGTTTTCCCAAATTGATCTATAGATATATCTCAATCTTTATGAAAAAGCTTTTAATGTTTATTTATTTTGATGGAGAGAAAAAGCATGAGTCAGGGAGGGGCAGAGAGAGAGGGAGACACAGAATCCAAAGCAGGCTCCAGACTCTGAGCTGTCAGCACAGAGCCCGATGCAGAGCTTGAACCTATGAACCATGAGATCATGACCTGAGCTGAAGTCAGATGCTCAATCAACTGAGTCACCCAGGTGTCCCCAGATATATCTCAATCTCGATCAAATCCCAACAGACTCTTTTATAGAAATTGACACAACTTGATGCTAAAATTTACAATTGATCTGCATTATTTATGAAGTTTATATTTGTGAATTTGCCGGCTCACTAAGATCTATTTGTAGTCCCCAAATCAATACTTGTCTTATGGTTCATTGATGGACATGTGCAGAACGGTGGCAATTTGTAATCACTCAGCATACACCATCCCAACTGAGGTTGAACAAAGCAACACTCTGCCTTTGTGCTCCAAGTGTCATAGAGTAAAGAGATGTGTCCTTTTTGTGGGCTATTTCGTGCTATGTTTTCACATTCTTTGTGCTTTTCATTGATGATTTTGCTGTTTAAATTACCTCCCGAGCATAGTGCTAATGTACTGTCTACTGTTCCTAAGGGCAGGAAGTTTGTGATGTGCCTTATGGAAAAAATGCATGTGTTAAAAGAGCTTTATTCAAGCATGAATTATAGTGCTGTTAGATGTGAGTTCAGTGTTTAGTAATCACCAATATATCTTAAATAAGATGCCTTTGAACATGAACACCCAGAAAGCAAAATTATGTATTGATCAGTTGATGAAATGATTTCGACCAGAAGCCCACAGTAACCCAACTCTGTCTTTTCGATAGGAACAACAGTTCAGTATTTACTAATGCAGTGTTCACGGCGATGTTATAGAACATAAGAATTACAAGTAATAAGAATCAACTCTGTATGAAAATGCCAAGGGCATAGAATAACCAGAATAACTTTGAACAAGAACCAAGTTGGAAGATTTATACTGTTTGATTTCAAGGTTGCCTCTAAAGCTATATAGTATTTAAAAATGATGTGGTGCTGACACACAGCCAGATATGCAGATCAATGGAACCAAACAGAAAGCCCAGAAATAGACCCACACATATACTGTCTATTGATTTTTGACAGAGGGCTCCAAGACAATTAATCCAGTGGGGAAAAGAAAGTCTTTCCAACAAATAGTGCTGGATCAAGTGGGTAAACATGGGGAAAAAAAGAGTGCTAACACGTCTGTCCTCACACCATGCATATAAATTAACTCAAGGCGGATTGTAGCCCTCAACATAAAAATTAAAGTGATAAAGTTTCTAGAAGAAAATGTAGGACTGTAAGTGCACTTCCCTGGCCTTGGGATAAGCAAAGGTTTTTTAAAGAGAGAATGACAAAGGACTTATACCCAGAAAATAACAAAAACTCCTATAACTCATTAATGGTCAATAAACACTCAATAAATAATTTAAAAAAAAACAGGCAAAAGAACTGAATACAAACACTTCACAAAAGAAGATATATGAAGAGACAATAAGTCACATGAAAAAATACTCACTATCATTAGTCACCAGGGAAATCTAAGATTGACTAAGCTTAATAGATTTTGTGTTCCTTCAGGAAAAAGAAAATCTTTGTAATCTGGAAAAGAAATACTCCAGCCTCACTGGGGGGAAAGGGTTTCCTGTCAACCCCAGTACTCTAAAAGAGGTAAGCTATGATTTTACATGTCCACTCATATCACCTTGGAAATCAAGAGATATGCCTCAGTTTTATGTGATCAGCTAAATAGGAAAACGTTCACTTAAGTGACTTAGAAAGCATTTAATGCTTTTATGGTTTCCCTGCCTTTTATTTATGCTTTGAAGATTTCAGGGCTTATCTTTGTGTCTAATGCAGATGCACTCGGTGTGTGTGTGTGTGTGTGTGTGTGTGTGTGTGTGTGTGTGTAGACTGACAGTGACATCGTGGGTTAATTTGGAGTTTCAAACAAGTTGGGATTCAAACCAATACTAGTCTTAAATGCTCTTCTCTGCAATTTTCGTTTTCTGTTCCTCCTCTTTCTTACTTTATGTCTCTTTCTCCTAAGTCTGATAGCACTTGAAAATGCCTCTGCACATTTGATAAGATGGTCTGGTTTCTTCCTTTCTCTGTCTCTTTTTTCCCCCAATGTTGTTTCTGCTACTTCCCTCCTTAAATTAGAAAATACTATTTACATTAAGCTATATACACTCTTTATTCCAAACATCCATCTTTGAAATATCTTCTTATGGAGCTACACCGCTACAACGGGAGAATATTTTAACTCTAATTTGGTTATAACCCTGACTGAAAAAGAAAATAGTCATTATTTCTTTAGCATGGTTGACACGCCGTGTTGCATTAATTTCAGGTGCACAACACAGTGATTCAGCAAGTTTATATATTATGCTATGTTCACAAGTGGAGCTATCATCTGTTCCAATACAAAATAGTTTTATTTATTTTTATTTTTTCCAGAAAGCTAAAGAAAAAGCTTGCTTCTGTGTAATAACAGAATAAACAGTTGTGTAATAACAAAAAACCCCACTTTATTTATAAGTATCTATTTAAAAGGCAGCAGAGTTAAGACTTCCTACATAGGGAGTAGTGTGTGTGTGTGTGTGTGTGTGTGTGTGTGTGTGTGTGTAGGTATATGAAGTAAATGCTCATCACACAATAAGTATGAATAATGTGTACCTCGGAAGCAATTTGAACTGTTTCCACAAGAGCTTTATTAGCTCATTTAGTTTTGTAGTTCCTCTCTATTATTCAGAACACAGAACTGGCAGATTCCGTGAACAAAGGGTAATAGTGGTTGGAGTATGGTGGAAGGAGAGAATGTCAGTGAGGTGGGTGGGGACCAGGCCTTGTGAGACATGTTAAAGAAATATGGCGTATCATATATGTCTGGGTTATCACGGAGTGAGTGGTTTTAAGCAGGGAAATGACATTATTCAATGTCCACTTGTTAAATGTCACTCTGGGCTGCTCTGCTGGGTTCTAAGGAGTAGGAGGAGAAGCAGAGGAACCAGGAAGGAGGTTATTGCGGTGGTACAGGCTGGAAATGCTGGTGGCTTGCCTTCACACCATGGCAGAGAGAGGGAGAGAATTAGCTCGATGTGGATAAATTTTGGAGCAGAGTTGACAGTTCTTGCTGATAGATTGGATGTGAGGATGAAGTAAATTAAGGGAGGTGTTGGGAATGATGCCATTTTTCCAGTTTGAATAATGAGCCTGATAGTGAGGACCTTTTCCTGAGGTAGTGAAGACAGGAAGAAGCGTAGGTTAAGAGGGAAGATGTGCAATTTGATTCTGGACATACTGAGTTTGAGGCACTGTGGCATCCAAATGAATTAGGCTCTTGGGTCTTTTTACTTCTTAGTATAACAATAAAATCTTTCCTTTTCTGTTGATGGATTGTTCTTTTTCTCTGCAGACTCCCTGTTGCCAAAAGCCCATTTGGCTTTTTGACTCTGTGTGTGTCTCCAACGCTTGTGTTTGTTGAGTAGCTATGTTCCCTTTCATGGACTAAGCTGACTTGGCTCATGGGATGTTTTGAATTTCTTCCTTTCTTCCTCTCTCTCTCTCTCTCTCTCTCATTCACTGCTTCACTCTCTCTATTTTTTTACAGAGTGATTAATTTATATACAACTCTTTTAAACAAGTCCCACTTTTGATGAATGGCATACATTTTCGAAGCAATGAATTAGGTCATATGGTTTATGACGTGTGAAGAATGAAATGTTGGTTTTGAAGCACTGCACTGTCAACTGAGCAAAAGAATAATTTAAAGTGGTGACTCTTCACCCTCATTCATTATCAAATAGAAAATGAAATTTAACAACCCAGTTGTCAGCTTCCTTTCTTCGATTTAATCTTATGAAACTTTACATGGCATATATTGCCATGAAGTGCAAGACTGTCCTCAGCAGCATTTTTAAAACTACAGTTTTATAAAAGAGTCAACTTTAGCTTTCTCAAATTGTTGTAATTATAAATTCTCAGTAAAACCTTGCTTTCCAGCCTGAAAAGTTTGCTTCCCCAGCATAATGATATCTTACCTATCCTGGAGCCACTTTTTCTTTTTAAATTTTTTTTTAATATTTATTTATTTTTGAGAGAGAGAGAGAGAGACAGAGTGGGAGCAGGGGAGGGGCAGAGAGAGAGGGAGACACAGAATCTAAAGCAGGCTCCAGGCTCTGAGCTGCCAGCATAGAGCCCGACGCGAGGTTTGAACCCATGAACCGTTGAGATCATGACCTGAGCTGAAGTCCAGCATTTAACCCACTGAGCCAGTCAGGTGCCCCCCTGGAGCCACTTTTTTAAAGGATTGGTGGGCTAATAGAAGAGCCCAAGTGTTAAATTTCACTCAATTTTACTTTTAAAAGAGAAATACTATTCTGTATTCTTTATTCTATTTTTTCCAACTGTTGGTGTAGTGAAAATCATGATTGGTCGGTACAATTATTTTGGATGAAAATTTATAAGTGCCTTTTCCTCAAATATAAATGGAGGAGTTTTGATTCTTGCAGGTTTTGATTCACAGACATGTTCTCTAACCTGAAGCTGGAACTGAATCATTGAACTTAAAAGTCAATGAGCAATTCTCTGTCCTGGGGTAGAGCTGAGAGTTGGGGAAGCTACCTGGAATTGAAATAGCCTCGAGCTACAACTCCACCTGAGGGTGTGTGTGTGTGTGTGTGTGTGTGTGTGTGTGTACACATTTGTCTTGCTAGGGAAGGCTCATGAGCGGATGAGTATCCCTTTTATTCTCATTTAGGTGAGATGCCTGAAAGCTAGATTCCATTACAAATAAATGACTACTTATAAAATGTCTTCATACAAAACCCAGAAGCCCTCAGCCTACTGTTACTCACACTCTAACTCATCGGGAAACAGAAGAAAAGGGGAAAATCTAAAAATAATGATTTGTGGGAAAAGCTCTTGAAGTATGAGTGATTGCATTGTAAATTTTATATCTCAGATTTTCGTGTATGTGATTATTTTAAATGTTGTATAGTGACCCCCTCATTCAGTCAACAGAATGAATGGCTGATACCTCTGGATATTTTGAAATCGAAGGCACGGGTTGTTTATAATATAATCATCCTGATTTCACCTCCCAAAAATGTATTTGTAGTGTTTGTCGTATCAGTTTTCAAGATTAAGCGTCGTAAATCCATTTTAATGGCTGATGATTCCCTTAATGAAACATTTGGTAATACTACAGATATTTGGCTGTGCCGCTCAAAGCTAACTCCATTGTACTGGGAGCATTAATACTCTCGCATGCCTCAGCTTTTGCTTTCTTTGTGTTTAACTTCTGAATTCCTCCTTTTAGGGCTATATCAGTGTAAATGAAATTAATGAGCCATGTGTCAATTCCACGAATCTATCCCCTTCCTCTCAGTTCCCTGCTGATGCTGATGCTGTTGCCACTGGGCCTCCCACAGCTGTGCCGGTGAGCCAGCCACAAAATAAAGAGGTGTGTTGGCATGACATTTCATTCATTCACTGCTTTCCTCATGTCAAAGATTAACCCATGGTTACCTGAAAGGGAAGGTGTGTGTGACCAGTATACATCTGGTTGACCAGCGGGCCGGAGTGATGCCGGGTTTGAAAAATGTACCAATTTGGGGTCCTGTTCTGTTGGCCATGATACTAGAAATCATGAGATGGATGGTACAGAGTGGAGTAGTAGGAGAATTAAGTTCAAAACCATAAACTCTAGATCGTAGCACTCTAACCTGACACCCTTTTCATAGAAAACAAAAAGCCTTCCTAAAATTGTTAGTTTGAATCGCTTTTCCAGTTTGATTTTTTTTTTCTGTTGTGTTGTGCAGTATGGTTTTTTTTTTAATATTATGCCTTCTAAAAACATCTGGGGAGGGGCAAATAATAGTAAATTAAAATACCTTCTAACTGATCCAGGTTGCTCGCAGAGTGGGATTTTAACAAGAGACTAAATTGAAAGATACTGCCCGTCATCTGCGACTTCTTGATTAAAACACAAGAGAACAGAATAATGAGATTATCGATTTCATTTCTTTGTCTAATTCTTTCATTTCATATGGACACATATATACTTTTTCTTTCTCCTATAAAGCAAAGATCACCTGTCTGTTCTGGATTTATGTTTCCTTCCACCCTTTCTCCTCATCCTATCACTCAACCTCCATCAGCCCCTTGGCCCGAAGTCCTGGCTCCATCTGTCGATCCTTTCCCTTTAAATGACACACCTCCTCCTCTACCAGCTAAGAAACACAGAAGGCAGCCACAGCAGCAGGAGCAACAGGTAACTTGACACTGGTGTTCAGAGTTTGAGAGCTTGACCTTGACAACAAAGTTACTTACGTGGAATCTTTCCATCAGCTTTTCCAAAGGTATCCTTAAAAAGACCAAGTACATATTCCTTTCCTGGGTTTTTTTTTGTTTGGTTGGGTTTTGTTTTTATTTTTTTTAAGGCCATTTAGTATTTTTTAAGGGTGTGGGGGATTGTTCTAAACTTCGACACTTGATTGCCCTCTCCTGACTTTTGATATGTTCAAGCTAGGTATGTTTCATATCCTCAGGCTTCAGTTCCTATTCAACCAAAATACTGCAACTTATCTCAGGTATTTTTCAAAAGGATAATAATTTTTCCATTAAACCCATGGTATAAAAAGTTGCTGGGTCAACACAAAATAGTTTTCTTACACATTACTGAAGTCATAATAATAGACATCATGCCCTTGCTATGTGTCAAAATTTGCTGAACATTTTACAAATAAATATCTCATTTCTTGCTTCTACTAATCCTGTGAAATAAGAATTAATTCCTTATTGCCTGAGGTAAATAGCTTGTCTAACGTCACACCACAAAAAAGACATTTGGGTCATAGAAGATTTTTATTGATCACATTTTTAAATAAGGAATTCATTATTATGAATGTCACCCTTGTTCAAGCACATTAGTGCATATTCATGCTTGGGTGTTCAAAAAAATCTGTTTTGAGGTTCCTTTCAACTACAATCAAATTTCTATATGAGTTTGGCTCATATAGAGAAGATACTAAGGAATCATAGTCACTAGATCCCCAAATTAGAGGAGCTGTGGTTTGCTATGCCCAGCTGTTACTTTTCTTTTTTCTTTTTTTAATGCTTATTTATTTTTGAGGGAGAGAGAGAGACAAAGTGTAAGCGGGGGAAGGGGAGAGAGAGAGGGAGACACAGAGTCTGAAATGGGCTCCAGGCTCTGAGCTGTCAGCACAGAGCCCGACGCGGGGCTCGAACTCACAAACCACGAGATCATGACCTGAGCCGAAGTTGGACATTTAACCGACTGAGCCACCCAGGCGCCCCCAGCTGTTACTTTTCTTGAAGTTACCTTTACTGCCTTTTACCTTTTGTTAAAGGACTATATCCCCTCACTAGTTTTAGGTTAATAAATATTAACTAGAATAAATAGATAATTATGAGGTTAAAATGTAGATATTTTTCATTATTGGCATCTTTGAAGAGTAATCATAAATTTGGTAACTCAAATTGCATTCATTTTTATGTGTTTCAAAAGCTTGAGCTTAGTCTAAATATGATCAAACCCTAAGAGCCTTTAATTAGGAATTAACTTTACTGCTAAGTAAGACCTTTTGGGGGAGGCTAAGAAAAATTTGGATACATTTCAAGTTAGCAAAAATTTTGCCTTAGGAATATATACTAAAAAAAATAAAGAAATAGTCAACAGGAGGATTTTTAAATGTGAGGAACTACTACAGGGATTTCTTGACTAAGATCCTTTTTTAAAATAAAAGAGTAACCTAGCAGGATGTCTTATATGGAAACGTTATATGGATTTGGAGTGTTTATATGTAATTAAAATATTCCGACTTTAAAACAACTTCCCTGTTTACTCGCTCTTTCTCTCCATCTTCTTCCTTCTCCCTTTCCTTGTTCTCCTCACACTGGGATCTGTGCCAGCACACAGAACTGTCCAGACAGACAAGGGGAGAAACTGCTTACTTGCTTTGTCCACTGGCTGTTCCGCCATCCACATGGCGGCCATCATAATAATTTGTAAGTTGTCCTGAGGCCCCAAGGCAGCAGGCACTATCTATGAAAGTGAAAGGTGGATTTTTTTTTTAAGTTTCTAGGTCCAGTAATAAATTCTTCCAGTGTCTATGTATCTTACCGAATGTTAGCCCTAGTCTGTTAGTGAACACAAGTATAAGCTGAATTTTTTTTTAATTCTGTGTTAAAATTCCAAAACTTCTTTGTGAATGCATACTTCTTAATTTCTTCAGTGACCTGTTCCAATTAGTCAAGTTTTGCTATTCTGCTTTACATTTGCATTTAAAGCATTTTAGAAGTCTGGAAGAAAGGAAAAAACAGCATAAAGAAGGCCTCTATCTGAGTGACACTTTGCCTCGAAAGAAAACCACACCTTCCATATCCCCACATTTCAGCAGTGCTACTATGGGGAGAAGCACCACCCCAAAGGTAGGACGTGGGGTGAACCACGGGCTTCACATCAGTGAGTCTTCTTGTCCTAGCGTTGACCAACGTGCAAAGGCTCTTAAAGAAAATGCTGAATAATAAACCACTAAGTTTGCTTGTTGGGCAGACATATAACTGTATTGCATTTTCGATCCGATTCAGGGGACACTTGAAATTGTACCCTCCAGGGCCTAAGGACCCCGGTCCAGGGTTTTTTTTTCCACCACCATACAAGTGGTGGGTAGCATTTGCTCAGGTGACAGATTCCAATGACTGCCTCCTAGATCTAGAAATTGGAGGATAGACGCTCTGGATTCCAGGAATAATAGCAACAAGTATGTATTGAGAGGCATTTCTATATGCCCGATCCTGGAATAAACCCTTTACGTGGATTGCCTCATTTGAATATCCAGCAGCACTATTCAGTAGAGGTACTCCTTTTCCGCATCGTACTTATGGACAGACTGAGGGATGAAGAAGCAGAGTGCCCTCAGCTGGTTAGCAGTGAAGCTGGACTACGAACCCACACTCAGGTGTCACACTTGAGTCCTCACTCATGTTTTGCTGACACATCCAGAGGGTCACTGCAGAAAGAGGGGGAGAGGCAGATGAGAAGGAGGTTCTGAGTGGGCCAGGCTTTTGGGCCCTTCCCTTACCCTTAATCAGAGTAACTCGGTTTGAATCTATTTTATGAACTGGTGTTCCGAGTGTATTTTACCCTAAGGATTTTCTATTTTGAAAGAGTGCTAAACCCGCTGGGGTAGTTGATAGGTTTCTCCAGTCGCCACAGGGAGACGGAAATGGGTGCACTTATAACAAGTGTAGATCTTCTCTTCTTTGTGCATGATGTGCATGCATTCTTGTCCCTGCATCTGCCCTCGGCTCCTTATGCATGAAGAACTTTGAGTTGTTCTCTAAAGTGGTTTTGGACAGTGTTTCCCCATCTGTCTTCATTTTTGGAATTACTGCCACTGGAGAAATTACTGTGGTGTCGAGCCTGCCATGGAGCTCCTTGGAAGGGTCGGTGACTGGCCTTGGCCATTGAGTGTGAATAAATGGGACGCATTCGTTCCTCCTTCCTACTTTCCCTGCCCTCTGCACTTGCATTGGAGCTGTGGAAACAGGGATGAGGCCATGTCCCAAAGGACCATTTGGCCTGCGGTTCACCTGAAGTATTTCCCCCCGGTTCTCACAGGCCCACCTGCCCCTGGGACAGAGCAACAGCTGTGGCAGCGTGCTGCCTCACTCCCTGGCAACGATGACCAAAGACTCAGAATCTCGGAGGATGCTCAGAGGTAAGCACGTTTTGAATCAGACATCATGGCTTTTGTTACGCATCAGAATTTCTCAGGGAGAGAGAGCAAGAACAGAGTTGGGGATCGATTAGAAAGGAGGTCAGATCCTCAGTTTCATTCTTTTTTTTTTAATTTTTTTTTACATTTATTTACTTTCGATAGAGAGAGACAGAGCACAAGTGGGGGAGGGGCAGAGAGAGAAGAAGACACAGAATCCTAAGCAGGCTCCAGGCTCTGAGCTGTCAGCACAGAGCCTACCATGGGGCTTGAACTCAACAAACCATGACATCATGACCTGAGCTCAAGTCGGATGCTTAACCAACTGAGCCACCCAGGTGCCCCCCTCAGTTTCATTCTTAATGAATCTTCTTGGGGGAAGGATGTATATCTCCTTATTGTTGTACTAAAGTAACTTTTTCTATTATACACGTGGCTGGTACCTTTTAAATATACCCACTGTACTTTATAAATTCAATAGAATTCTTAAAACAGGAAGGCCCCTACAGCATTACTACCCTTCCCATTTGGTAGAAAGAGAAGAGACACCACTGAAATCCAGAGAGATCACCAGGGCACTTAACCAAGCCACTTACCTGGTCTGTGGCTAAGCCACGCTGTTGAAACATATGCTCAAGAGTCACTGAGCTAGCACAGTAAATAGAACACTAGTGGCCCTGGACAGAAGTCCCTAAGGCCTTTTAATGTGGTTTGAGCTTTTATTCTATGTGATTGTTAGGTTTCAGGTACACTTTGATTCTCAGCATCTTTTACTTCTTTGTGATAATAGATTGCATTTATAATGAGGTTGTCAAATAGTCTTTGTGGGGCTAGGAAAAATTACAGTAATGCAGTTCCAGAGGTGAGCTTCTCCTTGAGAGGATTAGATGTGCGTTAACAGTCATCTAGGTCAGTAGCTTATCTTGACCCTAACTTTTGAGCAGGCATGGTGCCAGAGACCAAGAACACAAATGAATGACACAGTCAGCCCTGACATGCTTGTAGTCCAGTGAGGAAGAAAGACACATAACAGAGGATGTAAATAAAATATGGTAAATGCAGTGATGGAGGAATGCCCAGGATATAAAGGGGGATGCTGACAGAGTGGTGGGCATTCATGCATTTGTGAGATTGGAACGCTTCCCTCCAAGCAGGCCAGGATTCAGTTCTGACTGTTCAGCCCTTCTGCCGGTGGTACCAGGGGATAATCACTGGTTTCCTGCCAAAGAAAAAAAAAAAAAAAGAATATAAAAGAAAAGAAATATATATAAATCGGGGTGCCTGGGTGGCTCAGTCAGTTAAACGTCTTACTCTTGATTTTAGCTCAGGCCATGATTTCACAGTTCATGAGGTCAAGCCCCATGTTGGGCTCTGCGCTGAAAGTGTGGAGCCTATTTGGGATTCTCTCTCCCCTTCCCTCTGCCCCTCCCCTGCACCCACTCTCTGTCTAAATAAATAAGCATTAAAAAAAGAAATGTATATATATATGAATTTCAGTATACATAAAATGTGTGTATGTGTGTAATATATATAGTATATCACTTGGATGAGGTTTTTGAATCATTACTAGAAGTGATTTAAGAGTTAATAGAGTCTGTAGTATTCATAAGAGAGGTTTATAACTCATGAAAGGTTTACAATGTTACCATGTGAGTCGAATGCAATTGATTAAGCTTCTCTTATTTTCTTTACTATAATTTCTTAATAAGCTAAAATATCTCTTATGATTTATAAATAATAAACATAAATGAGTCTTGATATTCTGGCTGTCATTCCTCATTGTTCACTTGTGGGTCAAGTCTATTTTCTGTGAAAGCATTTTCCTGTGGTATTTATAGACTTTTTAAACGTATTTTTCCCACTGGCTGAAGACATCAAAGCTTGGATTGGCCACAATGCCCTATTTTATGTGAAAAGTCTTTTTCTTAAAGAATAAGAAAAACTAGACCTTTATACTAAATGGAGAGATTTGTAAATTCAAGAGCTATTAACATTATTATGTAAGAGGATTCTTAAGAGAATGTGGTGAAACCAAAGGATGTTTGATCTTTCGTTTTCTGATCTCACTTTGCCCATCAAATGATGGAAATCCCCATGCTAGGTTCCTAGAGGAAAACTGACCCAATTCCCTGAGGTCACATTAGGACGTACTCTGCAAAATCCATTGACTTTGACCTATCTTTCTGCTCTGGTTCTTCATCAATGCCCTTCACTTTGGAGCATCTGGGAAGACGGCAGCTTCATTCTTTCCTGCTGCAGCTCTAAAGTGGGGTTCTTCTTGAAGAGTTTCATGTGGTGCTGATGAGAGAGCTTCTGAGGAAGTAGAGAACCATCTTGTATGTGTTGATCAAAGCGGACGTGATGTGTCTTATGAAGCCAGAGGAGGAGGGGACAGGGACTGCAGTTCTTAGAGCCACACTGGAGCATAAAATTGACAGGATTTTCCACGAAGCCCATCCAGGTGGCCCACACAGACCAGGAGGGATGAATCATTATTTCATTTAGAATTGCTTTACTGGTACCTTGTTGCCTTCACTAAAATAGCAAACAAGTAAAATTCCATGGTTTTGAACAAATTGCACCTAACACGTTTTCATTACTCAAATTTAATAGATTTTATCATGAGGGGGGACTTACATAATTAAATTAAATGAACTGTGTTTTTTTGCTGCTTATTCATAATGGATACATCAAGGACAATGGTGTAAGTATAAGCCTTCCTTCGATCAGCACTGTTTTCATAAAACTGACAACCTGAGCCATGCAAACAAAGATCTTTGAGAGCCGAGTTTAGAGCAAAGAGCCCAGGAACTCAACTCTTAAAGTTGTAATGGTTATTGGCTTTTATACAACTTGTGAACTGGTCCTTTGTAAGCTTTAGAATGAATGAAATCTTTGTCCTTTTGTCTTCTGTTAAATGCAGGGAAGTCCAAGAAAGGTAGGACAACCTCCTTGTGTGGTGTTTTTGTTGCCAGCAAATTAGTGAAAGGTCATTGTGGAGTCAGTCATCTTTAAGAAATGATCACACTTGAAACTGTAAAATAGTGGATTTTTAGTCTAATGATCATTCCTTTCACACAGTGGGGGAAAATTGTTGCACATTTGCTAGAAATGCAGCATGAGTGCAGCTGCTGGTCACACACAAGCATTGTATTGTGAGGCTCAGAATCGAGATAGAGATAAGAGTAGGCACTGACATGTGTATAGGCTAAGTGTAAAACATGATGTTCCTCCTTTCCAAAGGCCAGGCATAAATAAGACTGGGAGGAGTCTTATTTATACATACATGGGAGGAGGGAAGGATTCAGGATGCTCCTGCTTACTGACTCTGTTTAAGTCTATTTTAGAAGTAAGACCTCATGGTGAGTGAAGACCAGTTTAAATGACTGGTTTGAATAAATATGAGGCTCATTACTGTGGCTACTGGTAGAGATGCAGGATGTCGGAGGACGGAATGCTTATAAAGTGTGATGGACGGTGCTTCCAATAACTGAATGGCAATTTTGTAAACCCTAGCTCTTAAAAACTATTCGTTGCTGTCTGCTTGAGAAAAAGAATTGTCTTATCGTTATGATCTTGTTTTTATTCTCCCTGTTTTCTGGTCAGCAAGTATGTGTGAAAGCTGTTAGTTTCCATTTTTTTTTTTTTTTCACTAACTGTATGTATGTCTCGTGAGCTTGTTATTTTTTGACTTCTCAAGTCCTTCTCTGTACATTCAGATTTAACCTAGAAATGTGAAAACATCTTGCCTTGTTGATCTGGTGTTGTTATTAACACTGTCAATGACTGCATGTTGGAAGTGTATATTTTTCCTGTCCCCTGTCATCCTTTTTTGATCTTGTCTCTTTCTCCCTTTCTCCATCATTCTCCTTCATCCCTGACTCGTCCTGTACCTTCATCTCCCGGCTGTGGACTATGGTTAGGAAGAATGAATTTCTCAGCAGGTGAGCTATGATAGGCTAACTTGTCAGAAATACTGATTAATTTTATCCTCTTAAACCCAGGTTATAGTTTTAAGTCATCTCATTTTCTATACTAAGCCCAGATAACCATTGAAAATATACAACACACATTGGGAAGATATTGGCAAGACTATATGTCTCACAATGGTTAACTCACAAAGGACTTTCCAGGTCTAACTGGCCAGAATTCATGGATAGGCAATAATAAAAAAAATAATAATAAAGTAAAAAAGTAATAATAAGTAAAAATTAAAAATAATAATAATAATTAATAATAATAAATGGGCTTTGCACATCTATTCTACTGACTCTCTGAGACAGTGAAGACAGTTGAGTTGGTTTGGGTTCTTTGCATGTGCTATGCTTAGCGATGAGACTCAGATATCATCAGGTCTTACTTTATAAACCTTATAAACATTCCCTCAAATGGCTATTTCTGTCTGGATAGAAAGAATTTAGAGCATTTACAAGGCCCTTTTTGCTTTTCAGTTGCTGTCCCACTGCTGAATGTTACTCTTGCTACATAATTTAAAAACAAAACAAAAAATGAGTAGTCTCAAATATTGGGAAAGTCTCATTTTTCCCAATGCACTTACTCTACCCTATCCCAGACAGTGGATGCATTCCACTTCCTTATTTAGCCACTATAAAGCTGGAATTTACAGATGAGAAAATGAATTGATTCAGTGGCTCTTTAGTTCATGACATCCCTATACTAAATGAGTGAGGATCCTGTGGTGATCAGGACACATGTGTCCCCCTCCCTGTTAAAGCTTGCACCTGTCTTGGGGCTACCTAATGGCAGGAACAGTTCTTCTTGGACATTCTACCAGGGTTTCCTCTGGTCTGCTGCTCTCCTCAAGTGTTTCCTCTATCAGAAATACCTGTACCTTTAAACGGACAGGCCAGAGCCCGAATCCCAACACCAGCTGTTTGGAATCACCCTGGTATAATCCCAGGATCACAGGGACCAGGTCCATGCCCTTATATGTGATTGCAGAGGTAACTTAATTTTTTGAAATTGTTCAGGAGGGAGCAGTTGAATCCAGGTGACTAACCCACTGCGATTAGTAAAGTGTTGCCGGTTGGGAGAAACGGGCCTCTGCATGAGGTAAAACATTTCCACTCACGCTGGATCCACAGGAAACAAAACGCCTGCCCTGGGAAACCTATGCTCATTAGCAGAAGGCTCTTTCACTAAAATTGCAGAGAAAATCTAAGGTACTCACCCTACCACCAGAATGGCGGAAAGTTCTCACAGACACAGAGCCAAACCTCCACAGGTATTGAGGTGATCTGGGGTATTTATGATGTTCACAATCCTTAGCACAGTACACATTGTGACACAGCTGTCCCTTGTGCCCATATCTGAGCAATTTGAATCGTTTTAATGTACTGTCTATCTCACCTGAAGGTTGTAAATTCATGTTCTTATTTTGTGATACTTTTGGGGGAAAAAAATCATGGGGGATCTGAGGATCAGGACACACAGGGGCTTTAAGAAGAAATATACTCGCCATCTTCTCTGCTTTTCCAAGAAGGTGTTAGTTGCATTATAGGGATTGGCCTTTCCTCATTATGAAAAACCGAAGGGGAAGAGGAAGTTGTGGCACATGTCATTGCCAAGGAGATAAGTCTCATATGTTTTAAGTTACATGGCTGTCTTTTAGGGATTTGTTTTTCATACTAACAGGGAAATGGCTTCCATGTACTCAGTGCCAGTGCAGAAGTTTTCTTTGCCAACAGGCCTTTTTTGAAAGCATAAGGAAAGATACGTGTGTGACTTTTTCAAATAATTTCTGGTGTTTTTTTTTTTGTCCCCCTCCTTTTCATAATGAATAACTGGAAACAATTTAAAAGGAGCAATTAGTAATTCCAAAAGTTCAAGTATCAAAGGTAAATATTTGAGTAATAAATTTTTTTTAAAGGCACAAACTCCACGCTTATAAACGTACTGGCTTCATTTCATGCTTTCTGCATTAATCATTACGAATAATGATATTCTATCTAAAGTCTCATGGTGTGCTTTTTTTGTGTTGCATCTTCCCTTGGCCAAGTGATCTGTCGCTTTTACATATGTATTTGTAATTTATAATTACAGCTTATATTAAGGAAACATTTTCCCAGAAATGCCATAATCTGAACTAACATATTTTCACTTAGATATCTAAAACCACTCCAAACTGTTTGGCATGCAAACTGTCTGTGGAACTAAAATCATTTTACAGAAACTTTTGGTGGATGATGCTTTACTAAAGCCCTCCTGGTTGTGGCTCTGCTTTTCAATGGAAATGTTCAACTGATAGCTGAGGAAGCTGTTTGGAATCACTGCCCTTCTTTCACCCTCTGGCTGCTTTTTTGACTATTTCATTACCAATTGAGAGCCTCACTGAAGGTTGGTAGAGTGCAAGGAAAGAGGTGAAATTCAAATGGTCGAGTTGTAAATGCTCAATAGGTCCGGTAGTAAATTTGATGAGGGAGAAAGAGATCGCAAACCACTGCTGGCTAGAGAAATGTCTTTTTCATAAATCGAGGGATTGGCTGATCATTATGATCCCTGGTTCCTACATATATATGGTAAAGAGAGATTTGAAAGGAAAAATAATTCAGTTTGCATTGCCCAAAAGCTCCCACCAGAGAGCAAGCCATAGCAATAAGTCAAAGTAAAGCCAATATCTAAGACACCAGCTGACCAAGTACCAGGGTAAAGATGAAGCCTCTTACTGATGGCACTTTTGCTGCTATTGATCTAAGTGCGACGGTTTTGTATGGTTGGTACCACCAACTAGCTTGGGCTGACAGTTCCGGTGGAAGAAGAAGAGAGCTCTGCCTACGGTAATTAGGAAAAGCACAACCATTTAGGAGGGCCGTTCACTGCAAAGTTTTTAAACAATTGGCAGACCAGAGAAATTGAAAAACGAAGAATGAGAAACGTACACGGTTTGGATTTTTACCAGATTAAAAGTGTTTGTGGCAATATCAGTGAGACCCAAGACTCTTACATCCTGCGCCTAGATGATCCACCTGCTGTTTTATGACCTTATCGAGTCCTCAGACTGGAATACTGCTGAGCAAGTGACTGCCCTAAGACCCTGCTGTTGCTTGCCACCGGGAGTTCTCTTGCTTCACTTGAGCCCAGCTATTTTTAGAAGATACAGGGCCTTTGACTGTGTTTCCATTTTTTTTGTTTTTCCCTTTTTTGTTTTTGTGTGTGCTGATGTATTCTTCTCAGTTGCGCTGAGATGTGGGAATGGCAAAGGGAAATGTGAGGTGATCCCCTGACCAAAAAGATCGCTTCCAAGACCACTTCTCTGAAACTCTTGCTTGCACTGAGCATGATGCTGTGTCTTTGATCTTCTTGGCTTCGAAACAAATTAGACCAAGGCCCAAGTTTCACAGGCAGATGTTTTGGGCTGCTGGTTTGACTCTCAGAAGATCTAAGGCTGAAAAATGAGGCATACTAACATATTTATGGCTCTTCCCTCAGGGTATAATCACCAACAGATGAGTGAAGGACAAAGGCAGAAATCTTCTGAATTTTACAACCGCACAGCATCTGAATCAAATGTCTACTTGAACAGTTTCCACTATCCCGATCACAGCTATAAGGACCAGGCCTTTGATACTTTGAGCCTAGACAGCTCTGATAGCATGGAGACCAGCATCTCTGCCTGCTCACCTGACAATATCTCTAGGTAAGATATATTCATGGTTAAGGTTTCCAGTTTATAAAAGGACCTGCTGGTCTCAAAAAGTAAAGCCATTCGCTTGGGGGCAATGTATATGTACCAGCCCACATTTCTGAGACATACAGAGTCCACGGTGAGGAGGAGGGCTGAGTGTCATGGCAGCCTTTGAAAGTAGTTTCCTTGTATCCTGTGTGACTTAGCCAGTCAGACACCATATAAGCCATTTTTCTCCTTTGCTTTGTGTCTTTACATTTGAGTTCACATGTACTCCGTGCTTCAACATTGATTTGCCTCTGTTGGTTGACTCCGACCTTCGTTAGGACTCCTTTTGATTGAATAAAGAAATAATTTCCAACAGTATAGTAAGACTGTTGAAGGATTGCTTACACTTATGTTTCATTAAAAGGAAGGCTTTAGCTCTTCCACGTATTAGAATTTTTGTAAGGGTTTAACTATTCACGTTTGTGTTCATACTTTGAGGCAAAGTATGGTCTTAGGGAAGTATGGCTAACGGCACATCTAAAATATAGATCTGGTCATGGTACTCTGCCCCTTCAAGAGCTGTGATGATGCCCTACTACCTTTTGAGAAAAGTCATACCCTTGAACCTGCATTCTACATCCAACTCAACTTCCCATTCACCCTCTCCTCCTGATACACCTCACAGAGCTTCTTAATACTCAAATCTCTGAGCCTTTGACCATATTAGTCCTGGGCCTGGAATCAAATAGTTTGTTCATTCATCCATTTACAGGCTCCTTCATTCCACAAATACTTATAGAGTGCTCTAGAGTCAACAGTGGGCTGGACTTGGCTCATACTAGCTGGCAAGTGCCACGTGTGCGTCTTTCCCCCTCCGAGTGATCAGTGATGTCATGTTGGTAGTTTGAAATTGCCCGTGGGGGGAGCATGTACTCCACATAAATTGACATTTGCCTTGTATCAGGGTTCCCTCCAGAGAACGGGTTTACTAGCACAACACTGACTACGGTCAAATTAATCCTTCCCTTTTTCTATTCACTCAACCTATATATACTTACTGAGCACCGGTAGTGTCTGTCATTGCAAAACATCTTTATCATCTCCAACCCCCTCTCCTATCTGAGCCTGAGGAATTTTCCTCATCCTTCAGGCTTAAGCTTAAGTTGGAAACTCATGAAGATTTCTTCCTTTAGGGCCTTTTTCTTCTATGTTTCTATTGCGCTTGATGCTTTTTTCTATTATATCCCTGATCACATTGTGGTATGAAATTTTTCCTTTGGTGATTAATTGGTGAATTCCTCAATGGCAAGGAGGATGTCTAATTACCTTTCGGTTTCTCCACCCAGCAGAGATCTTAGCAGATAGCAGGTATTCAGTAAGTGTTGGCTGAGTAAATACCTCAGGATATAGTGAAATGGACATATTTTCAATTTGGTATTTTTCTGTGTTTGATCTATTTTAATTGGCTGAGAACCATTATGATTTCAACCTAAGAAACAAGCCAATATTCAGTAAATGTTAACTGAGCACTTGTGTGTCCTAAATGTAAATGTCTGGCTGGATAATTAATTGCCATCAACAGACTTCCATATATTGGAATGAAGCCATGGGTGGGAGCAGGAACTTCCTTCCGCTTGTGCTCTATGGCTTTGACCAGACAACTGATTGTCCTACTTGAAACAGATCACACAATGCTGCTCTTGGTGCTGATTTGCTTCTGGTGTGCAAAATGGAGGGGTTGTTTCTTGAATACAAGAGGATGGTGAATTTTAAAACATCTTAATGGAGGGGCACCTGGGTGGCTCAGTCAGTTAAGCATCCAACTTCAGTTTAGGCCATGATCTCACGGTTCATGAGTTCTAGCCCCACGTCGGGCTTTATGCCGATAGCTCAGAGCCTGGAGCCTGCTTCGGATTCTGTGTCTCCCTCTCCCTCTGCGCCTCCTCTGCTCATGCTCTGTCTCTCTCAAAGAAAATAATAAACGTTAAAAAAACCCCACATTTTAATGGAAAATTACCATCATGTAAATAAAATTTATTTCATTGCAAAGGTTCAAATAATCTGCTCTCCCTCCACCTAAAATAAAAAAAAAAAAAAATCACAGAGACAGAGGGAAAGTAATATCGGTAAGGTCTACTCAGCTTTAGGTTTTTTTGTATTTCATAAATGAAAAGAATATGAGAGACCCTTTATTGGGGCGCCTGGGTGGCTCAGTTGGTTAAGCGTCCAACTTCCCTCAGGTCATGATCTCACGGTTCGTGGGTTCGAACCTCATGTCGGGCTCTGTGCTGACAGCTTGGATCTTGGAGCCTGGCTTTGGATTCTGTGTCTCCCTCTTTCTCTGCCCCTCACCCACTCACACTCTGTCTCTTTCTCTCTCTCAAAAATAAATAAACATTTAAAAAATTAAAAAAAAAAAAAAAGAATATGAGAGACCCAACTATAGGTAGCCATTATAGCAGGAAATTTTAGGGGTGGGGGGAAAACGAGAAAAGGACAGATGCTACATTCTGCGGTAAAGAACAGTGAATTTTAATTTTGGCATTAATGGGTAGAGTATTAATATTACTGGATATATCCTGCCAGAGAAAGAAAGGAGTCTCTGGGGGAAAACACTAACGCAACGATGAGAATCATATTGCTGCTTGTCACATGGAAATGACCTCAATTGAAGGAGGAGATTATATAATGATAAAAAATAGGATTTTTTTCTTTTTTGCTGCCATTATGATGTCAGGTTAGAGGGCTGAGTGTTTTACATTATTCAATATTAAAAGATGCAATATCTCACTTTTTAAAAAGTTCAGTATGACTGCTTGGGGGGCAGACATTGAGTATGGGGAAGGGCTTGTCTGGGCCATGCCGGTAGGTGCTGGGAGCTGATGTTTTCAGAACAGAAAGCCTTGAATTTTGAGTAATTATTCGTAAATGACAGTCAACTGACCAGTCAGATGTGGTGCTTTTGAATAACAAGACACAAACAAAAGTCGGCAGCCCACCAACCATCATGCCATAAGGGCAAGAGGAATAAAAGTGGGCATTAAAAGCAAGAACACAGATGGGTCGCCTGGGTGGCTCAGTCGCTTAAGCGTCCAACTTCGGCTCAGATCATGATCTCGTGGTTTGTGAGTTCAAGCCCTGTGTCAGGCTCTGTGCCGACAGCTCAGAGCCTGGAGCCTGCTTCAGATTCTGTGTCCCCTTCTCTCTCCACCCCTCCCCAGCTCACACTGTGTCTCTCTTTCTCAAAAATAAATAAACATTAAAAAAAAATTTTTTTTTTTTAAAAAGCAAGAACACAGAATGTAGGATGCAGGCTCCCAGTGTCAGAGTGACTCCCATTCTGTGGCACTTTGTACTTAGTCGTTATTTTGAAAACATCAGACTGTCCTCCCCTCTTCACAAATAATTGTGAAGTTTTCATGTCAATATTTCCTTCATGAACTCTTGATAGTTTGATCTTTTATTTTTCTATTCGTGAGCCGTCTTTTGTAAAGAAATACACTCTATGCGGTTTCCTGTCTTGGCGTTTTCTACTCCCCACCTCATCCTCCCCTCCCAAAATTGAAGTGAATATTCATCCCTTCAAATTACCACTCCTCATGTCTCATATTTATTTTTTTATTATTTTTTTAAAATATGAAATGTATTGTCAAATTGGTTCCCATACAACACCCAGTGCTCATCCCAACAGGTACCCTCCTCAATGCCCATCACCCACCTTCCCCCCCTCCCACTCACCATCAACCCTCAGTTTATTCTCAGTTTTTGAGAATCTCTTATGTTTTGGCTCCCTCCCTAACTTTTTTTTTTCCCTTCCCCTCGCCCATGGTCTTCTGTTAAGTTTCTCAGGATCCACATAAGAGTGAAAACATATGGTATCTGTCTTTCTCTGTATAACTTATTTCACTTAGCATAACACTCTCCAGTTCCATCCACGTTGCTACAAAAGGCCAGATTTCATTCTTTCTCATTGCCACATCGTATTCCATTGTGTATGGTAAACAACAGTCGTGCATCAGCGGGTACAGGAAATTACCCAAAAAGGAACCACTTCGATTCTAAGTACCAAGCATTACACATTCAGCTCTGGACACTTAACACAGTGACAGGCAAAAATTTAATTTATTTTTATTTGCTCACCCAGTTGCTTTTTACTAAAATGGCTTCCAAAGGTAGAGAATGAGCATGGTTCCCCTAACTATGCCAAATGAGGAGGACAGCATCACCGTAGAGCATTCCTGGCAGGGGGTTATTCGTGGCCATGATTATCTTCCATTCTTACTTCACGTAGACCTGACTCAGTGGTAATACCAATCACAGATAACCAATCACCATGGTCAGAAATTACTAATAGTATTTATTCCATATGACTGTCTGATCCTTTGAACGTCAAAAAAAAAAAAAAAAAAATGAAGCCCAAGTGGAAGATACTTGTAAAAGGTCTAGTGTAAAAAAGAAAGAGAGAAACAAACATTTTTCTTCTGTACCACCATCTACTTTAAAAAGTTCATGCTACCCTAAGATAAGCTTGTATCCACTATTATAATGGAAAATAATATGATAAACATCAGGCAAATGGGTAATAAGAAACTAATGTTTGGAATGTATATTACGACACCACATCCTTAATGAGAACTTTTTGAGGTTAGATAGAGAAAGAAAAGACTAAAACATTTTCCCTTTGTGTGATTGTTTTTAAGTTATGTATGAAAATCCCCTAAAATGATATGTATATTAAAGAGGTAATTCCATGCTGAAATTCTAGTGACATAAACCTGGTCTTGTGGTTTATTATGTCACAAAAAGCCATTTGTAGAATTATAGAACTACTCAGAGTTGTGGGTACACTGGCCTTTCCCTTTTTGTTGAGACATCATTTTTGTGTCTGCCAGAGAGTTACTTGAGTCACATAATGTTTTTGCTTTTTCAGCATCATTACTTACACCATAAACAAACAAAAAGCTAAGAAAACAGGTCTTGGGTCATAGAAAACAGCAGCTGAGAGTCAATTCTGCATAAAACCTCTACTCTGCTAAAATTACTGACTTGGCTTATACCATGCAGATCCCTGCATACCGCCTGCAATGATATGTTATTATCACAATTGCTATTACTAATTTCCTAAGCCCTGACCTTGTGCTCATACTTGGAGAAAATGTTGAGGAACTTGATCCCTCATTATGGCTTAAATACCAGCAGTGTGCATGGGTGGTGGGGAGCAAGACTGAGTATGGGGTTGAGGGCAATCCACGGCTGAACTTGGCTTTAAGGGATGCTTTCATCCAAATTCCGCATGCTTCTAATTTCTTCAGTTTAGGCAAAGGTTGGTATTCTGCTTTCTTCCCCAGTATGTCAACACCCAGTGTATGCATTTTATTCTCGGGAGTTCTTTCAGAAGAGATCCAGACAACCAAAGTGATCGCAGGGGAGGGCAGCCATGTGTCAAAGGGACTGGATATGTCAAACCATGTGAACGATGGTCAGGAGGGGTTAGAGGGCTTGTGTTCTTCTAATATTCAAGGAGCTACTGACTAGAGAAAAATTAGACCCCTTATAAGGAGTAATAATTTGCTTAAGCTGAAAAAGTACTTGAGAAGATTCATTGAAAATAAATAATCTAGTTCTTCACTTAGTGGTAGTGTTAGTGCACTGACAGCAGTCCTGGAAAAGTTTTGTGTGTCTTTATGGAGAATTTTGTTTTGCTTCCGTTGGTTTTGTTTCGGTCTGGTTTTGTTTACTTATTTCTTGTATGACATCGTTCTTAGCTTTTCTCTCTTCCTTTTTTGTTTTTGCCTTTGCCTATGAATGACTATTCTGAAAAGCACCAAAACCCCCAAATATGCTATTTGGATGCTTTTCCCCTTGATGGAAGCTTTTTTTTTTTCTTTATGTATATGGTTTTTGCCAAAGTCGGTCGGTAAAAAGAGGTCTTCAGTTGATAAAATAGAACGTTACTAAGTGGGAAAGGCAGTCAAAACTAGTCATCTGTATACCATTAATGGCCCAATGACTCATATCACCAGCATCCTTACAGCATTGACATCGAAATTTATGCCTGCCTTTTAAGGAAGGTCCGAAGTTGAGGCAATGGCAGGACACATTGCTCCTCTTGTAACTTTGAGAGGATTGCGAAAGCAAAGATGAGTGTTGTGCTATAGGTAATGCAGGATAAAGCTTTTCCAGTGACTTCAGACTCTCCTCCTATACGGCAGGTGCTACACCAGATGGCATTTCATTTGCTGACATTTGGGTATACCATGGATGCCATAGTATTGACAAGCCTAGACTTCTCCCTACATTCCTGTTGTAGTGGCCTTTGCTTGTCACTCTAGGTGCAATCCCCATGGGACATAAAAGCAAAACTGGTGATGACATGGTAGGACACAGCAGAGAAGTTTTGCTGAATAAAAATGGTTTACACATCAAGGAAATACTAAACTCAAGAATAGTTGAAGTAGAACCACAGAGAACAAGTAGGTACTCATGGATACAAATTATTTTTTAAACAAAATAACCAAAGTAGCTTTAAAAGTATAAAAGGAGAGGGGCGCCTGGGTGGCTCAGTCGGTTAAGCCGCCGACTTCAGCTCAGGTCATGATCTCGCGGTCCGTGAGTTCAAGCCCCGCGTCGGGCTCTGTGCTGACAGCTCAGAGCCTGGAGCCTGTTTCAGATTCTGTGTCTCCCTCTCTCTGACCCTCCCCTGTTCATGCTCTGTCTCTCTCTGTCTCAAAAATAAATAAACGTTTAAAAAAAAAATTTTTTTTAAAGTATAAAAGGAGAGCTTAAAAAAAAATAGGTGACTGTAGGTGCCTAAAAGTTATGAAGACAGGAAGTGGTAAATGTTAACATGTACTTTCTGTCAAACGTTTTCAGAAAATTGAGTTTCTTTGGAGCGGAAGTTAAGACATTTATGGAATATTGCCAAATAGGCAGATTTAAATATAATTGGCAGAAAATAATTATAAATATTTATATATTTTTTATATATATAATATATATATTATTTATATATATAATATTTATATATATTATTTATTTATTATATAATTATTTATATATTATATATATATTATTTATATATATATTTAAATATATATATATATTTATATATATGCCTGAAAAAATTCTAAAATAAGAATGAACAGAAATATTTAAAGACAGGTAATTGTTTTAAAACTTGCCCCCAGGATATGCCCAAATTACAGATACATGAAAAACCATGGGCTGAAAATATTTGTTTCTAACCGAGTTATTTCCAACCAATTCATGTGGATAGGTTTCATGTAGCTCAAGGTCATACTTAGGCCAGTAATTGGAAGCTGTAGAAAGACAGATTTTGATTCAACTTAAGTATCAACATTCTAAGAATGTTGTCGGTCGATGAAGAAATGGATACAATAAGTTTTCTGTATCTAACAATGTTCAGGCACAAGCTGGACGAAAAGTGAGTATGTTGTAGAAAGAACTATAGGGTAGATGGAGGTTAGACTCTTGGTGAGGGCTTTTTTGGTTTTGTTTAATTGATGAGTTTTTGAGACCTGAGACGTAGTGAACAAATTATTTATTTCCAAATAAACTGGAGACATAAGACCTATATATCTGATGTCACAGAGAACACGATAGAATATAAACATGATTTTGTGCTGTTCTAGGGCCTGATGTTTGTCCGGGGCTTTCTCAGTTGAGCTGACAAAGTGTGCCCCTTTAACGTCTGTGAGGTTGACTATTCTTAATAAGGAGGAATACAAATTCTTGCACAAAAATTTAAAGATTTTTTGGGACGCCTGGGTGGCTCAGTCGGTTAAGCGTCCCAACTTCAGCTCAGGTCATGATCTCACAGTCCATGAGTTCAAGCCCCGCATCAGGCTCTGTGCTGCCAGCTCAGAGCCTGGAGACTGCTTCAGATTCTGTGTCTCCTTCTCTCTCTGCCCGCCCCCCCCCCCCCCCCCGCCCTCAGCTGTGCTCTGTCTCTCTCTGTCTCTCAAAAATAAATAAACATTTAAAAAAATTTTTTTTTTCTTTAATCCTTGCTGGTTGAAGAGAATAGAATTTACCCTTTTGTACCTCTCCCAACAGTTCATGGAAATAATGAGGAAAAATTGCCATGTTTTTGTCCTTGTCAGGAGAACACTCCTGGCTAAAAATGGGCCCAAAGTAACCCTGCAAAGTACAGAGATTAGTTAACTTCTAAGGATACAGCATTCCTAAGGATGTCCCTTTCCTGGATGAATGCATTTTGTAATAGGGCCGGAAATACTGATTTTTTTTTTCTAAAAGATAATTTTTTAGAGCAGTTTTTGGTTCACAGCAAAACTGAGCGGAAGATACAGAGATCCCTGTCCCTGCATGTACATAGCCTCCCCCATTATCAACATTCCCCATCAGAGTGGTACATTTATTACAGTTAATGAACCTATGTTGAGGGGCGCCTGGGTGGTTTTGGTGAGGCATCCAACTTCAGCTCAGGTCAGATCTCACAGTTCGTGGGTTCAAACCCCACGTCGAACTCTGTGCTGACAGCTCAGAGCCTGGAGCCTGCTTCGGATTCTGTGCCTCCCTCTCTCTCTTCCCCTCCCCCACTCATACTCTGTGTCTCTTTCTCTATCAAAAATAAATAAACATTAAAAAAAATTTTCTCATGAACCTATGTTGACACATCATTGTCACCCAGGGTCCATAGCTTACAACAGGGTTCACCTTTGATGTTGTGCATTCTGTGGATTTGAACAAATGTATAATGTCACATATGCATCATTAATTACAGTGTCATACAGAGGGCTTTCATTGCCCTAAAAATCCTCTGTGCTCTGCATTTTCATCCTTCCCTCCCTCCCACCCGCCACTTCAAACCGCTGGCCACCACTAAACTAATCTTTTTACCGTCTCCATGGTTTTGCCTTTTCCAGAACGTCATATAGTTGGAGTCATACAGGGTGTAGCCTTTTCAGATTGGCTTCTTTCGCTTAAATATGCATTTAAGTTTCCTCCATGTCTCTTCATGACTTGATAGCTCATTTCTTTTTAGAGCTGAATAATATTCCATTTTCTGGAAGTGCTGCCATTTAGTTATTCATTTACCTACTGAAGGTTATCTTGGTCGCTTCCAAATTTTGGCAATTATGAATAAAGCTGCTATAGAGCTGCTATTACTGACTTTAAGATAAACTGTATGTATGACGTTGCTGTGGTCATTGATCTCTAGAAAGGAATTTAGCCCTATGCTTGAAACAACCTAGATTTGAGTTGATCAACAATATAATTTGGGGAGATATACTAAAAATTATCCTTTTCATTTTCATATGAATTTAACTTTTTAATATTTATTTATTTTTGAGAAAGAGAGAGAGAGAGACAGAGTGCGAGCTGAGAGGGGTGGAGAGAGGAGAGGGAGACACAGAATGTAAAGCAGGTTCCAGGCTCTGAGCTGTCAGCAGAGCCCGATGCGGGGCTCGAACCCACGAACCGCGAGATCATGACCTGAGCTGAAGGTGGATGCTCAACCGACCGAGGCACCCAGGTGCCCCTTATTTTCATATGAATTCGTTTTTATATAAATGCATCTGACATGAATCCCTACTATGTGCCAGTCTCTATGCTATGGAAGATACAGGCACAAAAGCGTCTCTGTCACCAAGAGAGTCTAGAAAAGAAGACCTATATTCAATGGCTATACAAGGATACATGCATAGGAAATAACACTGGTTCTCTATGGCTGGAATATCAGAGTAAATAAGTTTTGACCTAGGTCATGCCCTTGTTTCCAGAACACTCAAATAAAACGTCAGTAAGAGAAAAATAACATTTTTTGGTTTGCGTTAAACATTTCCAAGTTCTTCTATTTCTCTTTTAGTTACTTACCCTAACTGTTCTTGCAGCTTTTACTCCTTAAGGTTTTTGCCTTCACTTGTTTGCATGATGTCTTTCTCGGGATGCATTTCTTATAAATTCTCCGATTAAAAAAAAAAAGATGCATTTCTTTTGAAGCTCTTGAATCTTTTCATAGCGTTTCCTCATTGGTATATGGTGGATGAGTATTGGGTATCATTGACAAAACTAGCCACCCACCACCCTTCTGTTGCACCTACAAGAAAAGTCTTTTTTTAATTGGCATCGTCCTGTAAGAATAAAATGTCGGGGCACCTGGGTGGCTCAGTCCGTTAAGCGTCTGACTTGGGCTCAGGTCAAGATCTCACGGTTTGTGAGTTCCAGCTCCACATCAGGCTCTGTGTTGTCGGCATGGAGCTTGCTTTGGATCCTCTGTCCCCCTCTCTCTGCCCCTCCACCCTCCCTCAAAAATAAACATTAAAAAAAGAAGAAATAAAATGTCACAAGTATGTATTTTTTTAGTAATCTCTACACCCGATGTGGAGCTTGAACCCATGACCCCGAGATCAAGAATCACACACTCTTCTAACTGAGACAGCCAGGTGCCCTCTAAAATGTCCACGTGTATAGAGGCACAGCAAAAAAGCGCTGAGAACACATATTTCCAAACCAAATAAAGTGTCTTCAAACCTTAGGTATCATCTGCATAGAACTCTGTAGATAGTCTTATTGGTCTGGTATCTCTGAACGTTTAAATTAAAAAGAAGGCCTCCCACAGTCCATTAATTTTTAGACCTTGGAAAAAGTATTTTGAGAACACACTTTGTAAGATTTAGTTTGCGTTTATTTATTTATGAGTAAAGCACTCTACTTTAGTATTATTTTCCTTGCCTATATTTTGTCTCCTAAACTGAGATAAGCCAATGTCACCTACAGTTTTCAGACCTGAACTGAGTTTCCTTTTCAGGCCAATGACTCTCCTAAGTAACATCCTTTAAATTACATTGGATTGCATCGTTCACCATCCTGGAACCTGTGAGCGGGTGTGCGTGTGCACATCTGCGTGGGTACTTAAAGAGACATCCCTCCCAAACAATATTCTTGAAAGGGTATTTTGTGTTCTGCTGTGTTCTATTCAGTGCCAGCACTTCAAATATTGCCAGAATAGAAGAAATGGAGAGACTTTTGAAGCAGGCGCATGCAGAGAAGACTCGGCTGCTTGAATCCAGGGTAGGTACAAAATCTTTCCACCAGAGGTCAATGAGCTCATGGTTCAAGCTGTCCTGCACCTGAAAGGAAACCGTCCTTGGGCCTTATTAACCAGTATAATCTTGGAGTCGTCACTCAACCTTTTTGGTCTCATTTTTGTTACCTGAAAAGTAAGGGTGTTAGGACTTGGCCTCCTGACCACACTACAATATTTTGTAATTTAAAATAGGTATAGTGTCAACGTAGACCGAAATGAATGCTTTGTATTGAATTTTCCCTTTGATGGCCACTGTGGTTGCCTGCCAAAGAACAAGGAGGAATGTCATGTCTTTATGTTTTCTCTCTTCCTTGCCAGTTTGTGTGAACTGTGCTATTGTAATATTTAAAATCCCACGTTATTGTGACTGCATTTCAAGCCAGAATCTGAACTTCCTTAGGAATCCCCCTAAATGCCTTTGCATCCTGCTTTAAAGGGCCCCTCCTTTCCTCTTCCGACTTCCCCGTGGGCTTCCTCTGCTACCTCCAGCCAGGAAGCCGCGAAGCAACAAAGAAACCAGAGGAACCGATGGCCTTCAGTTAGAAGATGGCCACTGAAAGGAGGGCTCAAGGTCATGACTAGTGTTGGGTGACCAGTTTGATCCTTTGTTTTAAAAATGCGAGGGTTGTAGTCACCAGCATGAAATGACTGAGTTCCACAGCTGGATGTTCACTTAATATTCAGTTGTTAACTAAATGTCATGGTTGCCTTTCTGCGTGGGATGATTTTAAAAACTATGTGAGGGGTGGTTCTAGTCTAGAGCCCAGGCTATAAAGCCAACAATTGTCTAGGGAGAATTTTCTTTTCCATTAGTTGGAATCATCCAAGTATAACCAGTATATCTTAAAATTTGTTCGGAATAATGATATTTAGGAACGGGAAATGGAAGCCAAGAAACGAGCTCTGGAAGAAGAAAAACGACGCCGAGAACTCCTGGAAAAACGATTGCAGGAAGAAACTAGCCAGCGGCAGAAGTTAATTGAAAAGGAAGTAAAAATAAGGGAGAAACAAAGGGCACAGGTTGGTCGGTCAGTCTGGATGGATTAGAATAGGTTGCCCCCTGCTGGTCATTGTTTAGAAGACAGTCATGCTGTGCCAGGATGGCTTTCTTGTCACTGTGCTCAGCAGCCCTTCTTGACATGTAACTGCCGGGACAGAAACAAACAAACAAACAAACAAACAAACAAAATATATGCTTATCTCAAAACTCATTGAGGGGCACCTGGGTGGTGCAGTTGGTTAAGTGTCCCATTTCGGCTCAGGTCATGATCTCATGGTTTGAGAGTTTGAGCCCCACATTGGGCTCTCAGAGCCTGCTTTGTTTGGATCCTCTGTCTCCCTCTCTCTCTTCCCCTCCCCCCCCTTTCTCTCTCATGCGTGGTGTCTCTCAAAAATAAGTAAACATTTTAAAAAAACTCATTGAGACCTACTACTCAAATGATACTTTGGTCACGCATAGAACAATTCGGCGGGAGAGGCAGTTTTTCTTCTGCCCATTTTTGGGAGTATATTTAAAAGGACCATGTTTTTCCAAGCAGCTTTGAAAAATGCAGCCAGATACTGAAAACAAATACAACACCCAAACTAAAACCTTTGGCTGAGGAAGAGAAAAGCTTCTATGAAGCCATTTTTGGAAGCAAATACTCCAGAACAAAATAATTTTACCAACCCAATTTCTTGGTAGTTTTTTTTCCTAACCACTGTATTGTCACACATATCCCCTTTGCTACAGCCGTGCACACATGTGTGCAAGGTTACTGAGCTCCAGCAAAACTCAGGAAAATCACCCATTTCCTTTCACTTCCTATCCCGCTTATCATAGAGTTTGAATCTTTGCAAGTAAAAAGCTGCTTATATAATGTAGGTCGGCTGAGGAGCTAAAATAAAATCTTGTGAAGTGCCAATTATTCCAAGTTCAAACCCATTTTACCAAGTTTTACTAGACTTCATAAAAGGTACCGTTCCTCTTAGTCTTCATAGTTGCTGGCAGTTTGGTAGCATGGCAGTGAGAGACCCATCTTGGAGACTCTGTGTGCTTTTGAGGTATCAGTAAGTCTCTGGCATCTGTCTAAAGCCAAAGTACCACAGACTCAAAGGCAAAATATTGCAGGAAAAATTCAAAGTAAAACTTGTTCATTTTATTTCATTATGCCTATCCTTTGCCAAATTATGATTCGCGGTGAAGGTCATCCCTGGCTATTTGGTATTCGAAGCCAATCCAAAAAAGTACAATTCTCTATTTGAATCCTAATTATAAGGTTTTCCTCCAAGTATATATGTAGGTCATTTTCCCCAGGGCAGAGGGATGGGGTTATTAACAGAATAAAGTCAAACGCCATTTTGGAAACGTGACCCGTGGTGATACGTGCTTCCTAGATTAGATGAACTTCTCTACTCCAGCCATAGTAAAATAAAAGACATCCACATACATCTTTTCCATATCTGCTCATTGGATAGCTCATTGAGTATGGCTTTGATTCCACATCTCACCTTATTTTAGCTTCACTTCTCAAAACACACATCTCTGCCTTCAGTTTCTACCAGAGGGTGTGTATCAGCCAACATGTATAGCTTTAGGGGATCTCGCAGGGCCGGGGGGAGGGGGGGGCGGTATACTTACTAAATACTGTTCACCAGTCATATCATGTCTGAGATTATTTAAGAACTAATGTTAGGGGTGGTGATAGGGAGAGGCCCAGGGAACTTCGTGCTTCATTTCCCTGTGTTTTGAAGGGCGATATGCCTCTTGTAAAACTAAGGTTAATGATGTTTTTCCATTTTCTCATCTGCCCTTCTCAAGGAGTAGAACCTGTCCACCTGAGTTTATCCCTCCCCCTCCCCCGCATATTGTAGCATCCTTCTGAAAACGCTATGCATTTTTTAAACTCCAAAGAATAATGTTTATCTTCAGTTCTCATAATCACATAAACATTTGAATGCTTAGGCTTTCCAGTTCATGTCCACTCAAATAACTGTGACCTTAAACGAAATAAGTACTTAGCTATATATGACACGGGGTTGTGCTTTTCCAGGCCCGACCTTTGACACGCTATCTGCCCGTCCGGAAGGAAGACTTTGATTTGCGAAGCCACGTAGAGACTGCAGGCCACAATATCGATACCTGTTATCATGTATCCATCACAGAGAAGACCTGCCGAGGATTCCTTATCAAAATGGGTGGAAAAATTAAAACTTGGAAAAAACGATGGTTTGTGTTTGATCGGAACAAGCGCACATTCTCTTATTATGCAGGTGAGTGATAAAAAACTCTTAAGTGATATATTCAAATCAGGAACTCTCTGCTAAAGAGCAAAGGTAATAAAAGTCAGTATAAATAGGTTGATTGGTAACTAATAGAATTAAGGGTGATATTAGCTTTGTAGGTCTATATTATTTTATATTAGGGTTGTATAGTCCCATGATATGTATGATTTCCTCCCTAGAAATAAAAATTTGGGGCACCTGAGTGGCTTAGTCAGTTGGGCATCCATCCGACTTTGGCGTGGATCATGATTTCAAGGTTCAAGGGTTCGAGCCCTGCATTGGGCTCTGTGCTGATAGCTCAGAGCCTGGAGCCTGCTTTGGATTCTCTCTCTCTGCTTCTCTCTCAAAAATAAATAAACGTTAAAAAAAATTTTTAGGGGCACCTGGGTGGCTCAGTCGGTTGAGCGTCTGACTTTGGCTCAGGTCAGGATCTCGCAGTTTGTGAGTTCCAGCCCCTCGTCGGGTTCTGTGCTGACAGCTCAGAGCCTGGAGCCTGCTTTGGATTCTCTCTCACTGCCTCTCTCTCTCTCTCTCTCTCAAAAATAAATAAACGTTAAAAAAATTTTTAGGGGCACCTGGGTGGCTCAGTTGGTTGAGCGTCTGACTTTGGCTCAGGTCAGGATCTCGCAGTTTGTGAGTTCCAGCCCCACGTCGGGTTCTGTGCTGACAGCTCAGAGCCTGGAGCCTGTTTCAGATTCTGTGTCTCCCTCTCTCTGCCCCTTCCCCACTCATGCTCTGTCTCTCTCTGTCTCTCAAAAATGAATAAACGTTAAAAAATTTTTTTTTTAATTTTTAAAGAAATAATAAAAATTATCTATTATTTTAAAAGTGTGAATTAGTCTGTTCAGGTTCTGAAATAACCTGAAGTCTGAACAAATATTAAATGGAATTTATCCTTTTAGACCAAAATATTGACTTTTATACCACAAAGCCAGAAAAAAGGTTTCTGTTTATTTATTTATGGTCATATGCCCTATTTAAGTCACACACAATTAGGCAGCCTTAGCTGACAGACATCCAGCTACAGTTTGTAAATTAGAATGTTATTTAAGCCGAGAGTAAAGCTCATCAGTGAACAAGTGACCAAGTATTTATTAACTGACTGAAATATTTTTGGATTGCTTAAATGATAGATTGTGAGAAACATACCCACCTGAGTCTTCAAAAAAATACAGGAATATTTATGTAACTGCTGTACTTACTAAAAAGTCTCGGGGCCCCTGGATGGCTCAGTCCATTAAGTGTCCAACTCTTGATTTCAGCTCAGGTCATGATCTCAAGGTCGTGAGATGGAGCCCTGTTCTGCATTGAACGTGGAGCCTGCTTAGGCTCTCTCTCTACCCCCCCCCCACCCCCCTCTCTCTCAAAAAAAAAAAAAAAAGAAAAGAAAAAGAAAAAAGTTTCTTACTTACTCCTGGGTCACATATGAAACACGTCCATTGTCAGCACAGATTTAGCTCTGCTCTCTTAAGCAACTAAAGAAAAGTAATATCATGCAAGAGTTTATGAAGAGACCCTGTGGTGACTGTATCAGCGTTTATGAGCAATGTCAAATAAAGAATCAATTGTTAAATCAATGTAATAAGAAATAACAGTCTAGTCACTTAATCTACATAGTGTGAGGTCAGGATATGTTTATGAAGAGAAGTATGAGGCACCAAGAGGCATGTGGATAACAAGGAGACCCTGGCTGGGGGGCCCCAGAGTTGGGGTGGGGAGGACCCAGGAGTGCATGCTGTTCAGTTAGGAGCTCTTTGGTGGGGCTCCAGTATGCAGTTAATGCTGTAGTGGCCCCAAGCGAATGGCCTAAACCCCCTTCTGGGTTCCCTGCTTGCCTCTTTTGGGCCTTCTGATCTTGGGTTCTAAGAAAATCCAGAGATGTTCTCTTCAGTTAGTACAATAGGAAAGATGACAGTTTAATGAGAAATGCCAATTTATGTCTGCAAAATCCATAAACAAAACTTTGCCCTGTGCTAGTCTCCAAAGACAACCTCACCCAGAATTTTCCAAAGATAACATGTTAATTAACTTCAGACAAAACAGCTTCACTCTTCTTCTCTGCTTCTCTTCTCCGAGACCCTTATTTCATTCTTTCCTCTGTCAGCCAGGTCAGCTGCTCACTCCCTCCTCCTTCTGACCCATGTTAGAACCTGTGCTCCTAATGACCACGTAAACGCATTTTTCCAAATGTAAACTTCTTGGTGACCAGTTTTCTCTTTAAAAAATATATTATTTTTAAAATATTTTTATTAAAATATTTTATAATAGTTTTTATAATATACAACAAAAATATATTTTTATATATATCTACATGTTTTATGTAATATATAATAAAAAATATCTCTTTTTGATAGATGAATGATTACTCAGAACTGTAACATATAAAACAGGCAAAAATTATGTTTCATTTAGCTTTTTAATATTCCCATATTATATAACTGACCAGTGCGTCCTAGTTTGACAGACACTGTCCATTTGGCTCTGTTTACAGCCATCAGTAGCTTGTCCGCTCCCCTGGCCTCCGCCCCTGCTCTTTTCCCAAACATCACCAAGTGCAGGAATAGATCAGTCCACAGGAAGCCTTGCAGATTGCAGTTCAGGCTGGACTTGACCCCACAGACACCACACCCGCCCCTTCAGCTTGTCGTGAGATAAAGGGTACCGTGCGCGTGAAGGAGCTGTAAACATGAGTTCTGACAGCTAATGTCATAAGTCTCTGTGCTCATCACAGAGTCTCTGTGCCTCCATGCTTGGCCTCCTACATATTAACTGGGTAACCTTAGAAGAGTCTCCAAAGAAAACTGAGACAGAAAATATATCTGAAAATTGATGGGCTAATGCTACCAAAAGGAATGAATAGCTTTGTCGTGTCAAGTTACAATAGCGTTATTAATTCTCTTAGTTCACAATGCTCTTGTGAGGCCAGCATTTTTGAGAGTTCTTTCTCAGATATGAACTGCCCTACAAACAAAAGGTTCATTCCCCAGTTTTCTGCCTCCTTGAAACACTGATGAAATTTACTTTTAGCTCCAGATTTTATTTTACACCTGCTTTCAGAAAGTAAAGTATTATTGTATTCCCATTAATACTGCAGTATCCTTCCCAGTGAACTGATTGAAACCCACTGAACGTGGCATTAATTAAAACGGTGCTTCCCAAGGAAGAGTAAAACAAACAAACAAAAAACCAGAACACATACAAATATGGCCCATGGTCAAACATGGTCAAATAAGTTTGGGAAATGCTGAGTTAAGTGTAATTTAATAGCTTTATATTTTCCACTGAACTTCTCAGGGCTATTGTTTTTCAGACTAGCTTTCCATTGTTGTTGGGAAAAAAGGGACATTCTTGGGTAAAAAACTTAACAGTAGAACAAAAGTGTAGGGGGCACCTGGGTGGCTCAGTCAGTTAAGCATCTGACTCTTGATTTCGGCTCCAGCTCCGGTCATGATCCCACCCCACATGGGACTCCCCACTGATGACACGGAGCCTGCTTGGGAGTCTGTCTCCCTCTCTCTTTGCCCCTCCCCCACTGGTTCTCTCTATCTCTCTTTCTCTCAAAATAAAAACAAATAAACTTAAAAAAGGTCTATACAATGAAAATAAGTCTCTTTCACATCACAAAAGTTCTGAACTTTCACATCACAAAAGTCTGAAATATCTTTTCAGATTTTCTCTATTCATTTATATATACATTTTTTCAGATATATGTTTATATATGTATATGTTTCAGATAGATGTATATATATGCATTATATATATATATACATATATATATATATATAATACATATATATGTATTCTTTCTTCTTTAATACAGTTAAGACCAGGGGCTCCTGGGTGGCTCAGTTAAGCATCTGACTCTTGATTTCGGCTCAGGTTATGATCTCACAGTTTGTGGGTTCGAGCCTCACATCGTGCTCTGTGCTGACAGCGTGGAGCCTGCTTGGGATCCTCTCTCTCTCCCTCTTTGTTTCTGTCTCTCAAAATAAATAAATGAACTTCAAAAATACACAGTTGAGACCAAATTCTTCACTCTGTTCATAACTTTTGTCGCATAACAGTATTTCAGGATTTTCTCTGACGAGCACTTGCCTATCCAGCTCAGTCTTTCCAGTGGCTGTGTGGATTCCATTATGTGACCCGACCATAATTGGATCAGTCCCCTGTTAGAGTTCAGACAGATTTTTTGCTGTCTTCTGCTGTAACAAACACAAATCCGTGTGCATGTGCATGAGTGGCTCTTATACAATAAAGTTTTAGAAGTGGACTTGCTGAGTAAGAGAATTTTTTGCATTTTTAATTGGTGTATTTTCCCAAACCGCCTTCCAAAAGGAGCTTTCTTATTTGCACTTCCACCAACAGGCTCTCTCTTTTTGCAGCCTTATCCACGCTTTGAACACTTTTTAATATGCTCACATGCATTTATGATCTTCTCTGTGTTTAAATTACAAAATATTTCAAGAACTTATTAGATCGTAGAGTGATGCTGTTTGGTTTGTGATTTGGTTGCTTTTGTTTTTGTTTTACGTTTTTGTTGGGTTTTTATGGCAAATTTGATGAAATCTTGGAAACAGTTTGAAACATGCTGCATTGAAAGATCACTAAATTATTGACATGAAGCTCTACTGGGAACGGGGAAAAAGCATGCTGAACAAGAAATTCATAGAAATATAAGTGGAATATTAATAAATAGAAATATAAGTAGAATATTATTTTAAGTTAGGTAAAAAAAAACACCCTTCTTAAAAAAACAAAAACCTTCTTACAAATCTCATTACGACAGCTCTACATATTAACATTTCCATTACAACCACAGTTTTGGAGAACGTGGGGAGATAATCAGTATTGGTGTCAGCAGTGTTTATATTTTGTGTGCTAACTTGACTGTCAGTAGCTCTGGGTTGTCTTTTTGACTGCAGATTTGCTAGAGAGCTTTGGGCAAAATCAATTAGTCCCCGAGGTTTGGGCTGATGGTTCCCTTTTTGTTTGTTTTTTTTTTTTTCAAAATAGAACTGGGCTAATGCCTTCACCTAAATTATCTGAATTGATCTCAGGTAACTTAAATACTAGGTAAATATTGTAATAATTATACTGAAATTATAATCTTCCCAGTCTATCGTTGGTGATAAGGTATTTAACTATTATTGCAGACAAGCATGAAGCTAAATTAAAAGGAGTAATATACTTCCAAGCCATTGAAGAAGTGTATTATGATCACCTCAAGAATGCTAATAAGGTAAACACTGATTTTCAGATGTGAATGAATAATTGGGTTGGAAAAATGGTTTTTGAACTGCAAGCAATTTAGATGTGTTGCTCTGACATAACAGATTGATATGAGCAGAATCACTCTAGAAAAGCGAACATAGAGTAATTAGTATCGCTGATCTTTGGTGGAAGAAAAAATCATGGTGAAATGAGAAAATATTCTGGACATATTGATTCAGGAGACCTGCTAAGTGACTTGCTGAGGTTCGAAGAAGGGTCTACTACCTAGTTATAAGGAAGGATCTTAGTAGGACTAAGAATAGCAGCGGTTATTTATTGCGTACATTATCTAGGCACTGGGCTGGAGCTTTATCTGCAAAGTAGCTGCTAAGAGGATTGATTGGTGAGCTGTGTGAGAGTTATTGTGCAGTGAGGCCAGAAAGATAGTGCTGAGAAAAATGCTGGAGGTGGGGGTACAGGTTCTACGAGAGCAAAAGTAATACCAATTGAGATTTCCACAAACTGGAAAACTTTTGAAGAGGAAAAAGCTCCCATAGATGTCTGTGTTATTTAATGTTACGATTTCAAGATGTTTGTTTTACATTCTTTTCCGTTTTTGATTTTTAGAGTCCTAACCCATTACTCACCTTCAGTGTCAAGACGCATGACAGAATCTACTATATGGTCGCGCCATCGCCGGAAGCCATGCGGATCTGGATGGATGTTATAGTTACTGGCGCAGAAGGTTACACCCACTTCTTGTTGTAGCGAACTGGCGCCAACAGTGTACTTCCGGGCAGACTGCAATAGTCTCTTACAAGAATGAAGCCATATTCAGTCCGGGATGGAGAGACCCGGACCCACAGGCCCATCCCTTTAACTGTGTATACTCAGAACTCTTTTTTACATTAACAGGAAGTCATTTGTAAAAGAGAAAAAGGGGGGTTGAATTCAAAGCTTGACTACAAGTAGCGAAAGGATTGAAGCACCTGTGAGAAAGAAAACACTATTTTGGTAAATAGCATCACTTATAGGAACACTTCTTATAAACTGTTTTTTATCAATTGTTTACTTTGGTGAAATAAACTGAACAGTTTACAAAAATGTATGTACTTGGAAATACGAAATTATTTTAGCACCCAAATTATTGGCATTGACATTATTCGTTAATCAACTGACGTTTTAAAAACCATTTTGCTGAAGGTTATTTTGTAAGTAGAAGCAAATAAGGGGTTGGAGGAGAGTTTTAGGAGTTTTGCCCTAATTATTAAGTACTGCACCTAAACCAAAGACTTGACGTGACTTCTGTTTAATAGTGGTAGTTTCAAGTGATGAATTGTATTTGGTGTTACTCTACATTTTAAAATGGTACTTTGATGCCATCAGTTACCCAGGAAGTTGACTCTGGAGAGTTACCACTGGCATAAGCGACTGTACATATATAGCAAATCACTTGTTGTAAAAGAAGAAAAAACAAAAAGTTGTGTGTTTTAGACAGAAGCAGTCTTATTAGACAGGCATTCTGTCACTTGGAGCGATTAAAAATAAAGAGACTATTTCATGTTTTGCTAAAGATTTCTCCATTCCCGGTGCTGAGAATAAAGGTAGCCAGTAGCCAATTTCCTTAGGTTGTCTGTTTGCTCTTTATCGTGGAACACACCTTTTTGCAGCCTCACGTGACATAACGATGAAACCAGAGCCCTATTTTCACCAAAGAACAGACCAGTGAAAATACTTACTTACAGAAGTAATGTTATAGAACAAGGAAAATGAACTCCAACTTAATGTTCTCTGTAATGTACTATTTTATTATGTATTTCTTTACAATTAGCTTTAGTTTTTTTAGAGTTAAGTTAATTTTTCTTGAATGAAATGACTTCAGGCAAGTCTCTTTTATAACAGTTTTTCAAATGCCACTTATCCTGGTCTGTCATGTTGTGTGTATTTGTAAGTATGAACGTATTTTTTCCTAGAAGTTTGCAAATGAATAGAAGTAGAGAATAATTAATGGCTTTGCTTACTAGTACAAGGTGAAATGACTAGATTGGAAGTGTCCATAACATCTTGATCTGGCCTGACTGGGTACAGTGTTTAAAAATTTGCATTCTGGTTTGCACACATGTATACACGTTGCCAATAATAAGATTTTGCAACTGGATGACTCATGATTTTACTTGAACAGTGGAGGACAAGGTCACTATTGCAGAAGACAGTTTTATAATCTGTTTTTTTCAGACATCAGCCCTAAACCCTTGTAATGATCTAAGAGAGTGAAATGCAGTTGCTAAAATTTTGTTGGTTAATGTAAGATATAACTTTTCTGTACTGTACTGTACTTTCTCTACAGGATTATGAAGATATTCTAATCAACGTTATATTATGCATGATGTAGTAAGCCTTTTAAAATGTGTGTTAAAATATGTTGAGTATGGATTAAAATGTTGACCAGATTTCACAGCTGAAAATAAACTCATCTCTCACCAGGAGGTTACCTATTGGTGACATAAGAGGAGATGGATTAATCAGCAAAAGTCAATTGTCAACCTCCATAAAGGTGGAGATTTTGTGTGCTAACATTATGATTTGTAGTTTTATAAAACTGAAATGAGATGACTCCTGACAAATGTGACATCTGACCGTCTTTTTGCAAAGATGCAATTATTACTGGGGATTGCAAGGGCTGTGTTTACTTATCTGACAGGGGAAAAAAAATCACGCAGGTGAGAAGTAAAGGATTTTACTTGAAGGCAACCTCACTTGTCTCCCTGGACTAAGGCAGCAGATTTCAAAGAGAGAAATGGCCCTGAACAATATATCCTTACACTCCTGATAATGAAGGCAACATTGACAGTGGGTACGGAAACAATAGGTCTACTTCAAGCCCATCACTGTAGGTAAAAGCATCTTCACTTGACACTAGCCACAGTTTTTCATGATTTGTTATACTGATAAGGGCGGATAGAGAAAACAATCTATGGGGTTCCCTACTCTTTTGAGCAGTGTTTTTCCCACTATGGAGACAAGTCAGATTGTTTTCATTTTGCTGTACATAAAATGCAAGACCTACAAAAATAAAAGGAGAGAATAGGGACAGGAATGATTGAGGATATTTGCAATTATCCAAAACCCACAGTGAGAAATGTTTATTGTTAATATTTAAAGGACGACGAAGTGACACACATTGTCTATCACCTTAGTGATTTAGTTTCTTTGGAATCTACAACAGGCCTAATGGAGAACTGGCAAAATAGCTCAACAACTTTTGGAGTGCATCCTGAAATCGAGCAGCCGTCCTTGCTATCTGTTTCTGGCACTACACCACTCAAGAAAGATCTATTTAGTTTTTATTTATCCAACTTTTCCCAATGTTCCAATAAGACAGGTTCTCAAGACTCCAAAGATAGGCTGGATTCACTGTATCCAACATTTGCCTTTAACTTTAGCACCAATCATTGCTCCAAAATGTATGACTAACATAGTAAAGTGGCTTTACTTAAGTATTTTATACCAGCCACCTTAACCTTAAGTAGAAAAAAACTAGATAAGATCTTACTTGCTGATGCCTGGGGCCCCCAGAATTCATTTTTTTTTTCTTCTGCTTGCTTATAAGAATAGTGGTGTAGGGGTGCCTGGGTGGCTCAGTCGTTAAGCCACTCACTCTTGATCTCAGGGTTTTGAGTTCAAGCCCTGTGTTGGGCTCCAAGCTGAGCAGAACCTACTTAAGTAAATAAATAAATAAGATAAATAGGGGTGCCTGGGTGGCTCAGTCGGTTAAGCAACAGACTTCGGCTCAGGTCTTGATCTCACGGTTCGTGGGTTCGAGCCCCACGTCAGGCTCTGTGCTGACAGCTTGGAGCCTGGAGCCTGCTTCAGATTCTGTGTCTCCCTCTCTCTGCCCCTCCTCCACTTGTTCCCTCTCTCTCTCTCTCTCTCCCTCTCTGAAAAATAAAATGTAAAAAAAAATAATAAAATAAAAAATATATATATGGTGTATATATTTATGGTGTGTGTGTGTGTGTGTGTGTGTATACGTGTATATATATATATACATATATGTATATATATACATATATGTATATATATATAGTGCTGTAGCAGATTATATGCATCCTTAGGAACTAATACTGTTCTTTACAGAAGAGTCACAGACTGGAGCCATTAGATCAAGGGCGCTGAAAATGATGCACATTTTAAATTGTGCACAGATTACTTGACAGAAGAGTTTAGCAATTAACCCTGCTACCAACCATACAGGAGTGCCAGTTTTCCATCATCCTTGCCAATAGTTGCTCTGTTAATTTTTCCCAATCTGACAGGTGAGAAAAATAACATGTTATTTTTTTATTCACATTTTTCAATTAGTGAAGTTGAACATCTTTATAGATGAAGCGCCTACTCACAGCCGTTGGCTAATTCCATTGAATTATAGGGTTTTTTTTTTTTCCTTATTACTAGGAGCAGGCTGAATAGAAGTATTAATGTTCTGTTATCTGTGCCGTAAAATCAGTTTTTCTAGACTCTCATTTGACTCAAGATGCCTTTTACCGTTAAAAAAGTTGAAGTTCACATGCAAACATTTTTATTTATTCCGGGGTTTCATCTCTTGCTTATGAAAGTCCCTTCTATCTCCAAACTACAAAATACTGCCCTGAAGTGTATTTAAATCCTTTGTTTTAATCTTCCGTTGAAAGCATATATCTCCTGGGATTTATTTTTGCACGTAACATGAGGCAGGGGACAGAATAACTAAATAATTCAATTGTCAGGCATATAAAGAGCTAGATAGAGTAAAAGCGAATTGGAAAGCGGCGAAGGAGCGGCGAACGAGTCCACCTCGGGTATTTACACAAGCAGGATTAAGGTCAGATTTTGGAAGCATTTCCGGTACGGTTTAAAACTGTCTTAAAACTGTCGGGGTGGGAAGGCGATTTGTAATGCAAGCAGCCTAGCATCTTAAGCTTCCGCTCCCTAGTGTCCTCGGGATGATGAGATGGTTTCCTATCTAGGAACGTTGGATACGGATCCTCTCCGCGCCTCTATCTATCTAACAGCCAGCTAACAACCAATTGAGAAAATCACCTACTGAGGCTGCTCAAAACATTCCACGCCTTCACAGGCAAAAACTCCCTGTAGAACCAACCGTCCAATTGCGAGAGGCTCGCCAGAGCGACGACTCTCCGCGCATGTGCGCCCTCAGTTGAAACTCTTTAGCAAGTCCCGGCTTCCGGCCGGCGGCGCATGCGCAGTTCTGGTTACTGTGTGCTGGGAGATACTCTGTGGGTTAGCACGCTACTCAAGGGCCTTTGGGAAGATGGCGGGGGCGGGCATGGCTACCCTGGGCTCTTGGGTACCTCGTCGGAGGTGGGGCAGAGAGGCCGTCTTCTTAGGCTTCTACCGTGGCCTCAGCGCGTTACTTGCAAGGAAGTCGGAGCGGACGCCACGGTGGGTCCCAGGTCAGTGTCCGAAAGGCGGGAGAAGTACGCGTTCTTTCGAACTTGGAGTTCATTCCGTTCCTGTCTAGTGCGTTTTTGGCGCCTTATTTAAAAATGCTCTTCCCCCGTTCTCAGTACTCTAGTTTTACTCGCTTTCAGCAATTCTGGTGAAAGCTGTAGGAAGAACTCTGCCGGCCCTTGCTGGAGTTTTACGCTCTGCAGCTTAAGGATCGTACTCTGTGCCTGCCTCCCTGTGTTAAGCGCCAACGCTAGGAAAAATTTAAGATGTGCGTTTGGTTATTAGTTGCTTTTTCTTTCGTTTGTCTTCTGGTCTAAGGGCTTTACAGATCTTGACTCCGTTAGGATGCTGGGACCTGACCTTGCTTCCCTTTGGGAAATTTATAGTATGAACTTTGTGTGTGTGTGTGTGTGTGTGTGTGTGTGTGTGTGTGTGAAAGTGTATACGCCGTGAGCAAGCCAAATTTCTGATTTTGCCTTCTCGATGCTCCCGCTCAGTGAAAAGCATATTCATTACTCTACAAAGGAAACTAGAATTTGTACCAAAAATGAGAGCATCAGAATATTTTCTTCAACTTGTGTTCGATTCTTCTCCATAGCACCCTACCCCCAGTATATATAGTCTTTCTGAATTGTGTCTTTTTATTCTCTAGTTTTGTTGTTTTTACACCTTTGGCGTACAAGCTGTCAGATGCATTGTGCTTGGAATGGGAACTGTCATTGCTGACACCCTTTGCTTTGGTTAAAATTTTTAAATGTATATAATCAGTTTAACTTACACTTAATTATGTACAGTCTAAAGGCTTGTTATATATATAAGTTCCCCTAGTGAAGTATAGTATGTCCATTCATTAAGTAAATTGTAATACTTTTTCATCTGTTTAGCACATCATTTAGGATTTATGCATCAGGCTTTGAGCTAATCCTTATAGTACAAAGATCATTTATGGATATAATGTTAAGAACCCCTCCACTTAAAACTCACCAAAATGAAGTAAATTACTGTTTCAGAGGAGAAATTTCTGTTTGGAGATGTAATATTGAGAAGACAATAGGAAGGATTTGAGTGCTGAGCTAAGGAACTAGGAAATTGACATTTTTGCTGATACAACCTACCAACCAACATAACTGGCCCCCACTAGCCCTGGTTTTCACTAAAAAAATTTTAATTTTGCATATTTCACTATACAGTGAAACTTTGAAACACTTACATGTAATAGGGATAGCTTTAAGGCCTTCAATTCAGTTTTTAAAAAATCAACTTCTCAAACCCAAAATGAAGGAAGCTTTTGTCAACTCACGTGGAGGGGGCAGAGATGTTTTCCTTGGCCACAATAAAGTGGAGGAAGGTTTCATTTCATATAAAAGATGAGATTTTCTTGGTTCAGGAAAAGAGTATAAGGAAATACACAAACTTAATTTCTTTGGAAGGAGGAGGTGGGATTATAAATGACTTAATTTTTTAAAAATCTCTTTACCTTTTTTTTTTTTATTTTTTTTTTTCAACGTTTTTTTATTTATTTTTGGGACAGAGAGAGACAGAGCATGAACGGGGGAGGGGCAGAGAGAGAGGGAGACACAGAATCGGAAACAGGCTCCAGGCTCCGAGCCATCAGCCCAGAGCCTGACGCGGGGCTCGAACTCACGGACCGCGAGATCGTGACCTGGCTGAAGTCGGACGCTTAACCGACTGCGCCACCCAGGCGCCCCTCTTTACCTTTTTTTAAGAGCAAGTATAGATTTTATTGTAAGGAAAAAAACTTGAAAAACAGTGAAATAGAGTACCTTATAAGGTTTGCCGGTTGTGCTGTTATACTTAAATTGCACTAAGATCTGTGTGCCATTCACAGAAAGCCAAACCAACAAATAAAACATAGTGATTGCAGAGTCCTGTGAGAAATCTTTTTCCTAAAATGGTACTATTATAAATTATTCAAGGTTTCTTGTAAAGTAACTGCTCATTGAACCCACCTCAGCTGATACAAAATCATGACAGGCTATTAGCATGGCCCATGATTTTGTGGATGGCGAGGGAGCAAGTATTACCAGCAGGAGCACAGCACCTCTGCCTTGGAAACAGTTTCTTTGCCTTCTCCCCCTCCCTGCCAAAAAGTGGAGGATGTGAAACTCCTCCAACACTGAAAAAATTAAAAAGAAAAATCTCACAAGAGAAGGCTTAAACTAGTGTAATTAAATCTGAACATTAATTGATACTATTTAGGACAGATGATACAGCAGCATTTTTTACAGGAAAACTTTTTTTTTACAAGTCTCTATCTTTTATTGCCTTGAAATTTCCACCTCATTGTGTATTTTGGAAGAATCGAGATTGGACCTTGTTCAAATGATTTTGAATATGAGTTCAAAATATGAACTGATTTTGATATGAGTTCAAAAGATACCATGGATAGGCTTGTGATTTTAATATTTCAAGTCTGTTTCTGTTTTTCCTCTTAAATGGAAGTATTTTTGACATCAATTTGACAAGTTAAGAAAGTTAAGATTGAAAATATACAGTTGACCCTTGAATAACATGGGTTTACTAAGGCCCACTTATACATTGGTGTTTTTCAATAAACAGAACACTACTGTAAATACATTTTCTGTATGATTGTCTCAACATTTTCTTTTCTCTAGCCTACTGTTTTGTAAGAGTGCAATATATAATGATATAAACAACACACAAAATGTGTTAATCAACTTTATGTTATCGGTAAGGCCTCCAATCAACAGTAGGCTGTTAGTAGTTAAGTTTTGGGAGGTCAGAAGTTACACACAGATTTTCGAATACACAGGGGCGTCAGCGTCTCAACCCCCATGTTGTTCAAGGGTCAATTGTGTATGGTTTTCCAAAAACAGTATTTTTAAACTATAGTTTATGTTTTTGTACTTTGTTTAGCTTGCAGACCAAAGTCATCGGTCTCTTTCCTTAGTCGACCAGACCTTCCAAACCTGGCTTATAAGAAGCTAAAAGGCAAAAGTCCGGGAATTATCTTCATCCCTGGCTATATTTCTAATATGAATGGTACAAAAGCATTGGCGATTGAAGAGTTTTGCAAATCTCTAGGTCACGCCTATATAAGGTAGGAACAACACATTTCTCCGAGAAAAATACTACTACCATTGAGCATGGCAATGGAGATATATTTCTGCTGTAACCAATTGTAGCAAATGCCAGTGTCTTTATGGATTAACTTATTTTAGTAGAAATATAAATAGTATTTAGTAGAAAAATACTACTACCATTGAGCATGGCAATGGACATATTTCTGCTGTAACCAATTGTAGCAAATGCCAGTGTCTTTATGGATTAACCATTATTTTAATGGTCTGTAAACTTTCACCTTGTGATTTAGGGCTATTGCAAATGCAGCCCTAAAAAGACCTTCTTTAATGGTCTTTGTGCCACCCTGACAATGCTGGTGGAAAAAGAAACTCGTAACTAAACTCTTCAGATGTAATAATCTAGCAGGACAACAAATCAAAAATAGTAGTTGACTTTCTTGTAATGTCTTGTAATTATTTTGTGGCTTTCCATTGGGGATTTTATTTGGTCACTCTTTATAACTCTGCTTTCAAAATATGTATTTAAAAATAATACATGTATTTGAGAATATTGTATATTTTTCATCTCTCACAATCTTTTAAGTTCCCACTTCACATCCTCATATTGAGCCCATTCTTTCCTTTGGTTAGGTATAGTTTAGAACTCCATTTCTCTGGCCTGGTATTTTCATTGATGTTCCATGCCTGTATAAATAAATAAACGAATGAATGAAAGTATTCTAAAATTAGTACTGTATAATTCATGTTTGCACTGAAGTTTTCTCTTTCCCCTCACTCCTGTAGTCTGAGTGTATAGAAGCATAGAGAGGATATGTGTTATTTAACCGAAATCTGATTTCATAATTCCTAATATTTCATTCCAGTAATTATTTTAGTAAAATAGTGTGCTTACATCGTTATTAGGTTTGTTTACTTATAACAATCATTTAGTTAGTGTCTACTTTGCCAGAAAAGATAGTATGGTTTAATAGAAAGAATGCTGGCCCGGAATTCAAGAATTATGGGTACTAGAATCCATTCCAGCAATAACTGTGGCAAGATGAGTCAGCTGATAAACACTGGACCTATTTTCTTCATCATAAAAAAGGAGGAGGATGAACTAAAAATAATGTCTGAATCCTTTCTAGGACTAATGGCCTAAAAATCTGTTCATCTACATGGTTAGAATAATAGTTTCACTAACATTCACTCAATATGTCTAGAAAATATAGCTTTCAGAAATTAATACATAAATACAAAAAACCTTTTAGATTTTATTCAACATATTAGCAGAGATTATGTCAATTAAATGGATTTAGTGTTACTCTTTTTTATCATATTGAGTTTCATTTTCCTACTCAGAACTTTTAAAAATCTATTCTGACTTAACTGTTATTCTGAAGACTGGAGTATCTTTTCCAAGTAGACATTCTAGCACTATTACTGGGTGCTGTAAAATATACAACAAATTCTAAAACATGGCCGTTGTTCTTAAAGATCAGGTTGGGGAAACAAGACAAAAAACATGAGAAATTAGGCAGAAATACTCAACAGAATATACTGTGTCAAAAGGAATAGCATACTTAATTGCACAGGTGAGAGAAAACTGGGGATTGAAGTGGATAAAAAAAACACTTCATAAAGGCACACTGATGTTAGGATTGGGGTAAGGAAGAAGATCTGTACAGGAAGGGAAACTACACTGATCAAAACACAATACAGTCAGAAAAATTGCCGTCGTTCTTTTTATCCCCCAGAGAATTTGAATCAAGAAATTGCCCTTTTACCAGTTCTTGGATTTAAGTTGAAACTGAGCACTGTAACCAGTTCCTATCTCCCTATGACACATGACATCTGTGCATTTTCTTTATTTTGAATACATATGGAAAACTTTTTTTAAAGTGTATTAAATAAACATGATTAATTATAATGTGTACAGACCATTCATTGGTTCTGTGTTAAAACATAGCCTAAGTATATCTTTATAAACCTTTATAAAAGTGTAGCCTTTCACTACAAAATTTTAATTTGACCAGATTCCTTTTTATTTGCTTTTATCAAACTTCATTGCAACCTAATCACTATTAACTATTGATTGCATTGTAGCTTGTTATTGGAGATTTTATCTTTTATATATACTCCAGTTTCTCAGTTTACCTTTTTTATGTTTTTGGCTGTAAAATCTTAGATCTTGAATGAGGAAATGGTTTTGTATATTATACAAGAAATGGTACATATGACTATATGAAAACAGTTTTTTGATGTTCTGTCACCATGCCTAACATAAGATTGAGTCAGAGCTCAGGAATATAGCACACGATGCTAGGGCTGGTATTCTTTCATAGTTATTTGCCATAGAATATTTAATTCTAGATTTGGGAATATGTCCTAGAGTGTTGAGGCTGCTAGAACAGCCTGTGGGGTTTTTTTTGTTGTTGTTTGTTTGTTTTTTTAAGTAGGCTGCACACCCAAAGTGGGGCACAAACTCTCACACTGAAGATCAAGTCTCATGCTGTACTGACTCAGCCAGCCGCTCCTTGCCCCACCCATTGCTGTTTTAAAGTCCTAAATAGCTGAATATGTTTGGTTTTTGTTTAGTTTTGTTTTTTTATTTTTGAGAGAGACAGAGTGTGAGTGGGAGAGGTGCAGAGATAGGAAGACACAGAATCTGAAGCAGTCTCCAGGCTCTGAGCTGTCAGCACAGAGCCGGGCACGGGGCTCGAACCCGCGAACCTTGACATCATGACCTGAGCTGAAGTCTGACCGCTTAACCAACTGAGCTGCCCAGGTGCCCCAACAGCTGAATATGTTTGAATTGTCTTTGTCCCTTGGTTAGGGTTCAGCAAGAGTGAACTATATTTTTTACTTGTACCTTTTAGTATCACCAGGTGTTTATATTTTCCTTTTTGAAGGGTTTCTACTTGTATTCTGCATCTGCATCATATATTTCGAAGGCAGCTGTGAAAGATGCAGCAAGTAGAGATGCCCGATTGCCCGCCAAGGGAGGAAAAAGGATTAGCTGGTACCTTTCTTCCCTCTTCTCCTGGATCTGTTTTCTATGTCCTCTGGATTGAAGGGAAATAATGACTGTGATTGAGATGTGAGCAGTGGCCTTGTTACACGATTTCCCAAGGGTCCAAAATCATTTCACTTTATAACAAAGAAAAATTTAATTTCTTCTTCCTCCATGACTCGTAAATCCCTAAGAAAATGTGTGTATGCTGTGTGTCACATATATATTCTTACATGTACACTAAAAACACTAGGATTTATTAGTTTTCATCAGATTTTAAGAATTAGAGAAACCTGGACACTTCAAATTTGAATCAAGTGATTCTTTTTATTTTTACCTTCCACTTTTATTTATTTAGTATGTGTTATCATACTCTGTGTGCGAGGTGTAGGTGTCTCACCTCTGGGAAGAATGCAGACACAAAACAAAGAATGGTGTTTCCCCACCAGGATCTGACCGTCTCACAGGAATGATGAGGCACATCACACACATACAAACTGTCTTATAGAGCAGGGTATAAAAATTGATTGTGACTGATAAAAATGAATTCTGTATAAGTTTCATTAGGTAAGAATTTTTTCTTCAGCTTATCTGGGGGAAGTTTTTCCAGGAAAAAAAAAAAAATTTGTTTGGACTAAGTTCTGAGAGGATGAGCTGTGAAGGTGAAAGGAGAAGGTACTCCCAGTGATGGAAATAGTATGAGGCATGAAACAGGAACAGAAAGCAAGAGCCAGTTTAGTAACAGCAAGTTGATCAATGGGGCCAAAGCACTGGTTTCCTCAGATGACATGATAAATGATCAATCTGAGACGACCAGAATATAAGGGTCTAAAAAATAGGCTAAACCCCTGAATGTTTATGTTGTATGTTACAGGGAACCGCTGAAGTTAATTCCATAACAATAAAATGTTTCAGAAAAAAACCTGACATGTATAAAGTGGATCCATTTGGAGAAAGAGTGGACAGACACAGGAGGCTACTATGCTAGGCCAGGTTTAAGTTGACAAAGATGTGGGGCGCCTGGGTGGCTCAGTCAGTTAAGCATCTGATTTCAGCTTAGCTCATGATCTCATGGTTCATGAGTTCGGCCCCGCGTCGGGCTCTGTGCTGACAGCTCAGAGCCTGGAGCCTGCTTCGGATTCTGTGTCTCCCTCTCTCTCTCTGCCCCTCCTCGGCCCATGCTCTGTCTCTCAAAAATAAATAAATGTTAAAAAAAATTTTTTTAAAAAGATGACAAAGATGTGCAGCGTGATACTGGTCTTACCATATTGCAGAGAAAGAGGTGAATGGGAAGAAGCGAGAGTGAGTGAGGATGGCGCAGGGCAAGCAGTGTTTGGCATCCTGGAAAAAAAATTTGAGTGAAACAGTCTGCTCTTCAAGAACTGACATTCTAGTCACACAAATATTTGACCTGATTACTACATAATATGAAAAGTGTTAAGTGAGTACATACAAAAGAAAGTGACTGAGGGAGTGTATGTCAGAGTTCCTCAGGAGGTGACATGACTGAGGGATGAGTAGGAGTTTGGGTTGGAAGGAAGGCTTTCCAGGCTTTCTAGACAGGATGCAAAGGCCCAGCATTATAAAAGGGTCTGTCCAGGGATCGGAGTAGTTCAGTATGACTGTGGTTTTAGGTAATCTGCAGATGTGATGCGGTATTTCCTGGTCTATTGAATTGAGGCCTTGAAAATGCACAGATCGACAGACTTGGAGCCTGGAGAGCTAGGCAGTTGGAAGAAGAAGCAAACTAGGGGGATGAGTTGATGATCGTGAATTTGATTTACCTCTTTCCCTTTTATTAATTTAGTAAATACTAAGCACTTATCATGTGCAAAGTACTGATGTAGGCATTGGGAAGGCAGCGGTGAACAAAACAGCCTGTGCCCATATGGTGCTTCCATTCTAGTGTGGGAGATGACCATAAACAAATAATCAAATTTTTTATATGTCAAGTAGCAATATTTGCCATGAAGAAAATAAAGCAGGGTAAGGAAATAGAGAATGATGAAAGCAGCACAATTTTGCATTGAGTAGTCAGAGAAGGCATCTCTGGAGATGTAACATTTGAGCCAGAGGCCTGAATGAAGCAAGGGAGCAATCAAAGTGGATATCTGGAGGGATACAGTATGCCCTGTAGAAAGAAAAGCTGATAGCAAAACCTGGGTGGTATATTCCATTTACTTCAAGAAGGCAAATGAGAATTCATTTGGGAGGGAGAGAACTGTAAGAAATCTGTAAGAAATGAAATGAGAGAGGTAGTCAGAGGCCTCATTATGTTTTGTTTAAAGATGGTAGAAGGCTTTTGAAGGGTTTGTGCAAGACGTGATTTTTGTTTTAAAAAGAGCACTGACTGCTACATGGGGAATAGACTACTGGGGTAGAAAATGGACACAGGGACACTTAGGAGACTATTACACTACGGCAGAGAAGACGGTGACATGGACAGGCTGCTAGCAGTGGAGGAGGTGAGAGAGTGAGTGGACATGGGTGATATTTGAAGGTTATGCCAGTTGGATCTGCTAAAATATGTATTGACCTCATTGCTTTATTTTAATACATTTTAAGCATTGTAATAATGATAAATGAGCTGTCTTCTTTAAAAATCAGAGAAATATATAGCTAGATACAGATATCTAGATATAGATATATGTTTCCCCTTTTTCTAGGTTTGATTACTCAGGAGTTGGAAATTCGGATGGTAACTTACAAGAATGCACAGTGGGAAAGTGGAGAAAAGATGTTCTTTCTATAATTGATGACTTAGCTGAAGGACCACAGGTGACTATTTGTGTTAAATATAATTATTGACTAACCTCATTTTTTTTTGAGCTGTTTCTTTAGCTATGAAAATTTAATAGTTAAAATGTTTAACAATTAATTTTGGTATTTGATTTAAAATTATTCTATTCACTTTCTCATAAAATGTAAGTGGCATTTTACTTTACCTTGTAATCCTAATTTTAATTCTACTTTGTGCCAAATATTAAAAGCCTGGGAGCTAATGGATATAGAAGAAAAAAGTACATACATAAATTACTGAATCCCCTTACAGAAAAGAAAAAGAAATTCCTCTTTAAAACTGTGTATCTTTTGGGGGCACCTGGGTGGCTCAGTAGTTGAGCGTTTGACTCTTGATTTCGGCTCAGGTCATGATCCCGGGGTCAGGGGATTGAGCCCCGCATCGCTTAAGATTCTGTCTCCCTTTCCCCTGCTCACAGGTGCGCGCGTACTCTGTCTCTCCCTCTCTCTCTAAAATAAAATTAAAAAAATAAATATAACTGTGTGTTTTTGTTTTTAGATACTTGTTGGATCTAGCCTCGGTGGATGGCTTATGCTTCATGCTGCAATCGCAAGGCCACAAAAGGTCGTTGCTCTTATTGGTATAGCCACAGCTGTAGATGGCCTAGTGATACAGTTTAATCAGCTCCCTGTTGAGGTGGGTCACAAGCAACCTCGGCGTACGTGTCATAGCTCTGCTTCTTCTTTCTTTGGATGTTTGTTCATGTGTTATCTGTCCTTTGACTTCCTGTGCTGGCTCATCTTTTGCCTTAGCTGCCTTTTTGTATATAATCTCTTTGCCTTATGTAACTGGGCTCTTGTTCAAGGTCTCCTTTTCTTCATTCAGTCCCTTCAAGTCATTCTGCCACGTATTTCAGCCACATTAATGAAATCACACGTTAAATTTCTTTTTTTAGCAACATTTCCGTTATTAATCACATTTACTTACTTGGATCGGACATTGTGATCTCTCTTTGTACCTTTTATTCTTACTTTGTGGCATATGGGAAATAGTACCTATTCTTACGACCACATTAGACGTGGCTCATCAATTATGAAACTTTTTTTCTTCTCCTGAGAGCAGCCTCAGAGCATCTCCCGGCAGAGTTCTCCCGTACATGTTATCATCCATCAGAGTCCGCACACAGGAGATGAGGTGTGTGACTCCTGGCTTAGACATGGAGTTGGCATTCTGTTCTACTAATTCTCACCTTTTAAAAAAATGTGCTTTTCATTATTACCATGCACTTTAGTAAATCATGGTCGAAATGAGGTTTCTGAAGTAAATGAAAATAATTTATTTGTTAATGTTATTATTAGACATGTTTAAGCACTTCGGTTATCTGCAGGGATAAAGAAATAATGGGTAATGGCTGTTTATTTTTGTGTGTTTTGTTGTTGTTTTTCAGTCAGTTGAGTTCTCTGGGTGTCTTTTTCCTAAGGATCTAAATGTCACCTGTGGGACTATGATCCTAGCAGGATGAGGCACAGAAAATTAAAGAAAGAAAAGCATTCTATTCAAATGGTTCAAAGAGTGTTTTCACTAGGCCGGCAGCATCAGCGTCACCTGAGAACTTGTTAGAAATGCATGTTCTTGAACTTCACCCAAGACCTACTGAGTCAGAACTAGGAGTGTGGCCCAGCAATCTGTTTTAACCAGCCCCTCCCGTGAAGTTTGAGAACCACTGCTCTGGAGAGTGGAAGAGCAGGTAGAGGAGGAAAGGACATAAAGAGAAGGAAGAAGGCCTATGTAGTGGTGAATAGTAGAATATTGTTGACTTTTGCCTCAAGTTCTGCATTGATACCAGTGCCATGTACTATCTGTCCTAAGCTTCTTCTCAGCCCACGTTCCTCTCAGCCCCTTAAGAAATGTTATTATCTGCATGTGCAGTTTCTTCATGTAATTTCCTCTGAGAGCTAAAATTGCAAAGCTGGTCTTCCTTGCACTTACCTCAGATTTCTGAATTTTTTTGCTTTCTTAGTTGTTTCTCATACATAGTGCCTCAATGTTCGATGCTGTTAAATACTCCTACCATTGTATCTCTGCATATAAACCTTAAAGCCCTTACTCCATCCTCTAACTCAATTAAATGGTGCTTCTCCTGGTAGGAAATTATTTAAAGAACATAGCGGATGAGGAAGAAGGTGATTAAACAATTTTGTGTTGTTATTATGGTAAAAGACAAGGTCTTTGTACATTATTCTTTATGTGTGTATCCACGTCACTCATGGAGCATATGGTCAGTAATCCCCTAAGTGACTGAGAAGGTCTATACCTGCAAATCAGGACATGTCTCTGCTAATCCTAAATCAGACGAGCAAATGCTGGTGAATAGAAGCATGTTAACTTAAAAGCATGTAAGCAAAGAACAGGGACAGTAGGACCACTATCTCTTCTTCACAGAAGCAGCTAGCTCTAACAATGGCAAGGGAGCAGAAGTGGTGATTTTTACTATCATCTTTAGCCCTGGGAATGTTAACACTCAGCATTGCTTATTGCGTAGGAACTGACTCTGATTGTTTGCCTCCTTTGAACACTAGAGGATGGCAGATAGATGCACAGCTGTTTGGAATACAAGCTTCTCAACCACATCACCTTGATGTGGTTTCTTATTGGCATAGAACTTAATGTATATTGTACATTTTCTTCAGTTAATGATATTTTTGCTATTTCTGAACTTTTTGAGAGTTCAATTACATATAACATTCTATAAAGTTAATTTGTTCTACAAATGGATAGTATTCATTCACTTCAGTGGCAGATAACAGCTGGTTGGGGGGCAGGGATGCTTAAAATGCAGCTATTATTAATTGTATCCGTAAATTAGCATGGTTCCCACTTCATCTAATGACCAATGAAACTAAGTTCTAATTACTGAAATTACAAATTCAGGAGAATGATCCTGAGGATTTGAGGATCACTGAATATCATTTTTGCTTTAAATATCCAGTTCACATGTTCTTTTTTTTTAATTTAATTTTTTTCATTTACATCCAAATTACTTAGCATATACATGTTGTTTTAATACAGAGACTGCCTTAATATTCATGTAGATTCACATTTTATAGTTTTTTAGAATTTCCTTAATTTCAAGTCATTTGAAGACGTATTTAGGAGTATAGCTTTCAGTTATGCAGCTTTTTCACTGAATCAATAAATCGTTCTGGAATTTTAAAAAACACATTAAAATGCCTAAATACATATAGATTATATCATATATCTTACTGTTTAAATTTTTATTTTCCTTTTCATATTTGTAATAAATTAACAATTTTAAACATGGAAAAAATCATAATATCTTTATTGAAAATTTAAATACAAAAATTTTCAATATATTTGGCTTTTCTATCCTTATAGTTTTCTTTATTTTTGATAAGATGTCCACCTGTTTTTCTAGTCAGAAATTCCCTTAATATGATATGGTTTCAAGAGCCTTAAAAATACTTACATCTTGGGGTGCCTGGGTGGCTCGGTTGAGCGTCCGACATTGGCTCAAGTCACAATCCCACGGCTCTTGGGTTCGAGCCCCATGTTGGGCTATGTGCTGACAGCTCAGAGCCTGAAGACTGCTTCAGATTCTGTGTCTCCCTCTCTCTCTGTCTGCCCTTCACCTCCTGCTCGTGCTTGCTCGCTCTCTCTCAAAAAAAATAAACATTAAAAAAAATTTTTTTTTAGTTTACATCTTCATGTACTAGTTCAAGTTCTGATAATCTTTCCAAATAATTTATTTATATACGAATAAATCTTTGTGCTCAAAGATGTTAATGGAAGTATCCAGCAGTGTGGAAATAATCAAGTTAATTAGTTTAGATCTAGCATAATGGACTATTTACTATGCAGCCTTTAAAAACTTTTCATAAAAAAAAAAAAAAAACTTTTCATAGAATTTTTTTAAACCCAGAAATATATGTATGAAATAAGTAAAGCAACATAGAAAACTCTATGTGAATGGGTAATATCTGTTTTACATATTACATATATAAAACCAAATACATAGAGAAAAAATACTGGAAGGAAATGAGCCAGGATGTTAATGATTATTATATCTATGAGGTGGGATTATGTATGATTGCTTGTTTTTTATAATTTCTGTATTTCCCATATTTTCTATAATGAGTATATGTTACTCTAATTAGAAAAATTGTTTAAGGGGCACATGTGTGGCTTAGTTGCTTAACCATCCAGCTCTTGGTTTCAGCTCAGGTCATGATCTCTCATTTCATGATTTTTGAGCCCCACTTTGGGTTCTGCACTGTCAGTGCAGAATCCCCTGCTTGGGATTCTCTCTCTCTCTCTCTCTCTCTCTGCCCCTCCCCTGCTTGTGTTCTCTGTCTCTCAAAATAATAAACATTTTTTAAAAAAGAAAAGAAAATTAATTATTTAACACAAATTATAGTCTAGAAAATTAAAACTCTTCAAGAATCCAAAGATACCCGGTGTTTCATCTTAAGGAAATATGTGTAGAAATGATATCCTTGCTCAGTTTTCAGGAAATATCTGGAAGACTTCATTGTCATCCAGAACAACACGTTTTTTTCTCATTCCCTAGGACTCTGGAAAGAAAACAGTACTTTTTTTTTCTTTTCTTTTCTTTTTTTTTTTTTTTTCCTTTGTTTACATTTAGCCTGAAATTGCACATGTTTGGTTGTCCCAGAGTAAGTACTGTATTATTTTTCATTTTTAGTTCTGGGCTTGATTCTTTCTTTTCTTCTTTTTCCCCATCCCCATTTTAGTAGCTTCACATACAGATACTTTTAGTTTGTGATTTTGAAATCTAAACAGTTGTTATTCCTAAGATTAGGGTTTATATAATATGAATGATGCCTGAACTGATTCCCAGAAATTACTTTTTCTCCCCTTCATTTTCCCTTTCAGTTGGGGTGAAGTAACACCCGATTTAAGATGTTACCTAATAAAGCTAAATCTAATTTGAATCCTGGTTATGACAGTTGTTACCTTTCAGCTTTGAACGTGAAATTTAACTTCTCTAGATTCCAATAGCCTCTTTTGTAAAAATGAAATAATAACAGTTGTTATCAGGATCTTAGGAGACAACTATGTGTAAAGTACCTTTCACAGCTCCTTGCACGTAGTGTTTAATTTTTGATAATTATCATTGTTACATTTTTATCTCTTTTCCTCCTAGGACTGCTTTTCTTAGACTGTTTAAGACTATTGCATTTGTTAGTGTTGTATAAATACTTTTTTCCCCTCATTTTTCCCAATAGGTAAAAAAGGAAATAGAGATGAAAGGTGTGTGGAGCATGCCATCAAAATACAGTGAAAAAGGAGTTTATGACATTCAGTACAGTTTCATTAAAGAAGCTGAACACCACTGCTTGTTACATAGCCCTATTCCTGTGAACTGCCCTATAAGATTGCTCCATGGCATGAAAGATGACATCGTACCTTGGCATACATCCATACAGGTTGCCGACCGAGTAGTCAGCAAAGATGTAGATGTCATCCTCCGAAAAAACAGTGATCACAGAATGAAGGAAAAATCGGACATTCAACTTCTTGTTTACACTATTGATGACTTAATTGATAAGCTTTCAACTGTAGTTAACTAGAATCACATTTTTAGTTGGTATGAATTAACGGATCCAGAAAATTGCAAGAAGGGTGAAAGACCCTGATACTTGGGTTTTTTCCTCTTATCTCTCTGTTTTGTAAATATCACATGAGTATTTATTTAACGCTGTATGATATAAGTGATACAAATTGTGACGAAAGTATAAGCTGCCATCTGGAAAATTTTCTTCCTTCCATCCTTGATTTCTTTTAATTGAAGTAGAGTTGACACAGTGTTATAATAGTTTCAGGGATACAACATAGTGGTTGGACAGCTCTATATGTTATGCTATGCTCACCACAGATGTAGCTGCCACCTGTTACCATGCAGCACTGTTAGAGTGCCACCGACTGTTCCCTCTGCTGTGCCTTTCATCCCGTGACCCACTCATTCTGTACCTGGAAACCTGTGTCTCCCAGTCCCCTTCACCTATTTTTGCCCATCCCCCCACCCTCTCCCTTCTGACAACCACCAGTTTGTTCTCTGTATTTATGGGTCTGTTTCTGCTTTGTTGTTTGTTTTGCTTTTTAGGTTCCACATAAAAGTGAAATAATACTGTGTTGTCTTTCTCTTGTCTGACTTCACGTAACCTAGTACCCTCTAGGTCTGTCCATGTTGCGTGTTGATTTTTTTTTATTACTAAAAGATTTCCTACTTTTTTATTCGAGGTAATTTGTTTGCTAAATGCTTATGTTAACCAGGACAGCTCTTAATTGTGTTCTCTTCTACTTAGAATTGTTAATAAAGCTTGAATTTTTTTGTCCTTTGTCGTCGATCATATATGGAAATTTGTAAAATTGCTTCTGATTTTAAAATGCTATTCACAAAATACAGGACAATGTTTATTGAAGTAAATCTGAAATGATTGGAAAAAATGAGGTACGATAAAGTTCAAAACGTCAGAATATGACTATTAAATACTACATGTTATATTTGAGTTTAAAATTACGGTTATCCTTTTTTTTGAAGCTTATGTATTTTGAGAGCGTGCATGTATGTAAGTGGGGGAAGGGCAGAGAGAGAGGGAGAGAGAGAATCCCAAGCAGGCTCGACACTATCAGCACAGAGTACAACTCGGCTTGGTCTCGCAAACCGTGAGATCATGACCTGAGCCAAAATCAAGAGTTAGATGCTTAACCGACTGAGCCACCCAGGTGCACCAAGGTTGTCCTTTTTCAAAGGCTCAAAACTTCACAATGATACAAAGGAAATCTATCACTTCTAAATTTTGACTTTATCTGTCATTTAAATGGGATTTGATCTTAGTAATGGAGTATTTGCATATTCTGAAGAGGCAGTTAATCCTTATATATTCTTGCCTACTTGCAGAAACATTTCCTTTTCTAATAAAATGTGCCTTAAGTACAAATGGCCAAGTGATTGCCATCTAAGTCAGGGCTTTCTGAAGTGCAGAGACAGTAAGAAAATATGAAATGCAATTTATAAAGGTGTTTTCAAGAACTAAAATGGACTTGTGCAATAGTGAGCCTTAATATTATTGAGCTGGTGTCTTAGCTTTTAAGTTTGGCTGGATTTCCTTTAGCCTTAGGTTATGTCTGTCAAAGTGAAACTTACTAAGTTGATAATGTGACCTGTATAGAGAAAATTCTTGGGGTGAAATTCCTGAGCCAAAGAATTAGCCTCAGAGAGGCCTGCTTACAAGGTGAGCCCTTGACCGGCATCTGAGAACTTGGCTTTTAGGAAGTTTCCGCCATTCCCAGAACTGGTAAACGTGGCTCACTACACCTAAACTGTTGACATTGTATGAACAGTATGGTTTGTGCTGAAGTCCTTTCCTTTTGGGAGCCTGGAATTGTGGTAGGTGCCAGGCAGAGAGTGCCTAAGGGACCAGCTCCCAATACCTGGGCACTGAATGTCGCCAACTACCCAGTGGACAGCATTGCCTGTGCTGTCACAACTCGTGACCGAGGGAATGTCAGCTCATCTGGCAGGACCACTGGGAGAGAATTCTTGGAAGCTTGTGCCTCATTTCCCCAGACTTCACCCCATGTGCCTTTTTCCTTGACAGATTTTGCTTTGTATCCGAAGCATAGCTGTGAGTAGAATTATGTGCTGGGTCCTGTGGATCCTAACAAATCATCAAACCTATGGGTGGCCTTCAGGACCCCTGACACAGACACTAAACAGGCTAATGTCCTCAAGGACTACAATCTAGGAGCTACCTTTCATACTGAACAGAAATCATTTACCAATCAAATGCACGTGAATCCTGCATGTGCCACGGTGCCTGGTGCTAGAGTGAGTTGACAGCAGACGGCAGGGTGGCCATTCTGGGGCTTGTTCCGCCCAGATACTGCCTAGGCACAAGGATTCAAAAGACAAGAGAAAAGGGCCCTGCGCCTGAGAGTTTTCTGAGGTTAAACATCGTAATGTAATAAGCATGCTTAGAGATTTGCAGCACACCTGTAGAGGCAATACAATACGCATAACAGGGACAGACTATACAGTGTGGGTTTAAATCCTGGCTCACCATTTACAAACACTGAAAGAGCAATTTACTTAACCTGGAAGTTTCCTCAGCTGCAAAAGGACATAAAGTTAGATAATAAAAGCATAAGGATTAAATAATTACTGTACATTTAGAACAATGACACATACACATAGGAGTCACTGCCTCTTCACGTTTATTGTGCACTGAACACAGGCCGGTGAGAAACTGGTGGACATAATTCATGCGGGTTAGAAAGGAAAAGAGGCAAGGAAGTGGGCGGGGCTTCCACAACACCTCACTCGCCTGTTAGTTGTGTGCTATCCTTTCAAACCTTCAAAGGTTAGAAAAGGGGAGGAGGAGGACCCTTCACTATCTGAAGAGAGGAAAAGCCAATTTTAAAATTTAACCTAGCTTTGCAGAAGGTAACATCACAAATTCCAAATGATTTTGTATCTAGTACATCGTTAATTAGTGGGTTTTTTTCCCCAAAGCGCTCTCTCTCTCTTTTTTCTCTAAAACCACTCCATGCCATGTATCCAGGGACACAGAAAATGCTTGAACAACCAGCAGCCCCTCAGTCCCTTGTCCCCTGGAACTCCTGCATTATGTTAAAAGTGACATGACCCTTCTTAACAATGTCAGCATGTGCAGTAGAAAGAGATAAGGCAAACGCCATACGTAAGGAAGGCTAAGTGAGGTCACCGAATACGTTGGCTTTTGCTGCATCTGTTGAGCTTAGAGACATCTCCAGACCAAATCTAAACAGTATGCTGTTCCCTGAACAGCCCATAGAAAGTTCTGTGTGGAAGAGAGGAGGAAAAGAGCCTTGGGCATGGCTGAGCTTTAGAAAACATGGAGATGGCAAGGAGAACACGACTCTGCCACCTAACTATTCAGTGCCCAAAGGGAATATGCAAATTTTCATTAAATTTGAGACTTTTAAAAAAACAAAACCCAAATAACTAAGGAACTCTTATTTTCTGAAGGAAAGAAGATGGGAGGAATTTAGATACACCTTTTAAAGATCCCTTTTAAATACACATTTAAAAGTAATCTTTAATTTAGAAACATAATCATGTAGTATGGTTGGTTTGGTTTAAAAAAATGTATGGGGCATCTGGGTGGCTCAGTCAGGTGACTGACTACAGCTCAGGTCATGATCTCACAGTTCGTGAGTTTGAGCCCCACGTGGGGTTCTGTGCTGATAGCTTAGAGCCTGGAGCCTGCTTCGGATTCTGTGTCTCCCTCTCTCTCTGTCCCTCCCCTGCTCGTTCTCTGTCTCTCAAAAATAAATAAACATTAAAAAAAATTGTTTTAATGTGGCACTTTGGTACATCTAGAGAATATACCTAGGAAGAGGCAGGCAGTTTTTCTTTTTTAACCAAATGTGTCTTTTGAGGAAATTATCCTTCCAGACATGTGGGGTCTCCCTTTTCTTGGGCTTTCAGGGGTTTGCTAACAATTTCTTCTACTAAAAAAATTAAAAATAACAATACTAATAAAATAAAAGCCTCAAATCAAATGTCAGTTCCCCAGTGAAAGCCTTTCCCAACATATCCACCTCAGTTTCTAAGAAGTTAGTTCATTCTGTGCATTCTATTCTCACCTTTTTTTGTTTTACGTTCACTTATTTATTTTGAGAGACGCAGAGAGAGAACATGAGCAGGGGAGGGATAGAGAGAGAGGGAGAGAGAGAGAATCCCAATCTCGACGTGAGACTTGAACTCCCTACGCAGGGCTCAAACTCCTGAACCGTGAGATCATGACCTGAGCTGAAATCCAGAGTCGGACGCTTAACCTGAACAGGCGCCCCTCTTCTCACCTTTCTGATAGAATGTAACTGTTTTGAGATTCTCACATATATGCCAGCCTCCCTCTCTCACAGGACCACTGAGGTCAGGAGCTCTGTGCTGACATTGCCTACCCCCAGGCAGCTCTGACTCTGCTGTGTTCCCTTATTTGCTGGCTCCTCCTTCTCACCACCCACTGCTTCAGCGTGAGCATTCCCATGAGTTCTAACCCTGGCCCTCTTCTCCTGCTACTTTGCTTAAGCACCCCTGCTCCTGGTTTTAACCCCACTCGTATGCAGTGATCCAAGTTCATTCCTCCACTCCAGACTTTTGTCTTGAGCCCCAGACCCATAAAATCAACTATCTAATGAGCTGGGATGGATGGTAGCTTCCAGATGCAGTTAGGATGAACCTTGTCATCTTCCCCCTATATGGACCTCCCCCCATGCAAGTCCCCTTACAATAACGGCACCACATCACCCGTTATACAGGTCAAATTCGTGAGTCATACTGACCACGCCCTTTTCCTTCATCCAAATCAATCAGATGATTCTCATTCTCAGTGAAAAAATTCAAACTGTTTTGCATAAGTCCAGTGGCAGGCAAGTCTGGTAAATATTTAACAACTAGCTTTCCAGGCAAAGAAAACAAAACAAGAACACGCTGATTTACAAATTTGCCAACATCCATGCCATAAATACTCCCGTTACGGCCGGTTTGAAGCTACCACTGTGATGTCACTGAATCCACCGAAGCTGGGAAGCGTGGCCAGTAGCAAACCATTACATAGTATATACACCATATAGAGACAGTAAACCTGATAATATTCTCAAAAAACACAGGCAATAGTAATACGTAGCAAAATAAAATAAAAGCGATCTGTTCTGAGTATTCAATATTTGTAAATTACTTAAGTGTAAATTTACATAATTCAATTGCTTGTAATGGCTGAGTGACAAGTGGCTCTCAACATTCCTGAAAATGTAACCATGGGCACTTGCAAGCAGACAACTTTATGGTCTAGAGCTGGCCTGACATCCAAGCCTTACTTTTCTTCCTGTGCGTCTCTTCTCTTTAATCCTATGTTTTGTTGACATTAGAACATTTGCACCTGCCTAAATAAGCTGCCTTTGCCAGCCATGTTCCTGACGCTCACAACCCCTCTTGCTGCAACCCATCCACCTGACAACACCTCTCCCCATTCACCTGGCAAACACCCATTCATCTTTTGAGGCTTAAAGTCATCTCCTTTATAAACCCTTTTTCCAATCCCCTACCCCCTTCCTCTGAGCACCTTGTGCACGTTGTTAGCATGACACCTGGCTCGCATTTATTGTTTACCAGTTTAACTTTGCTACTAGACCATGTTGCCATGTCTCATGCATTTTTTTGGTACTCAGATACATAGGCCCTTTAAAAAAGTTGTTGAAAAAATTAACTCTAATACTAGTAGACACTCAGTAAATGTCGAGTTGATCCCGTATCTCCCAGGGACCAAGCATTGTTTTCTCAGACAACTTCCTGTGGATTGCTGGACACTTCTCACCTACTCCTTGTTGTGGCTCCCGCTCTTTGCCACTGTATCCTCTTCAGAACCATGAGCTCAATCATTCACTTAAAGTGTCGCAGTTACTTTGTTACAGTGGAAGGGAATGGGTACAAAAGATCTGCGAAAGAAAGAAGAGAGAAAGAAAGAAGAGAATGATAGAAGAGAAAGAAAAGAGAAAGAAAGAAAGAAGGAAAGAAAGAAAGAAAGAAAAAGAAAGAAAGAAAAGAGAAATAAAGAAGAAAGAAAGAAGAGAAAAAAGGATAGAAGAGAAAGAAAGAACAGAGAAAGGAAAGAAAGAAAGAAGAAAGAAGAGAAAAAAGAAAAAGGAAGGTAAATGTACATGTACATCTTTCAGAATTGTTTTTAGCTTTATATAACAAGCCAACCTCTTCCTTAGAGCAATTCCAGCCACAGAGAAAGTAACATGTCTTTTGTTTGGACTTCATTGACCTTACTGCTGCCACCCAAGATGCAACCCAGTAACTTCCAATATTCTGCTGACAATTTCCCTGCTCTAAGCTCTTCCCCTAAGCCCCAAGGCTTCAGAGACAGTTCTGCCGTCTTTAGAGCTTCTTCAACCGATGATTCCATTCAGCATTATTGAGTCCTTTCTGTGCCTTTTTCTAAACCCACTGCTCTCCTCAAAGCTGATTCTCTCCCAGACCTTTATGTTTCAAAATTCTCTCTCCAGGCCTTCAGCTACTGACCACAAAGTCTTTTTCTCAGGCATACCGCCCACATGTCTACAAAGTGATTACATTTTCACTAGTCCAGGCCCCAGTGGGTAGGAGATTCCTCTCCATACATGTATTATTTGAGGTGTCATTCCCTGCCTAGCTTTCAACCAATTTTGCGCAGGGACAAAGATTACCTTCCTGTGCACCAGAATTGCTTTATCTAATGTGCCCAAGTCAACTGGTTCCAGGGGCAAGAATTCGATTTGATTCTTCTCCAGCACAATACTTGGCATAGTTAAGCGCTCAAATCATATTTGCTGCATGAACCAAAAGAACAGATGTTTGAGTGTTTTTCTCATGAAAAGGACCCAGAGACTCACACAACACCAATGAGACTTTACCCCCAAGTCACTTACAGTCTAGGAAGACAGATTGCCAAGTTCTTGAGCAGTTATAAAAATTTCAGCCCAACTTAGATCTAAGTTGATTACTCCTCCGGTCTTGTTTGACCAATCAGTTACCACAGTGGGGCCTGACAGGCCCTTGACTAAAACACACAGATGAAATGGTTACACGCTACCAAAACCTTTCATTCCACGAGCTCTTAGTACATTGACAGTGAGCTTTGTTTCTTTATAGAACATGCTCTTAGTATCTTTCCATTAAAAATAGCATTTAAAAGGTTCATTCTTTGGATAAGTCAAACTGAGGCACAACAGTTACGGCCAGGATGGAAGTTTCCAGATGAAATCTGGCTGGCAGCTGAACAAGTTAATGGATGCAGCTCTCAGCCCCTCCCCTCTTGTCCAGCCAGACAACTGTTACCCCAGGGCAGAGGGAAAGTGGTCTCTGGCAACTCCTGACAGATGGACAGCTGACAGAATGGACCCTCCCCTAGGCCCCAGGCCTTGTGCAGCTGTGCTCGGCCTTGTATACAATCGGCTGTCTCCCCCAGAGGAGGGGAAAGAATTGTGCAGCCAGAAAGAAGCTCTCAGCGGGAGGGAGGTGGGCGGGATTGACTGACATACGAGAGGGCTGGCTTTTTGGAGGGCTCTTAGCAACGGCCCCGGTTTGACCCTCCTCAGCTAGAAGAAAATCGAATCAGTGTACCATTCTTCCAGGCGCCATGCAGCATCAGCAACTGAACGTCAAGGCGGCCTTCCTTCCTTCCTGTTAATTACCTGCTCTCTCCCATTTCAGGATCCCCGTCTCTGCAAAGTGCTTCTAGAGAGGGGACGCCACGACCACCACCCAGCCCCCTTGCTGCCTGGGGTTTCAGCCTTGATTGTGAGTCCTTGTACATCACCTCATCTCATCCCATCGATAGGCGGGACCGAGAGGGGCGTTCCAGCCCCCCTGGACCAGCAGGGGCTTTATTCTAGAGTCACTGGCGCGTGGCTGCGCTTTCCCTTCGCGTTGGTAGGTGAAACCCCAGTGGCTTCATTGGCTCCTTGATTTAAACCACGCCCGGCTTTCTGCCCGCTTTGCTGCTGCTGGGCCAGGCCGCCCAGCCACGTCCCAGCCCCCGTTCGCAGGGAGCCGGGCCGCTGCTGCTATTGTGTGGATGCCGCGCGTGTCCTCTCTTCTCTTCCAGAGATGGCTAACAGGGGCCCGAGCTATGGCTTAAGCCGAGAGGTGCAGGAGAAGATCGAGCAGAAGTACGATGCGGACCTGGAGAACAAGCTGGTGGACTGGATCATCCTGCAGTGCGCCGAGGACATAGAGCACCCGCCCCCGGGCAGGGCCCATTTTCAGAAATGGTTAATGGACGGGACGGTAAGGCCGGCTGCGATCTTGGTGGCCAGGGCAGTGGGCTGGGAACCCCTCCAGGACTTTCTCTTCTAACAGGAGGCTGCAGGTGGAGCTGCGGCTGCCAAACTCTGTGTCTCACGGGGTGGGAATGGAAATGCCTTTATTTCTTCGGGGTGGAAGGTCTGCGCTCCCCGCACAATTCCCTTCCTAGCTTAAGGACTCTCCACCCAGCTGAGACATGGCAGCTTCCTTGGGAGTTGTTGCCAAATTAAAAGCCCTTTTTGCTTTCTCCAGTGGGAATAATCAGTTAAGGATTTCCCTTAGATTTCTCCAGACTTTTGGTCCATCAGCCCGTGGGGTGGGGGGAGTAATTATTCCTCCCCCCTGCGGAATGGATTAGTTACAAAGTACAACAAAAGAAAGGGTCAGAGAGACTAACCACCTTCCCATCCTTCCCCAAGCCATGCTGCCTGGGGTGCTGGATGTCTTGAATGCATGGGTTCTCAAGAAACCGAAGGGAATCCTTACTTGGTAACTGCTTTTCTGACCAGATGCTCTCGTGCGTTTGGGGGTTGGAGACTGCTGATTCGAACAAGCCCATCTTTTCCCCGCAGGCTGTGATTTACTGTTACATAACAGCTATCCTACGTTTCTGTTGGGTCGCCCAGGACTTGGGTTACAAGCATCTAGGAGGAGGGTACCCGGTTCACCTCTTTTATACCTCATTGGCACATATGGGTTGAGTTATTGAAGGCTGATTCTGATCTGCCCTTTGAGAGAAGAAATAATATTCGATTCTATTATTTGACCTCTCCTCCTTCCATTGAAAGTCTGGAAATCACGGGCTCATCATCACACATTGTTCCCTATTTGTAAACATTCTTTCCCTCCCCCAGAGAAAGGAAGGGAGGAGCCAGCAGGGAAGGGGGTTCCCAGGATGCAGGACCCACTGTAGCCAGGAGCAGTCCTGGGAGTGAGGCCACCTGGGTGTCTGGGGTTTGGCGTGGGAACCTGGCCACCCAGCCCTGAGCCGTGCCTTCCTGGGGCGCAAGACTTGCCTCTGCCCAAACCCGGAAACTGTACGCTTTAGGCCTAGGACTCACTTTGCATTAATGATGGATAAATACAAAGGGAAACATTGATTTTGTCTCCCCTTTCTCTCTTCAGGTCCTGTGCAAGCTGATAAACAGTTTATACCCACCGGGACAGGAGCCCATTCCCAAGATCTCAGAATCAAAGATGGCTTTTAAGCAGATGGAGCAAATCTCCCAGTTCCTAAAAGCTGCAGAAATCTACGGTGTCAGGACCACTGACATTTTTCAGACGGTGGATCTATGGGAAGGTAAACAGCCCTCATGCCTTTGGGGTTATTCCCCCTCCCCCTCCACTTTGGCTATCTCTTTGGGAAACCTGTTCACGGTGTTCTTCCTTATGCCTGTGTGTGCCCCTGTGGGGGTGGAGGGTGGGGGTGGAATGGGGGTTATCCGCTGTGACCCCGGGGCACTGTTAGCTTACAGCTTTGTGATATTCTATTGACAAGGCTACCCTCCTCTGAGGGAAGGCGCACCCTGGGGACATGGCGGGGGACCTCAGCAAACCAGCACGTAAACAGAAGCCTCCATGGAGAGAAATCTAAAATGGTTACATGGATGCCTTTCATTCCTGTTACCCCTCCCACAACGTACTCTTTCTGAACAAATGGTAGCTACTGGAAGAGAAGGGGGGGGGGGTGGTGAGCGTGCTTCTGACTCACCGGCAGCAACAGGGCTCGTAGACAAAGCCGCCTGGTGCGGTCTGTCATTCAGTCTGAGAAATCAAGAGCACCCCAACCTTTTACGAAACTATTATCTGAGGGCTTGGTGACTATCCCTTCCAGATATATATTCTGCTCAGAAAGTGTGAAACGTGATTTTTTTTTTTCTTTCACATTTGTGAATTGACTTGTGAGGCATAAGTCTTATGAGGCATAAAAGTCAAATCACATTTCTGGACGTATTTGACAGTCCACCATTACTGGGGGAAATGGTGTGAATGGAGACACGGCCCAAGAAGTTGGGACCTGTGGTCATAGTGCTTAGTGTTCCCCTGGGCCCGAATGTGTGTGCCCATCCGTGCAACGGTTCCACGCCAGGCTGGCCAGGCACTGGAGCTATGGAACAGTTCAAGCAGGCCTTCCGGGTAGGCTCTGCTCGCTCATGCTCAGTCCCTGGCTGTTAGCAGTGGTGCGCCCAATAGGATGCCCAGGGCAGTGACCCAAATGGCCCCCCTGATAGTGAGAAGGGGGTAACTTTCCTGTGATCGGGAGACATGGTATTTTAAGAGGTATTTAGATGATGGATGAAACAGATTTCTAGCAGAGGACCATCCTACGAAACAACTTCTAAAGAAACAATTGCCTCCTTAACCCTTACACCCCCTCTGTGTCAGGCAGAGAGCTGGTATTTCCTGTTTCTCTCACACGTGAGTTGTTAAAATCCCAAGACACCCGTCACATAACCTGTGTTTTGCCATTACTTAGAAAGTCAGATATCCAGACCTTCAGGCCAGGCCATTGGACTTCTTGGCTACTCACTTCCAAATCTCGTGAATGTCACAGTTGAGACTTGGTTTCTGCTCTTTAGACCAAAACGATGATGATTTTCCCAGCTAATAAAGAGAGCCCCTGCCTATTGATATTTCCCTGTACCGTAGGTGTGGAACAAGTACTTTACTGTGTAATGCCAATTAATTCTCCTCCAGTTCTATGAGGTGTTGTTAATTTTCCCATTTCAAAGAGGATGAAGCTGAAGCTTGTCCATGAGTACTTGTACGCATCGTATGGCCTGTAATTAGCAGAGCCAGGGCTCAAACTTGAACTCTCTGAGGCCAGAAAATAGGGCCTCAACTAGTCTGCCCTGTCATGCTTTGACCAGGAGGCTGTTTCCTGCACCTGCACCATGAGTGTGCTGGTGAGTCATAACAGGAGGATGAAGAAGAGAAGGAGGAGGAGGAGTCAGGACTGTGTGGGACAGAAGGGTGGAGCCCCTGTATTAGGAGTTCATGTGAATAGAAGGGTGAGCCACCCACCAAGTGCAGGAAGTATGTAGGAAGAGAAGGAAACTGGGAAGTCTGTAGGAGATGTGGACCCCGAGCTTGCTTCTCTGTCTTTACGCGACTGACGATGTTTTACTTGCCTTTCCACTTTTATCAGAGATCACGCAGGTAAACTTGACATCCCGGAGGTGCTGGCAGTGACGAGGAGGGGTGTAGGGAGCCATGGTCCCTGATTAACAGAGCAGGGGGAGGTCTACACCACCTGTCCCAGCCCTGTGTGTTCATACTTCTTAAGGGAGAGGGAGGTCAAGAAGCATGAATGAGACTGTGGTCGCCTAAGGTAGGGTCGTGGACAGGTGGGCTCCAAACCAGGTTAATTCTCCTAGAAAAAGGAAACCAGGCAGACACGGAGCCAGGGCAAAAAGGATGAAGCTTTAAAGGAAAAAAGGAAGGGGATTCACTCCAAGGGTGGCTGACCGGGTATAGGTAGCCATGACTGACACTAACAAAGCAGATGCCTGGGAGTGTCCACGGCCTCCCGTGGGCCCCTTCATGGGAGGACTGAGGTTCTGGAAGAGTCATTCTAAGGGAGGGGGCCTCTGGATCACTGACTGAGGCTCAAGCCAGAGCTGGTTACCATACAATGGAGCAAGAGGTAGGAAAGTGGGTTGTTTGGGCAGAGAAGGGAGGGGCGGGCTTGGCCTTGAGCAAGGCCAGGGTGAGACCCAGGGTACTGAGTGAGAGAGGCTGGGTGCTTCCTGCCAGAGCCAGTTGTCGCTCGTGTCTGGGCATGAGCAAGCCTGAATCAAAGGGATGCTGCAAGGCAGGGTCGGCATGTGTCAGCGTGAGGGTGCCCATGTCTACTCACACAGCTATCAAGCTGGCCATTTGCTTGGCTTCATGCCGCATCCCCCCCACTGCTCCGACAGTGGTTTTCCGTTTATTCCCATTCCCTCCTGATGCCACGCACTGGGGGTGTGGTGGCTGTGGCTGCTGTGGGTCCAGCCCTTCTCGCTTGGGCACTTCTCTTCCTCCTCTGCAGGCACTTTATGCTCAACAGCTCTCTGCCCCCTGCCCCCCATCTCCCCCGCTTGGCATCTTCCCAATAGGGTTCTGCTTGCCCACGGCTGCCCAGTGACTCCATGTTGCTCTGAGGTTACAGACAAATGAAGCTGCAGGAGGCCAGGCTTGCAAGATGCCCTCCCATTTAGGCTTCAGTTAGACAGGCAGGGGCCCCAAATGGACCCATTATCCTGAAACCCCTGTTCGATGCACACTGAGATGTTTGGAATGGACTTAGGAGCAACCAGAATAAAGGTCCTGGGCTTTAAAAAGGAACCCCAGGGGCGCCTGGGTGGTTCAGTCGGTTAAGCGTCCGACTTCGGCTCAGGTCATGATCTCGCGGTCCGTGGGTTCGAGCCCCGCGTCGGGCTCTGTGCTGACAGCTCAGAGCCTGGAGCCTGTTTCAGATTCTGTGTCTCCCTCTCTCTGACCCTCCCCAGTTCATGCTCTGTCTCTCTCTGTCTCAAAAATAAATAAACGTTAAAAAAAAAAAAAAAAAAAATTTAAAAAGGAACCCCAGGCCTGAACAACGGCCCAGAAAACAACCCAACCAAAGGATATTAGAGACAGAGCTACTGAAGTTCCTCTGGGAGGAAGCTGGGTGAGCAATCCCTTTCAGGGCTGGGGAGGAAGCTGGGGCCGCTTAGAGCCCTGGGAGAGGACTAAAGAAGTCTTTCTCTTGCATGAGGGCAGGTGGATGCTGGCAGGTTCCTTCTGGATTTGTGGAGGGTGCCGGGAGGGGGTGGGAGTGGGGCTGTCTCAGCTGCCCATGACTCAGGAGAGCATACCGGAGCTTAGACGTCAGTGTCTTTTCTGTGGAGGGAAAGTGAGAAGGAGACGAGGGAGGAGCAGGAAAAGGAAGTATGTGTGTTTGTGTGTGAGAGAGACAGAGAATGAGAGAGAACACGGGAGAACTAGGGGGTGTGCTGGTCAGAAAGACTCAAAGAAAACTTACCCTGGAAGGTGGTACAACACAGATTTCTAAGACTGCCTGGTTCACATCTCTGTTCCACCACTTATCAATTAACTTTTTTAAGCTTGGATTTTCTCAGCTATTTCACAGGGTTGACATGGGGATTAAAGGGGATGATGCATTAGAAGTTGCTTAGCAAAGTGTCTGGCAACCGTAGAGCATAATATACGGTGGCAAGGTAAACATTACTACAGTCATTGCCCTGTCCCTTTTTAGGACAAATTGAAAATGAGGGTGGCGGGAGCAAGGCTGGAAAGGCACATATTCTGCCTTGGAACAGATGGACTTCATTAATGGCTTCATACAGAAGCCGGTGTTGTTGCCTGGATGGCATTCGCCCTCTGTCTGTCGTGTGGTGCCTTCACTGCATCGGCCAGCCTCCAATATGGAGGGGCCGGCGTCACGGGTCACCTTACTGACTTTTTTCTATCCTGTGGCATTACCCTCTTGACATCTTTCCCCAGAATATATTGCTTTGCCAATTCCAGACCCAGAAGATCTTGGTACAGTGAAAAAAGCATGAGTTTGGAGTGAGATAGATGGGTTGAAGCTCTTTAGCTACATGCCAACTTTGTGAACTTGTTTCAGTGCTCAGCTACTCAGAGCCTCAGTTTGCTTCTCTGTAAATAAGTCTAGCACCTTCCTCGGAAGGTTCTTGTAAGGATTAAATGTGTAAAATGCCTGTGACCGTGCCTGGCTAATAGACACCTAATAAATGTTGGCTTCCTTCCCCCTATACTATAAGTCCATCAGCAACTACCTTTTGGTTTCTTTGCACAGCCACATGGTGAACAAGCGTTAGACATGTAGAATTCTAGAATGTCAGGGCAGGCAAGACTCAAAGATCAATCCAATCTGATTACTTTTCTCAGGAGTCCTACTGACAAGGATCCTGGCCACATGGTTTTGCCCTGCCCCCCTGTTCCCTTTCCTTGATGACTAGGAGTCGGGGAAGAGTGTGGTTTATATTGGGGGGGGGGAGTACCTGGCAGTCCAAATATATTCTCTCTGGGGAGGTGGCTCTATATGTGTCATTCCGTAACAGCAAGAACAAGGAAACATTTCACCCAACTCGAGAGACACTTGGGGGTCTTGTGAGGTACCCTGTAGTGACTTGAGTCATCATAACGTGCCTGCTGCTTGCAGTCTCCACAGCCTCCACTGCTCGTGACTTTGTTTGGCGGGTTTTTCCTTCAGCCGTGGTTCTCAACCTCGAGCCTGGTAGGTTTATGAAAACACAGCCCCAGTGTTTCTGAGGTATTAAATCTGGGGTAGGGCCCAGAAATTTGCATTGCTTACCAATTCATAGGTGATGCTGCTTCTGCTGGTCTGGGAACCTGGCTTTGAGAACCAACAGAGTGTCTGCAGAAAGGCAAGCGACAAAAATTTGTGAAACTCACAGAGCAAGCCCAACCTACTCTCTGACATTTCTCCTTTGACCGTAGCAATATTTTCTCAATCTTGAGGAGAGAATTGGGGACTGTGCCTAAGTTATTACTCAAGGAAAACAGAAATGATACCAGAAAGATGAAAATAGCCAGTATTCCAAGAGTAACACAGATGAGTCAAGACGGATAACAAAACAAAGTAGCTCTGAAGCAAAAGTTTTGACTGTAAACTGTGAAACACTTTTATTTTTTAAAACCACTTATTTATTTATTTAGAGAGTGAGAGAGAGCACTAGCAGGGGAGGGGCAGAGAAAGAGGGAGACAGCGAATCCCAGGCAGGCTCCCTTTATGGTAATAGCGCTCAGACTTTATGGGTAATAAGAATCCCTGGTTGGGGGGGGCGGGAGAGCCTTATGGTGCAGAGCCCTCGGCCCCACCCCCCGGAAGTTATCATTCAGTAGTCTGAAGTACAAGACCACACTTGGGGAAACACCGCTTTGTGCTAATGCAGGAAAGAGGGCACACTCAGTTGTCTGAGCAAAGGTTTGCCAGGTTGAGTACAAGGGAGGCTGCTACAACACCATCTCATTTTTTATGATTGCAAGTCTAAATATCAGCCCCTCCTGTAAGAGGAGGCTAGAAGAGTCCAGCTCACCTGATCAAAGTGCTGAGCTGGTAATGCACATTTGGCCCCTCCGATTCCATGTGTCACTTCCCTTTTTATGGCCAGTGGTCTCACTTTTAGGTCACCACCAAGGACTCAGCATCTAGAAAATTCCCAGTCCTTCCCAGTAGTCGCTACTTCTTTTAGGACAGTCTTCTTTTTTTTTCTTTTTTATTTTTTCTTGGAAGAATAGCCTTGAGCAGTGTTTTCAAGCTGCCTTGCCAAAGTATCTAGGGTGTAGCTTTCAGGGAGCAAAGAGATTCCAAGCTGCCGGACTCCGAGCTGGCTCCCAGCTTGGATCAGAGCCCTTCTAATTATTGACTTTACCATTTGACTTTGTGCAAGATGTCTCCAAAGGGAGGAGTTTTTGCTTAAGGAATAGCGTGTAGTACTTACCGTGTGCTAGACCTCGCAATGTTTTTAACAAGTGAAAACCCAAGTAGTGGAACAATGCTTGCCTCTCCATCTGGCTGTATCTGAGTCATCTCAGGAGATTGCTCCAGAATCAGAATTTTTAAGATTCGCAGGTATTTCTTTCTTTCTTTTTTTTTTTTTTAACGTTCATTTATGTTTGAGAGAGAGAGACAGAGTGTGAGCTGGGGAGGGGCAGAGAGAGAGGGGACACGGAATCTGAAGCAGGCTCCAGGCTCTGAGCTCGAACCCACGAACCATGAGATTATGACCTGAGCAGAAGTCAGATGCTTAACCGACTGAGCCACCCAGGCACCCCTCATTCTCAGGTATTTCTGGTAATCAGTCTAGTTTGAGAGCCACCGTGCTTCTCAAACTTGCCTAATGGTGTAAATCACCTGGCGAGCTTATTACAAATATAAACTCCCAGGCCTCTCCCCAGGCCTACTGAATCCATCTCTAAGGGGAATGACCTCAAAATTCATATTTTTAAAGAGATGTCTCCCACACTATCCCATAAGTAGTCCAAGAGGCTTGGGAAACCTTGTTCTGAAGTAGGCCATGTTCTAGGCAGATGGTTATAAGATTCACAAATCTTCCTTAACCTCACTGCTCCTTTGGACATTTAATATGTGACCCCCAGTTATAGAAATCAGCCTCTACAAATGGTCCCTTCCCTCCAGCAGCATGTGATCTGGGCTTCTGAACTGGCAAGAGAGGTGAGGCTAGAAAAAGGCCCTCTCACCATTTCATGCTGGAGTTCATGAGGGATGTCTGTTAGAAAGCTGAGTAGACATGCCAGGAAAGCAAGATAGACAAGTTAGAGGGGCAGATTCCTGCTCATAGTGTTACTTAGAATCTTGGCCAGGATGAACTTGACCGGCATACTGATGGGGGACTCTAGGCCCCAACTCTTCTTCTTGCTTTAACCTTATTTGAGTTGCGACCTGGAGAAATTATTCCAGACAAAAACGCTCAGAGACTTATGGCTCTTGGGGTTGGTACTGTTGAACTTATGGGGCGCAAGAACAGTGACCCAGTTTTGTCCCCCTGTGCATTCCCTCTGGCCTGGTCCTCACACAGCCACTGCCACCCCTGCAGGTTATCTCTGATCACCAAGGAATGTGCCACCACAACCAACCTGCAGTGGGGACCCATGGCTGATGGTGGCCTAGTGGACTGTTTGTGGGCTTTGCATTCAGACACCTGAGCTAGAGCCAGGCTCTGGTTTACTTGCTGAGTGACTCTGGGCTCGTTAATTAACCTCCCTGAATTCATTTTCCCATTCATACACTGGAGGGAATAATATCAATTCCACTGGTTTGATACCATGTATAAAAATATCTGGCTTATAATTTATATCAAATCTCTTGCCTTGGGACCTTTCTTAAGGAAAACTTTTCCAATGTGTTTTTGTCAAATAACGCCTCCTTCCCTAGCTTCTTCTGCCCAATCGTGTAATTGCTTCCTTTCCCACCTTCCAGGATATATCTTTCCTTGCCAACTTTTCCCCCTCCTTCCTGCCTGGTTTCATGCCGTGTGTATGACACCAGCTAGCTCCCTGTGAAGGGGGCTGGGTCTGTGCTAACACAACCTGCCTCTGCACCCGGGGCTCCAGGGTCATATCTGTAGCTGGGTTGCTGGCTGTCAGGCTGCACGTTCCCCCAGATGCTGGACTTCCTAGACCTGTGCTTTCCAACCACCAGAAACCGATTTCCTGTGTGGCCCTTGTACAGAGTAGGGTTAAATGGTATACTCTAACCTTCCCAACCCTCCCTGTGCTTAATTCTTGCTGTAAGTTCTCTTTAATGGATCACTGCTTAAGAGCAAACCCTCTCTCCATCTCTTTCCACAGTGATCCCTCAGAATATCATCACTACAGCTCTATTTAAAAAAAAAAAAAAAAAGGATCGCATTACACAGTGACAATTACAGAAAAGCTTTTTATCTACGAGAAGTCATTCTAGTACCCACCTCTGGGTTTGCTCTTAAGTCTTATGATTCCTTGTGCCCTCCCCCACCCATCTGCTGCCCAGACACTTCCGTTCTGTTCTGCACGCCCCCCCCCCACCTCCTTCCCCCCCACCCAGCACTGTTAACTATCAGCTAACCCAGCCAGGCCTCAGGATTCCCGAAACCGCCCTGTGGTTAATGGGGTAGGGAAGAAAAGTGAGGGAAAATGAATCTACTCTTTTTCTTTCTTTCTTTCTTTCTTTCTTTCTTTCTTTCTTTCTCTCTCTGTCTCTCTCTGTCTCTCTCTCTCTCTCTCTCTCTCTCTCTCTCTCCTCTTTGAATAGATGGACATCCTGAACTGGACTTCCTCTGTGGACCTGAATTGTTTATTTCATTAGAGTTCTACTCCAGTCTTGTTTACCATCTGCCTTTCTCCTGTAATTCTGTATTCCCCAGTGACCAAGCCGCAGCAGCACGGTGGGGGGAGAGAGCACAGATGGTTCGCTCAGTGCAACGAGGGCCTTTTAGTATTTGCCCTTAACTTTTGCAGCTTCACCCACCCCCCCACCCTACCCGCCCCACTGAACGCTGCCTTCCTTGCTAACCCTGTGCCTTGAGCTTTGCACCCCACATCCCGTGCCGTGCACGGATCTCTGTCTAATCCAGGGCTGACCACGAGGTAGCATCTTTCCCAGCCCCAGGCCTGGCAGTCAGCTGGGAGGGAGGAAAGGAGAGAGGATGAGAGGAACAGGCTGACTTTCAGGGTCACTTGCCTCCTCTGTGGATTCAGGGTCACTGGGCTCCTCAGGGCATGCCCCCCCCCCCCCCCACTGTATGAAGGGGCACACCACACATCTCTCTCTCTCTCTCTCTCTCTCTCTCTCACACACACACACACACACACACACACACACACGGCAGCTATTTATTATTTCCATTTAGCTCTTTCCAAGCTGCACAAAATAAAGGGCCTATCATTTGTGTCACATTGAGTGCTTTCTGTGTTGATTTGCTTGCCTTCATTTGCCCGCCTCCAGCCCAAAGAGCAAAGTGAATACCCTTTGAATCAATTGAATACGTCAAGTGAATACAATTTGACGCACATGGGTGATTTTAGACCCTTTTAACCCAGAGAAAGTAAAAGAGAGGAGCCACCTGGGGTTTGGCACATTGAATCCAGCCAAGCAACTTCTTTCCAGTTTCCTTTTCCCCCTACCCCCAGTCCTGAGGAAAATCGTCTTCTGCGGACCATGCTCGCAAGCCTACCCACAGGATTTCCCCTTGCCACAGTCTGTAGAACCCACAGAGGCAAGGGCCTCTGCTCAGGGCAGGGACCTACTTGTATCTGGGCTGATAAGTGTTTGGAATGTTTTATTCATTCGGCAACTATGAATGAGTTAGAAACTGGGCGAGTCATGTAGAGACTAGCCAGGTAGTTTTTTGTTCTTTTCTGGGAAGTTTTGCCATGGTTATCTTCGGGGCTTTGAGAAATATTTGGTATCCCTCCTCTTGAATGGGATCGGCCTACAGCCTCCCATCAGAACTTCCTTCCCAGAGGACCAGCCCCATCCTTCCAGATTCCTTAGCCCTGACACATGCTTGGCTTTAATGTCTTTGTTGGCTTGTAGGGAAGGACATGGCGGCTGTGCAGAGGACTCTGATGGCTCTTGGCAGCGTTGCAGTCACCAAGGATGATGGCTGCTACAGGGGAGAGCCATCCTGGTTTCACAGGTAAATATCCCTTCCTGCCACCACTCCCCACGCTCCACTCGGCAACCGAGGAGGGAGATTTCTACGAGAAAGAGCATCTGGAGCGCTAGAGGCTATTTCAACACAAAGCACTCAGGGCCCCCACAGCTGATTCCCCAAGAACAAGGGAAGACTGATGCTGTCATTCAGGTCAACAGCCCACCCAGGGCAGAAAGGATTGGGGGTTTCCTGCTGGATACTGGGACCCTTCGGCTCCGGCTGTGCTGTTTCTCCAGAGGCTGAGCAGGACTGACTGACTTTTCTCAGAGGTGGCTTGAGGTCTGAACTTGGTTTTGTTATGATCCAAGGAGCCCTCAAGTAAACTTACTTACTTATTTATTCTTGAACTTAATGAAGGGAACATATGTCCTGGTTAATGCCTGTTGTCCCAGTGTATTTCTTTATTTTTTTTAAATGTTTACTTGTTCATTTTGAGAGAGAGAGAGAGAGAGCACGTGCATATGAGCAGGGAGGGGCAGAGAGCAAGGGAGAGAGAGAGACTCCCAAGCAGGCTCCACACTATCTGCACAGAGCCTGATGTGGGGCTTGATCCCACAGATTGTGAGATCATGACTGAGCCAAAATCAAGAGTCAGATGTTTAACCAACTGAGCCTCCCAGGCAACCCCCCCAGCGTATTTATTAATAACTGTCTCTTTCACTTTCAAAAGTGGCATGGTCTGGATAATGTATTATGTGGTCATATCAGTAAAGGATTTATTTTCTTGTCCTTGTTTTCAAGGGTGGGGGAAGCAAGGAAGGTGAAACTCCACCCAATAGCTCAGGGGGCCTTGGAGACAAAAGAGTACTTTGTAGCAGATAATTGACCCTTCATTTCCCTAAACTGGCTTTCTTTTTCTAGACAGTTATAAAAAGTTACCCCCTTGTGTCATTTTAAATGAACCTTGTCTGAAAATCTAGATTTTGGCCAGTTGAAACTCTGCTTTTAGTCCCAGCTTTGCTAGTGACATATCGTGGTTTATATGACCCACAAAACCAAAATTAATTACTACCTGGCTCTTTACTGAAATTTGCTGACCTCTGGGTAAGAGTAAGAAAATTTCCCTCCTTAACTCCTAGGTCCTACAGCTCTAAAACAGGAACATTAATCCTTGGCCCTACACAGGGAAAGGCCGAATGGGATTTATGACATGCTTTGTAAGAAGACCTGACTGTAATTTTCACAAGGGCTTGAGGTAACTTTGAGAGAGAGGGTGACAGGAAAGTTGTCTGAGAGTGAAGTCTTCAGAAAGGAAGCCACTGACTCTTTTGTGGAAATTCTGAAAAATCATCTGGGTTCTAAGGAGTGGAGATCTCCTGTGTCATGGAAGGGCCTATTTGGAGTAGGGCTAGAGCTCGTGATAGGACCATAGCCCAGGGTAGGAACATAGCCCAGGATAGGAATAATGATCAGAGTAGGGCCATAGCTTAGGCTGGGGCCATAGACCAGGTAGGGACTCATAGATCAAGGTAGGACCATAGCTCATGATAGGCTTATAGCTCAGCGTAGGGCCTCGGCTCACGGTAGGGTCATAGCCCATGGTGGCCATTGCTCAAGGTAGGACTGTAGCTCAGGGTAGGATCACAGTTCCTATCAGTACTATAGTTCAGTATAGGGTCTGCTATTCTATTTGGTGGCCTTGGGTTCTGTTTGGTGACCCCAGTAGAGTCTTTCTAACTACGTGTCTTGGGAAGGGCTTGAAAACTGTCAGAATGACATTATTCCATCTCACTTCCCCTGCCCAGGAAAGCCCAGCAGAATCGGAGAGGATTTTCAGAGGAGCAGCTTCGCCAGGGACAGAACGTCATCGGCCTGCAGATGGGCAGCAACAAGGGAGCCTCCCAGGCAGGCATGACCGGGTACGGGATGCCCAGGCAGATCATGTAAGATGCTGCCTCCTGCCCCCCCGTAGAGAGGACGAATGTTCCACACCACGGTCTCTGTGATAAAGAAATAGTTAGTCACCTTCTGACCTTCTCTTTCTCAAAGCCTCCCAGTTTCTGGTTTTTGCAAGTGCTGCATTTCTGCTGAGAATCCGCGTTGCCTACTGCTGCCACCTTGTGTTCATTTAGAACTATGCAAAGACTCCGCCTCCTCTTCCTGAGCTCCCTCTTTTGCCCAAGAGTCTCCCTTTGTCTGATTATTTATTTATTTATTTATTTGCCAAAAACTCCCCTCCTCAACTTATTAGAACAGACCTAATAAACAAATTAGTCTTGTGTCTTCAAACGTAAACTTCATTCTTCGCCATAGGGTCTTTGGCACGCAGGGCTGGCCTCCGTCCATTCAGGGGGCCAGCAAGACGGAATGAGGCTTAAGCTGAAGGTGTACAACTATAGGCTCTCTCTGAGGAAGCCCTGATCAGGTTGTGTTCTGTGTCTCAGCCACGGAAATGGAAGTTTAGACATAGTTTTGCCCACTCTGATAGCCTAAAGCCAGGAGTTCCAGAACAAGGTCTTTGAGTCACTTGGGCAAAGTACCTACCTTGTGCCTATGATGCTGGACTCTGGGGGAGGGAACCCCGGAATGAGCAAGCCGAAGCCCCAGTTCTTAAGGGGCTCTCATATAGAGGCCCAGGAAGTATTTGCTGGATGGGTGGTTTTATCAAACAGTGGGTGACGGTCGAAGGAAAGAGCGGTTGTTACTTCTGTACCAGTCTTTCCCCTGCAGGCGGGACCCTGGGTCTGATGTCCATGTTGATATGGTTCTTCATAAGCCAAGCATTAGAGGCGATGTAGATTGCTCCCTTACACTCACTTACAGGGTCTAAATCCGTAAAACTGCTGCATATTGCCGAAGACAGACATCTAGCTAAGATGGGAGAGGTTCCAAAGATTCTCTCATCCATATGAAAATTAAGAAGGCCAATAAACTTCGAGACCACTGTTTAATCTTATTCTTTCCTACCAGTAGAAACAAGAAAAAGTGATTCATTTAGTAAGAAAAGAGATGAGGCCTTTTATCCATATAATGAATTATTAAGAAAAGGTAAAATAAATGAAACTATAGATATTGCCACCTCCTAAATGTTTGGGTGTTGGCTTTTCAGACCGTGTTCTCTGCAGTTCCAGGTTTCCAGAAGGATTTCTATGGGATCCCCGTTGGGGTGGGCAGTGCTGCTTAGGAGGCAGCATCCTGGGTCCCCATTTGTTCTTCCGAGAGAGCATCATTGATCTTATTTTCTATATTAGGATTCAGCATAAGACTTTAAGACTTTTAATATTAAAAAAAAAAAAAAAAAAGGATAGCCTGAGTCACACAAGGAATATAATGTATCCTTCAGGAGCCCCAGAGACTTTCTAACAGCCACTGGTGAGTTGTCCATTCCTGGAAAGATGTCACATGAACATGGCAGCTGAACCTTTACCTCAGAGTTGTCACAAAAGCAAGAGAGGCGGGTTGATGGAAAAGGGTAAAATAAGACTGGGAGGAATTCCTGGAGAGAATAGAAGGTGGTCAGGTCCCTGTCTGGCATTGGGAGTGGGGGTGCGGGAGATAGCCTCCATCAGCGGGGGGATAGGTTTGGCATAGCTTTCAGGCTCCACCCGTTCCGTTCCCCACAGTGCCCTGGCACCACCACTGCTACGCCAGAGACGCGAAGAGGCTGAGAAACAGCAAAATCAGCTCAGGGCTGGAAGGAAGTAACCCACCAAATCTAGGGCGGTGTTTGAGCGCAGCTGGGAGTGAGGAGCAGGTGGTGACACTGATAGCCTCATCTGCACCTGGGCCTTTCCTCCTCTTAGCACGACCCCAACCAGCCCCTCAGGATCCCACCCCTGAGTCCCATTGGATGATGACAGCCTGGGGATGAGGCTGTTAAAAACAAAATTGAGGCCCTAGGGGGAAGGTGTACTCAAGTCATAGGGATTGACTAGGAATTAACACAGAATGAGAGAGCCTAGTTTATAATTCCAAAGACTACCTGCCTGAATTTAGAATTTCCATCTCCCCAAAGTGGCCAGAAGCGATCCAGACTGAGGTCTGAGATTTCCGCCCCTTTACCCACTTTGTATTTGCGATCAAGGTAGCAGATAACCTCAGGGTAACATGAGCTCCTGGACCCTATCTGAAAGACTCTTGAGGAACAAAAGTACCATCATCAAAAGACACAGTAGATCACCCTTACTGGATGAAGCAGAATTCGCAGACCAGACAGAAGAATCATTTCAAAGGAGTCTAATAAATATGCTAAAAATGATAAGGGAAAATACTGGAAACATGAAGTAATAATCCACTATGAAGAAAAATCAACTGGTGATATGGAACATTAAAAAATATAAATGAAATAAAGATTGGGAGTGGAAAGGATAAAATGAACAAGCTAATAAATTGGAATATCAAAACAAATTCTGTAAAAAAGACATAAAGTGTAGGGGTGCCTGGGTGGCTCAGTCGGTTAAGAGTCCGACTTCTGCTCAGGTCATGATCTCACAGTCCGTGAGTTCGAGCCCCGCGTCGGGCTCTGGGCTGATGGCTCCGAGTCGGGAGCCTGCTTCCGAGTCTGTGTCTCCCTCTCTCTCTGTCCCTCCCCCGTTCATGCTCTGTCTCTCTCTGTCTCAAAAATAAATAAATGTTTAAAAAAAAATTAAAAAGAAAAGACATAAAGTGTAAATATAAAAAAACATTAAGTGATAGGAGTGAAAAATCATATCATTGAAACTTCACAAGGAAAGGAAATAAATCAATACAGGGGAGGGAAAATTTGAAGAAATGATTTTGAGAATTTCTCAGAAAAAAAAAAGCAAAACCAAAACCTAAGGACTCAGTTTTTTGGTTTTTTTTTTAAGTTTATTTATTTTTGAGACAGAGAGAGACAGAGCATGAACGGGGGAGGGTCAGAGAGAGAGGGAGACACAGAATCGGAAGCAGGCTCCAGGCTCTGAGCCATCAGCCCAGAGTCCGACGCGGGGCTCGAACTCACGGACCGTGATATCGACCTGAGCCGAAGTCGGACGCTTAACCGACTGAGCCACCCAGGTGCCCCAGGACTCAGTTTTAAAAGACTTAGAAGGATTCCAAAAAATAAATGATAGAAGTCCTTAGCGGAAAACATTGTAGTGAAAAATGTGCCATTAAAAATAAATACAAAACTCTCAAAGCCTTTAAAGAGTAAAAGCCCATTACATGTAAGGGGGAAGAATCAGATTAACACTGAACTTCTCAACATAAAGTGATATTTTCAAGATGCTAAAGAGAAAAAGAAAACATTACACATGATTTTCTACATAGCAATTAATTTTTTAAGCCCAAAAGTAGAGCAGAAATATTTAACAAAAGCCCTCTGAAAACATAATTGGATTAAGTATTCCAGTAAGAAAAATATATTATTACCAGGAAAAGGCTACTTCATATGGAAAATGAGGATATGTAAATTAGAAAATTTTATTCTTGTTTAAATAAACAAGGATGAAACAATAGAGAGAAAAATTATATCTATGACAATTTAGGAAAAGAAAAAGAAAAGGAAAATGTCCTCTTTGGAAGAAAAATATAGATATTGATAAATTCAAGAAATTGTTAGGAAAAGAAACATATGGAGTCCAACTCACTTCACGAAGCTAATTTAACATTAATTCCAAAACCGAATAAGAAAATTACAGACTGATTTCGCTTGGGAACATAGATGTGAAAACTTCTAAATAAAATAATACTGAACCAATTCCAGCAATGAATTTTAAAAATCTGTTAGGGGGCGCCTGGGTGGCTCAATAGGTTAAGCGTCCGAATTCAGCTCAGGTCATGACCTCATGGTTTGTGGGTTCAAGCCCCGTGTCAGACTCTGTGCTGACAGCCCAGAGCCTGGAACCTGCCTCTGATTCTCTGTCTCTCTCTCCCCCTCCCTCACTCACACACACTCTCTCTCTCTCTGTCTCTCAAAAAAATAAAAAATAAAAATAAATAAATAAAAATCTGTTAGAATAAACCCTTTGTCTCTTTTTAAGAGAACTCTTTTTCCTTTCCTTTCCTTTCTTTTCTTTTCTTTTCTCTTCTTTTTTTGTTTGTTTTGTTTTTTTGACTGGATGGGCTCTCTGGGAACCTAACCCTAGCTAGCCCTGAGTAGAAACTTGAACCCATGTTCTATTCCTTGCCTTTTCCTCTTCTAAAATCAGAGAGATTACCTACTCCAAGCCCTGATTTTTATTTATAATACTTGAGACCAAAAATGAAATGACTTTTCCTACATTATTTAGATAATTAATTGTTGGAGGAGGATTTAAATCTAGTTTCCTAGGCTTCTGGAATAGCATTCATTAATTTTTATTATTCAACATTTCTGCTAATTCTAATTCTTCCTAAGGCTTTATTAAGCAATGTCCTAATGTGGCATTCCATTCTTATTTATTTAATTTTTGATTTATTCAAAAATTGTCCTGGTTCAGCAAAAGCCATCTGTAGGCTGAAGGTACAAAAATGACTAGCAAACCATTTGTGCCGTAAATCCGTCAACAAGAATTTATTGAGTCTCTAATATATTTATGGAATTGTATTATAAACTAGGGAGATAATAGGTTATGAACATGGCTTTTAGTTGCATGAATTTGTAGTCTACGTGAACAAACAGAATCTGCTCTGCATTTCCTTGTGTCTATTGCTTATTTAAGTTTGAAAGCCACATGAGAGCAATGTTCACTCAGACTCTCGGAAGGAAGAGTTCTCTGGCCTGGGATGGCCAGGGAACGTTTGCCGGAGCAGACAAGTCTCAGGAACTTCTGCTCAGGGCTGCCATGGGAACGTATTGGATGCTTTACCACTTATTCCAGCCGGCCTGGACTCAACAGAGTTAAAACAACAAGAAACAGGCTTGGATTTCAAGACAAATCCTTGCTGAGTAGACTTGAGCAAGGGCCATGGGGACGTGCGAAATACCTGTGGCACCCATATCTGGGAGCCTCATTTCATCTTAGACCTCTAGAAGACAGTTAAAGGTCAGGATCTTAAAAAAAAAAAAAAAAAAAAAAAAAAAAAAAAAAAAAAAAAGACATCAAGGTTGTTTGCTTTCTTTTTTTTTTTTTTTTAATTTTTTTTTTTAACATTTATTTATTTTTGAGACAGAGAGAGACAGAGCATGAGCGGGGGAGGGGCAGAGAGAGAGGGAGACACAGAATCAGAAGCAGGCTCCAGGCTCTGAGCCATCAGCCCAAATGCTGACGCGGGGCTCGAACTCACGGACTGCGGGACTGCGAGATCGTGACCTGAGCCGAAGTCGGATGATCAACCGACTGAGCCACCCAGGCGCCCCAAGGTTGTTTGCTTTCAAGTTACTTTTTAAAAGTTTAGTCAGCTTTCTTAGAGATCAACTTGATGTGGCATGTACAGAACTTTCCCTGCTGAGGGTTGCAGATCCACCATGGGATCAAGACATCCAGTTCTCAGCTTCATATCTGTTTCAATCCAGGAGCCAAGCTCAAGGCTCCTGAGGACCATGGACACAAAAGGATGTGCTAATGTCTAGTGACATCTACAGGCATGCCATCTGTAGGGTTGTGCCAGGTTACAGTGTGAATATATGGCCCATTTCTGGATGTGAATATATGGTCCATTTCTGGATACATGTCCAAGACAGAAAGATGATTTAAGAAATCTAGGCAGACAGACTAGGCCAGAGTTTTCTACTTTACCTGTCACCCCGCCCACCAACAACAGTGATTGAAGCTGGGTCTTATGTCAATGGAAATGCAAAGCTCAACTTTCATAAGGTCTCATTTTTTATTTCCAGGTATCCTGCCATTTTAGTTATGATTTACAGAAAGCTTTAATGACATAATAGATTGCAGCACTATTGTTGAAAATAAATTTAATTACCATGGCCTCAAAACTGCTAAATTCATCAGTCATTAAAGTTAAAATAATTCTGTGGACTCTGAATCTTTCATTGCTATGATACCATGAAGTACAAAGCAACTTTTGGTAGCATCATTGGCAGAAATGAGCAGATAGTTCTTGCAAGTTGTCTAGTTCCCTTGGACATTTTGAAAGATAAATGTCCCCATTAAACAGGACACAATCAGCTTCTTGAATGATGTAGATTCAAGGCCATCCTTCACATGAGCTGGTAATGCCCTCATGTTATGCAGATGATGAGTAAGCTTAAGGTCACTCTCTCCCCTGAGTACTGAGAAGTGTGGCCATTTCTCTATACTCTCATGAGCATTATCACTTAAAAAATATGTTTGTGAATGGGGTGCCTGGGTGGCTCAGTCGGTTAAGCGTCTGACTTCAGCTCAGGTCATGATCTCACAGTCCGTGAGTTCGAATTCCGTGTCAGGCTCTGTGCTGACAGCTTGGAGCCTGGAGCCTGCTTTGAATTCTGTGTGTCCCTCTCTCTGCCCCTCCCCTGCTCATGCTCTGTCTCTCTCTGTCTCAAAAATAAATAAAAACATTTTTAAAAATTAAAAAAAATATGTTTGTGAATATTCTGGAAGACACCCTCTGTGTATTAGGATGTTAGTGGAACTTGGTGGTCTTCTTGAGCAGCTGCAAAGGAGTTTTATGACTGCTGGGTCTTTACCCCATATCCCAACATTTTCCATCCCTGCCAAAGAGTACATTAAATCCACAAGCTGTTCATGCTTGTTACTAACTCTGATGTACACAGGGTTTGGAATACAAAAGTCAACTGGAAAAAAAATTTGCAAAATATAAGACCAGAACAGAAATGATTCCTTACAGAATTCACCTTGAACGTCTTAGGCAAAAAACTAAAGCAAAATATGGTTAATTTGTCATTCAGCAAAACGAAAGATCTGATGTAGCTATAAGCCTATTATATATTCACAAAATAAATATGTCAACTTTTATGGCCCTGAGCAGAGAATGTAAAGCTATTCTGAAGGGCAAGGATAAATCTCACTGTGGTTCAATTGGGTTTAGAGTGATTATTGCCCTATTGACCTTTATTTTAATGAAACAGATACTGAAGGGCCTTCTGTTGGGTAAAATTAAACATCCATGCTGGTTCCACATTCTTGGATCAATAATTCCTTGGGAGAACACTGCATCGGTCTTATGATGGAATGAGCCTGGCTTGCAGAGATTGCAAAATGAAAAAGTCTTCCTGAGAAGAAATCCTGTTTCAAAACAACTGAAGGGAAAAAATAATGAGCTAAAGGAATGTCACTTGAAAGGTATTTAGTGAACACCTACTTTGCGTCAGGAACTCTCTATAATCCGTCTCTTTTAATGCATGCAACAATCCTGCAAAGTGAGTATTTACATCATTTTCCAGATAAGAAAGTGAGGAGATCAGAGAAGCTGAAGGACGGCCCAAGGTCTCATAGTTAGTCACGAGGAAACTAGAATTTGAACCCTGAACAATGATTCCAGAGTTTTATGAATTCCATCATACAACACTGCCTCCTAGACGCACTGCTGGGCTCTGGGAGACACACAGGCGACGACGTGGTTCCCCCTGCGCTCAACTAGCACTTAATCTTTCCCCAGTAGGAACTCACAGTGAAGGGCTCACTTGTCCATAATTCAGGAAAGCACAAATATGTGCAATTTTCTAGACCCAGGTCAAAAGATGTGTTTAATTCCTTCCTGAATTCAGAGTACTCTGGTGTATATACAGTAACCAATACTTAAGATAGCTTGTTTTCCATGTGAAAGTTTAACATCTGATTCTTGATCAGAATGATTCCTGCAAAGCTGTACAAATGTTACGTTAATTTTTCCTTTTCTTTGGCATCGTTTAACGAGGGCCAGGATTAGGCTAATTGTGAGTGAGGCTCTCCACTTGGGCAGAAAATTTAATTTTGAGAGGCAAACTCATCTGTAATCCAACCACCCCTGTGCGGCAGAAGAAATAAGTATAGATAAACTGGGAATGTTGTATTCCTTAACCCATGGTAATTAGTAGATGTTCTTAATTAATATTTCATGAACACATTAGCCAAGATTCACTGAGCATTTGCTATATGTCAAGGCTCCTGCTACCCTCGGGGTTTTCGTAAGGAACAGAGACTCCCTCAGCTGACATGAGTTTGTCACTAGGAGAGTCAGGAAGCTGAACCCTCTACCGGTGCAGCCCTGCTCCACGGATCTGGGTTACCATGCAGAGCAATGACTCCTACTTACAGCCTGATACCAGCCCAGTGGACAGACTCCAGCCTTTGCTGGTTCGGTCTCGCGAATTTCATCCATGAGGCTGAGGAACCTGTATTGAGAAAGGGGATGTGGAAGCTGTGGATAACCCTTGGCTGGCGTCCTCAAGGACCTCTGGTGACATTCACCTTGTGAGGCAAGTGCAAAAATACCATTTAAGATCAAACTCTTTCCAGTCCAGTGGAGCAGACTGATGCACTGCATGACCACTTAGCAGAGACATCCACTCATACGCCCTCTGCGCTTAATGGGAAAGGGAGAGGATGGCGATAATCTCCCTCAAGAAGTCAGAAGCACTTCGCCTGTTGGAGAAAAGGCAATAAAGCTCCACGGGGGCTTCCGCATCCTCCTGCTGGACCCATGAATATTCCCAACCCCGTCTTCCAGCTCTCAAGTGAGATCTGTCCCAGTGTGACAGCCTGGGGACATGCTGACAAATCAACACCTGTCTCAGATACCCTGAGGGTTTAGGTCGGCCTTCATCAAACAGAGACACCAGTGGAAATGAGTAAAAAATAATTTAGCAGCGAATGCAACAGAAAGCACATACGAAGACATGGTGTATGTTGGCTGGAACAAAACCTGAATCTACAGCTCGTTTGTGACTGCAAACAGAAGGGGAGAAAAACCTGCCTCCGCACTGTATCACTTCCCTCAATGAGGGTAGGAAATGTTGGAGAGCCAAACTACTTTTTTAGGAGGAAAGATTTAATTCAATTTGGAAATCTCAGAAAAGGTATGAAAATTAGAAGGCTTTCTTGGGGGTGGCAGTGTGGCAGAAGGCAGGATTTTTGCATTACCACATTACTGACGTTTTTATTTGGATGTTAGCTGTGCTCCCAAGCATACGATCTTTGACAGAAATGACCAGAATATATACGGAGGTATTCTTTGTTTGCCATTTTTTCAAACATTTTTCAATGTTTATTTACTTTTTGAGAGAGAGAGAGAGAGAGAGAGAGAGAGAGAAAGAGTCCAACTGGGGAGGGGCAGAGAGTGAGGGGGACACAGAATCTGAAGCAGGCTCCAGGCTCTGAGCTGTCAGCACAGAGCTCGATGCAGGGCTCGAACTCCTGAACTGCAAGATCATGATCTGAGATCATGACTTGACCAGAAGTCAGATGCTCAACTGACTGAGCCACCCGGGGAACCCCTCTTGTTTGCCATTTGTGAATGACATCAAGGCCACGGAGCCTCTCATTGGGAATGATTTAGGGTAATGAGCAAATCACTGAATGGGATTTATTTCAGATTCCAGAATATGCACATAGCCTCTGGGAAAGATGGTATGACAAGGTGCTGAACTCCACAGTTGCTCAGAGTACCAAAGGGCAGAACAAATGACATCGGTGCAGAAGCTAACACTGCAGAACAGTGTAAGAACAGAACCGCGCTAAGAAGAGGGATCCCCAGTTAAGCCAGGGGATACACCTTTAAAATGACTTCGTTGCTCTTATCTGTTTTCTCTCCCTCTTGTTTTTACTCTTCCTTTTTTCCCATGCCTCCCTGTGCCACATTCATTTTGATTTATGTTTTATTTCATCCTTTCTATCATATATTGTTCTCCTTTTTCATCATTCTGTCATTCCCCCGATCCTACCCTTTCAATGTGATGAATCTGATTTTTAAAGTTGGTTTGAAACAAAGCATTCCTTTGTAATCTGGTGACCTGTGCATAATTTCCAAAGTAATACTTTTTAGTATAGCAGATTAATTCCTTCATTAAACACTGAGCTGATTCAGCACCTACAGCAAGCCAGATGTGTGGCCAGATCAATACAGTGATAGTTTTCTGTGCAAATGCTTTTTACCAACGTGGGCCAATCTGAGCCCTGTAGGGTGTATCTGGTTAGGGGTGTATTATAGAATAATTTCCGGACTAGTTTATTCAAGTGTTACTCAACCCAACTACATGTTTTTACTGAATTGAGCACTCTTTTTTTTTTTTTTAAGTTTATTTATTTTGACAGAGAGAGAAAGAGAGAACCAGCGGGGGAGGGGCAGAAAGACAGGGGAACCGAGGATCCAAAGCAGGCTCCGTGCTGACAGCAGAGAGCCAGACATGGAGTTTGAACTCACAAACCGTGAGATCATCACCTGAGCCAAAGTCGGACACTGAGCCACCCAGGTGCCCCCTGAACTGAGCACTGTTTATACCAGGCACTTAAAAAGAGAAAAGAGGTCTTTTCAATGTGGTTATTGAACCAGAAAGAGAAGAGGCATTAACCATCCACCCCTTTATTCTCCCATTACTGATCTAATGCGGGACCATCTCGTCTGAACAGTTGCCCCTTGGTATTGATATGGCTGACAATGGGTGGGGTATTAATGGCTCCTCTTGGACCATGACTCAGCCATACTGTACCATCCTTCCTCCTTCTCACCATAGAGGAAAAGGGAGTCAGAAGAGTATGGTGGAGTTTCAGGAAAACATCTCAATAATCTGGTTAGAATACTACCTGCAGCTGCCCCAGACTATGGCCAGGCTCTAGAAGTTTGGCAATGCTGTCCATTAAAAGTAAGTTGATTCTGTTGAGAGTGACAATCCTCCTATAGTCTCTCCCACCTCTCCAGATCTTGGGGAGGCATTATGGGCTTAACTGTGTCACCCCAAAAGAGAAGTTGAAGCACTAATTCCCTCTACCTCAGAATGTGACCTCATTTGGAAATAGGCTCATTGAAAATGTAATTAGTTAACGTGAGGTCATACCAGAGTGGGGTGGGCCCTTAATCCGATATGGCTGGTGTAAGAAGAGACACAAAGATACATAAAGGGGAAATCCAATGTGACAATAGTGGCAGAGACTAAGTTGCTGCAGCTGAAAGCCAAGGTGCCCATGAGCACTGGCCACCATCAGAAGCTAGGAAGAGGCAACGAAGGATTTGACCTTACATATTTCAGAGTGAGCATGGTTCTGCTGACACCTTGATTTTGGACTTCTAGCCTCCAGAACAGTGGGACAATCAATTTCTGTTGTTTTCAGTCCCCCAGTTTGTGGCACTTTGTCATGGCGGCCCCCGAAAACTAATACACTCTGTATGCCAAGAACACAGTGCCCTGACTGCTGTCTTGGCCGTTTCTCTGGGTGTGTTTTCAGGGAGCAACCTTAAAGGGTGAGGTAATATCTCCATCTTGGACAATGGACAGTCTTGCTTATCATTTGCTATAAAAATGGTGGGTTCCCCCAGCTCAGTGAAGTAAGTCCACTGCACTCATCTGAACCATGTTGTGTCACCCCTAGGGGACTCTGGGAAAGAGGAACCGATGCCAATATGCTGGTACTCATGCTGTTTGCAGAGCCATGAACTGTGTATCTGCTGCCACCATCCATGTACTAGTGACGAACTGACTTGTTAGCTAGTAGATAAGGTGAAGCCAATCCCAGACATAGCTGATTTCTGAAGGGGCTATCACCACCACCCCCTGACTCCCAAAGCTCTTGTGTTGCAGGGGCTTCTGTCTTCCAGGAGCTTAGAGACAGGATATACATATGACAGGAGAAGTAACCAACAGACAACATGAGCGACGTCACAGAGTAGTGTGTGATGAATTATGAGCACATAATTTAAGTCGTAAGTGCTGGTATATCCAATAAAAACTTTCATTTAGGGAGAAGAAGAGAGTGCAGCAGGCTGGGGTGGAAATGCTTGCAGGTGAGCTACAAGTGGAATCTTGAAAGTGGTTAGCATTTCAATGGTAATATGAACCAGAGGCACAAGAGTCAGAGGAGAGGACTGTTGCTATCAACCTCCTCTAAGATTCTTTTTTTTTTTTTAACGTTTATTTATTTTTGAGACAGAGAGAGACAGAGCATGAATGGGGGAGGGTCAGAGAGAGGGAGACACAGAATCCAAAGCAGGCTCCAGGCTCTGAGTGGTCAGCACAGAGCCCGACACGGGGCTCAAACTCACGGACCGTGAGATCATGACCTGAGCTGAAGTCGGACGCTTAACCGACTGAGCCACCCAGGCTCCCCAACCTCCTCTAAGATTCTATAGCATCTTGTTGATGCCCTTTTGATAGCACTCGTTACATAATATTGTAATCTGCACTTTGCATGTCTTCTCCCTCTACTGAGAGCTTTTTAAGGGCAGGGATATATATTTTTAAGTTTATGTATTTATTTTGAAAGAGAGAGAGAGAGGGACAGAAAGAGAGGGGGGAGAGAGAGAGAGAGAGAGAGAGAGAGAGAGAGAGAATCCCAAGCAGGCTCCCCGCTGTCAGCATAGAGCTCCACGCGGGGCTCAGTCTCACGAACCACAAGATCATGACCTGAACTGAAATCGAGAGTCGGACATTTAACCAACTGAGCCACATAGGCGCCCCTTGGGCAGCGATATATTTTATTCATTTAAAAATATTTGGCCTCTGTCACATGGTAGGCATATAATAAATGCCCGGTAAATGATGACAGCCGAATAAATGGATGAATTAAAGACTGAAAATGCATGCTTTGACAGAGTAGATTTAGTGGGTGTGACAGGAGGACCGAGGAGGTACCTGGTACCACATTGAGGAAGACCTTGAATGTCAGCCTGGGGCACTGAAAAGGAGACCGGACTGTCATTGTCAGGATGGAGGTGATATTAAAGAGTTATTTTAGGAAAATTTAGTTAGTAGTGATGTGCACATGAGGGATGAGCCCAGAGGAAAGAAACCAGTTTGGCAGATATTTTGATAGTCTAGATATAGAGGTTCTCTAAAATGAGCCACTATTGCTTCATTTTTTTTTTAAAGATTCATGTGATGTGACAAAGAGGATTAGGACTGTGATCTATGTGAATCAGCAGGGAAAGGGAAGCCAGGATCACTGCCTTGTCATTTTATTACAGCACACTAAGGGTGATAAGGTTAAGTGGCTGGCTGGCTTCCAGCCTCCTGTACCACCTTGTGATTCCTCAGGCTTCACTCCCCGTCTGCAGAGAGCTTGGTGGTGAGCGGTGATCAGACGGCAACTTTGCACGTGGCCATCCATTCATCATGATAGACAGAAGTGGGTCCTAAGTAGTAGACGTGAACTTTATCAGTTGCTGGGAAGCTGGCCCCTCCTCTCGGTGGGCAAGGATGGAAATGGCACCTGCTAAGTGCCTTCTATGCCGGGGGCTCAGAACCTTGCTCAGGTTAGGTGGGTGACTTGCCCCTACCTCTAGACCTTCAGATGCGCCAGGCTTGCCATTCAATGGGAGGTTGAAACCTTAAGATGTTTTTGTGTGGGCACCTGGGTGGCTCAGTCAGTTAAGCATCAGACTCTTGGTTTTGGCTCAGGTCATGATCTTACGATTCGTGAGGTGGACTCCTGTGCTGATAGCACCGAGCCCATTTGGGATGCTCTCCCCACCTCTCTCTCTGCCCTCCCCTCCTGCGTGCTCTCTCTCTTAAATTAAATAAAGATGTTTTGTGGGGCATCTGGGTGGCTCAGTTGGCTAAATGTCCGACTTTGGCTCAGATCATGACCTCACGGTTCGTGAGCTCGAGCCCCGCGTCAGGGTCTGTGTTGACAGCTCAGAGCACGGAGCCTGCTTCAGATTCTGTGTGTGTGTCTCTCTCTGCCCATCCCCCACTCTCTCTCTCTCTCTCTCTCTCTCTCTCTCAAAAATAAGTAAATATTAAAAAATAAACAAAGACATTTTTGTGTGTTGAATTGATGTGTGTGTCAGTCATGTGCTCCCAGTGACCTCTGCTGAATCCAATGGAGAGGTATTTCTCCTTCAATACAGGTCATTGCATACTTGTCTACTTAGCCAGCTGGCGGACAGGACAGGGACTTTTGTCCCTGAGAAAGGAAGAGAAACATCTTCACTGTCTTTCAAACTGCGTATGATAAGAAGCACCAATCTATATCTGGCCATTGTGATCGTCTTTGATCATGTGTTCTGGAATTGAAGGGAGGGGCTCTGTTCCAGAACTTCCATGCCAATAAAAACAATAAGGAGATGGCTGAATGTTTGGCCACCAAGACTTTATTTTGCATCCCAGCTTTCTTTGCCCTTGTCTTCCAAAACCAATGGTTTATCCAGAGTATTTGACTCCCAGAAATGATAATTCCATAGCCCCATAACATTTTATCAGGAAAAATTTCAAACATACAGTTGAAAAAATTCTATAGTGTAAATACGTATACCCACACCTAGATTCTACCATTAACATTTGTTATATTTGCTTTATCATATATCTGTCTATCTAGAATGGATTATTTTTTCACAACCTCTTCTTTTATGCAATGAAAATTGCTTCAGTAATGATCACAAAATAAAATGAATAATAATAATAGCTAGAAAAAAGAGTGAAAATTTTTACACAATTATGCTAGTAAAAAATAAATAAGATAAATATTGCATAAAGATACTATATGGAAAATATTACACTTTATTATTGACATCCTGTATACCTGTTTTAAATTGACAGTGTAAATTAACTCCAAATGGTCGCATGGATTATCAAAAATTAAATCATTGAAGTTCTGTTCTTTTATCTCTATCATGGTGCTATTATTGCCCACATTAAACCTGCCGTTTAAATGCAGGAATATGGGGGCGCCTGGGTGGCTCAGTCGGTTGAACGTCTGACTTCGGCTCAGGTCATGATCTCACGGTTCCTGAGTTTGAGCCACGCGTCAGGCTCTGTGCTGACGGCTCGGAGCCTGGAGCCTGCTTCAGATTCTGTGTCTCCCTCTCTCTTCCCCGCTCATGCTCTGTCTCTCAAAAATGAATAAACATTAAAAAAAAAAAATTAAAAATAAATAAATAAATAAATGCAGGAATATGTAGCGCCACGGTTTGTTGGAGACCCAAGATTCTGCAAGTAAGTTTAAATGATTCCAGACTGGGGCGCCTGGGTGGCTCGGTCGGTTAAGCGTCCGACTTCGGCTCAGGTCATGATCTCGGGTCCGTGAGGTCGAGCCCTGTGTGGGGCTCTGTGCTGACAGCTCAGAGCCTGGAGCCTGTTTCAGATTCTGTGTCTCCCTCTCTCTGACCCTCCCCCGTTCATGCTCTGTCTCTCTCTGTCTCAAAAAATAAATAAACGTTAAAAAAAAAAAATTAAAATAAGTAAATAAATAAATAAATAAATGATTCCAGACTATTAGAAACTTACTCCTTACTCCTGAAATAAGCATGTGTCACAGAGTCCTCCTGGGTTTGAGACCAACTGTACGAATGGGAGTTCTCTCAATTAACTTCTACATGACTTTCATTATTTATTGAAAGATGAGAATAAAAGCGTGCTCATTTGAAGCTTACATATATATATATATATATATATATATATATACACACACACACATATAATCTCATTTGTAAATGGTGGCAATTGTTTCAAACTTATACCAATCAAAGCTTTTTTTCAGGGAGGAGTATTTTATTATTTAGACATTGTTTAGAATTTGCTGGTATTTGGTAATAATATAAAAGCAGACTTTAGGGTTGCCTGGGTTACTCAGTTGGTTGAGCATCCAACTTTTGATCTCAGCGTGGGTCATGATCTCATGTTCTGTGGGTTTAAGCCCTGTGTCAGGCTCTGCACTGACAGTGCAAAACCTGTTTGGGATTCTGTCTCTCCCTCTCTCTAATCCTCCACTATTCATGCTCTCTGTCTCTATCAAAAGAAATAAATAAACTTAAAAAAAATTAAAAATCAGACCGTAGCTGGCTTTCTGTTTGTCTTAAAATTCTGTACATACAGTGCAGACTCCTGTGATATGCCACCCCTTTCCACTCATGGTGATGACAAAGAGAAACATCTGGATGTTAGTGAAAGGTTGTAAAGACAGATTTTATGCAGTACTGTGGCAATAGGGGAAAGAGACTTCAGAATGGAACTTAGCTCAATTCCAAATACAACACAGAGAGCTGGCAATTTATGGCCAATGAACAGAGTAAGGGGGCCAGTGGGTGGAAAATCACTAAGAGAAGACATCAAGGGTAGGGAGATCCTTGCCTAGAGGCAGGCCAAGGACTTATACGTCAAGGGTGGGGGATGAGGAGCTTGATCAGGTATCAAGGGTGACCAGATATCAAGGTGGGGGCAATCCTCACTCAATTGACATCAGGATTCTTGCTACCATCGGGCTAGGCAGGCCAAGGTCAGGGCCCAAGGGTGGGGCCTAATCAAAAAGAGGGCTCAGAGGAGCCTGTCTTAGGGCTGACTCTCAGGGAAAGAATCTTTGTCAGTGGCCACTGCCCAGGACATGGAGCTTACTTATACTGGTGAAATGAATCATTCTAGAAATAAGGGAAATAAAACAGAAAAGAGAGGCAATTAAAGCAAGCCCTAATTTTAGATTTCCCAGTCTTACCATTACAAAGCATTATTAGTCATGTGAAAAGTGTTATTAATACATTGCAGACCCAGGGAGTGAATTTGTACAACATGGCATTGTCTGTCATTCTGTCTTTATCTCTGACTAATCTTAGACCACTTTCAACAGGCAGTTTCTCATATGTTTTGTTATGAACAGCCCTTGAGTGACAGCAGAGTTTGTGTCTGGAACAGTGCTTCTCCTCTAAGTGGCCACTGGTCAGCTTTCCATTAATGCCCAGTGCTCATGGGAAAACCTGCCCGTGTCACAGGGATGGACTGTGTAATATGTGAGCCAGCCTAGCCTTTTCCTTCCCTGTCTGCTGAGGACAATGTCCCTCACGACTCCCTTCCTCTTCCCGCCCTTGAACCTAATTCAGGTTGGCATACAAGAATGGGGGACAGCAGTGAGAGGATTTTCAACCAAAAACGCCCAGGTTTACTGAGGACTGCCAGCCGGGGGAGAAAAAAGGAAAAATTCCTCTTGAATGGGGATTTTCAGAGCCTGTAGCTGTACAGTCAAGAGCAGAATTGGAAAGTCAGGCTTCGGGAACCATCTTGGATCTGAGCAAGAGAAATAGGAATGGTAAGATTTCAAAGAAGCCGAGCTGAGAGTTATGTTAGATTTCTTCGTATTCTTTAGAAGATGCAAATTAACAATCTTAGTATTCTTTGGAAGATGTAAATTAGAAATTTTTCTTTTCTTTTCTTTTAATTTTTATTTTAGAGAGAGACAGTGTGTGTGTGTGCCAGTGGGAGAGAGGGGCAGAGGGAGAGAGCAAGAGAATCGACACTGGGCTCAATCCCACAACCTTGGGATTATGAGCTGAAACAAAGTCAGATGCTCAACCGACTAAGCCACCCAGGCATTCCCCCTCCCCAATTTTGTTCAACCTGATTTAACTTTTCATCTCTGTTATTTATTTTATAGCCAGGAGGCAACATTTTAATGACTTGTAAATATCTTCAGATTGTTGGACTGTGTCCTTGTGAGGCAACCTTGCCTTGAGGCTCGGTTCCGAGGGCCTGACTTATACAGTTACATTAAGAAATTTGTGGGTTGGGGTGCCCAGCTGACTGCCAGGTCCCTTTAACACTCCCTATATAGCAATGAGGCAGCTTCAGTTTCTGAACTGAACCCGGTAGAGGTAAATTGATTCCTTCCCTCTGAAAGCTAGCTTGAACGCAGCTACCAATTCTTAAGTGAGAATGTAAGGGGATGGAAACTGGCTTTGAGACACCTCTGGATGCTCACACGTAGAAAATCTAACCATGGATAAAGAAAACACTGATGTTTCATCCAAACCTGCCGATGTGAATGTAAGTACGGTGTGGGAAGCCTTCTCTCTTACTTGAATGCCATTTTTGCTGACCTTGATAGTAAAATGAGACCATGTTACTTTGTAAAAATAAAGAGAGCAAAACATACTTTATCTTCTTATAGTACTTAATGGATTTTACCAACGTGAGCTCCTTTCAAAGTGCTGTACTTGGCAATTGATTTGCAACTGTTTTTCTAAAACTCCAGGGAAATTGTACTGATCTCTACACAAATTCCATTTTAAAATTTAATCAGTGCTAACTGAGACTGCCTATAATGTGCTCCTGCGCTTAAAGACCCAACCTTGGCCTTGTCAGCTCTACATGTGCCCGGCATTTCTGTGTCTTTTTTGCACTTCTTTGGTGGAATATTTGAAAGTAGTGGGACATCATAGTCAACTCATACTGCAATAGAACATTTTTCTCTTTAGAAACACCATCTTCATGCCTGCAGGACATCACATCCAATGAGCCTGGTCTAGTTCAATTTCACCAGGAGGGATATAAGCTACATTTCACTCCAGGGGTTGACAAGGGTGTTTGGTAAAAAGAATGAGGGGGCCATGAATAATTCAGAATGTACTTGGCTACATATTATCCCATTAATTGGTAGGGTTAAAGACTGGAAGGCATGAACTTTGAAGGGAAGAGTGAAGGAGAGTAAGAGAGAATGAGAGCTCTTCAGAAAACTCGAAAAAGAAATGATTTCTTTGGAATTGGTGTTCTAGGTCATTGCCTTTAAAAGAATGTGTGGTTAAAAATTATTTCATCACTGGAGTTTAGTTACCTGACATGTATAAATCTGTCCTTCAAAGAAGCTAAACTCTTGCATACATTATTAAAGAATTCACAGCATCAGATGGCAGAGGGTAGCGGAGAAATAAAAAAGAGGAGGGGAACAGTTGAATAATGCATTTTTTCCTCTTGCACATAACACTTTGCACATCACCTAATACCAATAATTTTCCGAGTCCTTTATTTCATTCTTTATTTTTTTAAGTTTATTCATTTATTTTGAGAGAGAGAGCGAGCACACTCGATCCAGGGGAGGGGCAGAGAGAGAGGGAGAGAAAGAGAGAATCCTAAGCAAGCTCAATGCTGTCAGCACCCCACTCGGTTTCCATCTCAAGAACTGGGAGATCATGACCTTTTCTGAGATCGTGCCCTGAACCGAAATCAAGAGTCAAATGCTTATCCAACTAAGACACCCAGGAGCCCTATTTCATTCTTTATTTTCAAATAATTCTTTCATTTGCCTTTGAGAGACTGAGTCCCTGGTCAGTTCATTGACTGTGGTAAAAGCGCATGCATGGAAGGAACTGGTTTCTATCCCACAGCCCTGCACGAACCACAGCAACATCATCCTTAACTTTTTCTTTCTAACACCCAGTCAGGAAGCCCCTAAGTAAGAAATCAATTTGTTTCTATCAGGAAGTGACTTATGTTCTCATTTTCCTGCCTCAGCCAGAGGAAATTGATGGTGGGACAAAAGCAATGTAATACAAACATGTGAAACACACATACTCTCACAGCTGAGCTGTGTACACATGAAATGACCCTCACAGAATCCTAACCTCCTGACCTTTGGGCCCTCTGGTCTACCCACCATGACATTGAGGCCCATTCTCTACAGCATCTACTTAGCACAACTGGAGAGTTGAGAGGATCTGGGAACTGCTTCAATGGAGTTCATGTAATGTCTGATTTTTCTGATCTTAACTGCACTATTTAATGTGAGTCCATTTATTACACTTACATAAATGATTTGACTGATATATGTGGCCTTTTAGCACAAATATTCTCCTGACTGGGTGGTTCCAAATGTGCTCTAAACTAATCTCTCTCTCTCTCTCTCTCTTTTTTTTTTTTTTTAAAGATATCCAATATCTCAGTTCAGGTGGTCAGTACCCAAGGGAAGTTGCCAGGTAGACGAGCACCTCGACCTCAAAAACCCATCAGCAAAGCCAAACCGAAGAAGCAACCCAAGAAGAAAGCTCCCTTCTGGAATGTCCAGAACAAAATCATTATCTTCACAGTATTTCTATTCATCCTAGCAGTCACAGCCTGGACGCTTCTGTGGCTCTACATCAGTGAGTGAAATCCTGTGTTCCTTTGGGGTTAGGGTTTGTCCTGTGGGGCCAGTGTCCGTGGTGTAGACCCAATCTACTCTTGGGTATGTCTGATAGAATTTCCCAAGTTCCCAGGCCCATAGCCACTCCCAAAACTGTTGAGGTTAAGGTGGAAGAAAGCAGCATTGTCTCTCCCACTTTTACTTTTGTTACCACTGCTTGCTTCCCACAGGAGAGCAGAGGAGCAGAGGAGCAGAGATGGGGGGTAGGAGGACAAGAGCTGAGAAGGATGCTTGGGAGCTTTGGACTAGTTCAGAAATGGAATGCATGTTTAGCTTTAAGAAATGAATGGAATTCTAAGTTGTTTCATTTCCTCATTCCACCCACTGCTTGTTTCTAGGCAACCTCACATTCCCAGCTCCCAGAGCATCCTTTTCCTCATGTGCATTTCACTCCACTGTTTTTATGTTTCTGTCGATCATATAGGTTATGTTCTTGTCCAGCTGATTGATCCTCTTGGACAGGAGTTGTAACTAAGCTGGTACTTAAAGAGTACTTATCCATGCAGTAACTACAGCACATGTTGACTTACGCTAAGCTTCCAACACCATACATGTTAATATGTTTGATACAAGATATGTGTACCCTCAAGGATATTAAAACTTGAGTTGTGAAGCAAGTTTTACAGGTAAAGAATTAATGAATATTGTATTGAATAGTTCAGATCACTTACATATATACAAATCAATTACTTATAATTTGCGTGGCACAATGTAAGACATCAAGACATCAATGCAAGACATATCATTGCATCAATCATATCAATTGCATCAATCAATATCATTGCATCAAGACATCAATGCAAGATATATCTCCTACCTTCAAAAAGCTCACAGATGCAAACAAAACAAAACAAAGCTCACAGATGCATTTTCTACTTTCAGAAAACCCACAGTTCAGTGCTGCAGAGGGGGTGTGAATTGAATTGGTTGTTTTTCGTTTTGTTTTGTTTTATGCTTAAGCAATTACTTTGCAGTCACAGAAAAGAGGCATCTAACCTCCCTGGGCATAGAGTCCAGAGAAGGCTTTATGAACTGGTTATTCAAAATTCATTTCTCTTGTATCTTGAGCGTGCCCGCTGTGAGCTGGGTCCCGTGATAGGCATGGAAACACAGTGGTAGAGAAGAGAGAATCTCTGTCTTCTAGGAGCTTAAAGACTAGTGAAGGAAGTCGAGTCAATGGGCAATCAAGACAAACACAAAACACACACGATCCCAACCCACAACGAACCAACTTATTTCCCATCAGTTCTCTGCTGGCCCTCAATCTATACACTCACATTGCCTTAGCATGTTTGTATAAAGTTCTGGAATGTCACTCTGTAGAAGCACTTTGGTGGCTGTGTTAAAAATCAGAGAAGTACATCTCAGGAAGACAGACCAGTCTGAGGAATGAGAAACTGGTATGAACAAATGAAAATTGTTCAACAAACAGCAATGCTGTGACCATGTTGGGCTGTGCTAAAGAGTTTGGTAAATGTAATCTAGTTCGAGGCTAAATTGATCTTGCTTGTATTGTTGTTCTCCTGATGCTTGAGTCTGGATAACACCATTATAAGAAGAATGTGAGAGCTTCTATATATATAGAAAGCCTGGCTTTCACTCAAATTTTAATAAGTCTGCAACAACAACAACAAAAATCTACGAAGCACTTCCTTGTTCAAATCAGGCATGAAAACAGTTATTGCTTTCTATGTGAGGCTAGCGAGTCAAGGTGATCCATCCAAGGTCACATACCTTTAAAGAACAAATCTAGGGCATCCGCTCAGGCCTTCTGCCCCTGGGCCCCTTCTCCACATCCCCATAGCCTCACTCCACTGCATGGGGCTAATGTGGCCCTGGATGGCTCCCAGGGTGGCTTCAGATTACTCACAAAGGCACACCTTTTTCCTAATTCAGTCATCGCTTCTGTAACATTTCCATGTGCTGGGCATTGTTCTAGGAGACAGTATCCTCTCCCTTTCTTCCTCTTCCACCCTTCCTCTCTCTTTTCCTTCCCACAAACATTTATTGAGCTTCAAAGCTACATAAGGGGCGGAGGGACAAAAAGAAGTTACTGTTACTCCTAAAGGACAGAAGTTATGACACAGTGGGGACATGTGTCACAGGAGAGAAATGTACCATGGCCATGGGAGTCTGGGGGATGGTGCCAACTAGGAGGAAGACCTTGGTAACAAAAAGAAAAGGCAGAAAGAAGAGCCCCTCACTCCCCCCCAACCCCCACCATCCCCCAGGCTATTCTCGGTCTCTCTAAAGCAACTCAGATACAACAGTGTTCTTCCCACATTGTCAATCGTTCTGGGCAGGCTGGATGCCCAAACCCACTGTCCACACTGGGCAATGCATTTGAGCAGGAGTGACCCGACGCTGGGCTGAGAACCCTGCTTTGTGGTTCACAGGAAGGATGAATTCTCATGCATTGCACAGAGCTGAAGACCAGCCCAGCACCCTGTGCAGCAGCTACACAAGTCAGATAGGGATGAGCCCCCAGGAGCTCAGTGAAGGTCAGCTGGGGGGCCCTTCCCACTTGTCCCGCTATGCTCACTTCACCTCAGAGCTTGACAGTATCCATTTCTTACCTCCTTACCTTCTACAGACTAAGGATCCATGAAAACTGCATACACTCTTCTTGGCCTGGTAGCGACTCTAGGGCAAGTATAAAGTCAAAGAGGCAGATCTTTAATCTTTGAATCTGTCTCATAAGTATTTGCCAGGAGAGAACAGACTATCCTAGGAGATATGGTGACTTACTGCTGATGGAAGTGACGTTATTAACTACATTTAGAGCTTCACAGGTTGTGAAGCAGTCACGTAAGTAGGCACCTAATAAAACATTTTAGGGGCCTGATACTGACACAGATCAGACAATGCCTCATTGCCACACAGAGGGGAAAGCCCTCTATTTGCTTTCTCTCTTGTCTTACAGGTAAGACAGAAAGCAAAGATGCTTTTTACTTTGTTGGGATGTTTCGCATTACCAACATTGAGTTTCTTCCTGAATATCGACAGAAGGAGTCCAGGGAATTTCTGTCCATGGCGCGGACTGTGCAGCAAGTGGTGAGCTGAGGGGGGTGGGGAGATTGGTGTGGGAGGCCTGGGAGAGTGGGGCAGATGAGGGGCCAGGGTGGAGGGCTCACAAGTGTCACAGGTGAGCAGGGTGGATGGAAGAAGAAGTCAGAGGCAAACTTGGGATTTAGCTCATCTTGGCTATAATTGCTTATTTGACAGAGTTGCTAATTTATTTGGTAACTTATTTATATTATTTATCGCTGAGCGTAAAAACAAGTGGCTCTCTGAGCTCTAGGGTTTCCCATCTGTAAAATAAAGAAATTACATCAGGTGATCTTTAAAATGCCTCCCAGAACTAAAGTTACGCATGCTGATTAATTTTGTGAGCTGTACACATCTATCTCAACCTCACCGCAGTGGAATCTCTTTACTTAAAAAACAAAAAAGCTTTCTCATTATAGAACTAATACGTATTTAACCACTAACATTTTTTAAATTCAGAAAATTATGAAAAGGAATGTTAAATTTTCTTTAACATCATCTCCCGAGATAGAACCCCTTTTTATTCTGGGCCACATAGACATAAAGGAGCATGATATTGGAATATTTGCAGATAGTTTTATAGTAGATTTTTCCTCTTAACATTAGGTTGCATGTTTCTATGTAAGAAAATATTCTTAAAAAACACAAATTTTAATAGCTACAAAGTTAGCCAATCCCCTCTTATTGGATATTTGTCTTCCATTTTTGTTACTCTGGATAATGCCATACAGAACTGCTACATGGATTGTGTCGATCTATGATTACTTCCTTAGCAGATCTCCTAAAATAAAAAGATCTACTCATGGCTCTTGGTACATATTACGAACTAGAAAGCTTCTGCCAATTTGTATCTGCACAGTAATGGAGAGGGTCGCCTACACGGTGGGCCCACACTGCCTTGACAGGCACGCTGTGGTGTAGACTGGGGAAGGGTTGTGGGAGAGCAAGCAAAGACAACAGTGGGCACAGTGGCCCTTATCTACTGAAGAAGGCCTTCTATATACGGGGTATGTGGATAAATACTTTACCTTTAAATTGTATCAATTATTCCTCAAATTACCCCAAAGATTCTTGGTAAGCACTCTGATCACTTTACAGAGAAAGAAAGAGAGAGAAAGAGAGAAGGAAGGAAGGAAGGAAGGAAGGAAGGAAGGAAGGAAAGAAGTGTTGCAGGATTTTTTACCTCAATAACTGGGATTCGTTGTCTCACTGCTTCAAAGAATGAAGAGACGGACACAAAGTGAGCAGCAGGCAAAAGTTTATTAGAGTATAAGATTACGAAGAGTAGTACGAAAGCTCTCTCTGCAGAGAGGGGACACTGAAAAGTGAATTGCCTGCCGACAATAGGCAAGCTGTCCTTGTTTTATCAGGTTCTGGTCCCTCCCTCCCCTCCTTCCCTTCCCCCTTGTTCCTTCTCAAGTTTTACCTTTATTGGCTGGATAACTCTAGGTGCTGGGTTGTCCATTCCTGATTGGTTTGTTTCCATTGTAGGAGGGATGGTCTAAGGCCACATCATTCCTTGTGGGTCGTAGGTTTTATGGTCTACTAATTTTTAGTCAGGTCTTTTGTCAAATTCTTGAGAGAAATCTGGGGGGAGTAGGTGGTCTCTGTTACATTCTTAAGAGGAACCTTATGCCTGAGGGGGTTTGCTGTGGTCAGACACTCCCAGCATTGTTCTAAAATATGTGTTTTTCCCCACCCAGGACCTCAGGTCCTATCCTTTCCCTCTCTGCCTATTTTACCCTATTTTTTACTGTCATAGAGGGAAAGAAGGCAGGCAGGCAGGCAGGCAGGCAGGAGGGAAAGAAAGAAAGAAAGAAAGAAGAAAGAAAGAAAGAAAGAAAGAAAGAAAGAAAGAAAGAAAGAAAAAGAGAAAAACCTGAGTGCTCGGCAGGTTTAGGTAATGTATTCTGTGTTGCATGGTGACTTTAAACTTCGCAATTAGATGGGTGATTTTGCCATTTAGGAAGGAAGGGGGGGGGGAATATAGGAGGAGATTTGGCAGAGACTCAGCTTGGCTTTAGAAAGCTAAGAAAGGGCAAAGAAGGTGAATTGAAATAGCTTTCCTTGGGATCCAACGATGGCGCCTTTTAAAAGAGCTGGGTGTTTCCCTAGAGACTGCAGAGTTGGAGCGGGGTTGGTGAACCTGGCCGTGGGCGCCACCTGCCCCCTAGTGGCTACTAGAGCAATGTGCCCTTAAGAATATAAATTTTCCATGCCGTGCATTGTTAGAAAAGAGGTTGGATCAAATCCTTTCTAAATGTACTTAAAGGAGTTTGATTTATTAATTATGGAAAAAATTAACCTTTGGAGTAGGCAGAATACAGAAGTTAAGCTTGATCAGGGTGTCTAAAGACAGCAAAGAATGGATATAGGTAACTGATTATTCTTCACAGATAGCAGAATGGCAGCAACCCAAGATTTTAGCCTTCCGTTAGAACCCAGCTCTTTTCCTTGCTGGCTGTCAGGGCTTGGACCTACAGGGTGCTAGGTGCTGTGAGTGAAAGCCAAATTTGACAGACTTCAGACACCTCGGTTTTTCATTTTCAGGTAAACCTGGTTTATACAACATCTGCCTTCTCTAAATTTTACAAGCAGTCTGTTGTTGCAGATGTCAGGTAATGTATGTCCCTTGCTTTGGGATTTCTGTTTACTGCTGTGAAAAGGTGAAAGCTAAGATCTTACCATTCTCAAGTAAGTTCTTGGGGGCGGCTTTGCGTTAATACTCTTTTAGCACAACTGCTGACTCCACTCTGCCCTGCTGTCATGCTGAGTTTTTCTCTTCATCTACCAAAGCCTGCCCTCTCCCCATAGCTGGGATCCTGGGCACCCCGCCTCTCCCCGTCTTAATACCACTGGGCAAGACGGCCACAAACATGGCTACCATCGGTGGAGTAAAAATAAAACACAGTCTAGTCTTTCTCAAAATATGTTAAGTAAAAAACTGGTCATTAGGGATTTTCTAAGAAAAAAGGGATCTCAAACTCAAATAATTTTTATTAAAATTTATTGTATTAATTTTTAATTATGTTACTAAAACTTCTTTTTTAAATTATGTTTTATGTACTGTATCCCACCTGCCCCCACCTGCAGAGAGGCACAATCCACTTTGACATACCAAAAGCACTAAGAAGCTTAGAGTAAATCTATTTGTTTACTTTCTATTTCCCATGTTATTTACTGTAGAACACTTAAGGTTTGTTTTTCATAAAACATGACAATAGTTGTGTACTCAGAAGCTTTTGCTCCAGAGTTTGGCTAAATACCAAGTTGGGCTCTATTCCTGGATTTACTACTTACTAGCTATATGATTTTGAGTTATAGTTGATCTTGATTCCCTTATCTGTAAAACTGGAGTAATAGGACCTTGCTCATAAGATTCAGTGGGATAAAGCAGAATTTAGCAATGTGTTTGTACATGGTGAAGTATTAAAACTATAATTGTTTTTATTTGTAATAATAGTGAATACTGGTTGATATTCATAAAAATAGTATATTCTCCATGGAGATGCAACTATACACGAATGGTTTTATGTGAACCCAACACAGGAAGACACACAGTATTATGCTTTCTCTTACCAATCCCCTCAATAGGAATCAATGACTTCTTCAAGAACGAATTTTAGAAGTTGAAGGATATCCTTACTGGCCTCCCCTTGACTCTATTAGTTGGGTGATTGTCTTTCTATGAAAGTCCTAAGAGAGATACCTAAATATCCCTTTTTTTTTTTTTTTTTTTTACTGTAGCAGCAACAACAAAGGTGGCCTCCTTGTCCACTTTTGGATTGTGTTTGTCATGCCACATGCCAAGGGCCATATCTTCTGTGAGGACTGTGTGGCTGCCATTTTGAAGGACTCCATCCAGACAAGTATCATAAACCGAACCTCTGTGGGGAGCTTGCAGGGCCTGGCTGTAGATATGGACTCTGTGGTACTAAATGGTGATTGTTGGGTAATTCCCCTTTATGCATTCCTTCCTATAGCACTCCTGATATGTCCATTAACAGAGTCAATATTATAATGAAGTATTCTCTTCCACAATCCCAGTAAAACAGGGTTAGCTGAGGACACTGATACAGGAAGTTACTAAATACAATGATTGGGCAATAGAATACTCAAAATTTCAAAATATATATGAAACTGAATTTATTAAAGTGTACCCTTCCCTATATTTAATTCAATTCCATGAATCTTCAAACTAAGGCTCCAAGTCTTGGAGAAAAAAGAATTTTGCTGAGGTTTATCTTGTCTTTTCCCTTGTCCAGACAGAACTGCACCTATGTTATTTATGTAATGCTGCCCAATGTTCCACAATGACCTGTTGAATAGCCCTGCCAGAACGTGAATGTCATCATTTGATTGGCCCAGTAAAATACTTTAATTGTGTGACTCCCAAATTATGCAACTTTCTCTCTTGATTTAAATTCTCTCTCTCTCTCTCTCTCTCTCTCTCTCTATATATATATATATAATATAAAAATATAAATATACCCTTTACTCGGCTTCAACAACTATCAACTCATGGCCATCCCCCTTGCTCTCAAAATACATAAACAACTTCCCCTACCCTCACTGGATTATTTTAAAGCAAATCCCAGATATGATGAATTGCTTTTAAGGACTGAAAATCATTTATATATATATATATATATATATAATAAAAATCATATATATATATTGTGTTTATTTATTTCTGAGACAGAGAGAGACAGACAGAGAGCATGAGTGGGGGAGGGGCAGAGAGAGTGGGAGACAGAATCCGAAGCAGACTCCAGGCTCTGAGCTGTCAGCACAGAGCCCCATGCGGGGCTCCAACTCACAACCTGTGAGATCATGACCTGAGCCGAAGTTGGTCGCTCAACCGACTGAGCCACCTAGGTGCCCCAGGACTGAAAAGCGTTTTTACTGAGGATAATTCTAACAAAATGATATACTGGAACTGACAGTTTCTTTTCCGTGTGTTTTTTCAATGCAGCTGGGCTTCGGTCAGATTACTCTTCAACCATAGGAGCTGGTAAATTATGACGCATAGCTTCTCCTACACTGCCTCCAAATTAGTATCCTTTTTGGCTATAGTTTTCTTTTTCATATGGTGGTATTTGTTAGTCCTCTTTCAGTTACCAGTGATAGAAATACACTCAAACTGGCTTAAGCACTGAAGAAACTTGATTGGCTCTTCTACCTGGGACAGGGGTGGAGAATGTGCTGGCTTCAGGCCTGTTTGGGGCCAGGTTCTAAAATAAAATCTCATCAGGACTCCACATCTCTGCTTTTCCTTGCTGAAGCTTCATCAAATGTATTCTTCTAATGCAGTGTCATAAATGGCATCAATAGATCCAAGCTTATAATATATTAGTAGCAGCAATGGTAGAACAACCCCTCTCCACCCCCCCACCCCCCCGCCCCCAATAACTTTCCCGACAGTTTTTGCAGAAGTCCTGGTGCCGAATTTACCGTCTCAGATTGGCTGGCAAGCCCATTCATGCACCAGCTTCCTTTACTCTGATTGGCCAGTCTGGGTCATGCGCCCATCTCTGGACATAGAAGTGAGTTTAACCCCAACCAAACCACACAATCAGGGTATAGACAGTTTCTCAAAGTAAAATCCTGGAGCCATTACCAGAAGAAGGGGGAGCGGACTCTGGGCTGGCAAAAACAGCAGATGTCCTCCAGAGGAACTCTTTGCTCCTCACTCTTTAAAGATGTCTAGAAAAGTCATTTCTAAAAGGGAACAAAACAAAGTGCTGTTTCCACAGACAAAGGCTGCTCTCAGTACTTCTATGCAGATCATCTGTCTCTCCGCTACCCTCTGGAGATTTCTGCAACCTCAGGGAGGCTGACGTGCCACTTCAAGCTGGTGGCCGTGGTGGGCTACCTGATTCGTCTCTCGATAGAGTCCGTCCAGATTGAAGCTGACAATTGTGTCACCGACTCCCTGACCATTTACGACTCTCTCATGCCACTCCGGAGCACCGTCTTGTATAGGTATTCAGGTCGCAAGGGAAAAAACTGGCAGTATCGTGTTTCCCTTAGAAACAAAGGGAAAAAACTTTTGCGTGCGCACATGAGATCAAAGACGGACCCACGCCTTACTTAGCATCCCGTGTATTAGCCAGAGCCTGTCAGACACAATGCTTGCTTTTTACTTGTTAGCCTACCAGAGTGAAAATCAGTGTAGCAGGAACTTCAGCCACTTCTTGAAATATTTATGAAATATAATTTTTTTGTTTAATTTTACTTTTATGCAATCGCTCTCATTAGAGTGTGAGAATTAAATACTCTATGAGGATTGCATACCATGAGTAAAACAAAAATTTTCTCCCTTATTAGAAAGAGAACACAATGTTCACTGTGAAAGTGAGGTCAATCAGAGAAAACAATGTCAATATTTCACAATCTCATTACCCAGAACAAATGCCTGTTATGTTTTTGCAAATATTTTCGTTCATATATAGATATGTAATTGCACACATATGTACATATACATATGCTAATATTTTTTTATTTACTAGCAGACATCTTTTTGAGTGCTTAATATCTTAATAATGATACTTATACTTTATTCACAATGTGCTGTTTTTACTGTGGTAAAATAGTGCTTATGTAGGTATAGAGCAGTGTTTTATGTATATATGTATGTATGTATGAGTTTATATTTTGGAATTTATATTTTGCATGTTAAAAATTTCAACAGCGTAAATGGTACACAGTGACAAGTAAGTTTGTCACTGGCTCCCATTCCTCAGTCATTGTTACTGCTTCTTTTCACCCTTCCAGACATACTTTGCTATTATTTCATTTAATCCTTACCGAAAGGCTATGAGGGATGTCCTATAGTCATTACCACCGTTTCACCATAGGGGACCTGGCATTTATGAAGATTAGTTGCTGGAGAATCTTTCAGCCAGTTAAGTGACAGAGTTGAGTTCTCAGTCCGGTTTTGCTTAGAACAGAGCTCATGACTGCAGCCATTTAAATGGCTGTTTATGCCTTGTTTGTTCTCAAGGAGGGTCCTGTGACAGCCATCAGGAAAATTCTTTGGTAGTTACTAGACAAAAGTTTCCGTACCTTTATCCGCTCCCCTCCATCATGCCCTGTGGCCACTAATTGACGAAGCTCTGACTGGCCGGGTCTGCCTAACAAGAACTGTGTAGATGGCCCAGGAAACGTGTGGAATTAGTGGTGGAGGGAGGCTCACTCCTCAATAACCTACTATTCATGTACTTTTGTTCTGTTATCTGGTTTCAGAATTTGTGAACCCACAAGAACGATAATGTCCTTTGTTTCCACAAATAATCTCATGCTGGTGGCATTTAAGTCTCCTCAGATACGGAGGCTATCAGGAATCCGGGCGTTTTTTGAGGTCATTCCAGAACAAAGTAAGTCTTTGCTAATTGAAAAAAGTCACCTTGAAAAATATCTGGTATGATACTCCAGTCTTATCTCTCCTGAGGCTGTGTTGTAATACTAGTTATATGAGTCAGGGACCCTGACTCAGGGTCCTGTCAGAGGAGAGAGAGATATAGTATTTAAACAGAATTTAATGTGAAGAACTGCTAACTCAGGATAAAGGTGTTAGCTAGCTAACTCAAAAGGTGAAAAGAAAACTGTAAGGTATTATGTAGGCAGTACACCCAGGAAGCAACCACCACCCGTAGGTCTAGGGGGACAAGGGAAAGCCGCCAGAATGATGACAATTTACAGTGTGGAGGAGGGGTCTGTGGCCTGAAATTCAGACTTCTGAGGAATGGAGTGCCAGGCTGGTGTTGGTGTCTCTTGAGTTCAGAGGCAGGTATTCGCGGGGTCGAGGAGGGGGTCCAGACCGTCGAGGAGCGGGTACCGGACAGTCGACAGCCGAGGCCGGTATCCTTGAGGGAGGTGCAATGAAGTGGAAGTTGGGAAAACTGCTAACAGGGTTCGACTCAGCTACGGGGACAAAACAGAGCTGCATGAGGGGGTGGGGAGAGCCATGGTTGCGGGGGGGATGACACTCCCAGGAAGAGGAAACGAAACACATGGGAAAGCCTATTCTTCCTCCTCCAGGCTTCTAGCTGCCTGTAGCGCCCCCTATTGACAGAGCCTAGTTGGAAGCCAGGTGGCAAAGGAGAGAAGCCTTTTGCAGAGTCCCCGCTACAGCGTCACGGAACAGAGTAGAGAGGGGTGGGTTCGGAGCTGAGTGATAACAGCTCAGTACCTAGTGGGCGTGGGTTGGGGGACTGTCTATGGTGAATCCTCCTTAATAGCAATGCATGGGAATGCCATCCCAGAAGAAGATGCGTGTGAAGTAACACCCGGAGATTCAATGGATTTTCCTAGGTCAGGTAGTGAGCAAAAAGTGACCCAGCTCCCTTTCATTCTTCTCTTTTTGATGTGGGTTGACGAAGTAAAACAAAACAAGACTAAATAAAAAGAGCCTTCACTGAAACTCTAGTCTTTTTGTAATGTTTGTTGCCTTGTAGCTGGTCAGGTCTTACAGATGGTGTCCTGGCAACTTCTCTATGAACACCAACGAGGACAAAAGGATCAGAATGACAGATGTGGGTGAGGAGGGCAGTGGATTTGGCTTAAGTTACCTGGTCATGGCTTAATAGGTCCATCTACATTTTAAGGCAGTGGCTTGTTTTGATAGGTTTTCTCCATCGAATTATTACAAAACTAAATGTAAAACTGATTTGTTAAAGAAAATTGAACTGGCAATTTGAGATGTTGTTGGGTTGAAAATTGTCTCCAGCTCCAAAGATTAAAAATATGATTATCTCAGAAATATTGCAGTGGAATTTGTGAACAAACATTGACTGAGCATGTACTACATGCCAGGGATGATTCCAGGTGTAAGGGAAAGAGTAGCAAACAAAATAGACAAAAACCAATACTCTCAAGGACATTACATTTTAGGAGAAGGATGACCATGCAGTATGAATAAACATTCAGATTGTTTTATATAAACAGGACAACATGTTATGTAAACTGGGCATATTTCCTAAACAACAAATATACACTAATTTAAACAAATAACGCTCAGAAGCCTTAAAAAATATATTTAAAGTATGTTTTTAAAGAGAGTAATAGATCTGTAGTCAAAATACATGATGTGAAAACAAATACAGAATTTGAACAAGAAGTTTAGCTATACCTCTGTATGGTACTATTTCTTTTTTGAAAAATTAGCTTAAATTTAAAAAAGTATCTAAGCTTGTTGATCGAAGAGTGTGCATTTGTAGTTAAAGAAATGAATTCAGTGCATTTCCCATAATCCCATGACTGCAAATCGTTGTCTGTTAATGGATATTTTTTTTTCAGAATGTGAAAACACAGTATTCATCAAAGAAATCACTGGCTTTGAAGGGAAAATTTCAAGTCCATATTACCCAAGCTACTATCCTCCGAAATGCAAGTGTACCTGGAAATTTCAGGTAACCTAGTTTTACCACTATTTTAGAAAAATATTATTATCTTATGTTTAGTAACAGTTTATTTTTAAATTTAATTAATTAAAAAAAATTTTAATGTTTATTTATTTTTGAGAGACAGAGAGAGAGACAGAGTGCAAGCCAGGGATGGGCAGAAAGGGAGACAGAATCTAAAGCAGCCTCCAGGCTCTGAGCTGTCAGCACAGAGCCTGACGCAAGGCTCAAACTCACCAGCAGTGAGATCATGACCTGAGCCGAAGTTGGACGCCCAACCGACTGAGCCACCCAGGCACCCCATTAACTTTTTACTACAAAAAGAATATTAGTTAATTTTATAACACTTAAACCCTAAGCAAATATGTTACCTAGAACATGAAAGTTCCTTGTAATTTCAACCCTCTGCCTATAAATTAACTGTTCTTTGGGACGGGCTTATTTTTCCAGTTGTTGTTTTGTTTGTTTGTATCAAAAAAAAACCCCGCAAAGACAGGGGCTCCTCCGTGGCTCTGTTGGTTAAGAATTGGACTTCAGCTCAGGTCATGATTTCACAATCTATGGGTTTGAGCCCCTCGTTGGGCTCTGTGGTGACAGCTCAGAGCCTGGAGCCTGCTTTGGATTCTATGTCTCCCTCTCTTTCTGCCCCTCCCCCACTCACACTCTGTCTTTATCTCCCTCAAAAATAAACATTAAAAAATTTTTAAATGCAAAGACATTGTTACGAGATCAAACAATATTTCTTTCTTTTTTTTTGTTTCTTTTTACCTTGGTAGAACTCACCACTTTTTACTTCTTTCACTATCAGCATTATAGTAAGAATAATAAAGAAATAATAAATTTAATTAGGCAATGTATATTTCAGTTGTATAAGCAAACCAAAATGTAAATGTATATGAAATATATACATCTCTGGTCCTTAAAAAAGAGTTCAATCTTGTTTTTTTTTTTTTTTTTGTCTTTAAAATTTTAGTCCATAACTATTTTCCTTTCTCCAACTTTAGTGTCTCATGGAAGGTCATGAAGCCTTTCATGGAAGGCTCTTTCAGCATATATGTATAAAATCATTTTTGTGAGGCACAGCAAGTGGATGTAAGTGGCAAGCAGTTTATGGTTTGCATTCATTCAACATGTTATTATTAACTGCCTACTATGTGTCAGGCAGTATTCTGGACACTGGGATCCATGATATCCGACATGAAGCTTACCATACAGTAGGGGGAGACAGGTGACAACAATGTGTATAGTATGTTACATAGTGCTATGGAGAACAAAGCAGGCAGGGGGCTCCATCTCATTAACCGAGAGGTCGTGACCTGAGCTGAAACCAAGAATGGGATGCTTACCCAACTGAGCCACCCAGGTGCCCCAAAGAGTTAAATATTTTTAAAAAAATTTTTTTAATGTTTATTTATTTTTGACACAGAGAGAGACACACACAGAGCATGAGCGGGGGAGGGGCAGAGAGAGAGGGAGACAGAGAATCCGAAGCAGGCTCCAGGCTCTGAGCCATCAGCACAGAGCCCGATGCGGGGCTCGAACTCCCGAACCAAGAGACCATGACCTGAGCCGAAGTCTGAAGCTCCACCAACTGAGCCACCCAGGAGCCCCAGAGTTACATATTTTTAATAATTTTATTACACCCAAATGTGTACTTAGTCTCAGTGTCCTAATGGCATACATCCTTAACTTATTTATTTTTTTATCATTGTTGCAAACATTTCCAAAATAACTAAAACCCAAAGGTTCTGGACTCGCTCACCACCAGATTCTTAATGCCTCATCAGGGCAGCAGAATCTCAGTACCTCAAGTGACTCTCGCAACTTGGGTAAGGAACAGGAGAGACTGCAAATCTGTCTCTTCCATCTCTCCAAAAAGCAGATGGATCTTTTTTATGACATCCAGAACAGGAAAGGCCCCATTCCCAAAAGCTCTGTCAAATGTTTGAAATTCTTTTCAGGTGAAATAAATGTGATTCCATAATAAGCCATAAGCCCTACAGTGAAGATCCTCAAACATTGTTCTAGTCAGAATGTAAATTAGAATATCAGATTGTTTCCCTAGGGGTTGAGAGTTAGAAATGCTAAATAAAAAGAATTCTTTATAAGGCAAAAAGCATGCCCCTGGGGGAGTGGAGAATGGGAGAGGGAAGACAGGAAATATTAGGGATAGACTTGGTGGGTGACACCATTTCCCAGAGGTCAAGGCTGGTCCTCTTCAGCATGGAGGTTAAATAAAGCTGTTCCTTTCTTGGACCACTTTGAACAGCCACCTAAAATTGTGTGATTGCATATTTCTGCAAATGGAAATCATGTAAAAAAAAATAATTGGGGGCTCCCGGGTGGCTCAGTCGGTTAAGCATCCCACTTTGGCTCAGGTCATGATCTCAGTTTGTGAGTTCAAGCCCGTCAGCAGGTTCTGTGCTGACAGCTCAGAGCCTGGAGCCTGCTTCAGATTCTGTCTCCCTCTCTCTGACCCTCCCCTGTTCATGCTCTGTCTCTCTCTCTCTCAAAAATAAGTAAACATTAAAAATTTAAAAAAAAAAAAAAAAAGGCACCTGTCAAATAGCTTTGAATTTATTGCAAACAACTGGGAAGAATGACGTAAGTGACAAAAATATTGACTCAAGTCATGGTAAAACGATAAACCCTTTAATACACAAGAGTTAATTTCTATTATTCTCCATCCTTCTTAGTGCCTGGTCCGACTTCCAGATGTAACTGAAGAGCAATCAATCACTTTTGCAAACTCACTTTCAGCTGACTTTTCTTTTCTTTTCTGAGCCTGAGTGGGGGATGGGCAGAGAGAGACACACACAGAATCCGAAGCAGGCTCCAGGCTCTGAGCTGTCAACACAGAGCCTGATACGGGGCTTGAACCCACGAACCGTGAGATCATGATCTGAGTCGAAGTCCGAAGCTCCACCAACTGAGCCACCGAGACGCCCCTCGGCTGAGTTTTTAAGGTCTCATTTACCTGAGCAGGATTAACTCCCGCTCCAACTTAAAGTTTCTCTGATTCTTCTCCCAAGAATAAACAAATATTCATTGAATGTCAGTTTCAGGCATGTAACCATAGGGAACACTTAGTAACAAGGTAAAGTCCTTGTTGTCTCAGAGCTTACAGACTGTGGGGGAAGAAGGTGTGGTGAAATAAGAAATAGCAAAAAGGAGTATTGAGGCTTATAACCTGTCATCTGCATTTGTTTAGGGCACACACATTTTTATTTGCTCTTAAAACATACCGCTGATACAGGAAAGAGACTCTGGTCACATTTTATGGATAAGGCAATAGAACTGGGGGCAAGCCATTTGCCAGAGGTTATTCAAATAGAAAGTGACCCAGGCAGCATTAAAAGGAATCATGTGCCCCTCCATTAAGTAAATTCAGCACCCCCTCCTTTCCTGGGTTCCTAAAGATGTTCAGCTTCCCTGTTTCATAACAATCACTTGAGTATTTACCTTTCTGTTTTCCTTCTTTTTGTTTTTCAACGAATGCATTTTGCTATGGAATCTTAGAAGAAAAATGTGGAGTGGGGTTTTGAATTGTTATATAACCGATGCCATCAGCCTAGCACCCACCAGTTTAGATGCATCCACATAAGCAATATACTGTGGGCCATGTAAATTCACCTCCTCCTATCACCTAGGGAATAGGTGGGATTCCCCAGAGATGAATCCCTCTTCCCTGCTTCTGTGGCAAGCATCTAACCACGGAAGTTCCCAGTGCCAGTGGGAGATGGGTTGAGTTATATGTATAGAACCACTGGCGAGTGAGAAGTGATAAGGATAAAGCACGTCCTGCATCCTGTCGCTGTCACTGACTAGAGAAATATTTCAACACAGCAGGTCCAAATCAGGAGACTTTCTCCCCTTATTTGGTAGAAGTTCCCAAAGCAAAGGCGTGGGTTGGGCAGTGGGAACAGAGAATACAGGACACAGAAGGAAATAGCATACTTAGCAGGTTTTTTTTTTTAATTTTTTTTAACGTTTATTCATTTTTGAGACAGAGAGGGACAGAGCATGAATGGGGGAAGGTCAGAGAGAGAGGGAGACACAGAATCTGAAACAGGCTCCAGGCTCTGAGCTGTCAGCACAGAGCCCGACGCGGGGCTCGAACCCATGGACCGCGAGATCATGACCTGAGCCGAAGTCGGACGCCCAACCGACTGAGCCACCCAGGCGCCCCAGCAGTTTTTAATTTTTGTCCATTTGTTGAGCAAAAGAGCTCACGGTGTTTTTTGGAACTGCCCTGCTTTACCCCACTTGTCAAGCTGGATAATATCAGTAATGCCTCTTGGTCAGTCTGGGCTCACGTGTAGACTTGTGTGCAATTCTGTGTCAGTGGAACCTGGTGTGCAAGGGGACTTACTTCCTTTCTCCGTGGAGAGGCTTTGGAGATTGGGGAGCGCATATAAATCTATTTTACTTTGGAGCGATGGAACACATTGAAAACGCCCATGTAACCTTCTTGTGGAGGGCTACATTGGAATATATTCTTATGCTAGAAAATTACACTGATTACTCTAGATATTTATTATCTCTTAGTTGACATCTATTTATTTTTAATGTGAAGAAACAGTAAGATGACAAGACTGGGGGGATAAATTGATGTATGTTCTCAGGAGCCCTTGGCGTTCGCTGCACATAAGACTGTCCTGTTCCCCTTGAGCCCTCACTGTCAATGTTCCAGGTGGCATGATACATTGAGAAAAAGCAGCCTTCAGAGAAATGCAGGGTAACATTGGGAATGTCACTTATTTTTGGTTAGTCTTGACTTCTTCCATAAAATAGGACTCATACTTCCTTCCTGTGTTGTCGTGTTGTTTAAATGAGAGACATAGGGGTACCTGGCTGGCTCAGTTGATGGAGCGTGCAATTCTTGGTTTCAAGGTCCCGAGTTGGGGCCCCACGTTGGGTGTAGAGATTACTTAATTTAAATAAATACATAAGTAAATAAATAGCCTGAACCATTTTCTCTGCAAGATAGGTTGAGGGATGAGGGCTACAGTACTTAAATACATGTTAGAAAGAAGTACATACAACAAAGACGTTGTAACATCAAATACATCACAAATACAAATGATATCACTACAACACTAAATGTCAGAGCAATAAAAATCGGTTAAAATTAATTTCTTTAAAAAAAAAAAAAAAGGAGGCGTCCCTGGGTGCTCAGTTGGCTAAGCGTTTCACTTTGGCTGGGGTCATGATCTCGTCTGGGGTCATGAGCCCCATGTAGGGCTCTGTGCTGACAGCTCGGCAGGCCTGGAGCCTGCTTCGGATTCTGTGCCTCCCTCTCTCTCTGCCCCTCCCCTGTTTGCCTTCTGTCTCTCTCTCTGTGTCTCAAAAATAAACATTAAAAAAAATAGATTTAAAAAACTTAAAAACTAAAATCATGACATAACACAATGTATGTGTACGTCATACAATGTCATAAAAAGGTCGGATGTGTGTGCGCACACGCATGCACACTCACGTGGGTGTGTGCTGTATGGGCAGCCTCTTTCTTGTTTGATCTGGTCTCAGCAGACTTGGGGGTGATTTAGTAACTGCCTTCAGGAATACCCAGGTTTAATATGAAGAGGATGCTGATTCACTTCTCTGTTATCTAAATAATCTGAATAGTGCTTTAAATGAACTATGTCATTGTTACTGAAGGAGGAAACTGTGTGCATTCATTAACAAGTGGGTGTTTTCAAAGTTAAGCTCATTTACAAGGAGGAAACTGACACCTAGAGATAATCTAATATGTCCCATGTTACCCAGCTCACTCAAAACTGGGGCCTTAGAGCAGCTCCCTAGCACTGGGCCACCCATTTCCCTCTCTATTATGCTCTCCTCATTCTGGTTTGTTGCAGGGTAGGGGAGGTACTGGTCTATCCCACCAAAGGTCATAGTGTTGTAGGGTTTTTTCCCGTAATACCCGGGATTCATTGTCTCTCCACTTGGAAAATGAAGAGGTGGGCACAAAAGGAACAGCAGGCAAAAGTTTATTAGAATATAAGATTAGAAAGGAAGAATAGTATGTCTCCCCTTCACAGAGAGGGGACATTCGAAAGTGAATGTCCGAGCACTATAGGCAAGGGTTTTTGTTTCATAAGGTTCTGGTCACCCTGCCCCTTCCCCTCTCCCTTGTTCCTTCTCAGGTTCTACACTTATTGGCTGGATAACTCTAGGTGCTGGGTTGTCCATTCCTGATTGGCTCATTTCCATTGTACGAGGGGTGGTCTGTGGCCATATTTAGGTCTTTTGTCAAATTCCAGAGGGGAAACCTGAGGACCAGTAGGTGGTCTCTGTTATATTCTTAAGAGGAACCTTATGGCCTGGGGGTTTGCTGTGGTCAGACACTCCCAGCATTGTTCCAAAATAGGTGTTTTTCCCCACCCAGGAACCTCAGATCCTAATCTTTCCCTCTCTGCCTATGGAATCCTATCTTCTCGTATCATAATAAGGCACAAAGAATAAAATGCCCTAAAAGCGGCAAGCTGAGGGAATGAGTTCTGAGTGAGGAAACTTAGCCTGAAACATATCCTTCAGTTGAAACATTTTTCTGACTTAATGTTTGTTTTTCACAGACTTCCTTATCAACACTTGGCGTAGCACTGAAATTCCATAATTATTCAATAACCAAGAAGAGCGTGAAAGGCTGTGACCATGGATGGTGGGAAATTAATGAACAAATGTAAGTGGGTTCCATATGTAAAGAATCTGATGAAAGGCCTCACCTAAAGGTTCAAAGCCTTGGATCCCTTGTCCCCGAAGAGTTTGCACTTAACGATTTACAGAGAGGGAAATTGAAGGATACAGGAGTTAAATAACTTGCTCAAGGTCACTCAGCTTTTTTTTTTTTTTTTAATTTTTTTTTTTTTTAACCTTTATTTATTTTTGAGACAGAGAGAGACAGAGCATGAATGGGGGAGGGTCAGAGAGAGGGAGACACAGAATCTGAAACAGGCTCCGGGCTCTGAGCTGGCAGCACAGAGCCCGATGCGGGGCTCGAACTCACGGACTGTGAGATCATGACCTGAGCTGAAGTCAGATGCTTAACTGACTGAGCCACCCAGGTGCCCCAAGGTCACTCAGCTTATATGTGATTAAGCCAGGATTCAAATCCATGTCTTATGGCTCCCAAGTCCTGGCTGGGCCACTGCTCTTTGCTGCTGGGCTATGGGTGTGCCCCCTCTATACTTTACAAAAATAGCTTGGCAGATAAACCATGGAGCCCTGGAGGAAATAGTAAATAGGAGTCCTGGTGATACAAAAATTAAAAACCATTAGCCAACTGTGTGCAGTAGGAGAGGTTGGGTCAGTCTGGCTGTATCCTGGCACATGGGTTGAGGCTGATTAGAGAAATCGAGGTGTCTGAGCTTCCCGAACTGACCCAGGATCTCCTCACTCTCACCCTTAATTTGCGTCTTAGTTATTTTTATTGTTTATTTGCTTCTAAAGTTGTACTAGGTCTTGTATTTAAAAATAGAGACTGTCCTGTCTTTGCAGCAGAATAGCTTCTAAGTTTACTTTGAAGGAAGAATTTTTGTGAGGTTAGCCTAAGGGATTTGCCTGCTAATTCTTTGCTCACTGTTAATCCATGAATGAAACTTTCCTTTTCTAAATGATTTTCCTGAACCACCTTCTTTCATTTCCTTTAGACGCTTGGATTATGTGCTATGCAGTGATAGGTTCTGCCTTCACTGGAATATATCCTATCTGATTGAAAAGCATTCTTGGACCATTATTAGATGTGCCTCGTATTCCTATTGGAAATGATTTTGAATCAGGGTCTATTGTGCAGGAGACAGAAAACCTGGGTTCAAATTTGAGCTCTGTAATTTAGTACCTATATTAACTAGGACAAATTACTTAACCTCTTTGATTTTCAATCTGTAAATGAGGTAATAATTCTTACTTGTTAAGGTGGGATTTTTTTGGTAAGGATTCAGTGAGATAATGCATACTACACACCAAAAGAAAATATTAGTCATTATTATGATGAGTAAGATTGTTTGGGATAGAGTTGTTGAATCACTATGTTATACACTTGAAACTATTGCAACATCGCATGTCAAAAAAAAATTGCCTTGGAAATTACTTTGGATGGATAAATACTATAGAATGTGCCCCCCCCCCCCACCAAATTTTATGAATGCTGCATTTTGATACTTAATTAGATAGAGGTTGAAAAAACAACTCTTAACAATTCTTTTATAAAGTTGTATGGGTAAAATAGAGCTATAATTCAGAACTAGATACTATTTTTTTTCCTTCTAAGTAACAACTGCTACCACCTAGGAAGTGTTGCTGTCAAAGTATGAGCAGGATTTTCTAACAAGGAATCAGAATCAGGAACTCTCTCTGCTTAAATACTTTCCCTGAAGGGCTGGCTCTTCAATTTGACTGAAGTTTGGCTGGCTGAAATCCTATCAGATTCTTTTGATGTTAGTTGCACCCTTAGGATTTAAAATGCCAGCCCTTCCCATTATCAGTTATTTTCATCTAAAAAGGAAAGGCTGTAATTGAACTAACTTCGGACACCTTGCTGAAAAGTTGCCTAAAGGCATTGGGTTTGTAAAGGGGAAGCAGAAAAAAGTAATGCCGCCACCAGGATGCCCAGTGATCGTGAGTTCAGAGAACATGGGAATAGGGTGTAGCCGCTCAGGGCAGCTACAATGCAACATATGACCCTAAAGGAATGGATGTCCTTTCGATGAAGTTTTGCAGAGCAAAGTTCACGAAGGGAAAGCTGTTGGTGCACTAGAAAGTACCAGGGTTTATTTATTTATTTATTTTTCCAAGCAAAACAAAATCATATGTAATGGTCTTAAATGCAAAAGTAAAAACAAACAAGAAACAAAAGCAAAAAAACAAAGCAAAAGAAAATGAACAGAACAGTACAACCCAAAAATGTCAAGACAGTTATGAAGCAAACTTGGGAGGGTTAATCTTTAGATTTAATACCAGGGGGACTTGTGTCCTAATCCTGCTTCTACTTTCTTGCTATTTCGAACTTTAACATGTTACTTCACTTATTTACTTCTTGGTTTTCTTACCTGTCATGTGCCTGTACCTGTAAACTGACTCTTGTTGGGTTTCTCCAATTTCTCACTTTTTTGTTGTTGTTGTTAACTTTTGTTCCCTTAGCTACCACTGTGCTCCATTCCGTACTGTTCCTCTCTAAACTCCAGCCAAAACATGTGTTCAAAGAGTCCTTGACTCCTCCTTAACATCCCGGTAAGATTGATTTTCGCGAGAAAGCTCTAGTAAATGCTAATGGAGAGCACAAATAAAATCACTATGAGACACAAATAACAATAATCATGTTTTCAGAACACAGGAATCTGATCCCAAGATGACCAGCTGGAGTAGAATCCGGCCCCAAAAGGTTAATGTGGATGCCAGGTGCCTCTCAGAGCCTGGCTCCCGTTTGGCAAAGTGACCACCTACCTATGGCTGTTATCTCTTCCTCTGTTCCAGGAGCTAGTCTACCAGCCCATCAGGGCCTGAAATTTAACTAACTGCAAAAGATTCTTCCTGAAATATAAATGAATACTTTCCTCTTTTGAACCTTAAAGTCATGGGTTACCTCTGTGGTCCTCCCGCAGAATGCCAGCGTCTGATCCCTGGAACCTTTGTGGTTCCCACGTGTTTTGGCAGCTAGGATTGATTGGCATTCACAGATTCCACTCCTCAACCCGTGTGTTTGCTGTTTCCCTTTGCGACCTTGCAGGTTTCACCCTGGAAAGAACTTTGCCTACACAGAGCAAAGATCTAACTTATCATAGGCCCCCAGGGTAATAATATTTCATGTTCTACTAACCACAGTGTTCATATAATTAGAATTCCTAACAGGAGAGACATTTCCTCTTAGGACAAAAGGTAAGAAAAGTCAAGGTAAGGAAATATTGCAGACAGACATTACTACTTTGAAATTTTGCCAACGACAAGCCTCAGAGTGCACCTCAGTTTTCACTTTAGTTTGAAAAAATATTGCATGTGCTTTACTTTAAGTGTTTCTGGGATTCTTTGCATATTTTCAGCCTCAGCTCATGGATTCCACTCTGCTCTATAGGTAAGTTTGTGGGCAAAAGCAGGCACTTCTTACTGTTATGTGGTTATTTATGCAGAAAAAAGAGAAGACCCATACTTCTTCTGTTTATAAGTGTTTGTGAGCAAAACAACAGGTAGCAGTCAATAGTACCTCAGCTGTATTTAGCAGAGTAGAAAATCAAGGGGACAGAAGTTACCCAATCACAGAGACCTAGATAGAATGGACAACTACTGTTAGCTCTGCCATAAGCATCTCTGCTTACGAAGCCCCAAGTACCAAAGTATTAGTGAGTTCGCGGTCAGTGAGAATGCAGCTGGCAGACCCTCTTCCCTGACTCTTGTCTCCTCAGGTACTGTGGCTCCTACATGGATCACCAGACGATTTTCCGAGTGCCCAGCTCGCTCGCTCACATTCAGCTGCACTGCAGTTCAAGGCTTTCCGACAAGCCACTGTTGGTGGAATATGGCAGTTACAACATTAGTCAACGTAAGCCTGGGATTGGCTCTTTAAAATTTTTTTTTTTTAATATTTATTTATTTTTGAGAGACAGAGTGAGACAAAGTGAGACTGGGGGAGGGGCAGAGAGAGAGGGAGACACAGGATTGGAAACAGGCTCCAGGCTCTGAGCTGTCAGCACAGAGCCTGACGCGGGGCTCGAACCCACAGACTGTGAGATCATGACCTGAGCCGAAGTCGGACGCTCAACCGACTGAGCCACCCAGGCGCCCCATGGGATTGGCTCTTTAGAAAAATCTTAGTACATGGTTAAACAGAGGCTAATACTTTATAACTCTAAAACTTGAGAAATTATGGAATAAAAACTGATTTATTTATGGGGCGCTTGGGTGGGTAAGTGTCCGACTTCAGCTCAGGTCATGATCTAATGGGTCGTGGGGCTGAGCCCCATGTCAGGTTCTGCACTGACAGTGTGGAGCCTGCTTGGGATTCTCTCTCTGCCCCTCTCCCACTCACTCTCTCTTTCTCTCAAAATCAATCAATCAATAAACAAACTTTAAAAATGGATTTATTTCTGCTATTTACTATTATATTTTATAATAATACATAAATAAGTATATTATAATATGTTTTATATAAAATGTATAATAAATAATACATAAAATTCTGTATTTATTATTGCTACAGTTTAAATTATAGAAGAAATAATAGAATTATTTGTTACTATTGAAAAATAGTTTCTTACATAATTTCTGAAATATGAGACAAGCTCATCTCTTTTTTTTTAATGTTTATTTATTTATTTATTTAGAGAGAGAGAGAGAGAGAGAGAGCGAGAGAGCACATGCGCACACAAGCAGGGGAGGGGCAGATAGAGAGAAAGGAGAGAGAGAATTACAAGCAGGCTCTGTGTCGTCAACAAAGAGACCCATGTGGGGCTCGAATTCATGAACTGTAAGATCATGACCTGAGCCAAAATCAAGAGCCAGAAACTCAACCGAATGAGCCACCCAGGAGCACCCCCCCCTCCTTTTTTCAAATGGGAACAAATCCATTTCTTGATTTATTATTTTTGCTATTCATAAATCTTTGTAAATATGATGTTTATAAAACATTTGGTGGATCACAGGGCAACTGTTGTGACTCACTTTGGCCCATGACCCATACGGACAGCTGATCAGCCCTCAAAATGTTGCCCGTCACACCGAGAACCACTGGAACAGTAGCCAGGAAGTGGTCAGTAGGAAAAGCAGTGTTTGAGGGAAGTCTTTAGAGCTGGAGAGAGTAGATATTGACTCAGGAAATTCTCCACCCATTTTAAAAGGGGGCAAGTAAGGGCTAACCATTTAGAAGGCCATGAGGATAAGACTGACAGAAAGCTCATTTAGAACCTTTCTTCTTTGCCAATATACCTGCTTCTGGATCTGAAGTATTACACTTATGAATATCAGAATATTACAATTTTCAGCAAGAATTTAGGTGAATAGTGAGCCATTTTATCTATTTTAATTTTTTTTTTTTTTAATTTTTTTTTTTTCAACGTTTTTTATTTATTTTTGGGACAGAGAGAGACAGAGCATGAACGGGGGAGGGGCAGAGAGAGAGGGAGACACAGAGTCGGAAACAGGCTCCAGGCTCTGAGCCATCAGCCCAGAGCCTGACACAGGGCTCGAACTCACAGACCGCGAGATCGTGACCTGGCTGAAGTCGGACGCTTAACCGACTGCGCCACCCAGGCGCCCCTATTTTAATTTTTAATGTTTATTTATTTTTGAGAGAGAGAGAGAGAGAGCATGAGCAGGAGAGAGGCAGAGAAAGAGGGAGACACAGAATCTGAAGCAGGCTCTAGGCTCTGAGCTGTCAACATGCAAGGCTCGAACTTGTGAACTGCGAGATCATGACCTGAGCTGAAGTTGGGCGGTTAACCCATTGAGCCACCCAGGTGCCCCATGAGCCATCTTACTTTTAATTGTTTCTTCAAACTATGAATATATATGTTTTGTAATTTTTTTTAAACATTTATTTATTTTTGAGAGACAGAATGTAAGTGGGAGAGGGGCAGAGAGAGAGGAGACACAGAATCTGAAGCAGGCTCCAGGCTCTGAGCTGTCAGCACAGAGCCTGACGCGGGGCTCGAACTCACGGACCTCGAGATCATGACCTGAACTAAAGTCAGACGCTTAACCTACTGAGCCACCCAGGTGCCCCAAACCATGAATATTTTCTAGAAACTCTCCATCTTGTGCCAGTGAGATAGTGGTTGACCTGCCCATGCATTTTTCCCCATTCTTTTGCCCAAGGGGAGTGTCTTCATCAATTTGGGCTATTCTACCACAGACTGGGTAGCTTGTAAAAAACAGAAACTTATTTCTTACAGTTCTGGAGGCTGGAAATCTGAGATCAAGATGCCAGCATGGTCAGGTGAAGGCTGTCTTTGGGTCACAGACTTGTATCCTCATGTATGGAAGCAGTGTGGGAGCTCTGTGGGGCCTCTTGTATAAAGACAGTCCTTTTATAAAGATGAGTCCTCTGCCTTCATCACTTAATCGCCTCCCTAAGGCCCTACTTCCTAATATCATCACAATGGACACTGGGTTATCAACATATGAATTTGTGGGGACCACAAACATTCAGACCATAGCAATGAAGAAGGATTTATTGTTCCTAATATATTTAGCTATAAGCCCAGGATTTATCAGGCAGGGAATGGATCTTTGATGAGTAGCCTGGTTGAAGTGGAGTGGGAGGTAGAAGGCAGGAGTCCTGAGTTTTAAGGACAGTCGCTAATCTCTGTAGGTCCATGTGTCTAAGATCAGTGGTTGCTAATATATTTGAGGACAGAAGTCGCTTGATAATGGAATTAAAAGCAGACTCCTCAGAATAATGCATCTGATCGTACGGGACTCGGAGGCACCAGAAGGCCATTTATAATTCCCTGGGGAGTCTAAAGACTGCACATCAAGCATGCTGGACTGTCTAAAGTATCTTCCAGCTTTCACTTTCTCCAAGTCAATGACAAAGCCGGTTTGCTGAGTCAATGAAAGAGGTAGTAGAAGTTTGATTGGACATGTGACCTGGATGCAATGCCGACTCAGAGCTTCTGGTGGGTTAGTTTACTTTCTTTGCTCTCCTAAATTCACCTTTATTGTCTTTCAGTTACCACCTATAGCTTGATCTAATGGAGCAATTGTGTAATTACTGTCACCATATTGCCAATTCCTTGATCACCTAACACGTCGTAGTTCTTTTTTAGCGTGGTCTGATGACTTTTAGGGACTCACACAAGATTTTCTGTGTTTTATCATCTCTAGCCTGTCCTGTTGGATCTTTTAGATGCTCCTCTGGTTTGTGTGTCCCTCAGACCCAGCGATGTGATGGAGTAAATGACTGCTTTGATGAAAGTGATGAGCTTTTCTGTGGTGGGTATTCAAAATTTACGATGGCTTTCTTATGAAGAAATAACTTTTCTGGGCCATGGTATCTACTAGCATATATCATGGGTCTTTGTAGCTGTTACCTATTGCTGCATAACAAGCGACCCCAAAACTCAGTGGCTCACAACAATCATTTATTCTGGGCCATGCATCCAAGGGTTGTTTAAGATATGACACATCTAGCCTGGGCTCAGCTGGGTGGCTCTGCTTTAAGCAGCAGATCCCCATAAACATGGTTCTTTCCAGGTTGGGGTCAGGTCTACTCCTTATGCTCTTTTCCTCATTGAACTGTTGGGCTAGCCATGGCAGGGTAGAGATAAAGGAAGGGCATGCAAAAATACATGGTTCTTCTTAGGTTCTGGGCTTGGAATTGGCACACCATCACTTACGTTATATTCCATCAGTCAAAGTGAGTCATATAGCTAAGGCCATAGTCAAGGGTCAGGGAAGTTTATACTGCACACTCTGGGGGCATGGCAAGGATTGGGAGTGTATAATACTACCACAGGGAGTGAGAATTTGTGGCTAATAATGCAACCAACCACAATCTTAAACTAACTATCCTATTTTAAAGAATAGATCTTTTGGGGCACCTGGGTGGCTCAGTCGGTTAAGCGTCCGACTTCGGCTCAGGTCATGATCTCGCGGTCTGTGAGTTCAAGCCCTGCATCAGGCTCTGTGCTGACAGCTCAGAGCCTGGAGCCTGTTTCGGATTCTGTGTCTCCCTCTCTCTCTGCCCCTCCCCTGTTCACACTCTCTCTCTGTCTCAAAAATAAATAAATGTTAAAAAAAAAAAAATTAAAAAAAAAAAAGAATAGATCTTTTATCTAGAGAGAAGCTCAGAAACTGCAGAGAGTAAACTCCTTGAGCATGTTCATTTATGGAACATAGTTATTGTGAATGAAAGAATTATTATTATTGCTATAATTACCAGTGTCGTTTGCATCAACATTGCATCTGCAATGACTAAAGGGTGGGGTATTGGATATTCTTATTTTGGATAGAGATTCTCCTTCTGGTTTTTCATTACTATTTGCACATCATTCTTGAGTCTACCTCCGGTTTCAGGGAGTAATATGGGGAGGATAGTTCACTGGACCATATGACACCATTGGCAACACTTTCTCCTAAAGATCCAGAGTTTAATTCAAATACAATTGTGATGGTGAAGCTATTTAATTTCTTTCATATTCTTGGAGAAATGTTAGAGTTAATATAACATAACTAACTGAAAACAATTCTAGTCGTGAAAAATAACCTATGGTTCCACACCTTTATTTTGTTTTTGGCAAAACAGAAAAGAAATCTCTCAACTTATGGCTCATTGACCTTTTCAATCTACAGCATTTTCTGTTGTTTAAGAAAATAAATACTGGCCATTATACAGTGACTGAGGTTGCTGGTATTTTTTACACTATTATCATTTCCTGCTATGATGCTCCAAACAAAAGTGATTATTGTTACTTTATAAGAAGGACTGTTTCTGGTAATCATTTATCACATGTGATTATCATAATCATCGCAATGATTATCATTGTGCCATTTTGGAAACCATTCTCTAGGAGTCAGCTAGGTACTTCCGGAAGCTCAGTGAGCTATTTCAGGGTAGCAATATCCAACCTTTGCTACCCTCGGCCCCCAACAAGAGATGCCGCTGGAGAAACAGGAGCAGATATCAAAAATGATCACTTTTTCACAAAATCAGAAATGTCTAAGGAATCATACCTTCAAAGAGTGCTTGCTAATATAACTGTGCCTGTCACTTGTCCAAAGGCAGTTCATGAAAATATTCCAAAGAACAATTGTGGTAAATTTACAATGCTGTTTCCTAATTCAGGAAATAGATTGCTTGGGGCAAAATCAGTTTTTTTGTTTTTAATTTTAGAGACAGCGAGAGAAAGCATGAGCAGGGGAGGGTTAGAGAGAGAGAGAGAGAGAGAGAGAGAGAGAGAGAGAGAATCTTAAGCAGGCTCGACGCTCATGACTCCCCAGAGTCATGACCTGAGCCAAAATCAACAGTGGAAATCAAAAGTCAGATGCTCAACTGACTGAGCCACCCAGGTGCCCCAGGGCAAAATGATTTTAACAAGAGTTTTCCTTACACAGTCTTTTAAGATCTCACATTTGTTAATCTAGGTAGCAAACCTTTAATGAGCACCTACTTTGTACTCAGGGACTTGAGGTGCAGAGATGAACACAACAAAAACCCTCAATCTAAGGACACTCCCATTTTGTTTAGAAAGGTAGAGAAGTTCCATTTAGATAACAGCTTATGACTTTTTGTTTTCCTTCAAAGAAAATCTCACGATGCATTTAATTGTAATGAGGTAAACAAATTGCCAGAGTTTAATACATTTATGCAAAAGCAAAAATCCGATTTGACAAACTCAAAGCATTGGGAATTACAGCAAAGTTTCAACCTCTGCTTTTCTTATGCAGGTGTCAGTTTGGCGAAAACACGCTTTTTATTTTATGTAAGTCATCTCAACCATCTGCCGCGTCGGAGGGACGCTGCTGGGTCCCAGAGGCCGGCTGATGTTTCAGGCTCATGAGCTTTCTGTCTGTTCTCATTCCAGTGACTCTTAAACCTGCTTGCAACACCAGCTCCCTCAGGCAGCATGGCCCTCTGGTCTGTGACGGCTTCAGGGACTGTGAGGATGGCCGGGATGAGCAGAACTGCACTCAAAGTGAGGGAGCGTCCTCTGCACTCTGATGTGTTTCCTGTACGCTCTTCTAAGTCAGAACCGAAATGCCTCTGCGGGGTTGGGCAATTGACTTGCCCTGGTTTTCCCAGGACTTCCCCTGTTCCCGAGGAATCCTTTTGGCCCCAGGAAAAAGGGGGCAGTTGGTCACTCTAACTTGGGTGGAGTATGTGTATTGTGTGTGTATGTGTCCATGTGAATACTGGAAGATTTTCATTGCTTACTTGCTTTTAATGCTGTTCAAGACTAACAGATACTGAGGATGTGATATGGTGGGACTTGCCAGATACCATGATAGGACATGTCCTATTCTAGCCCCTACAGAAACACATACCACGGGGGATGTGAATAAATGTGCTGTGATTCACAGAGCCCACCCATTTTCCCCCCTACTGGTATAAAAGGATTGAATATGGTATTGATTTTTGTTCAAAATTTTCTTGGAGAACAAGACAAAGTAACTTTTTTTTCTTAATATTTATGTTTGAGAGAGAGAGACAGAGTGCAAGCAGGGGAGGGGCAGAGTGTGAGAGGGAGACACAGAATCTGAAGCAGGCTCCGGGCTCTGAGCTGTCAGCACAGAGCCCGACGCAGGACTTGAACCCATGAAACATGAGATCATGACCTGAGCCAATGTCAGATGCTCAACCGATTGAGCCACCCAAGCGCCCCAAGACAAAATAATTAATAGCAAAGAGGCCGTGGCCTAAAGCTACCGATATAGCGAACTTCTTTTCATCTCACCTCTAGTGGAAGAAAGGAGAGACCATCTGATTGCTTCTCAACAGGTGCACCTGCCTTCTTCTACTGAGGTGAGGGGACTGGTCACTGTTAGGGTTGCTGCATCGCCCTCAGCCAGGTTTCCCGGAGCAGCAAATACCGATGCTATGTCTACACCACTCTTGCAGGATGGAGCTGAGTGTCATTCACTCAAGTCTGTTTCTGGGCAGGAAAAACTTCTTCCCTCTTCTGTTCATTTTTTAGGCATTCCATGTAACAACAGAACTTTTAAGTGTGGCAATGATATTTGCTTTAGGAAACAAAACGCACAATGTGATGGGACTGTGGACTGCCCAGATGGAAGCGATGAACAAGGCTGCAGTGAGTAGAAATATGTTCCTTCTGACTCCCTGTATTCCTTCCTCAGTTCACCAGTTTTTCATTTGCATTCCCTTCTTAGTGTAAATCGCCCTGGCAAAAGTTGCCATGGGTTCAGGGAAGAATAGTAAATATTGGTGAACTGCATCTGAAATGGTTTCTCAAAATTAAAAATTCTGGGGGTGCTTAGGTGGCTTAGTCGGTGAAGCCTCAGACTCTTGATTTTGGCTCAGGTCATGATCTCACGGTTTGTGGGATCGAGCCCCACATCAGGCTCTGCGCAGACAGCACATAGCCTGCTTGGGATTCTCTCTCTCTCTCTCTCTCTCTCTCTCTCCCCCCCACTGTCTCTGCTCCACTCGCAAATGCTCTCTCACATACTCTCTAAATAAATATGGGGCGCCTGGGTGGCTCAGTCAGTTAAGTGTCCGACTTCGGCTCAGGTCATGATCTCGCGGTTCGTGAGTTCGAGCCCCGCGTCAGGCTCTGTGCTGATGGCTCAGAGCCTGGAGCCTGTTTCAGATTCTGTGTCTCCCTCTCTCTCTGACCCTCCCCCATTCATGCTCTGTCTCTCTCTGTCTCAAAAATAAATAAAACGTTAAAAAAAATTTTTTAAATAAATAAATAAAAAAGCTAAAAAAAGTTCTAGAATGGATTCTGTTTTCTTGATAACAAGCATTAAAGCACCTGATGTTTATAATGAGAACTTTCACATTCTAATAATTCTAATTAAGGGAGAAGTTCGTAAATAAAAAAAATCCATTAGAAAAGATATAGATATGGGAACACAGCAGATGACTGTTATTTAGGCCTTATGTTATGATCAATGCCAAGGGCTGCTTCTTTCTTTAACTATCACCCGAGAACTGTAATCTGCCACATGTTATTATGTGGTCTCTAATTGTCCAGGTGGCAACTTGTTAACTATACATTGTTATCAATACTATTTACACTGGAAAATAATTGCTCTGATAACTAGTTTTTCTTAGTAGGTTTTCATTTGTCTTGGACTTAGAAATTCTCTCTCAAATGCTTCCTCTCAAATCAGCACCACTCCAAAGACGCTCTCAAATTCTATTGCTTTTCAAACGAATCTTTTCCTCTCTAATAAAAGGCTACTGTTCATATCAGGGCATCTGTTGCTAACAAGTCCCCTCCTCCTGTCATGCGCTTTATTATGTGGAGACTCTCGGTCCTGGTCTGTTTGCGGAGCGAGTGGTTTATTGGTGCCTTTTCTCTAGATAAACAAGAGGTTTCAAGTTGCTTGCCTGGTATGTCAGTTCCCAATGTAGCTCGAAACCTGGCTTCATTTCCAGTGTTTCTTCCAAGTCTGCTTTAAAATCATGTGAGCCTTCTTTCCTAAAGGCTGCAGCAGGAGTCTCTCCACCCACCACCGCATCATTGGGGGAACCGACACCCAGGAAGGGGGTTGGCCTTGGCAGGTCAGCCTCCACTTTGTGGGATCTGCCTACTGCGGAGCCTCGGTCATCTCCAGGGAGTGGCTTCTTTCTGCAGCCCATTGTTTCCATGGAAACAGGTAGGGTATCTCAATTCTTACTCTATGATGGCACCCTCTCTCATCACAGACCACGCATCTGCCCTCAAGTTGTGGAAGGAAGCTGCCCTTGGAGACGTTCCATCAGTTCAAATGATGTGTGTGTGTGTGTGTGTGTGTGTGTGTGTGTGTGTGTAAGAGTGGGGAATGGGCACCGGACTTGTATTTAGAGTGGAACAGTAATGATTCTGCACCCAATTTCCAATGTGGTGGTTGGCAGGACGGTTCCCACACCACCAAGCAATTCTCTGACACCAGTTGACTGTCTTACAATTTGACTCAATTTTGACCCTATCTACATGTTAGATAGGGTCAGATTAAACCTGGTAGGACCTGGAAGACTGTCCTTCCTTCCCTACTTCAGCCAGTGGTAAGTCCAGGTTGTCACCAATCCTTCTGGCCCACTGGCTATAGATTGGTGACTCCAACCATCCGTTCCTCAGTTTGATTGATTTGCTAGAGCAGTTCATAGAACTCAGAGGAACATTTTACTTTCTAGATCACTGGTTTATTGTAAAAGGGTATAATTCGGGAACAAGCAGATTGGAAGAGAGGCACAGGGCAAGGTTTAGGGAAAGGGCAAGGAGCTTTCACGCCCACTCCAGGTGCACCGCTCTCCCTGAATCTCCACGTGTTCACCAACCCGGAAGCTCTCTGAACCCTGTCCTTTTGGGTGTTTATAGAGGCTTCATTACAAAGGCACGATTGACTAAATCGTTGGCCATTGGCGATGGATTCAACCTCCAGCTCCTCTCCCCTCCTCAGAGGTCAGCAAGTGGGACTGAAAGCTCCAACCCTCAATCACAGTGTTGGTTCTCCTGGCAACCAGCCCCCAGCCTTAGGGTGGGGTCCAAAAGTCACTCATTAACCTAACAGTGTAACAAAAGACAGCTTTGTGACTCTAGTCACTTAGGAAACTCCAAGGGTTTTTAGTTCTGTGCCAAAATGAGATGAAGACCAAATACAGTAAAACCTTGGATGGCGGGTAACTTGTTCTGCAAGTGTTCTGCAAGACAAGAAAACATTTCTAATAATTTTTTTTTGATTTACCATTAAAATTTTTTTAATGTTTATTTGTTTTTGGAAAAAAATTTTAATGTTTATTTATATTTGCAAAAGAGAGACAGAGCATGAGTAGGGGAGAAGCAGAGAGAGGAAGACACAGAATCTGAAGCAGGCTCCAGGCTCTGAGCACAGAGCCCGATGCGGGGTCGAACTGACAAACCATGAGCTCATGACCCGAGCTGAAGTTGGATGCTTAACCGACTGAGTCACCCGGGTTCCCCTAATGTTTATTGATTTTTGAGAGAGAGAGAGAGAGAGAGAACATGAGCTTGAGAACTTGCGCATGAGCAGGGGTGGGACAGAGAGAGAAGGGGACAGAGAATCCCAAGCGGGCTCTGCCCTGACAGCCCAATGCAGGGCTGAAACTCATGAACCTCGAGATCATGACCTGAGATGAAGTCGGGCACTTAACCAACTGAGCCACCCAGGTGGCCCTCTAATAAATTGTAACTTGATAAATGAGCAATGTCTCACAATATGAGTAGTGAGTAGTACGGGATGCCAAACATCACATGATCACAACTGAGCCAATGGTTTTTTTTTTCTCTCTGCCTCCCTCTTTCTCTGTGGGATTGTGGGTAATCATCTCCCAGGCTCAGATGCTCCGTCTCAGGCCGAGGTGTTTGGTAGAAATCAGTGATTTTTCAGAACGTTGGATGGTGCCCACAACTGGCACCGGTGTATTTTTTTTGTCACTTCAAACCACCTGTGGACAGTCCTTTGCTTTTCCATACAAGAGGAAGCTTGAGAATGCTTTGCTTCATTCTAGGCCAGGCTGCCTGCAGATGCAGACCCTTTCCTCTGCTGCCTTATTGCCAGTTACATTAAATACAGTAGATGACAAGAGTATATTAATATGTACTGTAGTCAGCATATACAATGGCCCCCATGCAGAAAAAGATTCCGTTGAGCCAAGAGACAGCAGTGATTCCATTAGTGATAGTGAAAGTCGTCCTACACAATAACCCTCCTGTCTCTTGTCTCCCTCATACCAACCATGAAGGTTTTTAAAGGTAAGTGCAGGTGAATTTGTTCAGAATTAGAATTCTGGAAGGGCTGACAAAGAGTGGGGCCCCTTGGGAATGGTCATGCTTGAGTAGTTGTAGCAGTGACCTTTAAGACTTCTGGCAGATGACAAGAAGGAATTTCATTAAGTTCCTGCTTATAGCACTTTGATTTCTAAACTATTTTGGAATTCATATCATTTGAATTTGGCAAAAAGATCCCCAGACGGCTGTCTTACTGGCCCTGTCTGTCCCCATCAAATGCCTTTGTCAGCATGAAGAGGAAGAATGTCACAAATTAATTCCAGTCACTCACATTCTTGACCTGTGTGTGATTCATGAGATATCAGGGGCAACAACAGAATTTCTAGCAATTTCTTAGGATGAGTGAGGGGATTGTCTGGAATATAGAGACCATGCACCACCCCTGTGACATCTTACTTCATCTCTTGTTTTACTAGGAGACCAGGGAGGCTGAGAAAAGTTGTGCTTTTCACCATGTCGGTGGACAGGGCCAGGGACTACAGTAGGAACTCAAAGGCAGGCTTCCTTTCCTCAGCCCTCATCTGTCTGCAGATGGCTTCTATCCAAACCATGTATGGCTCTTCAAGCCACTGACTTCGTGCTCCATTCCTTTCCCACCAGGCTGTCAGACCCCACGCCATGGACTGCTCACCTTGGGATGTATGTGCAGGGGAATGCCAAGTTTGTCTCCCCGGTGAAGAGAATCGTGGTCCATGAGTACTATAATAGTCAGACCTTCGACTATGATATTGCCCTGCTACAGCTCAGTACGGCCTGGCCTGAGACCCTGAAACAGCTCATTCAGCCAATATGCATTCCTCCTGCTGGCCAGAAAGTGCGCGGTGGGGAGAAGTGCTGGGTAACTGGCTGGGGCCGAAGGCACGAAGCAGGTGTGTGTATGAATGAATGGTCATACCCTCCCCTTCCAGATAATACTAACTTTTGCTGATGTAGTGCTATGGGGTTCACAGAGAGGTTTTTTTTTTTTTTTTTTTAAATGAAGTTTATTTATTTATTTTGAGAGAGAGAGAGAGAGAGAGAACACAAGCAGGTGAGGGAGAGAGAGGAGAGACAGAACCCCAAGCAGGCTCCTCACCATGAGTGCAGAGCTCGATGCGAGGCTCAAACCCATGAACCATGAGATCACGACCTGAGCCGAGATCAAGAGTCAGATGCTTAACCGACTGAGCCACCCAGGTGCTCCATGGAGAGGGTTTTTGTATATGGTCTCACTTGAGCCTCCTGATGATTCTGAGAAGTAGAATGGAGGAAGGTGTTACTATTCCTGTTTGGTGATGTTCTTCCCTTATCCCCAAAAGAAGCAAGACCCACCTCATGAGGGGGGCGGTCTATGAACAAGGCAAGATTGGATGGATAACATGGGCCCTTTTCAAACTTTGAGGGGTTTATTAGGTTTTCCACTACAGAAGAGCAATTCCTCTTTACTTTGAGGTTCCCTTTCATCCAAAGAAGTGATTCCTTTTCTTAAAGAAGAGAAGGACACCCACACCCACACCCACACCTCCACCCTCCCTCTACCCTATTGTGTCAATTCACGGAGGACTATCTTGAGGACTATGCAAATATGTCCTTCACAAAGGTAAGCCTTCCAGGTAGATGAGAGTCAGGGCTGAAAACCAGCCTTCCCTCAGCTCCCCAGACGGCACATTCGGTCCTGAGGGTTACATCAGCCTAGAATCGGTCCACCCAGAGGGTCTGCCTCTTTTACAATTCCTTCACTGGAGCAGGCATCTTTATCATTATGCACAAAGGTCAGACTGGTAGGAAAGTCCCTGCATCTGCTCTGGCCAAGGCTTTTCATGGTCTAGTCTTCATGGTTGATTCTGAATATGTAGTGAGGGGAAGAAGCCACAGCTTTGTGAGCACCTCCCCAGAGGTTAGTGCTAACCCTTTCCCTTATCTCCCATGCATCTGATTCCTAGGCAGCCATTTCCAAATCTTGGATCTTACCCTTGGCCTTGTCTTGACACTCTCCAAAGATGCACTGTGGGCAGCTTCTCAAGGGCTCAACTGCCTTCATTTAGTTAATGTGGTCACAGTAGCCTGCTGGGATCTCAGGGTCCTAATGAGGGAGGGCAGCTAACTCTGGCTCGAACACCTACAACCTATCAGGACTGTGCTCAGGGCCTCAACCATATTATTCTGTATCAGAGGAGGAAAGAGTCTATTCAACCAGCTTATCATGAGACATTTTCTTTATAAGAGTGAGTGTGCCCATGTTTATTTTTCTGAATCATCTTAGACAGGTTAAAAAGGAAGTGAAAGGGCTATAGCCAAACTGATGTGATTTATTTCCCGGGAGTCTCCCATAGAACAGTTTATGTTGCTTCACTTAAGGGGTGGGCCTCTCGCCCCGGGAGTATTGGTAACTGCTGTGACTCACAGTTCTACCGAAAGCAGGAAGTACGTGGTTCAGGGGCGCAGATGATGGAGTCAGACCTTGGGTCAGAATCCTGCCCTGTTACCTCCTAGTTGTGTGCCATTGGCCCAGTCCCTCTCTTTCTTCCTCAGCAAAAATGGGGAGTATAAAAGAATTTATGTTAAGAATCGCCGTGAGGATAAAAGGAGATAATGTGAATAAATGGTCTGATAAAACCCTGAATAACTGTAATCATCACCATGATTTCCACTTCCAATGTGTTTTCCAGACAATAAAGGCTCCCCTGTTTTGCAGCAAGCGGAGGTGGAGCTCATTGACCAAACGCTCTGTGTTTCCACCTATGGGATCATCACTTCGCGGATGCTCTGTGCGGGCGTCATGTCAGGCAAGAGAGATGCCTGCAGGGTAAGCCATGTTACCTTTCTTGTGCCTAAGAGGTTGCACTTTCCACAAATGCTTTCACGTTTCAGTTACGTGACACGGGGAAAGAACTAGGGTAGGTATGTCCCTTAATTCAGATATTAATTATAATCTCGTTGGCTAAGATCAGGGAAAGGTGGTTAAATGATTAGGTCTAGAAAACTCAGTTTTCTAGTTCCTGTGTATTTTCCTGCAACATTTGGAAAATGAGGTTAGGATTTATCATTCTGCCGTGATTTATTTTCTTATAACCGAAAACTAAACAACAAAGCAATTCTCCCTCTCTCTCCCTCACGCTCCCTTGATGGCTCGCAGTGTTTTAGGGTCCTTAAGGGCCACTTACCTTCTGACATACCAGGGTTTTATTCACTTGCTCCATTGATGCATAGGCTGGGGGATGGGAAAGAGGGGCAGGAGAGGTGACAGAGGCCATTCATTTGTCTGCCTCTGGTTAGGTGGTAAAGTAGGAGTTCATCTTCACAGAGACGTTTCTCTGAGTCTCAGATTCCAATCTACACAGATATGGAGCTATACGATTGCCAGAAAGCGTACAGCTGGGTCAGAGGATGAAGAGGGTGGTGGCAGCCGTTCCTACGTCTCTCCACGAACTTAGCCATCAGGCCACAAAAACTCATCTTATTATAATAATGAATTTGCCTCCTGAGCTCCTTTTTTTTGTGGCAAGCACTGTGCTAGATCCTTTACATAAATCCATTCAAATCATTCTTTCATGCCCATTGTACAGTAGAGGAAGCTGGAGCACAGAGAGGGTGAGAAAATTACCCAAGGTCACACAGCTGGTAAGCAAATGCCTGAGCTGGAATGTGAACCCTTCTCTCTCTAATGCTAAAGCTGCTGTGTTTTGGCTGCTTCCTGATATGACCTGTTCCACAGGCCACCAGAGCTTACAGGTTAAATTAGACTGAGTAGAGTTGATATGGTGACAATTAAAATAAAAACAGCCCACTTTCTCTACTAGTCAGAATTCACCTAGGGGCGCCTGGGTGGCGCAGTCGGTTAAGCGTCCGACTTCAGCCAGGTCACGATCTCGCGGTCCGTGAGTTCGAGCCCCACGTCAGGCTCTGGGCTGATGGCTCGGAGCCTGGAGCCTGTTTCCGATTCTGTGTCTCCCTCTCTCTCTGCCCCTCCCCCGTTCATGCTCTGTCTCTCTCTGTCCCAAAAATAAATAAAAAACGTTGAAAAAAAAAAAAATTAAAAAAAAAAAAAAAAAAAAAAAAAGAATTCACCTAATCACGGCTAGAATAAGGGGGTGGGATTCAGGGGTGAAGTTGGAATGCTTTTTTGTCTTTGCTTCTGGCTGAGTTGCAACTTTGCCTGTCCTCCAGACTACACAAATTAAGCCCAGACGTCATAATTTAAAGGATGGATACTGTAGGAATGGTGTTTAAACTTTGAATTATTTTGGTCTTTGCTTTGTGGAGTTGAGATATCAGAAGGGACTCTCAAATGGGGGCGATTTGTCTGCGAGGGCTGTGGTCTGGTGATCCTTAGGGTTTTGCCTCGGGTCATGGGGCCCGGCTAACCAGACAGGACCTCTTCGTCTTTCATTGTCAGAATCACCAGCTAACCATGGATTTTCATGGCCCAGAGGCAGAGGTCTACTTCCCAAGATAGCCATGGCTCACGAGGTTGCTGTCAGGGCTAAATGACCCAACATAGTGCTTGGCACATTACTCTAAATATAAACGTTAGCCATTATTACGTTACTACAGTGACTGCTGCTGCTGCTGCTACTAAAGCTATTTCCACGACTATTGAGGTTTGTTCTTTGGAGAATGTGAGAGTTGTTTCCCCTACAAAAAAATTTTTTTTTTTTTAATTAATTTGGTTTTTCTTGAGAGAGAGAGAGAGAGAGAACAGGGAAGGGGCAGAGGGAGAGGGAGAGAATCTTAAGCAGACTCCCCGCCCAGCACAGAGCTTAACACGGGGCTCCATTTCATGACACCGAGGTGCCCACCCCTGCTCTTAAGAAAATTCTAAAGATATTCTTGGCCTAAAGATTTAAGTTTCTTACAGTAAATGCAGTGTTTTGATTTTAGGGAGAATAATTCCAGAATGACATAAGCAGCTTCACATTACTTCCTGACTCTTCCCCAAACTATGTAATAATTAGCCAAGTGAAAACTTTCTGAAATGAGAGTTTTGAATACAGTCCATTAGACATATCAATGACAAAATTGATGATCATGGGACATATGCGCTTTGTACTTATATTATCTTCTCATGTAGGGAGATTCGGGTGGACCTCTATCTTGTCGAAGAAAAAGTGATGGAAAATGGATTTTGACTGGCATCGTTAGCTGGGGACATGGATGTGGAAGACCAGACTTCCCTGGTGTTTACACAAGAGTGTCAAACTTTGTTTCCTGGATCCATAAATATGTCCCTTCTCTTTCATAAAAGTACAAGTTGGGGTTTTGACTATAATTTCTGTGACAGTTTCTTTTAAAAAGAATGCACTAATTATCAATAAAATGAGACCTAATTTTTTTCTTCTGTAAATTTCAGATTACATACACTTGGTATTTATTGAAGACAAAGAAATTAATGTGTATTTTATTACATGAAAAATTGCCTCAAGGATAGAGCTGTATTTATTTATTTTTTTATTTGACAGAGAGAGAGAGACAGCTAGTAGGGGAGGGGTAGAGAGGGGGGGATCTTAAGCAGGCTCCAAGCCTGACATGGGGCTCCATGCAGGGCTGCACGTGGGGCTTGATCTCAAGAACCTGGGATCGAGACATGAGCTTAACCGGCCGAGCCACTGACACGCCCCATAGCTGTATGCATTATTTTTAAATATTTTAATTTATTTTGAGACAGAGAGAAAGCATGAGGAGGGGCAGGGAGAAGGGGGGGGAGAGAGAGAGAGAGAGAGAGAGAGGATCCCAAGCAGGCTCCCTACTGTCAGCACAGAGCCCAATGTGGGGCTCAAACTCAGGAGCCATGAGATCATGACCTGAGCCAAAGTCAGATACTTAACTGACTGAGTCACCCAGGCGCCCCTGAGCTGTATTCATTCTTAAGCATCAAAGGGCCATTGATTCAGGAATGGAAGAAAGGTAAATTGATAAGAGGGGCACATGGGTGGCTCAGTCAGTTGAGGCCTCTGACTCTAGATTTCTATAGATCATGATTTCATGGTCGTGGGATCAAGCCCTGCATCAGGCTCCATGCTGTCAGAGTCTGCTTGGGATTCTCTCTCTCTCTCTCTCTCTCTCTCTGCCCCTCCCCTGCTGGCTTGCAGGCGTGCTCTCTCTCTTTCTCTCTCAAAATAAATAAACAAATTTTAAAAAATAAGATAAGAAATGGGTGAGATGCTCAGGAATTCGTTCTTTAATTTATGTTTCTATTCAAGGTATAGATATTTATAAGGATTTAGGCAAATCTGATTTATTAAAATAAAAAATTCCATTAAAAATGCCTGATTTCAGTGTTCTAATAAAATTAAATGCACAAAAATGTCTTCTTTATGAATGCACATAGACATAAGCTCAGTTATTGACAAAAGAAATACCTTTATTGTTGCTTTCCAATCTAATTTTATCTAAACACATCATAATGGAGTTTCTTCAGCCCTGACACGTGGTAATATTGTATACAGAGAAACCAACCAACCAACAAAGCTGACAGTAATCTTCGCTAAAATCATGGAATGAAGCATCATGGTAGTTTGAATGAAAATAAATCCATGGGATTCAAGGATTTGTGATAATGCTGGTCAACAGTTGAACGATAAGGGAATTTTTAGATGATTGTTTTGAAAGTTAAAGTTTTCGGAAATATCATCATCTGGCTTCTGATTTTTTTTTTTTTTTTTTTTGTAAAATTCCAATGACCAGGACTTACTTTCACTTTCAGGGCCTCACAGTACCTAGTGTAGTTGTAAACCTGTAGGACACGTTCAGTACGTCATAGTTATTGATTTAGTTGGTCTTGGTTTAGAGGGTCTCATACTTGATCTGGGAATAGGCTTTCCATTAACAGAGGCCAGACTGAACAATACCACTGAATAGGTGAAAACAGCAGGAAGGAGAATTGTATCAGTTGTTGTCCCCAGGGACAGTCAAAGGAGTCATAAAAATACTACTGTTAAGTAGGGTCCAGAATAATGAAAATAGTTTTCATGGGGCCTCAGGAGATCTTACTGGAGAGAGACAGAGAGAGAGAGACAGAGAGAGACAGAGAGAGAGAGCAAAAGGGGTCATCCCCCCAGATCAGATAGAAAACCTGAAATGTGGATTTAATTTCCCTGAAATAGTGAATATATTCCAGTTCACAGAACATATTTTGATTTGCTAAAAGACCATTTTCCTCAGATAAAAGACACAACGTTTTATTTATTTATTTATTTATTTATTTATTTATTGTTTATTTATTTATTTATTTGGAGAGAGACAGAAAGAGTACAAGTTGGGGAGGGGCAGAGGCAGAGAAAGAATCTTAAGCAGGCTTCACAGTGCAGAGCCTGACGCAAGGCTCGATCCCATGACTGTGAGGTCATGACCTGAGCTGAAATCAAGAGTCAGACACTCAACCAACTAAGCCACTCAGGTGCCCTGACACAGCATTTTAATAATACCTTCCTTCTTTCTTTCTTTCTTTCTTTCTTTCTTTCTTTCTTTCTTTCTTTCTTTCTTTCTTTCTTTTTCTTTCTTTCTTTCTTTCTTTCTTTCTTTCTTTCTTTCTTTCTTTCATGTTTATTTTGTTTTGAGAGATAGAGAAAGCACAAGCAGGGGAGGGGCAGAGAGAGAGGGAGACACAGAATCCGAAGCAGGCTCTAGGCTCTGAGCTGTCAGCAGGGCTCGAACTCACGAACCATGAGATCATGACCTGAGCCGAAGTCAGATGCTTAACCGACTGAGCCACCCAGGTGCCCCATGATACCTTTCTGAAGAGGTCCCTAAGGATTCAGTAAACAAGCTAGGGCAGAGTACAATTCAGAGTGCACCCCTTAATTCACAAAGTGGGACTTAGTTCCTAAATCCACTGTGTAGAAGAACGAATCAGGCTGCTGCTTCTTAAAACCTAGGTTTATTTTGTCTGGGATTGCTATGACCTAGGCGGAAGGTGAATTGTACTTTTTTTTTGTTTTAACATTTTTTTAAGTTTATTTATTTATTTTGAGAGAGAGAAGGAGCACGTGAGCAGGGGAGGGGCAGAGAGAGCAGGTGAGAGAGAATCCCAAGCAGGCTCTATGCTGTCAGCGCAGAGTCGGATGCGAGGCTTAAACCCACAAACCATGAGGTCATGATCTGAGCCGAAATCAAAAGTTGGATGCTTGACTGACTGAGCCACCCAGGTGCTCCTGTACTTTGTATTTATGGTCAGTTCTAAGGAGATTTGCTATTCAACAGTAGACACCCACCTTGAGTCAGTTTGTGGTCTCAGTTAGGAGATGGAGGAGGGCTAGCATGATCTATCAGATTCATCACAGGGAGTTTTTCAAACCACATGTCCACGCTACCCCTCTAAGCACTTGCTTGCACAAATGTGAGTGCCCCGTGTTCCTCAGCAGTGCAGGGGTGGGCAGGGAGAAGGTTTGGCTCTTTCATGCCCAAATGCCTGGATGATGTCACTTCACTCTTGCCAAAGGGTAAATAGAGGCAAATCCAAATTCTGGTTTGGTTGGCAGAGTGGACCGGCCTCTGGAAATCAAGACAGGAGCATTTCTGTGTATCAGACTATCGGGGACTCTTGGCCTCCTTCACGGTGTCTTGAAATCTGCAAAAGGCAGCATCACAAACCAAATATTTCTCAGTTGTTTTCTGCTTGGTTAGTCTGAGTGGCTGAGCCCTTTGCTGCTGTTCACAGTCGTAGTGCTTGTCACCAGACGACACACGGATACGTACTGTTGTGTCTTCAAGTGGCGCCGACCTGTTTGAAGGTAACGAGATGCTTTGGCGCTTTGGTGATCTCACTTGGATGATGTGACTTTATTTTTCAGTTTATACTATCATTTGGGAAAATATTTGCTCTCAAAGGAGACATGAAGGAAGAAGAACGTGTATGATAAGAAAAGCAAAACTGAAAATGTTATACAGGTCAACGAGTCTTGGCAACAAGTATGTTTTAAGTTTTTAATTTATTTACATTTTACTCCTTGAACAAACTGAAGCAATTGAGTCACTAATCATTTGAAATTATATTACAAAGAACTATTTGCTCAAGAAGAGTATACTTGAAAAAAACACATTGGCATAACTTTACGAAAGAACAATACCCTTTAAAAATCTACCTGTATAGAAGGGGATTTTGAAGAAATGGGAAAAACAAATCCATGTAGAATTTGGGTTCTCATTCACAAATACCTAACTTCTGTCAAGAATTGTTTGATCTAGGGGCACCTGGGTGGCTCAGTCAGTTGAACGCCCGACTTCAGCTCAGGTCGTGATCTCACAGTCCGTGAGTTCCAGCCCCACGTCAGGCTTTGTGTTGACAGCTCGGAGCATGGAGCCTGCTTCGGATTCTGTGTCTCCCTCTGTCTCTGCCCCTCCCTCACTCACACTGTCTCTCTCTGTCTCTCAAAAATGAATAAATGTTAAAAAAAAAAAAAAGAATCGTTTAATCTAAATTTGGTTGTACCTCAAGGGAGAAACATTTCTTTCTAACTCATTCTGAATCCTTAGTTTCGAGTCAGACTGACTGAAAGGACGAAAAAGTCCTCAAGAAGAGATTGGGACCCTTCTCTTCATTCTAGGTCAGCTCTCTGGAGAGTAAGAAATTTGCAGTTACCAGAAATCAGGAGTAAGTTTCAAGTAAGAATTTAAGTAGTTCAGGTAATATTGGGAGGTGCCAAAAAGTGTCGGTGGTCGAGAAAATGTGACAGGATGGGGGTACCTGGGTGGCTCAGTCGGTTAAGTGTCTGACCCTTCATTTCAGCTCAGGTCATGATCCCAAGAATGTGGGATCAAGCCCCATGTTGGGCTCTGTGCTGAGCGTAGAGCCTGCTTAAGATTCTCTCTCTTTCTGGGGGCCTGGGTGACTCAGTAGGTTGGGCTCTTAATTTCAACTCAGGTCATGATCTCATGGTTTGTCCCACATCAGGCTCTGCACTGACAGCGCGGAACCAGCTTGGGACTCTCTTTCTCTCTCTCTCTCTCTGCCACTCCCCCCCCCAAATAAATAAATAAATATTTTTAAAAAAAGATTCTCTCTCTTTCCTCTGCCCCTGTCCTCTGCTCATGTTCTCTTTCTCTCTAAAATAAGAAAGGAAGAAAGGAAAAAGGAAGAAAGGAAGGAAGAAAGAAAGAAAGGAAGGAAGAAAGAAAATGTGACAGGACAGGAACACAAATCAATATCAAAAGAAAATATATTGAATCAAGAATTATTGCTGGCTGCTAAGGGTTGGAGGTGGGTGCATATTAATTATAAAGATAATTACAGAAAGTAAGGGATATTTACTGAGACCCTGCTATTTGTCAGGCCCAGGAATAAAGGCTTTATTCTAATTACTTCATTTAATCGTCTTTACTTGGTAGAAACCGTTTTATAATGAGGAAAGCAGCTCATATTAAACAACTTGCCAAAGTACGCACAGTAGCGAGAGTGCAAAATCTTTTTGTCTTCAAAGCTTATATTTCCATAGGGATGCCAACTATATGCAAGAGTTAGGTTAGTGGAATTCTAGAAATGCATCCTAGTCTAGATTAGAGAATACAGAAACCCTGCTTTGCAGAACTCAAAAGGCACTAGGAGATCTGACTTTAGAGTGTGTTTGTGACGGTAAACAGTAGCTTTTTGATCCTCTGGTGCATAAAGGAGCTTATAAATATCTATTCATGGAGAAACTGGGCTTGGGAGACAGCTACAACTCATCTGACCCAGGGAGAGGGTCTTCCAGTGAAACTGATCTTCTGTAAACTGCGGGGCCATGGGGAAGGTTGTCTGGGCCCCCAGGTAAGGATGAGAGCTGGGATTTGAGACGTCTCGCTGATCCTATTGGGGGTCTCAGAGCCTGGGCCTAGGAAACCAGCACTGCTGAGAATATCAAACTAATCAACATTTATAGAGGGCACTGTGCTAAATCCAGAGCTAAGTACTGGGGATGCATTGATACCTCAAGGAGCTTAAACGACAGGGGAGGTACATAAGAGAAAAAAATGACTCATGCTTCATGTTAGCCATTCTGGCCGCTTTACTGATTCTCAGACAGGAAAAGTCCGACAGGCTTCAGTTTCAGGTTCCTATCTTGAATGTCCCTCTTCTTTCAGCACAGCACAGCTACTGTCCTTACTACCTTTAACTCTTTGTTCAAGTTTCACTTTCTAAAAAATTAAGGACTAATTTAGTTACAGGTGTACAACATAATGATTTGATATTTGTGTAAACAATCACAATAAGTCTATAATGTCCATCCTCACACAAAGTTATTGTTCTTTGTCTCCTGATGAGAACTTTTAAGATCTACTCTCTTAGCAACTTTCTTTTTTTTTTAATTTTTATTTCTCTTATTTATTAAAAAAATTTTTTTTTTAAACATTTATTTATTTTTGAGACAGAGAGAGAGAGCATGAGCAGGGGAGGGGCAGCAGAGAGAGGGAGACACAGAATCCGAAGCAGGCTCTGGGCTCTGAGCTGTCAGCACAGAGCCCGATACGGGGCTGGAACTCACCAACCGTGAGATCATAACCTGAGCCAAAGTCGGACGCTTAACTGACTGAGCCACCCTGGCGCCCCTCTTAGCAACTTTCATGTACGCAAGACACATGCTACACTGCAGTCACCATGCTGGACACTGTACCCCCAGGTCCTACGTATCCCACCTTCTGGCTGGGGCCTGAGTTGATGGCCTATTTACAATTGCACCTCCTCTTTCCCCTTCACCACTTGACACTCCAGCTCCCTTAATCTGCCTTATTTTTCTCCATAGCACACATCATTTCTAATATTCTAGAAATGTTGTTTAAGTTTGTTTCCCTCATTAAATAGAAGTGATCGCCATGGCAGTGATCTTGTTTTATTTAGTTACTTCTTCAGACATACCTCAAGCATCCGGAAGAATATCTGACATATAGCAAGCACTCAGTGCTGTTTGTTGAATTAAAGTGGACTGAATCTGTGCCCCATTCAGCACGGTATAGCACGTACTGGTAACAGAGAAGAGCGTGGAAAACTTCTGGGGGAGGACGCAAGTCAGGGAAGGTTTAGTGCTAAAAGTATGTATTAGCTAGAATTTAGAGATGGATGGGAATTGTCCATGCAGAAAGTGGGTAGGAAAAACACTGCAAGCAAAGGGAACATCATATACAAAGACATGGGGGTGGCAATAGAATGGGATATGTGAGGGCCAGCCCGGAAGAGGAATGTGACCAGACCAGACTATTGAATGTCTGAGAAGGAAGACAAGATGTCAGTTACTGTAGGGAAAGATAGGGTGTAGGCTCCCTTTCTTTTGGCACCCCAGATTCATTTTCTTCTCTGAGCTTTAGGAGGCTGACAGTATTTATTCCTGTCTGTCTCCTCCTTGCTGGGCTACAGTCCTGGAAGTGGCTGCAACTTTTTTGTGACCATAGAGCCCATCGGGAGGGCCCTCCTTCAAGGCTCCAGTCCCTTTTAGGCCCGTGGGTAATGATGGCTTTCTACTATCGCTTGTCCTTGGGTGCCCTAGCACCCCTTCTTGGTTCTCTTAACCCTTGATCCTTTGTTGAAAAGCTTTTTCGAAAAATCCCAGCTGTGTGAATGCAGCCTGATTCCTGCAGAATGTGCCAGTTAGAGCGAAGAAAGCAGAAGTCAGTGCAGACCGGCAGCTGAGCAGCTGCAGTCAGCATGACCCCCTCCAGCAGGCAGATGGAGTCCAGACGATCTGGTACCAGGCAACTGACAACTAGAGACCCAATATTGAGGAAGTGTCTGAACAGTAGGCAGGCTTTTGGACACAGGTCGACCTCTTCTGAAGTGAAGCTTATTTACATGCATCCTGTCCACACCTCAAACTGGTCTTAATACGTGTGCTGAGGGCAAGCCCGCTCTGAACAGAAGCTCGAGATGATCAACACACACCTTGCTTAGCAAACAAAATCCCAGGCTCCCCGAACTAGACGTTCTGCGCGAGTGCGTACAGCGTTCCCAGTTGCTTGTTGATCGATGAATGAACTTGCGCTAGGCAGAGAACGCTGGGGCAAGCCCCGGCAGTAGACAGCTCCTGGAGGTGGAATGCTACCTTTCCTCCGTGGCACGGCGGTCCGGACCCATCCGGGCCGCAGCTGCCACCCAACGGGCCCTGGGCTCAGCTTCTGCTTTGGATCTGCGAGAACAGGGAAAGGCAGAGCCGGCAGCGCCCTGAACAAACCAGAAAAACAGCCCTCTTCTGCTTTGCTCCCGAGCCCACGTAGGCGCGGCGGCTCTACCCCGGCGGGGGCCAGGGGCGCCTCCCCTTCGCCAGTGCCCCGCCCCGCCCGGCCCGCCGCCCGAGGTCTGCCCCGCCGCGCCCGCGGGGGGCGGAGTGTGAGCTCGCCGGGAGGCCGCTCTGGACTCTGCACCCCTACGTGTGTGCGCCCTACTTCCCGCGTGTCAGCAGTCCTCTGCCTGCCCATGGAAGGGGCCGGATCCCCATCGACGGGGGAAGAGCTGGAGCTCTCGGTGCTCGGGGGGCAGCCCGACGAGCAGAAGCCTCTCAACGGAACCGTCCAGGTCATCCCTCTCTCGGCCGAGGAGTCCCGTGCAGCCCAGGTAAGGCCTGCTGGGCTCCCGGGGCGGTGTCGGAGCGCGCTCTGAGCCCGGCTGTGGGCCCGGACCCCGGCTGGCACCCTCCCAGTTGCGCGTTTCCAGCCACCTCTCCCCGCATCGCGGACGCGGAGCGTTGGTGGTGCGCGCTGGGATCTTCTGAATGGAGAGGATGCCGGAGTGCGCTCTAGCCGGAGCGCGCTCTAGCCGGAGCCGGCCTGAGTCCCTGCGACCCCTCTGGCCCGTCCGACCGACCGCCGTGGAACTTGAGGAATCCTACCCCGGAGGTGTGTGGCTCCTCTCTTCAGAGAGAGAATCCCCAAGGATAGAGGTGGTTTAAAAAGGTTCTGTAACTTTAAATTCAGTGTGTGTGTGTGTGTGTGTGTGTGTGTGTGTGTGTGTGTGTGTTGTGTTTTCCAAGTAAGGAGAACTCGAGTGATAGATGGAGTCTTCTCCCTTTCTTTCATTAGCATCTCCTGGCCTTACCTTTACTGCCTTGCCACTTCCGCCTACCCTCCACCCTCCCCCTCTGCGCATCATCCCCCAGCCGGCTCACATCTCTCAGACACACACTTTTTCTTTTCCCAGAAAGTTTTCTTTTCCCTGCTCAGTTGATGGGAGGTGATTTCAAAGTTCTTGTCCCGAAGAACTAGACTAATGGCTCATTTGCTTGGGCCTCCTTTCAATCTCTAAAGGACCTCTTTTCTGCTCTAGCCCTAGCAGTGACAGGAACATGATTCATTCTCATCAAATACTCATAAAATAGCAGAGGCTTTGAATTCACAGCCATCTGCCGTCTGATGAACCCTAAGACTGGCTTGAGGTTTACAGAGTGCTTGGAACTCCCCATGTATATGGCTCCAACTTGATCTTTTTTAGATCTCACTTCTCCACTCCCACGCCTCACCTTTGACTACTAAGCTGTTGATTTCAGGGATAAGCAAGGAAATCAAACGGTGAAAGCATTGCTTTTGCATGGGTTCCTGGAAACACTGTCCACTCTGCTTTTAGAAGGACCTATCGATGCCCCGGAGAGTGATTTGGGGGATTTTATGAATGAGAGATGAACACCACAGAAGAATGAGGGTGAAAGAAAGATGGTCTGATATCTGTGCAAGTGGCTGCCACCATGGGCTTCTGCCTCAGACCTCCATGGCAGGGTCTAGGAATGGATTTGGGAATACTTGCCACATGTTAGATAGATCCAGGACTCCCCAGTGACTCCAGGGACTGAATCCAGAGATAGGAGTTTTGATGACAACTTCACCACTAAAAGGTGTGCCCTGAGGCAAGGTGCAAAGGTCTGTGTTCCCAAGGGTCAAATGGTAATGTAATGTGGGTAGCTGGGCTTCTCTGGGAGGCCTGGGAATGCCTTGCTGAAAACAGATGAGTAGAAGCCACACTCACGTAGGGCATCCATATTCTATAATTGTTTATTTAGTACTTACCCAGGAGAGATTGCTCTTTCATGTTCTAATTACTTCCTCATCAGCCGGGTATACACGGAGAGCCTAGACTTCCTTGTGAATTAGCTTTGTAGGTCACCAAATAGTAAGAGCTATGGTGGTTGACAGAATGGTGTGGAGGTGAAGGGTTACCTTTGAATGCCCACCACTCGGAGGGCATTCAAATATTTGAACAGGAAACATCAAAAAATGAGAAAATCCTCCTGTAATGTGTTAATCATTCTCTTTGGTTCTGTAGAATAAGTTAGTGTATTTTATTTTATTAAAAGTTTATTTATTTTGAGAGAGAGAGTGAGAGAGAGAGCACGGGGGAGGGGCAGAGAGAGAGAGAGGGAGAGAGAGAGAGAGAGGGAGAAAGAGAATCCCAAGCAGGCTCCATGCAGTCAGCACAGAGCCGACGCGGGGCTCGAACTCACGAACCATGAGAGCGTGACCTGAGCTGAAATCGAGAGTCGGACGCTTAACCTGCTGAGCCACCCAGGCGCCCCCTGAAGTGTATTTTAAATTGAAAAGTCAACGACTGTACAATCCTGTTAAGTGCTTGGGCGTGCCAGGCACCTGAGAATTTTGTGTGTAGGGTCTCCTTCAACTCTATGCTAAGATTTCCAATTTTGAAATGCAGCTTAAGCCCATGTATTTTTATTTGTTATTTTATTTTATTATTTTTTAAGCCCACGTATTTTTAGTAACCATATGCTTTGTACGTATCGTGTGCCACATACTTCCCATACATAAATGCTTCTAATTACCCCCAACAAACTTATGAGGAAGGTGTCAGTGTTCTGATTTGACAGATGAAGAAACTGGAAGACTGAGGCTCAGAGAAGTTATCACAATACTCAGGTTCACTCAGTGGTGGCTCTGAGATTTGAACCTAGGCTTTTTAGGTCTCAAACCTAACGCTGTTTTTATGGGTTTATTTTTTTGATAATTAGGGAGAGAGAATATATATGTAATTTATACTCACTTATGTATAATTGCCTAAATTATATGTTCCTAATTTTGGTAAGTTTGGGCACTTAAGTGAAATATGAGTATTTGCGTAGCATATCTGGAATGAGGAGGGAGTTGCAGGTGGATGGGTGAAGAGGAGGGGACAGTTTTGGGACAGTTGGGAAGAAGACACCCCGTGTCTAGGGTATCTTCCTATTGGAAGGTCTGATCTGGGAGGGGATACAGAGGCAGTGGAAAGAACTTCTTTCCCCTTCTTGGAGCTTGAGGGAAAGGAATGTAAGCCGCTGAGTTTACTTTGCCTGTTTTCACTGTAAACATGGTAATATAGTTGGGTCAGAAATGAAAATGAAGTTATGGTTAATAGATGGAGATTGGTTTTCTTTTATGGCTCATCACATGGGCTCTGACCTCGGTTCCCAAATAGAAGTCCCGGAGACATTTTAAGGGACAGCATCATTAATAATACAATAAGTTGATAGTTTTGAAGTAGGCAAGACTTCTGTGGACCGGCTAGCTAAAAATTAGCCCCATTGCTATGCATTGTTCAGAATTTAGGACAAGAATCAGCTAGATTTTTTATGTGTGGACAAGTGAATTAAATCCCACAATGAGATTACAAAGCACAGATTTTCCTACGCGCTAAGAAAAAATTTCCAGATATGTACATTATCTGCTCCTAATTGCACCAAAGAGAAGAAAAGCTGTTTGTATCCAAGAGATAGTCTTGCCATTGTGGCAGGGCCTTATGTCGTGTGTTTGGATATGACTATCTGGGGGAATGTTTAGAGGGAAGCTACAAAAATTCTTGAGCCACAAAATGCAGATCATAGAATGTAAGATGCAGTTTGCAAAAGTCTCTGGAAAGCACCCTGCAGAAAAACCTGCCTGTGGGTTCTCCTCCTGGCCTAGAATTTGGGCATGAGAGAATGAAGATGCCAGTGAAGGAGGCAGTATGTCTTTGTGACCTGGTTTTTAGGGGAGTCTCAGTGCAGGGAGCACTCACCTGCTGTATCAGAGTCTCTTCACCCTCAGGCCACCGTGGAATCTTGGGGGAGGGAGCGGGGGTGATACACAAGTCTTGGTTGATGCTAATGTGCAGAGAGCTGAGAAGCACTGTCATTTATTTTTGGGTTGGGAGTAGCTGACCGACTACTTTATAATGGCTTAGAGCCTGTGAAGGTTAATTTTGCAAAGGATGGTCTCTCTCCCCGAGGGCTGACGGCAGGACAGTGAACTGGCTGTGTGTTGACAGCTTTGGGCTGGACACGAAGAGGCATTTTGTACCGGTGAGGGCTGTGTAATTCTGAGCTGACTTCCCCTCTGAAGTCAGAGCAGTGGGCCCTTCATACCACCAGGGTCCTAGTTTATTACCTGTAAGGGAAAACATCAGTGAAGGCAACAAGAGGCCAGAGAGATGCATTGACCCTCATTCTGTGGTTCATTTGAGACTTCAGCCCATTTCATTTTGTACTAATCTTAGGGTTCTGGCTGCTTCTTGTAGAAGGACTGAAAATGGCAGGGCATGTGGGTGGCTCAGTTGGCTAAGCATCCGACTCTTGGTTTCGGCTCAGGTCACGATCTCTCATTTCATGGGTTCGATCCCCATGGCAGGCTTCGTGCTTGCAGTGCAGGGCCTGCTTGATATTCTCTCTTCCCCTCTCTCTGCCCCTCCCCCACTGTCTCTCTGTCTTTCTCTCAAAATAAATAAATAAACTTAGAAGAAAAAAAAGGACTGAAAATGGCATGGGGTCATTTTGTTCTCAGGGGCTTTGTAAGTAGGAAGATATAGTCCTGTTCCCTGAGAAGTTAAAGGTTCCTTATACTGAGACTTCTTTTCCCCCATGCCTTATTGAGCCCTTGGCTTTGGTGGCTTTGGAGCAGTTTTCAATTTTTGGCTGGCACTGTCCTTGAACTCCAGAAGCATACTTACCTCAAGAGCGTTTTCTTCTGTCCAGACGTTCCCTTTATTGGTCCTTCATACCCGACCAGAGGAGCCAATGTAAAGTGCACTCAGGGGCTCCACAACGTGAGCTCTACTCCAGAGTTTCTCCAAGTACCTTCTTACAAATTGTAGAACCCTCTACAACGAAGCCACACACATGTGTTACGTGCCTACTGCCCGACTGAGGCATAAGTGTGAGATGTAAGAACAAGGAAGTTCAAGAACCACCCCTCCTTCTGTCTGGTTTCAGTTTACCTTGGAAGATAAGCTGGTATCTTGAACATGAAACCAGACAAAGCAGGGGCAGATGAGCTGTGTGGACAGCTCACGTTCTGGGGGGCTCTCTCCTTGGGCGATGTGGCAGGGAGGCCTCCACAAAAGGAGAGATCTGACTTGGCTCCTGAAGAGTGACGAGGCTTCAGGACAGAAGTCTCAACCCTGATAGAGCAACTGATTCAGTCCGGGAGGCTCAAAATTACAGACGGGGGCCTGCCCCCACCTCGTGGCAATCTGGTCCCCGTGTCCAGGTACGGCCTCGGGGTGTGTAGTTTAAATTCCTGATGTGCAGCCGGCCAGGCTTGGGAACCTGTCACTGAGAAAGTCTGAACTGTAGTCCTAAAGTGAACGATTTCATTTTCTGCTGGCCACCAGCACCGTCATGATGGGAGAGACAGTAAACACGGTGCCTGTTCAGGAGCGAGACTCCAGAAATGCCTGCTGCTGCTTTGTGAGACGAAAACACTGAGCAATGATTGCTGTCATGTGTTGAATTGCTAATCTTTGTTTAGCAGGGGCTTCGTGCGCGCGATCTCTCGTGCATGTGATGTCTGGTTTCTACCACAGCCCTGTGCGCTACACTTGTTATTATTTTTACAGTTGAGGGTGTCGGGGCTGGTGAGCTTCAGTAGCTTGCTGAATGAGGGCGTCGCTCTGCTTTTAAGTGTGGGAGGGGAATCCCGATGCAGAAACACACCTTTTCCCCATCGCAGTCCTTGGTCTCTGTGTGGGAATTACCCCAATGGCTCAGTGGGAAGCAGAAGAGTCCTGGGACCTTGTAGGGGCAGGTGGTGGCCCTGAGTGGAAGCACCGTGGCAGCCAGGCCCACGCGTAACCTGGAGCTCTGCACGATGGCACGGGGGGGGCCGTGGACAAAAGGTGCCAGCTTTGTAGGGACACACAGCGGACATCAGCCCTGGCTGCTCTCTGTACCTGCCTCTGGGAGATGGGCCAGTGGCCCCCCTGCGGGGCTGTTAGCATGCAATGAATTGGTGTTGGTGATCAATAAGCCATGGCAGTGGCTGCCTCACTGCCCCTTATTTCCTGGTGTGTCTCATGTCCTTCCTTTCATTTCCCTTCGCAGGCCCTAATTACACGTTACAGGTCACAGCAGTAGCCTCTTAGCTTTTGCACACACCATTTTGCTCTGAATCTTAAGTCTACTCTTATGCTCCAAAACCTTCCACAGGTCCCCCGCTCACACCAAATTAAGTCCAAACTGCTCTGACCGCATTCAGAGCCCTCTCAGATTGCCTCCAGCCTTTCGCTGTCTCTAATCTTAGCTGTTATTACTTGCCACATTCCTGTTAGCTGAGGCTCTTGGCCAGATCCGTCACGAACCCACACGAAGGATGCTTGCTCTCTCCTGGCTTTGGAATGCCTTTCTCTGTCCTTCCGAATCCTGCCTAACCTCCCCACCTCAGGGCCCCCTGGGTGTTTTCTCCCTCACTTCTGTGTGAGGTTCCATTCTGCTTCTTTGTAAACCTGACTTCGTGGAGGGGAGCCCCCTGGAGGGCAGGATCCCGCTGCCTTCATTTCTGTATCACTGGCCCTTGGTAAGCATTCAGAAATGCTTGTTGAGACCAGTGACTGCCTCACAGTGTCCCTCTGCTTTCCAGGCTAACAAGGAGAACCCTTGGAGCTCCTGTAATAAGAAATTGATTGGAAAGTGCAAACTGTGGATGGTCATTGCCTCTGTTTTCCTAGGTCTCATTGTAGTGATCATCATAAGCTTATGTCTTATTGGAGGTAAGAGGACTTAAGTAGGACTAAGTTGATGCATTTTAAGAACTAATGTAATGTTTATGACTTACACTTGTTTCTGATATGAAAGATGTGCTGATTGCTGTTTCTTTATGATATGAATTTAAAACTGGTTTGGGATTTGGTATGAGTGGCAGCTATACATGGTTCTTTGTTTGCTTTATTTCATTTTTTTTTTTTTTTTTGTGGTTTGTTTTATAAGCTCTGAAAGAAGGGTGGAGACCAACATTTTACTTTAAACTCTGCCCACCGGATCTTGAAAATTTCTCAAGTGTTAATTTAAACACTAACTTATATTTGATTGTATCTCTGCATCTGCTGTTTGAATATTTTTCCTTATCATTTGTTTGGTAAAATAATTATTGTACTTCATCTGATATACCTGGGACATTATTATAATGATAAATAATGAATAGCCCATTTGAAAGCATCTTTAAAACTTCAACAGAACCATGAATGTATAAAATGTCATTAATTTATTTTGGAAATAACTGTTTATTATATTTGTATTATATGTGTTTACAAAACAAAACTTACATGGTGCTAACTATATCCTTTACATATATTATTTTAGTTATTATTTATTATGAAAATAATCCATATTCAGTTACCCATGAAGCCCATCTATATTATTAATATTTCATTATACTTTCTTCTATCCTTTTCTCGCATTTTTAAAATAATTTGAGATAAAGATTTTTTTTAATCATCTCGTGGCCTACCTTTAGGATTTTTAATGCCATGTCGAGACCATTTTGCCAATTCATTAGAAATTATTTGTGAGGGGTGCCTGGGTGGCTCAGTCAGTTGAGCATCTGACTTCAGCTTGGCTCATGATCTCATGGTTGGTGAGTTTCAGCCCCGCATCAGACTCTCTGCTGTCAGCACAGGGCTCACTTTGGATCTTCTGCCCCTCTCTCTGTCTACTCCTCCCCCACTCGTGCACTATCTCTGTCTCAAAAATCAGTAAACATTAAAAAGAAAATAAGTTATTTATGAACACTTTTTTAAAATGACTGTGTGTGATGTAGTCTTCCACACCATTTTAAAGTGTTTTTAAATAGTTGCTAATTTTTTATGATTATTGATATTAAGGTTTTCATGATGCATAAATATAGGACCCTCCAGTGGACAATCATTTCAGTTTTAAAATAGGAAAGAAGAAAATTGTTTTTATTTGTAAGTGGGGATGATTGCAGGGGCAGGGAGTTGGGATACTTCTTCTGGAGTTGGGATACTCTTGTATCCTGCAACTTTGCTGAATTCATGAATCAGTTCTAGCAGTTTTTTGGTGGAATCTTTTAGGTTTTCCACATAGAGTATCATGTCATCTGCGAAGGGTGAAAGTTTGACCTCCTCCTGGCCGATTTGGATGCCTTTTATTTCTTTGTGTTGCCTGATTGCTGAGGCTAAGACTTCCAATACTATGTTGAATAACAGTGGCGAGAGTGGACATCCCTGTCTTGTTCCTGACCTTAGGGGGAAAGCTCTCAGTTTTTCCCCATTGAGGATGATATTAGTGTTGGGTCATTCATATACGGCTTTTATGATGTCGAGGTATGCTCCTTCTATCCCTACTTTCTTGAGGGCTTTTATCAAGAAAGGATGCTGTATTTTGTCAAATGCTTTCTCTGCATCTGTTGAGAGGATCATATGGTTCTTGTCCTTTCTTTTATGGATGTGATGAGTCATGTTAATTGTTTTGTGGATATTGAACCAGCCCTGCATCCCAGGTATAAATCCCACTTGGTCGTGGTGAATAATTTTTTTAATGTATTGTTGGATCCGGTTGGCTAATATCTTGTTGAGGATTTTTGCATCCATGTAAGTTGGGGAAATTGGTCTATAGTTCTCCTTTTTAGTGGGGTCTCTGTCTGGTTTTGGAATCAAGGTAATACTGGCCTCAAAGAAAGAATGTGGAAGTTTTCCTTCCATTTCTATTTTTTGGAACAGTTTGAAGAGAATAGGTGTTAACTCTTCCTTAAATGTTTGGTAGAATTCCCCTGGAAAGCCATCTGGTCCTGGACTCTTGTTTTTGGGGAGATTTTTGGAGTTGGGATACTCTTGAGGGTGATCTGGTCTCCACAAGGATTTGGGTTGAGTTGGGTTCTTCTTAGTAAACCCAGTCTTGGGTGAGAGCAAGACTGAGGATCCCCTGAGTCTCTCCAGAAGGCATCCTGGGATTTTCTTCAGGAACTCCACTTGCCCTTCACCTCATGTTCCTCCTCCCGACCTCCTCCTCTCCTGTCTCAAGGGTTTAAAGTCCCTGAAGGAATAGGAAAGCTGAAAGATATATGCCAACCTCCAGCATGTTTCTCAGGCAGGCACCATGTTTGCTTAGTTACTTACGGCACAGTTGAGGTGGGATGGGTGATCCTTGGAGGCCATGGGCTGGTTTTGGGGTAGGTGCTACACCCCTTCCATCATGCTGAGGACAGCAGTTTTGGGGTGGGCCTTCATATGCCCTCTTCCCATCAACTCCCACATGTGGATGTTGAAACTGAGGTTGAGCCATGCAGCCTTGTCCCATCACAATTAAGTGGTGCTATCCTGAATGTTGGCTGATTTGTCTCTTGGCATCTGGGGCCTCTAACAAAGGATGATGCTTCAGGTCCACTTGGTTTAATATTCAGGATTCTAAAGCACAAGACCCAAGAGCTGTCTTCCATTCTCAAAAATCATCCAACCTCTTCAACTCACAAACAGCGATCTGCAGAGGCAGGGGTTGCATTTCCCTCCACAGTTTCTCAGGGGACACGTGAGTTCATAGGATAATATTCAGGGAGGAGCTCTATACTCTGTGTAGTGCAAGCTTCATTTTCAGTGTGGTTGTAAAATCGTCTTTAAAAATGTTAATGCTGTAGAGAGATTTGCAAACTTTCACATTTTTTAAATCAGAGCCCTACTTTTACTTTACTTGGCACCTCAGCCCTCAGGGGTTTGGGCCTTTGGGGAGAGTCATGATAGGTGGCGGTGGGAGTTTGCAATAGGGAAAAGGGGCAGGGACAGGGCTCCCTCCATGATGGCCCCGGCCTCACCCAGAGCGAGCTCTGTAGGTACTTCTGGGATGACAGTATTAAGAATTGGTCATTGCCTAATTGCCAAGCCCCAGCAAGAGAATCAAATTCATAGAACTTCTGGGCTCTGTGTGGAAAATACTGCCACCTGGAAAAGCACAGTGTTAGCAGAGTCAAGGGCTGCACATATGGCTGTCTGGCTTCATTAAGAAGTGAGGTTCCTCAGGGGCCCCTGGGTGGCTCAGTTGAATGAGCATCAGACTCTTGGTTTCAGCTCCGGTCACAATCTCGTGGTTCATGATCTCATGGTTCTCGAGATCGAGCCCCGTGTGGGGCTCTGTTGCTGACAGCACTGAGCCTGCTTGGGGATTCTCTCTCCCTCTCTCTCTGCCCCTTCCCCTGCTCTCTCTCTGTCTCTCTCAAAGTAAATAAATACACATTAAAAGCTTTTTTGGAAAAAAAAAAAAAAAAAAAAAGCGAGGTTCCTCCTGAGCTGCTTTTGCCCTTTTTTTGCCTCCTTCTTCCCTTTCTCCTGCTCCTCAGTGTCCTGTCTCAGGGCTCCGTAGTACACAGACTGAGGCTCAGAGGCAGAGGTGTTAATGACTGTGGAGCCGGAGGGGACACAGAAGTGGACACGAAGCAGGTCCCGCGATGGAAGGGGTAACTACCTGAGGAGGGCACAGTGGGGTACCCACGGAGAGGTGTCCACTGTGGAGGTGTACCTTGTCGCTAACGTTGTTAAGAATGACCATCAACTATGGTCTGTTTTGTTATTGTTAATTTTCTGCAGGTTGTGCACCCTTTACTGCCTGCCCCTCGGGTGGGCTGCCCAGCCACTTTGCCTTTGCCCTGCCATTGAAGTGGTGGCAAATTCAGGGTCATGGCTCTGCTTATAGCACTGAGCCGGGGCTGCCCACACACTGTGCAGGAGAGGCTAGCACTCTGCCAGGCTTATGGTAAACAGTGAAATCTTTTTAAGTGGCCGCGTTTGGGAGCAGAGCCCAGGGAATTGTGTTGTGTCTGGAGGCTTGGTTTTGTCTTAGCTCTTGAGGGAAGAGATAATGATGGATTCTTTTCTTCTCTCTAAAGAATTGTAAGTTCCTTGATATAAATGGTAAAGGGTGGGGGGGGGAGGCTCCCCCCCCCCCCCCCCCCCCCCCGGCCCCGGCTCAAAGTCATCTTCTTTCTGGATAATTTGGAGGATAATTTAAGCACCCTCCAGGGTTCTCTTTGATTTGCCCCAGCCAGGGAGGGGAGAGACCTGAGGAACACCCTACGAATGACACTCTGGGTTGGGCAAAGTATTTTAAATGTTACAAAAGCCAAACTGTGACAGGTAGGTGGACACTTGGAAATATACTTTAAAGGTGATCAGATTTAACACTGTGGGGACCCTTATGTGATATCCTCCAGCATCACGGATTTCTGCCTGACTTCTTTGTTCTCTTTACATACAGGCTTTTCCGTGAGTAGGAATGCTGTGGTTCCAAGATACTAGCTCAACCTGACCTGAACAAATTATGCATTTTCTCCAAGCTTCGATGTCTTCATCTTAAAATGAAAACATTTGGGGTGCCTGGGTGGCTCAGTCGGTTAAGTGTCTGACTTTGGCTCATGACCTCACAATTCTTGAGTTCAAGCCCTGCGTCAGGCTCTGTGAGACGGCTCAGAGCCTGGAGCCTGCTTCGGATTCTGTGTCTCCTCCCTCTCTGTCCCCTCTCCTGTTGGCTCTCTCTCTCTCTCTCTCTCTCAAAAATAAATAAACATTAAAAAAATTTTTTTAATGAAAACATTAGTATTTAACTCATAAGGTTGGTTTGAGAATTACATGAGAATTACATCCACCGAGGCATAGCCGAGTGTCTGTACATGATGCTTAGTATATAGTAGCCATTCTTCCTGTTGTCCAGGCTTGATGTCTTGAAACTGTTTTTGATCTCTTCTTCTCTCCTATATCTAGGTAATTGTCAAAGATGTAAGCAGAGACTTCAGCAGAAGTGGCGTGTGTTGAATGTTTTGTTGAATGAATTGTTTTGCCTTTGAGTTGGGTATAAGAGCCACATTTTACGCTGTCGCAATGTGTCAGCAGACAGGTTGCACAGGGCAGTGCTCCCCGGTGCAGGCTGACTCATGGGAAAATCCTAGACAGACAGCATTGGCAAGTTATAAACCAGCAAGGCCTTTGGGGGCAGGAACTTAGTAGCAAATCTGTAGGCCCAGTGCCTTGAAGTTTCTTTGTGTTTTCACCTCTTTCTCTTTCCCTCAAATCTCATATGTTTCTCCACCTTCCCAACACCAACCGCTTCACTTATGCTCTCCATGGGATCCTCTCCAGCTTCTCCTAACCCATGGATCTCTAGATAGCTCCATGTCTGGCTATCCTCTCCAGCTTCTCCTAACCCATGGATCTCTAGATAGCTCCATGTCTGGTTTTCTCAACCTGAGCCTCTTCAAATGTGTTGGCATCGTCTGTCTTTCAAAATTTTCTTCCCTCAGAATCTTGCGTCTTCGTTTTAGGCTTTTTTTTCTCTTTCTCTTTTTTCACTGGCAGACTTCTAGAAATAGGGGTCTGCATTTGGATCTTGCCTCCTGATTGCTCCTAACCCATTGGTTCCAGGTCGTTCTTCCCAAGGTTACCCGTAATTGCTTGATCATGAAACCCAGTGGCCTTTCCCTCATCTCTGCCCTATTTGTAGCCTATTTGAGTGCGTTGTGCTCTTGTGGGTCTACAGAACTCCTGGGCCTCATGTCTCCTGCTGTTTCTGCCTTTGGCCTCCACATGTGATACTTGAGGCTTGTCTTCAACCTTGTTACTTTTCACACTTTGCATCTTTTCCCTTGAGGAACTCATTTACTCCCAAGGCGGCAGCCACCCCTCTTGGAGCTGACTCCTAGATCTGCATCCACACTCTTTTCCTGAATTTGAGTCATACTCTTGGCTGGAAAGATCTCCGCCTGATTGTCTCCATCATTATACGAAACTACTATTCGTTTGTGTTCCCTTCCCCCGTTAGCGCCCTCTATGGTTTCATGAGACCCTGTTTATTCCAGCTCTGCTACCATCCATTTGTGCAACTTCAGGCAAATTCTTCAACCTCCTTAGTCTCAGTTTCCACATTTGTAAGATCTAAATGATTTCTGAATCTGAGTCTATAAGTGGATCCTGATACTATTGCTTACTAGCTCAACCTGACCTGAACAAATTATGGATTTTCTCTAAGCTTCAATGTCTTCCTTTAAAAAATTTTTTTAATACTTACTCATTTTTGAGAGACAGAGCATGAGCGGGGGAGGGGCAGAGAGAGAGGGAGACACAGAATCCGAGGCAGGCCCCAGGCCCTGAGCTGTCAGCACAGAGCCCGACGCGGGGCTTGAACTCACGGGCTGTGAGATCAAGACCTGAGCTGAAGGCAGATGCTCAACCGACTGAGCCACCCAGGCGCCCCCAGTGTCTTCATTTTAAAATGAAAACATTAGGGGCGCCTGGGTGGCTCAGTCAGTTAAGTGTCCAACTCTTGATTTTCAACTCAGGTCAATGATCTCACAGTTCGTGGGATTGAACCTCACATCAGGCTCTGGGGTTGACAGGGCGAAGTCTGCTTGGGATTCTCTCTGCGCCTTCCCCATTCGCGTGCATGCTTTGTCTCTCTCTCTCTCTCTCTCTCTCAAAAGAAATAAAAACTTTAAAAAAAAAATAAAATGAAAACATTAATATTTCACTCATAGGGTCGATTTGAGAATTACATGAGAATTAAAGCTGCAAGTGTGCAGCTGAGTGTCTGTAGGTAATGGGTAGTACAGTAGCTATTTTTCCTGTTGTCCAGGCTTGACGTCTTGGAACTGTTTTTTGATCTCTTCGTCTCTGCTGTGTCCAGGGAGTAGTCAAATCTTTTTTTTTTTTAATTTTTTTTTTTAATGTTTTATTTATTTTTGAGACAGGGAGAGACAGAGCACGAACAGGGGAGGGTCAGAGAGAGGGAGACACAGAATCCGAAGCAGGCTTCAGGCTCCGAGCTGTCAGCACAGAGCCCGACGCGGGGCTCGAACTCACGGACCGCGAGATCATGACCTGAGCCGAAGTCGGCCGCTTAACTGACTGAGCCACCCAGGCGCCCCAAAGGGAGTAGTCAAATCTTATCCAGTCTCATCCAGTCATTCCTTGGCAGTGCCTTGATAATGCACTGGCAAGTGCCTTTATCAGTGACTGTCCACTTCCTGCAGGCTGCTGCGGTGGGTCCTTTGTATGTGTTGATTCCCATCTTTCCCATTTCCCACAGTGGAGCGGTTGATATTTCTGCTGAGAAAACAGCTTCAGAGATTTACGTGACTGACTCGGGTCTCATGACTAATAAATATTGGCCAACACCAAGGTTCAAACTAAGTCTGGTTACCATTAAACCCGGCTCCGTCTCCTCCATCTCAGGCTTTCTCCTTCCCTCCCTCCTTCCTTCCGAGTTCCACTGCTTGCAGTCAAAATCAGTCTCTCCCAATCTTGTGTCTAGTGGCCTGTCTGCCTCAGCCCTCCCAGTTCCCTTTCTTCCCATCCATCATCAGATTTTCCTCCACTTCTTCCCGGGAGACGTTTAACAACCTCCATCATCTCCTGAAGACATCTGGCGTTTAGGGCCTCCCTCTGAAGCCTCATTTCTTATATTCCAGACAAAGAGCTGTTTTGTGTATCTCCAGCATTCTTTGTATGTTTTGAGACCTTTTTTGAAGTTTATTTATTTATTTTGAGAGAGACAGAGACAGTGTGAGTAGGGGAGGGGCAGAGAGAGAGGGAGAAAGAGAAAATCCCAAGCAGGCTCCGCACCGTCAAGTGCACAGCCTGATGTGGTTCTCGAACTCACCAAACCGACCTGAGCTGAAACTGAGAGTTGGACGCTTAACGGACGGAGCCACCCAGGTGTCCTTATTTTGTGATTTTTTTTTTTTTTTTAAAACACTTTTCCTCTGTCCAGATGAAGTCTCATTAGTGGCATAAAAACTCTCCTGACTGGATAAGTCCATTGTTAGTATTGTTATTTTGACAGACACAACTATTTTAGCCAGGTGTTGATACAGATTCATTATTTGGATCATATAAGTGTATGTCATTGGAGCTGCGATTAGAGACCTCTTTTGGTGTCTCTTCTTAAGAGTCTTTGAATTCAGCAGTTGTGTGAATCCTGAATTCATTTTCTGGCTTTCCCTGGTCCTTTCCAGGGCAGTGATATCTGCTATGGAAACGTAACCTGGTGGTTGTGGAGATCAAAGGTACCCATCACAGCATTATTACAGCAGAAAGTGAAAATGCTAAAAATCTGATGTAAGGAAATGGTGAGCCAATTATGAACATTATGCAGCCATTAGAATAGTCTTTGTCAGGAATTCCAGACACCAGGGAAAACAGCTTTTGTTACATTAACAACAACAACAACTAACAACAGAATCAAGACAAATAAGCAATAGTCTTCTCATGGAGACTTAAAATATGTAATATAAAATACGGGGGGGAAGGTGCCTGGGTGGCTCTCAGTTGGTTGAGCTTCTGACTTTGGCTCAGGTCATGATCTCAAAGCTCTTGGGTTCGTACCCCATGTCGGGCTCTGTGCTGACAGCTCAGAGCCTGGAACCTGCTTCGGATTCTGTGTCTTCCTCTCTCTCTGCCCCTCCTCTTCTCACGCTGTCTCTCTTTCTAGCTCAAAAATAAATAAACATTAAAAAAATGTTTTTTAAATAAAATATGGGGGGGAAGAGTTGTTGATTAAGGAGTTATTTGTAATTTTTTTCTTGTTTTGCTACAATTTCCTGTACTTGGCAAGTTTGCAGCGATGAAGGCATAACTTTATTGTCAGACAAATGAATGTAATGACTTACAACAAACAAGGGTGCAGAGATAATTCCTTGTGTTGGGGACCCTCAAGATGACGCCTAGATCCAATGATTTGCCGGGAGAACCCATGGGACTCAGCATACAGTCATAGAGATGATTATGACTTATCATGGCAAAATGGTATAAAGCAAAATCCAGAGGAAACTAGGCACAAACCTCAGGACAGACACACTTACATGCTCTAGCAATGAGCTGTAACAACGCACGTGAAATGTTGTCTACCCGGGAAGCTCATTAGAGGCTCCAGTGCCCAGCGTTTTTATTGGGGTTGTTCCCATAGGCAGCCTTTGCCTGGTACCTACCAAAATTCTAGATGCCCAGAAGGAAAGGAGGTGTCCAGCATAAGCCACGCTGTTTGTACCAACCGTTTGAGGCACGGTGAGCCCCTCTTCAGAGGGAAAGGTGGGAACCCTCCCCAAATCCAGGTTCCCAGAGGCCAGTGAGGGGCCAGCGTGAGCAGGCCTTTCTCAGCTGGTCATCTCGGGCCATGTGATCTCTTTTCTGCACATTCCCTCGTTCCTTGTGCCTCCCGTTTCCTCAACTCCGTCAGGGAGTAAATATCAGGATTCTTACTTCTTCTCACCGGCCCTTCCATCATACACTGATGGCCTTTTCGGAGTCCAGTAAAAGAGGCCACTTCTGTTATGTCTGCACTTTGGGATCTGAGAGGACGGTCTGAGGCAGCACGGACACACATTTCTACCACCCACGCCTTTCTCAGGGCCAGAGGGGTGGTTCCTTCGTGGGCCTGGTGGTGAGGCCCACGCGAAGCCCGGGGAGCAGAGGCAGCACCATGAGTGACAGCTTCTAGCTCCTGGCGCCTGGCTTTGTGTGTTTTTCCTTTGGCTTTAACTGCTTCAAAATCAATTAGCTCACCGTCATTAGAGCGCAGGCAGCCACACGTTTGGCCAGGATGCAAGGCCCTGGGGCTCTGAGTACACTTTGGCTTCCCTTCTACAAACAGAATGCGTCGACCTTTCTCTTGGGTGGGACAGACTGCAGAGTGATGACTTCGTGCCCACCTTTTGTCGTCCTGGATGATGTCAAGACCCGGCTCGTGTCTAGTCCCCGCGCTGTTCTGGTCCGTGATGTGATGTCCCTTTCTCAGCATGGTCCTTGACAGCCCAGAATGGAGGGGACTCACTAAAGTTCCTTGGTGCCAATCCCTGCCCCCCATCACCCACCGTTTACCCCGCAGACCCCCTTCCAGCACCTGCCTGGACACCCACGTACATACCTAAGGCTGCAGGTTCAGTTTAACAAAGGAATTCATTTTCTTCCCACTCACCCCCACCGGCTTTGCCCCGTTTGTATTCGATGGAATCTGAGACCTCTTCTGCTGTAAAACACACAAACAAAATTTTTGTCATAATGGAGGCAAGTCCCCTCCATTTGAGATTTTGATATTACCAAGAAGACACAGCACTTCTGCTTGTGCCTGCTTACGGTGTCTGGGCTTTATCCTTGATGAATGCTCCTGGCTTTCTGCAGTGGCCGGTGGAACAATTTATTATGTTAAGCTTGTGTTAACTTTTACTTTTTAATCCCCGCCCTCTTTAGCAACTTACATCGATGAAGATGAAAACGAAATACTTGAATTATCATCAAATAAAACATTCTTGGTCGAGCTAAAGATTCCAGAGGACTGTGTTACTGAGGAGGAGTTGCCTCACCAGCTCAGGAAAAGGGTAATTATATCTTAAGCATTATTTACAGAGTCCTTAGCATTAGAATGTGGGTTCTTGGAGAAAAGCTGGCATTGGGCTCTCAAGTAAGTAGCTTCAGGCTTGGATTCTTTGTCTGGGTTTTGGCAGAAACTGATGCTTAGAAATGGGTTTTCTGTAGTGTAAAGCCCGACAGAAGAGCTCTGGTCTCCAGGAAATGCATCCTGGAGGACAGTGTTCCGTTTCCTCACTCTGGTCTTACATTTGATTCAACCTGTAGTGTCACTGAGGGTCTGTGATGTGCTAGACAGCTTGCCAAGTGTCAGAGCCATAAGGTCTGTGCCCTCAGTGGGGGCTCACAGTCCAAGAAGAGGAAGCAATTCAATAGTTCTAAAACAGGGCGATATGTTCTATCGTGGAGATGCATATAGAATATTTTAAAGGCACAAAGGAGGGGCCTCTAAACTACCTGAGGTGAGGATGAAGGCTTGGAGGGCCTCTTGGAGGAGGTGATACTCGGGATGAGTCTTGAAATATGAGGCAGGAGTGTTCTAGATAAAAGAGCGGAGAACACTGCACAGCAGCGTGTGGTGGGGATTTGCAGAGGTGAGGTGTGGTTTTCCTATTCTTTGGCAAGGCACCGGGGAAAAAGTTTTTTCTTCCCTCAAAGTATCCAAAATTTATTTTGTTTTGTATCTATTCACAGATCTTACAAATTGAATTACTATGTACGTATTGATTTTCAGTGTCTTTTGAAACCATAAGAGAAGTAGGATTTTTTTTAACTTGTTTGATTTTTGATTTTTTTAAATTTACATCCAAGTTAGGTAGCGTCTAGTGCTACAATGATTTCAGGAGTAAATTCCTTAGTGCCCCTTACCCATTTATCCCATCCCCCCTCCCACAACCCCTCCAGTAACCCTCAGTTGGTTCTCCATATTTATGAGTCTCTTCTGTTTTGTCCCCCTCCCTGTTTTTATATTCTTTTTGTTTCCCTTCCCTTATGTTCATCTGTTTTGTCTCTGAAAGTCCTCATATGAGTGAAGTCATATGATTTTTGTCTTTCTCTAATTTCACTTAGCATATTACCCTCTAGTTCCAACCACGTTGTTGCAAATGTCAAGATTTCATTCTTTTTGATTGCTGAGTAATACTCCATTGTATGTATGTATGTGTATATATATATATACACACGCCATATATATATATATATATATATATATATATATACATGCCATATATATATACACACACCACATCTTCTTTATCCATTCATCCATCGATGGACATGTGGACTCTTCCCATACTTTGGCTATTGTTGATAGAGCTGCTATAAACACAGGGGTACATGTGTCCCTTCAAAACAGCACACCTGTATCCCGTGGATAAATGCCTAGTAGTGCAATTGCTGGGTCATAAGGTAGTTCTATTTTTAATTTTTTGAGGAGCCTCCATACTGTTTTCCAGAGTGGCTGCACCAGCTTGCAGTCCCAGGCGCTGAAAATTTTTAACGTTCGCTGACATGGTCAGCCTTTCATTTGAGCCCTTGTATGTGGTGATGGAGAAACACTGGAGGGTTGGTTGGGTTCACAGCCAGACCCAGGAAAGTATAGGCTAAGAGAATCTAAGCAAGACCAGCCTGCCACGCATTATGTGCTTATCTGCAGTTGATAGGTTGAATGGTGTGAGTCACCCTCCTTTGGTTTCCCTTTGATTCCTAGGAAGGCTCCCACAGGAGGAGATTCTTTCTTGTTCACCCCCGAGTTCGTTTCTGGGTACTGAGGTGCATGATATTTGATTGCGCCTTCGGTCACAGGAGTTTGTGCTCTGGGATGATTATCTGGGCTTCTCTTCTTCCTTCTTTCCCTTGTTTAAATCTTACCTGCAAGCCCCCTTCCCTCCTTTTCTTCCACCTGATTCCAGAGCAAGTGGCCGTGTGAATAGCCTCCTGCCTTTTTCCTCTTGATTGTTTTTTTCATCAAGAGGTTTTGCATTTGCAGAGCAGAAATGAAATGATTCAGCATCTGCACATATCACGTGTTACAGACTGAATTCTTGATGTCAAAGGGAAATGGATGTTAATCATTCACCTTAGAGCCATATCTCTGGCACAGAGCCGGACATGAGCAGATTCTGCAGGTATTTTTAGCTCATCACTGTGTAGTGCCAGAAGAACAGGGACTGGTGTGATCCCTGGGGCAAGTTTACAGGCTAGTTTGAGCTGGTTCCTTCTGGGATCAGTGGAAATCATTACACATTCCCTGTATACCCACAGGTGCATATGAGATGCGTATAAACAACTCCGTAAAACATTAAAACAAGCTTTTTTTAATGTTTAATTTTGAGAGAGAGAGAGAGCGTGAGCAGGGGAAGGACAGAGAGAGGGAAACAGAATGTGAAGCAGGCCCCAGGCTCTGACCTGTCAGCACAACAGCAGGGCTCAAACTCAAGAACCAGAAGATCATGACCTGAGCCGAAGTCAGACGCTTTACCTACTGAGCCACCCAGGCACCATCTCTGTAAAACATTTTTTTAAAAAAGAGCTATCTGGTTTGCAAGATGATACAAGTTAAGGCATAGTGAAGTGAAAAAGCTACTGCCTTCTGGTGTCCCAACCAAATATGTTCAGGAATAAAAGTGAGCAACTTATAGATATTAGTCTTTTTTTTTTTTTTTTTTTTGAGAAAGAGAGAGGGTACACCAGCCGGGGAGGAAGAGAAAGAATCTTAAGCAGGCTCCATGCACCCAGCACCGGGGAGCCTGATGTGAGTTTCATTGTGGGGTTTGACGTGGGGCTCGATCTCAAAACCATGAGATGATGACCTGAGCTGCAATCAAGAGTTGGACACTTACCTGACTGAGCCACCCAGCTGCCCCATGAGATATTAGTCTTACTGTTAGGTCAAGAACTCCTTTCTTTCATTCACTCAGGCCAACTTCTGGAAGTTTCCAGATACGGAAGGTAAATGAGAATGAACAGTGGAACACCATGTCCTTGCTTTTGCTTTATTGTCTTGCTTCTCTAAACAATTTTCCTAGCCTCTCGCTTATCCTACTGCCAGAGTTTTCTTGTCTTGCAGGTGGGGCCCTGATTCTGCTTACGCCAACCTGTTAGGTGCATGTCGTGTTAACCCTGGCCTGTGTGCTTGATGCAGGAGTTAACAGTGGCTTCTCCAGTAACACAGGGAAGCTGTCTCCCTGGTCCCGAATTAGCGACTCTGCCCAACTCTGGTAGCTCACTGGGTGCCTCGCTCAAGGTGCACCCAGCCTCGTAGGCACAGCGTGGGACACCAGAGCAAGGGGTGAGAGGTCCCTCATTTCACTTCTTTAGGCCAAAGTAATGTGGTTAACGGCTCCCAGATATGTGAACATGTCCTAATGACAGCAGGGGACCGTGTCACCAAAAAGAATCAGAATCATAGAGTGGACACTAAAAGGGATCTGATATACCATTTCAGCTCTTAACATAAAATTTTAGCTTAAACTTTTTTTCTGAGAGGGGCCCCTGAGTGGCTCAGTCGGTTAAGTGTCTGATTCTTGGTTTTGGCTCAGGTCATGGTCTCACGGTTGTGAGTTCAAGCCCTGCATGGGGCTATGCACTGACGGCAAGGAGCCCTACTTGGGATTCTCTCTTTCCCTACCTCTCTGCCCCTCCCCTCTCTTTCTCAAAAATAAACATTTAAAAGTAAATAAATAAAGGGTGCTTGGGTGGCTCAGTTTGTTGAGCATCCATCTGCAGCTCAGGTCATGATCTCACAGTTGGTGAGTTCGAGCCCCACGTTGGGCTCTGTGCTGACAGCTCAGAGCCTGGAGCTTGCTTTGAATTCTGTGTCTCCCTCTCTCTCTGCCCCTCCCCCACTCATGTGCATGCTCTCTCTGTCAAAAATGGATAAACATTTTAAAAAATAAATGAATAAATAAATAAATGACATTTTTTCTGAGAGTCTACTATATGCAAAATACTACTAGGCCCTAAGGATTAAAAAGGAAGAGGAGAGAAGAAACAGAGAAGGCTGGAAGGACATAATCTCTTCCATAATACGTGTGTGTGTGTTTGTGTGTATGTAAGGAAGTGCGTGGAAAGAACACCATCGTTAGCATTCCCCCCCCCACCCTTTTCCTCCTCCTCTTTCTCCTCCTTCTCCTCCTCCTCTTCCTCCTTCCTGTTGTTCTGCACAACCCTGTGAGAGCCACCTTCTTACTTCTTGCATGGGCCTGTTGGCAGCTTTCTTTTCTCTGAGGCTCAACAACTGTAAGATGACCTAGTCATTTTTTTCTGAAGTTCTTATCACTTTATGCTTCTTTCCTCCTTGGTATTTAGGACACTTTCCTTCTTGCTTCATCCTCACTGGGTAGTGTGGTAACATGTGAGGAGGAGGGATTTAGTGTCTGTAACACCTAGGACTGGATTCTTTGTGAGCAGAGTGGCCTTGGGCAGGTTTCATGACCTTTCCGAAAGCTGTGTCCTTTATTAACGAAAGGGGACGAGGTAGTAATGCCTCTTATGTCAGGTTCTTGTAAAGATCACAGCAAAAGTGTCAAGATTGGAGGCATACAAACTGTAGGTGCTCTGATCCCCCCGCTCCACCTTCAGGAGATTGAATGGGCACAAGGTGAATTCAGTGGGCACGTTTGTGGAAATGTAAGCGCCTGGAGATTCTGTTGGGAAGTAGGTGGGAGACAAAACGAGCGGAGCTCCCCTCAGGGCACTGCTTTTAGGCTAGGATTCCTATCTCTGAAATGTGTGGAAAAGGCTAATCAAAGGCTTGGAGAAGGTATTTGTAATGTAACACCAGCTAGCGTCTAGACTATAACACCAAACATTCCAGATACAGAAGTTGCGGATACCGCCAAGGAACAGGAAACCCAAGAGAAAGACAGGAAACTGATAATAATTCAAAGGTGAGAAATCCCAGAGTTCGTAAACACACACGAAAAGATTCTCAAATCCCACTAGTAAAAATGCATATGGAAAACCATTTTGTACCCCTTAGATTGGCAATAATTAAAACCCCCCCCAAAACCTGGTAACGCTAAGTGCCAGCAAGGCCGCCGGAAATGTAACACACTTGCTGGGATGGAGAGCAGTGTAGCAACATTTAGGTGGGCTGGAGACGCATCCCCTCTTGGACCCAGTGATTCCATTGCTCTGCACAGACTCAAGGGAAACTTTTACATGTACAAGAAGAGAGGCGCAGAAATGTTCAAGGGTGATTGCTTGGGCATGGTTTGTGATAAGAGGAGATTCGTGCCAACAGTGCACGTGGCCATCATAAGGGAATGGAAGGGTTGGTGTGACCATTCAGTGACCATTCAGTCAGTGGTGACTCCGCAGGAGTAAGGAGTTAGTGTGAATGACCTCCGTCTCTACGTACCATCATGGGGAGTTATCAAATGTAATTTGGAGTGAAAAAAAGAAGAACGTGTAGACTATGGCACCTTTTATTTGCATAAAAACACAAAGTAATTATGAATTGTTATGTTACGCAAGGAATTATTACATTTGGAAAAACATGGCATGAAAAGGATATGCGCCGACTTGCAGACAATGATTCGTACTGGGGAAGGGAGGGAGGAAAAATAGTGTGTAGGAGGCGGTTTAGCTTTGTTTTGTTTTTGAAATAAAGGGCTGAACTAAGTACAGTAAAATGTGAAGTCACGAAACCTGGGTACTGGGAGCACAGCTGCCATTTTTTGTGTGTGATTGCAGTATTTCATGCATAAAACGAGGACTCTGTATCTTTGCAATTAGAGGCCAGCTCCATTTGGTCCCATTACTCAGGGGAAGGTGCTATTCCTGTGGCTTCCGTGGCTGTTTCTCCTCACAGTAAATCTCTGCGGAAAGGAGAGAAGAAGCCCTCGTCCAGTGGTGTGCCAGGCCCCGGGTGGCCTGTTCTGCCACCTTCCCAGCCCCTGCCGTGTTGTCTCCTGCCCGGGGTCTTGGGGTTTGTTGGGCTCTGGCTGCAGACCACTCCCAGCGTGAAGGCTACAGGGGTCAGCACAACACGTAAGAGATGTTGAAAGTCCCAGCCTGGTCACTTGCTCCTTTTAAATGAGTGTTAGCTTGAGTTTCAGTTGGGGTAGGCCCACACCTTCCTGTTTCTCGGTCTGGGGCCTCTGGATAAGTGAAATCCTACCTAGTGTGGAATCTCTGTCTATGAGGGTTTTGCTTTGTCAGGTGATACAGACGCAATATGATCCATCTGTAACGCGTGTGGTTGTTTTCCTTGTTCCTATTTTTTTTTAGCTCACAGATGTGTACAGTTCATCCCCGTCTCTGAGTCGTTACTTTACTTCGGTGGAAGTTATGGACTTCAGGTAAGAATGTGAAGCATGCCACGTTGCTCTTTCTCTGGAAAGCAACCCCCATCACCATTTGTCTAGAAGGACTTCCTGAGTGTCAAAGCACAAAAGGAACTGATGATGGGATGTGATGGCTTTGGCTTTGGAAGGGTCTTTGGAAACCTACTAGCTCAACTCCCTGATTTTACAAAGGAGTGAAGTGAAGCCCTGATTAATTATATGACTCAACAGGGTCACATGGAAGAGAGGAGAAGCCACTCCCAGGTAAACCATTCCTGCAGATGCTCCAATAAGCTAGGGGTAGGAATAGAAATAGATCTCAGATAGTGACCTGATGTAAATGGTATAATCCAGATACTAGCTTTTGCTTTTGAGGAACACAAGGAATACAGGAGTCCATGCTCCTTATACAATATTAAAAATATAAAGACATCTCATACAGGGAAAGTCTACCATTTCCTTCCACCCCACCTACTACCCCTGGATATTGCATGTTCTAGTCAATTCCATACATATGGTATGTTCTGCTCCCTTCTACTCAATGGGCTGCCATCAACAGTTTGGTGTGATTTCTTCTATTCATGTACTTACAATATATACTTTATATATTATACATGTATAGTAAATACATGCATATATATAGTTTTTTTTATATATCTCTTAGTCCTAAATATTTTTGTCTCTATCTATAGAACCTAGATAAAAAGTGTATGTGTGTAGGGGTGTCACTTGATTATTTTTTTGTATTGGTAGGAGAAGATTTAGATGACAAAGCTTTCTTATCCACTATTCTTAAGATATCTCTGGAATGTGACCATCACAGATAGTATTATCTTAAAAAAGAGATAGTATTATATTGGGATTCCTGCTTCTCAAACTATAAATTTCCCAAACCATAATCTTAGTACAGGGGGGGAAGCATTAGTACAGGGGGAAAGCTACCCAGGTGATAGAACCACGGGATAGGGCCAAAAGGGACCTGAAGTCTGAAACTGCATACAGTGGCGGGTTGCCTTGACAGCTCCATCCCTCTTTCTTTATGGACCCCCCACTGTGCATATCACCTTATGGTTACATTGCTCGTTTTAATCACAAATTACTGGTATTAAAATGCTGATAAAAAAGCCCAACACATTTTCCTGTATATACTAGCCCCGACTTGCAATTTAAAGACAGAGCTGAGAAAGGAAAGACACTCAGCCTGGAGGGTCTTTCTGAGAATCCAGCCCCCATATTATGGGTTTAGAGGAGGTGGGGCTGCATAATGGGCTGGGGTAGACATTGGGGGGAACAAAACAAAAACATTAGAAGGTTGAACCAAATGTGGCTAGAAATCTGAAGATTAAATGTTAGAGAATTTGTTTTTACGAGTTATTTGAAAGAAAAATCTAAGACTTTAGGATTTTGGGTAGAGGAGCTCTGCACGGGAAGCACTTTTGTTGCATTTTAAGAGGTCCAGGCAGCGTTTTAACAGTGTTGGGATGAGTAAGAAACAAAAGCCATTGTCCCCCAGAAGGTGCTGCCGCTAGCGGGCAGGAGACAGCCAGAGACCCCTGGCAGCCAGGTTTGTGTCTACACGGGATAGTGACCTCAGTCCTGCCCCAGCCCAACAGGAACCTTCGAAAATGGCCTTTGGTTCGTCAGTTGCCAGGCGCACTCTAATAGTGGGCAGCTGAGGCGAAGCCCACATGGCTGTTTTTCCTGAAAGTCCCTCCTTTCCCCTCAAGATCTAGCCTTAATGTAAACTCCCCCAGTGGGTGACCTGATGTGGTGGGACTAGGTTGGGCTAGCCAGGCTGGGTTAGGCAGGGCAACCCTCTCTTTCAAAAACTTCTGGTCTAGTCTTCTGAAAGTCAGCCTGTGATCCTTTCCATAAGCCAGCCTGAGACCTTGCCCACCTGTGGGAGTGCAGGGTGAATGTACGCCTTGATGTGCAGCTTGATGTGCTATCAATGGTCAACCTTGATGTTGACCATCGATAGCAATAACTGGCAGGTGGAGCACGGGGAACAAGTAATGACACCTGCACACTTGTGTCTCTGGCTGAGAGCCTGAACGTGCATTTTGCAGCCCGTCCATAGCAGCACACGTAAACCGAGAGGTTCTCCACAGTCTCGATGGTATTTTGTTCATCCGAACTGCGGAGTTTGGCACACTGCTTGGCTGTCACGGGTTATAAACCTGCAGCCACATGAATATGAGAATAGTGGCCTATGTGACCTCTGGCCACAAGAGGGAGCTCATTCCCCGTCCTTAGCAGGACCGGCGTTCTGATCCCGGGAGCGGCAGGTCAGTCAAAAACTGCCCTAGGGTGAGAGTCTCAGATGTGGCCACCTCTTAATTATTTTATTGCAGGCTCTTAATCGGGGCCTTCTTGAACCAATGTATGCGGATAACTTTGAAAAACCTGTATGTCGAGGTAGCATTTGTAGCATTTAACCAGCCGGGGTAAGCTACTAATTAACCGAAGATAGCCCTATGATTATTTCCATTTTGGGACTGGAAAAATGTTCTAGGAAGATGAAGACCCCTTTTCCTTAGGTCCCTTTCCTGAGAGTTGCAAAGCTGAGAGCCTCGGGAGGTGGAAATTGGACAGAAAACGGGTCTCACTTTGGAGCTGTGATATGCTGCCACTACACAGGGCAGCCGGTGGGAATTCGGGAATTCTGGAGCCAGCTGGTGGCAGGGAGCTTTTCATCCTACCTCAGACATTTTGTAGGTTAAGGAATGAACTGGTTAAACCAAACAGCTGTGACAGTCACTTGTCGGGGCAGGGAGAGGGTGGAGGGTGAGGATGTGGAGAAGGGAATACAAGAGGAGAACAGGGCTTCCCTGCCTCAGGGGATAAAAGTCTGGTATTGGGGCAGAGGATGGGCCAGCCCTTGGATCGTCCTTGACAGTAGCTGCATGGCGACTCTCCCTTCAAGGGCCTCTCCCAGGGGTCTCCTAGAGGATGGGTTTTAGGTGGAAGGAAGAGGTTAGGGTCATCTCAACTTTCTGTGGCGAGATTACAGAAGAGGGTTCTTCTAGGACAGTATGCCCTTTGCCTTTTTGTACTGGAGGAACATGAGGAACTAGAAAGAGGGTCATGCTAAAGTCAGCTTCCTGGGTTGCAGTGTGATGCTGTTGATCTGTGTTGCTGTGTCTGTTTGGCGTGCCTTTCAGCAGTGAAAATGCCACCGTAGCCTACCACCTGCAATTTGGGGTTCCTTCAGAAGATGACAGTTTTATGAAGTATATGATGAGTAAAGAGTTGGTGCTGGGCATTTTACTACAGGATCTCCATGATCAGAGAGTGTCCGGTTGTGAGACTTTGGGGCTTGATCCAGCATCCCTCTTGCTCTACGGTAAGTCGAAGAAGTCAGGAAGGCAGAGTTGTGACCTTCAGTAAGTGAACCAGATGGAGGGCAGCTGGTTTGGTTTGATTTCTGCGCAAGTGATGTTCACGCTCCATGGAGGAGGTTACACGGTCCTGCCTCCATGAGCAGACAGAGTAGGTGGGAAAAAATAATTAAATTGTAAAGATGAGGCTAAATGTTTCCCTGTTGTAGCTCACCCACATTTGGAGTCCCATATCCCACTTTGCAACATCATTGGTGAGCTTCATGAAAATGCCACGGTTTCACAAGAGAAGTATTGGATTTGGAACGAATGATACCTCTAAATCATTGAAAGATTATCTCAGTATGAGAAACCGATCTCCTTTTTCTGTTGAAGGCCACTGACTCTATTACATTAACAGAGGGGCATGAAAGGGCAAATCAGTCTCTTTGGAAAGTTAATCAACTTACTCATCTACTTTTGAAACCAAGAGTGGAATGAGAACATTGGTATGTTACTTTTCATCAGCATGGAAAACACCCTGCTTGTCAGAACCTGAGAATTTTTAAGACTTTGCACAAAACCCGGTGAAAAGGAAGGTGGGGAGGTGAAGTAACCACAAGCCTTGGAGACGCGCCTCCATTGCATCTGCACTGGGAGCTTCGGCCTGACCTCTGGTCTCACTTCCCACCCTGATCCCTCGCTTGGAGGCGCAGGGGCCCTTGTTAGCCCATAATGCCGACCATCTTGTATATTTCATCATCTGCGATCCGCAGGAAATACTTTCTGCACACCGGTAGTAGTAAATGCCAGTTAAATGAGTGAAAAAGGCAAATTAGGAGATGTAGTTAGCACCAGGCACGGTGCCAGCCAGCCTAGAATCAGAAGAGCAGGACAGATTGCCAAGTACTCCTGTTCCTACATAGTATGAGAAGGGGTGTTCATTCTACTGGCATTTCTTGATGACAGGAAGTGAAAGTAGGCTAATCCTTGTTTAAGACGGTGTAGTTATATAAAGCAGGTCTTAAAGCTTGCTTTTTCCCAAATAAGTAGAATGAATGATATTCAGAAGGCCAAATTTAAGCTCACTGAGAATGAATTGCTTCCTCACAGAGCAGTTTTACTTACCTGAATAAGTAAAGTGTGTCTGTGGGCCAGACAGAGAGCATCCAAGTGTAGGGTGAAGAGGTTATGCACCCCTCAACAGGAATTTTAGAAAGAGAGAGAGAGAGAAGGGAGGAAGGAAAGAAGGGAGGCAAGGAAGGAAGGAAGGGAGGAAACCCTTCAACCCCCTGCTGTATGCAGAGGTGAGAGAAGGGAGGTGCAGCTGCCTGAGATGCATCTGGTGGCCGTTGCTGTGTCATGAGTGATCTCGATTTTCCGAGCCCCCTCTGTACTTTGGTGGTTACCAGCTCTTTCCAAAGGTAGGCAGGGAAAGTAGAAGAGGAGGGTGAGAAAAAGTTGAGAGGGTTATAAGAGTGGGAGGGCCACTCAGAGGGCAGTGGCTTGTGAGCCTGGGGAGAGCTTGGGAAGAATTTAAGCTCAGACAGATGGCCTTGGAGACATATCCCTGGGGCCAGACGGCGGCAGGTGCCCGAAGGATGCAGCCAGGAGTAAGCAGGAGATTGTATCATTGTTCCTCTCAGACCTTTCTGCTGGGGGTGGGGGGTTTCTATGACCCCGCGTCCACTTTCTAGAGCATGCATGTGCAGTGTTTGAGCCATTTGATACCCTCAGGATTGTGAGTATCAGTCCAACGGGAGACAACACAGTGACCATTTGGGAAGAGTGAGGAAGGAAGAAGAGAGACCCCGAAAAGGCAGGCAGGCTAAGGGAGGGGACGAGCTCAGTCAGGGATAGGTGGGCTGAGCAGAGGCCCCTGGGAGGGACCCAGTGAGACCCCATGTGTTCTTAGGCCAGTTTTCCATGTTCACCGCACTGTGGGTCTGAGGGTTACCCCACCCACCCCCCGTGATCCTCTGGGCAACCAGTTTCCCACAGAGATGCTGCTCCAGTTCTGCAAAGAGCAATGATTCTTCTTCTTCTTCTTTTTTTTTTTAAGTTTATTTATTTTGAGAGAGAGAGTGAGAGAGAGAAAGAATCCCAAGTAGGCTCTGCACAGTGTGGAGCCTGATGGGGGGCTCGAACTCACGGATTGTGAGATCATGACCTGAGCTGAAGCCAGGACTTAACTGACTGGGCCACCCAGCCACTCCAAAGAACAATGATTATTAAAATTCTTTTTCCAGAAGCGCCTGGATGGCTCAGTTGGTTAAGTGTCTGACTTCTTGATTTTGGCTCAGGTCGTGATCTCACAGTTCATGAGTTCAAGCCCTGCACTGTCAGTGGAGAGCCTACTTGGAATTCTCTCTCTTTCCCTCTCTCTCTGCCCCTTCCCCAGTCTCTCTTTCTCTCTCTCTCTAAATATATAAACTTAAAAAAATATTTTCCCACGTAATAAGAGCTTTTAGGATTGATTCCCTTAGCAACTTTCAAAGGTACCACACAGCAGTGTTAACTCTAGCCCTCATGCTGCACATTCCACCCCCAGAACTTATTTATCTTACAATTGGAAGTTTGTGCCTTTTCACCACCTTCACCCAGCCCTCTCCCTCTGCAACCCATCTGGTCTCTTTTTCTATGAGTTTGTTTTTCCTAGATTCCACGTGTAAGTGAGATCGTGCAACATTTTGCCTTTCTCCGTCTGACTTTGGTCACATAGCATGCCGCCCTCAAGGGTAACAGAACTGCTTTACTAGATCTCACCTCCCCCTTCTGCTATTTTTGAGCTCCTTCACTTTATGGGTGTTTGGGGGCCTGGGGATGGGGTGGGGGTCAGTCTGTTTTACAAATGTAAAATGGCAGCACGAGTTATTTTAGACATCTTGACCTGGGGTAGTTATTTTGTACTGTTTTCGCATATGTGAAGGACTCAGCTAGACTAAATGAAGGCAAAAGCCAGATTTGTGTGAGAGAAAAGAGGAAAACGCTGCAAGCAGTGAGAAGAGTGAATCCTGTTTGCACATTTTGGGGGTAAACTGATGAGCTGGCTGCAGGCAGAGGAGCCAACGTGTGAGTTCCGGTTTTGACAGGACTGCTTGGTATCTAGGAAAATCACTTAGGTTGTGTATTGATTTTCCAGGAATCTTGGAAAGTTTAGCCAAGAGGCACTAATTCTCAAGTGGGGTCAGTTTTGCCCCTCCACCGCCCCCTCGGGGTAGCTGGTAATGTCTGCCGATGTTTTTAGTTGTCACGATTGGGTGCGTGTATGAGATACTAGCATCTAGCATCTAGATACCAGCATCTGACTATCTTACAAGGCACAGGGCCCCTCTCTACTGTGGTAGAGGTTTTTCCCCTCTGGGGAAAAAAACAAAAAAACCAAAACCTCAAGGCAACCTGGCTGGACGCATGCGTGACAACATCCCTCATGACCCTATAGCATGAGACCACTCAATCAGGCTGCATGTTTGTGTGTGACCATATAGGGAGACAAAGAAATAGAAAATGTATATAAAAAACTACGCTACCTGCCGTTCGGGGCTCAGTGCTTCGGGTACGAACCCAGCTAAGCGGTGCCTGCATGGGCGAAGTTGCTTCCTGGAAAGAAAAGCCTCAGTGTCACGACTCTCTGTGCGAGAATCCTGCTACACTACTACAAAGATTTGTCCAGCCCCAAATGTCAACTGTGAGGACCCTGTGGCAGTGCACGGACCCTCCATGTGATGGTCCTCAGGTCCTTGCATGGGCATCTCCACCTTGGTCAGGCCAAGTCCACGCCATTTGCCTCATCAGACTTGCTCACAGTCTATTGTATACCATTTAACACACTGAAAATTTAGAGGCTAGTAGATATCTATTAGCTAGAGGCTAATAGATTATGAAAACGGACATCATTTAAATGTCCTCAGCACCCAAAAGGCTTCAACAAAATGTTATCGTGAATCATACCCAAATGAATGAGCAACGGGTTATCTGCGTTTTGAAAAGCATTCAGGGGCACGTGGGTGGCTCAGTCAGTTGAGGTCCCACTCTTGATTTTGGCTCAGGTCATGATCTCCTGGTTGGTGAGTTCAAGCCCTGCATTGGGCTCATGCTGATGGTGTGGAGCCTGCTTGGGATTCTCTCTCTCTCTCTCTCTCTCTGCCCTTCCCCAGTTTGGGGGCTATCTCTCTCTCTCTCAGAATCAAATAAAAATAAAAATTTAAGAAAAAAAAAAAAAGAAAAGCATTCAGAGATACGTGTGTGTATTGACCGAAGAGAAAACTTCCTCTGTTAGGGATTTATAGGCATTTCAAGTTTACATAAGAGTTTATTTTCGAACCCAATGAAATAAAATGAAAGCATAAATCTGTACAATAATCATGATTTAAAAGAATTAATGACTTCCGTTTGTATTTTCTTTTCAGAATGAAGCAGTGGATACCAGTCTGTATCTGAAAGCAGTGCTCCACTGAGTTTGGGGATGAGAGAATTCATGTCATTTTCCAGAAGGGATCCTGTGAATTAACGTGGAAGGGCTGGCAATGGCCTCTCCCCCCCATTCTGCGTTTATGAGGTCTGGCTCCGTCTCCAGCAAAACAGCACCTGCGAGCTACTGCAGCTGGGTTCAGCCTTGACAAAGGCAGGAAGCCCACAGTGGGGTTGGGGGTGGGGTAGGGGGGGTAACGGGGTAGGTGGGCGGAGCTTGCCACGTGGGGCTACTGCTATTCTTGGAGCACTAGTTGCCCCCACCCACATGTGGACACTTTCACTTTAGTGCAAAGGTGACCTTTGAGGCGGGATCTCCTCAGCCCGTGCTGGTGGAAAGAGAACACAGTAGGTAGGCAGGGGTGAGGGACAACTGAGCCCCTCGCTCTCTGAAATCCCCTCCCATTCCCCCACTCCCGATGTGATATTTGATCTACCTCCAAGCAAGACTGTGAGGAAGGCACTGGAGAAGACCAGAGCGGCAGAGTTCTGTGTCTATTTCCGTGACCTGCAGATCTTCGCAAACCGGCCTTGGCCACATTATCCGCTATCCCTGTGTTATGTATAGCTTCGGAAATACCACGCGTGTTTATTTCCCATCTTATTGCTCCCGTGACTCCTGAACCCCACTTTTGGAAAGTGGGTCCCTGTAAGCTTGGGGGTTTGAACACACAGCTATCATTTGGGATAGTTTTGCCAATTTACAGTTTGTCACACTTCCATCAGAGAAACATTAAGGCTGCCTAGCCATGTGCTGTAGATACTACACCCGGGATTTTTATTGTCCAATGTTACTGGCCTTCCTATAAAACTCCGTGTCTTCAGGCAATGATGCTTTATCTTATTGAAGATGGTTTGAAGCAGTTTCCAACTCTGTTGGAAAGAAACTGTTGGAGGCTTAATGCCAACTTGTTTGCCGGCTGAGGGGAGCATTAGTGACTGTGTTGATCATCTGTGGGTACAGAATTGCCTAGCACGAGGAAGCACAGTATTTGTTTTGTGGGGAAAATTGATTTGCTGGAAACTTTCCAAGAGAGAGTGTTGTGATCATATAATAAGAGTCTTAGCCCCGGTGTCTCAGTTAAATTGGCTGTGGGTGGACATCAGTATGAGGGGCTATTGTATATGGGGTTGTGTCCAAATGTGCGTGTCAGGCCAGATTTGCCTTGGTCTTTTTGAGATCCAGGACTCTGGAAAATGTGAATTTGCTTTCTTATTTAACTAGAGGGTGCATTTATTGTAAACTTGGTGTGCCATTTTGAGGATAGTTCCTTAAACTAGCAAAATAGGTGAATTTCCCTTCTTCCTCTTTATTTTTTTACATGTCAAATGTAAATCTTAGTGTGTTTGTACTTTGTAGAATGTAATGAGTAACTTTAATGGAGAAGGATTTAAAAATATTTACAATAAATTATTTTTGCGTGGTCATTGTCACATTACTATTGCTTCGTAGCTGTTGACTCTCCAGGGCCATGATTTGGGCTGGCATTTTCTTGCAGTTAATGGTGTTGGAACTGATTTTTTTCATTTCCCTGAGGGCAGCTTCCCCTTCTGAGTAAGACTGAGCTGGATGGGCTGGGGTGGGCTGGGTCCTCCTCCTTGCCAGTGAGAGCGGGGAGGGACCCTCTCTCTACCTTCCAGTTCCTCCCAGGGCTCTCCCAGTAGGACCAGGTGTCTCAAGGGCCTGGGGCCAGAAGGAAGGACCTGTTCCTGTGTGGAGACAGGATGGTGTGGTTTTCCCTTCTCCTGAGAGGCAAGTACCTTTTCTTGGGTTTTGACCCCTTGTGAATCACACAGAAGACTTTCCATAGGTGTGGCTCTTTGGTTCATGTGCTGTGGAAAGAGTTGAACTTTGTGACTAAAGCATTTTGAGGTGTCTGGAAAAAAAATGGCACTCACGTATACACTGTTCTGCAATCGGAGATGAGTTTATGGGTCGCCACACATCTTAACGGTGAGCACAATGCCTGGTGCATGATAAGGTTTCAACAACTATCTGTGAAGCAATTGAAAGATTTAAGAAGAGAAACCGGGGTGCCTGGGTAGCTCAGTCGGTTAAGCGGCCGACTTGGGCTCAGGTCATGATCTCGCAGTCCGTGAGTTCGAGCCCCGCGTCGGGCTCTGTGCTGACAGCTCAGAGCCTGGAGCCTCTTTCAGATTCCGTGTCTCCCTCTCTCTGACCCTCCCCCGTTCATGCTCTGTCTCTCAAATAAATAAACGCTAAAAAAAAAATTTAAAAAAAAAAGAAGAGGCACCGATCTTTTCTGGAAGTCATTTAGGGACAGGAAGGAGACAGCCAGATCAGTGGGATGTGCCCCTTCTCCTATTCCCAAGAAAAATTCTACCCATGTGTCCAATTCTTTTTTGCCTCTCAATTTAACTTAGTTCTGTAGATTTTTTTTTTAATGTGCTTTGCAAACAATTACAAGAGAGACCGATTACAAGAAAAGAAGCTGCTGGTCTTGTTAGGCATTGAGACTCTGCACAGACCAAGTGGGAAACAGCAGGAAAAAAACAGCCCGGTGTGAAAAATAAAGACAAACTGTAGGGTTGTGGGCAGTCAGAGAAACGAGTGGTCAGCATACATCAGTGGGGTTTGAATAAATAGATTTGCTTTCCTTTACACGTGTTTGTGTCTTCTGAGGATGAGGTTCACGTGTTGTCTTTTCTCTTTTAGATGTGGGCTCTGCGTGGACTCCTGCTCCATCCAGAGTCTGGTCAGTTTTGAGAAAAATGAGAGAAGTCTCTCTGAACCTTCCCTTCTCTGCTCCCGTTACTGTTTCATTGCTTTAAAATAAACTAATTCATGCTGTCACCGCACTGCTGGCAGTGGTGTCCTCAGACATCCTTTCGCCTTTCGGTTATCGTTAGAGACCATGTATTCTTAGCCTCAGAAGGTAGTCCCTCATCGTCTATTTAGGAAACCGAGGTCTGGAGAGAGTGAAGAGTGAGCTTAGAGTTCCACCATTTTGGGGGGCAAAGTCCAGCCCACGGGGCAACTGCACACCATCAGTGGCCTCCGACTTTGGCAGACACCCCAAGGTCCTGCTCAGTTCAGGCTTGGCTGATGTCTGGGAAGCCACAAAGAGCACAGGCGGTGAGGGGGGAAGGGATGGGTTGACAGGTGTCACCATCAGACTGTAGAAGACTCTCTGGGATGGTAAAGACCACTCAGTGCTTCCCCAAGTGCCTTGCAAAAAGCACCCTCTGTCTAAAAGGGGGAAGAACTTATACTGACCCATTTAACAGATGGCAGAACTGAGGTATGCTCAGATCAAATGACTTTCAAGTTGCTTTCTGAACACAAGAGGCTGGCTTGAAAAAGAACAGAGTCAGAGAAATGTGAGCAGAATCTCTTCTCTCTGAAGGCTCCTGCGGTAACCTGGGGACTCATCTGTCCTGTTCTACCTATGCCCTTCCATTCCTGCGAGTATTCGAAGCACCCGTCACCTGCGGTTGTCCTAAAAATGTCAGCGTTTGCATTTATTGTCAACGGTAGATTTTCCTGACCCTGCCCTTTTCTTGTACCTCTCTTCTGTTCTGAATAAGAATTTATTCACGGGTTAAGGGATTATTTATAGATGCTACTCTGAACATAAAACGGAAACCACCAAACCTGCAGTGGCTGTATAAAATGTGCCTTTGTGTACTGGCCATGTACAGGTGTGAGACCGGCGAGGGGGAAGGGAGTTTTCTGATTATATCTGTGCTCCTTCAAGGAGCAGTTTAGATCTTCAACCTCAGTGTCTTATCCAGAACACAGGAATTCTTTCCCTGATGGATGACCTCTACAACCTAAATTTTGTAACATATTGTGTGTGTGTGTGTGTGTGTGTGTGTGTGTGTGTGTGAATGTGCATTTTCAGGAAAAAGGGCTTCACAGCTTTCATCAGAAATACTGAAATCCATGGAAAACAGGATAAGCATTATATACAGACATAGTAGGGATTCCAAAGCCCTCCCAAAGGGCTCTCCTGCTCAAAAATAATTCCCTTTTGTAATCCCTCTAAATGTCACTATAAGAACAAATTTCTTTGGTTAAGCATTTATGCTTAATGTATTGCTGATAAAAGGTATATACTATTTGGGACAAATAATACTTTCACGGATAAGACTCAAATTTGTATAACTTCCATTGTACTAAAAAGTTATAAACCGGTCAACTTCAGTAAAGGTCCAAAGTCCAAATGAAAAATTCCAGTATAAAACCCAGCGATTGTGTTTCTCTCTCCCTGGAGGACAGACAGCTGGGTGACCCTGATCATCAAGCACATCAACACGTGATTTTCCTCAGACATCGTGAAGTTTTTTTGTTTCTCTTTGCTCTTTGAGATAATTTATTCAGGGTCTGTGGTAAATCAACTACACACATTAGATGCAGCCCTCCTGTTGATGGGTGTTAAAGCTGAGCCTTCAAGTTACATGCTCAAGGTCATAGAGGGAGAAGGAGGTAGAACCAGGATTTGAATCATCGATTATCTGACTCTAATGTCCACACTCTTTCCCCTAAGTGAACCCTGGCCAAGGGTCAAAGTTAGAGTTCCATGTGAGAGAACTTTGGTGAAAACAGGAAGTTAGCAGAGGACAAGATGCCCAGATGTGATTGGCTCTTAGCTGAAGCCCACCAACTGGCTGAAGTCTCAGCAAACCTGTGTTGGCACATCCAGCCTCATGGGACCAGATTTATTATCCTCATTGGCATTTAGCACATTTTAAATAGCAGTTATTTAACCTTGGTTAGTTTTGGGGTCAAAACAGTGATTAAACACATAACATATCCACTACCTTGTCAACAAACTTCTTGCTGTTTTAACATCCCTAAAATTAGGACAATGGCCGTGGCTTAAAACAGGAAGTTGAGAACACAGGTGTGAATATAGAAATAGGCTAATTTGCTAATTATTCTTGGTCTCATATAAATTGTGGTTTAATATTTTCATGCCAGGTTACTGGTATCAGCTCTTATGAGTTACAAAACCCAAACACATTTGTGTTGAGTTTCTCTCCAAATATGACCATTTAGGCCTGGGGTCTGCAAACTTTTTTTTTTTTTTTTTTGTCCTGAACAGGGCAAAAAAATAAATATTTTTGGCTTTGCAGGACCTCAGTGTGTGTCAACAACGACTCAAGTCTTCTGTGTTTGAGCAGCCATAGAAAGTATGAACATGTATAAGCATGGCCGTGTTCCAATAACAATTTACTTATTAAAAAAAAAAGGCACTAGGTCAGGTTTGGCCTGTGGGCCACAGTGTACTGACCCCTGTTTTAGGGAGTAGACAGAATTCTAGGAACAATGAGAAAAAAACTAGGAAAAATAATCAGAACATACAGAGAAAGGCTCATTGGAGAAGGGGTATGTGTGTGGGGGTGTTATTTTTCCCATGTAGACATTTGATTAATATTTTATACATGACATATGAATTAATCCACATATACACCACACAGTTAAATAGAGGCTCTTCTATGTAGTATGTTGGAAGAGTGTGGAATCGGGAGCCAGGAAATCGGGCTCTGGATAAAGTTCTGTCAGTAACTTGCAAAGTTACATTGGCCTACTTATCCTCTCTGAGCAAAAAAGGGATGGTGGCATTAGAGTGTCTCCATAGGTCTTTCTACTCTACCATGCTCTAATGCTATGCTTTTCTTATTAAGATATTTCTAGGGAGAAATACAAGGTTTAAAATATGGATTAAAATTATACTAAAAATTATATAAAAACCTGGCTTAGAACTTACTGATTCAACCCATGTAACCGACAAAGCCACGAGGGCCAACAAGTCAAAGGACACTATGCAAAGACCATCGCTGAGTGGTATGGAGTGAGAGGAACGCACCCAGCCTCCCCCTACTCCCCCCGCCCCCTGAAGGCTCCAGGTGAAGAGTTGGGCCCATGTGTGGAATGAGTAGACCCCCCTGGCATGCTTAGTATGATGGGTAATGCTTCCTTGTGACTTCAGAAGGTAATTATGTAGACATTTTATGAGAAGAACCTGGACACAGGAGCAGACTCTTTGTGATGCTCCCAGCTGTAGAAGACCAAGAAGCCCCTCCCACCACTGAGCAAAGCAGCCAGTTCCCAAAGCCATTTGGAATCAAAGATGGCCACTCCCTTCTCAAAGAGTGGTGTTTAGGATAAGTGGTTGGTCTTTGTAGGATGAATATTGAGTAGGATCTAAGGATCCCTGTGGTTTGTAAACCACATTCTGCAGAGATCTCTGTAGAAAGGGGTGGCATGTGTGTGTGTGTGTGTGTGTGTGCCCGTGCGTATGCCCCTTAAGGGCTCTGTGCCCCATGCCTGCTTCAACCAGATCTCTATACCCCCAGCTTTTATTTACTGGTAATTAGACAAGTTCTGGTCTATTTCATTTTAAACAAGAAACCCGAATCTCAGAAGGTAACATAGGCGGATGTGGCTGACGAAGGGAGTGGAAGGAGATTTTACCAGGAGTGAGAAGTTCATATTCATCTTCTGGGGAGGGCAAATGCCTTGGGGAGGAAGGCACATGGAGAAGTGCATACGACGTCTCCGTTCTTCTCAAGAACTCCCTGGGTCTCTTGGTGTTGGGGGAAATGTTCTCATAGTATGCCCCAGAGATCCCTGATGACCTTCTTCCAAGGACGCTGTGATTGATGAGGGTGTAGGAGAGATCTTCTAAGGACCTCTGGTCAGCATTATCCTGCTGGTGAAAGAAGAGCCTCATCAACAGTGGATTTCTTGCCATTCCCTTTATACTCTAGGCTCAACCCAGACCTGACCCTGGGCAAAGTCTGTCTTCCATGACCATCTCTCCCCCCATCTCTTAGATGTTTTTCCTAAATGGCTGTCCCCACTCCAACCCCTAGCCCAGGCCACCAGAGAGCTCATGCTTTCTGGAGTATTCGGCCTACTCAGGCATGTCTTCTCTGCTCCATGTTCCAGAGTGACCCCTGACCACTCCGTGTAATTCCCAGATCTCAGGCCCTGAAGGCAGCCTATTCATACATAACAGAACAATCTGAGGATACCTTCACTTGGCTGGGTTATGATATTTAACCACTCATTCTAGAGACTTTGGCATTATTAAAAAGGGAAACCACTCGAGAGAGGTTCCTAGTCAGTGGCATCTCAGGAGATAAAAAGCAAAGCAGCAAATCTAAGAGGGAGAGCCTGGATCTGGGATGGAGGCTTGGTTTTGAATCATGTCTTTGCCCCTCTTGTCAGTTGTCTGGCTTCGGGAGAATATCACTCAATCTCTCAGTTTTCTCATTTGTAAAACAGAGGAGATCATAGTGCCAATCTTAGAGGGTTGCTGTAACAGTTACGTGGACACTACAGGCAAAGCCCTCAGCACACTGGTGTCAACAAAGGACTCCGTGTATATTAGTTCCTTTCAATAAGATGTATAACAATAGTGGTGGCAGCTGCTGCTGCCCTCGGGCCCCGTACAGGGTCCTGGGCTAGCAAGCATTGGCACCTAAAGTTTTTCTTTCATATCGAGCTTTGAAGGGGTCTTGGAGCCCAATTTCTGCCATCTGGGGTGTCCGCATTTCCGTCATCATCTCAGAAAAAGGTTCAGAGATGTTTGCATTACCTGGATGGGAGCAGATGACATTTCTGTATCTGGAGAAAGAAAATACACTCAATGAATTTCAGGTCACGGGGGGTTTGAGGACAGAGGATGGGGAGTGGCGGGGCAAACACTCGGATATAAGCATCCAGAGAGCCACATGATAGCCCATCAGGCTATCCTGACCTGCAGCACACCCCTGGGGAGTGACGGCACTATCTAAACAAGATACAGCAGAGCCGTGCTGGGGCTGAGAGGCTGCATGGAGGGAAACACATTCGGTGGGGCATTGGAAAGGAAATCACAATTCCCTCCATCCCTCATACAAAATTCATCGCAGACCCGCCCTGTACCAGGTACTGTGGAGACCAAGAAAAATCAGAAACATTTCCTGTCCTCAAGGGGCTCACAGGCTAGCGTAGGGGACAGACCAGGGCCTAAGAGGATCCACAATGCAAAGGAGGGCTGTGGTGTCTACGCAGGTGAGGGGATGACCGTCATGCAGGGGCTGGTGCTCAAGAAAAGCTTGACAGAAGGAAACTCTCTCTTTCTTTCTTTTCTTTTTCTTTCTTTCTTTTTTTTATTTGAAGAGGCAGAGAAAGAGCATGAGTGGGGGAGAGGGCAGAGGGAGAGAGAGAATCTTAAGCAAGCTCTATGCCTACATAGGGACCCTACTCAAGGCTTGACTTGGGGCTTGACTTGGGCCTGATCCCACGACCAAGGCATGATGACCTGAGCTGAAATCAAGAGTTGGATGCTCAACGAAGAGAGCCACCCAGGTGTCCCTTCAGAAGCAAACTCTTAAATTGAACCTTCCCATTCCTGAATTTGCTAGCAGATACAAACAAAAGCAGGGCACTTTATCAAAAACCGGTTTATTTAAAACCAACTGGCTCTGGCCCCTCAGTAAAGAGGCAAATGGACTTGCTCCCCCTTCACAAACACATCAGCTCGATCAGCAAACGTGAGCTTTCCCACGGAAGCTGTATGGTGCCATCCTACACAGAAGGTGGGTAAGCCCTTGCAGGCCACTTGATTTATTATTATGGATTTGCATTTCCTCAGGACTGACATCCCGGATGCTCCTATCTCCATAAATTCCCATGGCCATCTAGGACGTCCCTGATTATCACTACAAAAAAAGTCTCCAAGGGGCGCCTGTGTGGCTCAGTCGGTTGAGCGTCTGACTTCAGCTCAGGTCATGATCTCAGGGTTCATGGGTTCGAGCCCCACGTCAGGCTCTGTGCTAACAACTCAGAGCCTGGAGCCTGCTTCGGATTCTCCCTCTCTCTCTCTCTCTCTCTCTCTCTCTGTCTGCTCCTCCCCCACTCATGCTCTCTCTCTCTCTCAAAAATAAAAAAGTAAACATTAAAAAAATTAAAAAAAAAAAAAAAGAAAGAAAGAAAAGCCTGCGAGTTTTGGCATTAGAGGTCTTATTTCTACCGGGTTTGGCTCTGATGGAGATTGGGGTTTCCAGGAACCCATGATTCCCCTGGTGACGCTAGGGATGGGAGGGCCATATTATTCCGTTTTCATACTTTACAAAACTAGTTGATAAGACTCAGAGTGAATGAATTAGGCTCCGCTCTTTCAACCCAGGAAGGCAAAGTCAAAACTCCTTCATTTTTCTTCTTCAGAAATCCAGTGGCCTGTCCTCATGCCTATGCTTTCTCTCTTTCTCACATGTGATGCTATTCGCTACCCTCTCCTTCTCAAATTCCTTCTTCTTGGCTTCAGTCCTGTTCTGTCTCCAGAGACCGTTGCCTCACCTCCTAAGTGATCTTCCAGCATCTGTTCTTGCCACTCCCTAACACAATTAGTTCTCTGCACAGCCACCCAGGCCATGTCTTTTTTTTTTTTTTTTTTTTTTTTTTTTAAATTTTTTCCCAACGTTTTTTATTTATTTTTGGGACAGAGAGAGACAGAGCATGAACGGGGGAGGGGCAGAGAGAGAGGGAGACACAGAATCGGAAACAGGCTCCAGGCTCCGAGCCATCAGCCCAGAGCCCGACGCGGGGCTCGAACTCACGGACCGCGAGATCGTGACCTGGCTGAAGTCGGACGCTTAACCGACTGCGCCACCCAGGCGCCCCCAGGCCATGTCTTTTAAGGCTAACACCATCACACCCACCCTTCCTTAAAATAGTCCTGCGGTTCTCAAGACAAAAGCCCCCGTCCTAAGCTTGACCACAAGGCCATGCCCCTCCTGAGTGCTCTCTGTGCCCGCACTGGCCTCCTTGCAGTCTCTTGGAAGCACCTGGCACCTCTAACTCTCCAGTTATTGTTCCCAGTTAACCCCTTCAGCTTCCAGACCTCAGGGAGATATGGAGTCACCAGCTCCTGATTCAATGAGCTCACAGTCTAGTGGAGACGGGGACCAGCAACTGGACAAATGACTCAGACCGATGTGGAAGGTATTACACTGGAAATAATGCCCAGGGAGCTTTGGAAGCGCAGAGAAAGGGCAGTTGGAAATGTAAGTCTATCAAAAGTAGGAAAGAGAAAGCAATGACTTACTCTCCTTATCGGAATCTGGCTTTGCTTCAAAACCGTGTGTTTTTTTCCTGAAAAAAGTAAAGGAAAGAAAATTGGTTGATTCAGTGTTCAGCAACTCTCCAAGGAAATTACACTCAACTCTAAAACCTTATCTTTGAGTCTTTCATTTGTTAAAGGTATACCCCCTTCAGCATAGGGGCAAAGGAAGATAGATAAAAAGAAAAAGGAAGGATAAGACCAAGGAGAAATTTACACCTTTGTGTGTGTGTGTCTTTCTCCTCCCTTCTCCTTTTTCTAAGGCTGAGGTGGAATTGGTTTATAAATGGAGAACCATGATGATGTTATAGGTAACTATTTGGGGGATGTTTTCTTCTAACAAAATCTCAATTTCTTTTATATCATGTGAGATAAGGAGCCAAGATTATTTCCAGTTCCAACCCCAAGCTCAGTCTGTGATCTCCAAGCAAACAAGCAAACAAACAGCTCCCATATGAACACAGAGGTAACTGCTCTGTAGAGATGATGCCCCCACTCCAGAAAAACACAGTATAAATGTAATGGATGCTCCTTATCATCTCAAGAGATGATGACATTTACTCCAAGGAGCATGACTGTGTGTTCTGCTTTGCTTAGATGGTCTAGTTAACGTCCTTATCAGTCATTTAGGGACCCTAAACTATTTTTAGAGTCTCTTTCACTCTCAAAGCTTTCTCAGTGCAGAGGATGAATTATATGACCACCCTGGCTGTAAGTTCTCTGTGCAAGGGACAGAAATGTATGCTTCTGTACATGGGGATTCTGGGACTAGCAGTGGGATTCAAGGGTCTTTCTCTGCATTGGTAGCCAGTTTAATTCTTGCTTCTGAGGCTTTCCTGTTTGAGGAGCGCTTATCAAGACTATTGTTCCTGTTTCTCACCAAACTCAAATTGTCACTTCCCTGACTGACTCTCAGATGACTGTGTCCGGGTAGTGACAGGCTTCCACTGTGGCCACAGACAGTGGGCAGTTACAGGTGATTTAAAGCAAATACCACATTGAAACCACACTTAGGGAAATAACTCATGAAATAATTCTCCACTCACCACGGAAGGCAGAGACAACCTTCAGCAATGTAGCAGTCCCAGCATCTAAAATAACCGTGAGATGACACAAATCACAATGTTGGTTTCTGCAGCTTTGTTAGGTCACTCTCTTCCCTTTGCCATTTCTGTGAAAAACCTTTTCTCTTACCCCAAGACAGTATTTATTGTAGATGACTTGGACACATTTAGCATGCTAGAATGACTCCTTCCTTCCAGGACATTAACTGACCTTTTGAAATATGAAGATGATGCTTATCAACTCCTAATCAGGGAAGGGACTTTTGGCTGTATTCCCAGCAAAGGGAAAGGGCTTGCTCATGACTGATTTTAATGATTTGCTTGGACTCTTGTGATGAAGGACACGTGAGTTATCTCTAGGAAATCAAGGTGTAAGTACATGGACGTTTTAGAGATTTCTTTCAGGTATAGGTTATGTAATATTTATATAGAGTTCTACAGCACTCTGAATTTCTCCAATTTATACCATATTATAATTGTTCTTTTGAAAAAGAAAAACACCTCAAAGCAACACAGGCCCAAAGTGGTGTCACTTAGACTGAGTTCTCAAACTGGTGCTTAATACATAATTTTTCTTGGGGGGGGTGCACAATTGATTGAGGGGCTGAGAGAGAAAGAATCCCAGGAGGGGAAGAAGGAGAGAGAGAGAGGAGAGTGGGGAGAGAGGGAGAGAAATTGGGCTCACTCGAAGTGGAGATCGTGTTTTACTCAAAGTGGGTCTTGGGCTCACCCGATGTGGGACTTGAACTCACAGACTGTGAGATCATGACCTGAGCCAAAGTCAGATGCTTAATGACTGAGCCACACAGGTGCCCTTTAATATATAATTTAATTGCAGTTTCAACCTCCTCCATAAATGTAGTCTTAACCCGTCAGCCAGGATTTCTTTAATCTATGCCAATGAGTCTGTCACTTGGGCCCTCTCCGTCCCGTAAAAAAGTGAGATAATCTGCCTGATAAAGACACGTTGTTTTTCCCCTTAGAAAGTGGCCTCGCCTGGAATAATTCTTTTTTTTTTTTTTTTTTTTTTTTTGGTAGAGACAAAGAACGTGCTTAAGGCAGGGGAGAGGGAGGGATGAAGGGAGAGGGAGACAGAATCTTAGGCAGGCTCAATGCCCAGGGCGGAGCCCCACATGAGGCTCATCATGAGCTGATCCAAAATCGAAAGTTGGATGCTTAACCAGCTGAGCCACTCAGGCACCCCGAGAAATAGTTCTTTTCTTTTGCTAATAACTTTTTTTAAATGTTTTATTATTTATTTTGAGAGCGATAGAGCGTGAGAGGGGAAGGGGTAGAGAGAGAGGGGGACAGAGGATCTGAAGCAGGTTCCATGATGACAGCAGAGAGCCCGACTCAGGGCTTAAACTCACAAACCAGGAGATCATGACCTGAGATGAAGCCAAAAGCTTAACCAACTGAGCCACTGAGGTACCCCGCTAATAACTTTTTTAAAATTTAGTTTTCTTCACTTTATTATTCTTTTTTAATATTTACTAATTTATTTGAGAGAAAGAGAGAGGGAAAGAGAAAATCCTAAGCCGGCTCCACATGGTCAGCACAGAGCCTGACTCAGGGCTTGATCCCACAAACTGTGAGATCATGACCCGAGTCGAAATCAAGAGTCAGTCACTTAACTGACTGAGCTGCCCAGGTGGTCCTAATTCCCAACCTTCTTCTATAAAAACCTTCCATTTTGTGTAACTCCTTGGAGAGCCTCTCGACTTGCTAGATGAAGTGTTGCCTGACTAATGAATCGTTTAATAAAGACGACTAGGTTTGCAAATTTACTTGGTTAAATTTTGTTATTTAACAGTTCATTTGTTGACATCCTACACTAGAACATTAGCGTCATAGAGCTGGGAACCATATTTATTTGCCAGCACATGCCACAGTATGGAGCACACAGTAAATCTATTTTCCGTAAGTATTTCATAAAGGAATGAGTAGCCAAGAACAGAGCATCTCTAACTGGCTCAGATCCTCAAATCTACCTCCTTGATTCAAGGCATAGGTAAATCAACAGGACTTGTGATCTATTTTATGGCAGAAAGGCCCAGGATCTTTTGGTGGTCAGATATCCAGCCTGAAGTCTAAGTATCATTCTGGGCATCTTTCTGAATTTGAGTCATAACTACCTACAGAGTTAAATGTGAGGGTCCTTTATAAAGTACCGCATGTACCAGTAACACTATGTAAATAAAGTGTAAAATGTCACTCAGAGATATCATCCCTAGTGATCTTCCCAAGGAGTTCCCTTGGAAAGGGCAGGAGAGGAGAAGCTGTGGGCGTCAGCATGGCTGAGTGTTCTGACAACCCCTCGGGTCTATGTACCATCAGAATTTGGGGGCTGAAAGGCGTTGGCTGTAGTTATTCCTCCCCTTTGGGCTACTTTTGGCCATTTGTTTATATCTCCTGTTTCTGTGGCTAAAGAAACGCTAGAAGGAAACAAAGGAATCTCACCAATTGCTAAGAAATCTGGTTCACGGAGCAGATTTGGAAGATGAGAAAAGACACTGAAGTTTGAGTTACTCAGTCAGTGTCTCTGGAAACCTTGAGCCAGTTTCTTCATCGGTAAAATGAAGATACTTCCCCTGCTTACCTCATGGAATTGTAAGGGTTAAATAAAGTTAAATGCAGGCAAACTTTTTTTTAAACTGGTTATTTCCCCCACTCAACTTTTCTGTAACATATTCTTGCCCTTCGGCTTGGATGCTTTGGTCTGGGATGGGTTCAGAGAACCTCCCTGAAGGAGGCCAGATGCGTCTCCATGACACCAGGCTATGTGCCAGCAATTCCAGGCTCCTGTCTCTTACACAAAACTTCTCTGGCCCCCTGGTCCACCCAGTCTCTCCCTTGTTATAATGGCCATGGCCCTTCTGGTCTGTTTCATTCTTTGGACTGTGTGCTTTAACATATGTCCAATGATATCCCCCAAATATGCGATCCTGAGCTTGCACTGAAGAAATGTATGCTGCTGGGGGTGGGGGGAATCTTTGGGCGTCTAACTCCTAACAGAAGCTTTGGCTCAGTGGTAGCTTTTTAACTGATATTCTTTCAAAAGCTTCTCCTGAAACCATAGGAAAAGTGCAGATAACTCTATAGGCCACAAAACAACTGGTTTTGCCACCCTTTGGGATTCTTGGACCCCGAGACACTACTTTCATATTTGAGTGATTCCCTGACACTCAAAGGGAGTAGTCAGAAGAGTCTTGGTTTAACAGCATCAGGATAATTGCAAGTGTCTCTCTCCACAAACCTTTCAACAATCGTGATGCTGTGGGAGATGTGGTCACCTCAGAAATAGAAACTTTGAGCTTCAAATGGAATGTCCAGGATGGAGCTTGAGCACAAAGGGACTTGAGTTAAATGAACAGAGACAGCAGGAAATAGCGATCTTATTTCTAGTTGCTGGGGATCACACTAGGTTCCTAGTACATCTCCTCTCCAAAGGTTCAAAGTGTTTTTGTCTTGTCTTCACATTTACTGTTATTACGACTGATGCTGGGTCTAAATAAGGTGCTCCATGTGGAGTATGTGAAGTTCAGGACCTGACAGACTTCACTCCTCATGGGCAAAGGCCGGGAGGTTTCTTGGATTTGTTCTCACCTGGATGCTCTCTGTTTGAAGGTATGATTTTCCAGACCAGGGTATCTTATGAGTATTCTGTTGCCCCCTAAAACGCAATCTATCAGGAATGAGCTAAGTACTTCCTTTCCAGGCTTCCCACTTCAATTCACAAGTTTTCCAACCACCATTTGTGTGTAGCTCCAGAATCGCCTCAGCTGCTGCTTGTTGCCCTCAGATCTGTTCACAGCCCCTCCTCAATGTACATGGCAGCCTTTTATTTGATGTTTTCTCCATTGCCATGGCAACAGCCCACTAACATTCTCCAACAACCTCCATACACAACCAGTCCTAAATCATTTGTTCCCACATGGCCGGGATTCCTTATGGTGACCATGAGAGTATCAGTATATAGAGAAGTCTATCTGCTGGGCACAACATTCAGGACTGTATACAGGGATGGGGAAGGGTACTGGCTTTGTCTCATGTAAATCCTCATCTTTTACAGCACCAAGGCAGAGAACAGGGGACAAGAGGAGAAAAAAGGATTAAATAAAGAGAAATCTATTCATTGTTTGGGTTAGGTTTCTTCTGTATAAACATTTTTTTCCATTTGTGGAGAATTGAGAGTATAGAGAAAAAGAAACTAAAAAATACTATTTATGTTTGTTTATTACTTTCTCTCAACCTCTCTCTCTCTCTCTCTCCACACACACACACACACACACACACACACACTTACTACATGTATGTAACACAGGCATTGTATATATTTCATTTAATCTCAGACTAAATCCATGAAGTAGTTATAATGATTCTATTTTTTTTTAACCAATGAGAAAACTAAGGTTGAAAATGTTAAGCAACTTGTCCGAGGACCACCAGTCAGTAAGTAAGACTCTGAGCTCCTCTCATAGAGAACTAGGTTCTCTCACTCTGCTCAGTGAGGGTAGGGGTGGGATTTCCACGGCTTTTGTAACAAATCCGGTCTGGAGAACAATGATGAGGGTGTGCTGATTGGATGGTGAAGTTGAAAATCACATCCCAGTAAATATAAATATAAGACTTTAAAAAATTATATTAAGGGAGACATTTTATTTATTTTTATTTTTTTAAGATTTTTGATTTTAAGACGGGGTGAGTGGATGCGCAGAAAGTGAGAGACAAAATCCCGACATAGGGCTCTACCCTGTGAACCATGAGATCATGACCTGAGCCTAAATCAAGACTCCTGGATGCTTAACTGACTGAGCCACCCGGACACCTCTAAGGGAGATATTTTAAATTAGCATGGAAATGAAGATGCTGAGGCAACTGATTAACTACTTGGGAAAAAAAATGTGTGTGTGTGTGTGTGCGCGCGTGTGTGTGTGTGTGTGTGTGTGTGTGTGTATTTGACACCATATAGTGAATGTATGGGGCTGCATGTAAAGCAATAAAACAAACAAAAAATTATACTGTGGATTTTTCTTAAGAAGGGGAAAGAATTTTAAGCATAAATTGGTAGAAAACAAGGAGATTTCTAGATTTAATTCAGTTATGTTTAAGAAATAGTAAGCAAACAGGGGTGCCTGGTGGCTCAGTCAGTTAAACATCTGACTTTGGCTAAGGTCCTGATCTCATGGTTCGTGAGTTTGAGCCCCACATTGGGCTCTGTGATGTCAGCACAGAGCCTGCTTCAGATCCTCTGTCTCCCTCTCTCTTTGCCCCCTCCCCCCTACGCTTTCTCTCTCAAAATAAATAAACATTTAAAAAAATAGTAAGCAAACATAAAATATCTGCATGGCATGAGATATACAGAAAAAAATATTTTTTGTAATAAGAGAAAAGGGCTAATTTCTTCAAAGTACAAATAGCTTGTATTAGCAATAAAACAAAGCAGACCATACCTATCAAAATAACACCAGCATTCTTCACAGAACTAGAATAAATAATCCTAAAATGTGTATGGAACCAGAAAAGACCCCGAATAGCCAAAGCAATATTGAAAAAGAAAACCAAAGAGGGAGGCATCATAATCCCAGACTTCAAGCTCTATTACAAAGCTGTAATCATCAAGACAGTATGGTCCTGGCACAAAAATAGATGCTCAGATCAATGGAACAGAATAAAGAATCCAGAAATGGACCCATAAACGTATGGCCAACTAATCTTTGACAAAGCAGGAAAGAATATCCAATGGAATAAAGACACTCTCTTCAACAAGTGGTGTTGGGAAAACTGGACAGTGACATGTAGATAAATGAACCTGGGCCATTTTCTTACACCATACACAAAAATAAACTCAAAATGGATGAAAGACCTAAATGCAGGACAGGAAGCCATCAAAATCCTCGAGGAGAAAGCGGCAAAAATCTTTTTGATCTTGGCTGCAGCAACTTCTTATTCAACACATCTCCAGAGGCAAGGGAAACAAAAGCAAAAATGAACTACTGGGATCTCATCAAAATAAAAAACTTCTGCACAGAGAAGGAAACAATCAGCAAAACTAAAAGGCAGCCAATGGAATGGGAGAAGATATTTGCAAATGACATATCAGATAAAGGGTTAGTATCCAAAATCTATAAAGAACTTCTCAAACTCAACACTCAAAAAAACAAATAATCCAGTGAAGAAATGGGCAAAAGACATAAATAGACATTTCTCCAAAGAAGACATCCAAATGGCCAACCGACACATGAAAAAAATGCTCAACATCACTCATCATCAGGGGAAAACAAATTAAAAACACAATGAGATACCACCTCACACCTGTCAGAATGGCTAACATTAACAACTCAGGCAAGGACAGATGTTGGCAAGGATTCAGAGAAAGAGGAACATTTTTGCACTGCTGGTGGGAATGCAAATTGGTGCCGCCATTCTGGAAAAAAGTATGGAGGTTCCTCAAAAACCTAAAAATAGAACTACCCTACAACCCAGCAATTGCACTACTAGGCATTTATCCACGGGATACAGGTGTGCTGTTTCGAAGGGACACATGCACCCCCATGTTTATAGCAGCACTATCAACAATAGCCAAAGTATGGAAAGAGCCCAAATGTCCATCGATGGATGAATAGATGAAGAAGATGTGGTATATATATACAATGGAGTATTAATCAGCAATCAAAAAGAATAAATCTTGCCATTTGCAACTATGTGGATGGAACTGGAGGGTATTATGCTAAGCGAAATTAGTCAGTCAGAGAAAGACATAAATCATATGACTTCACTCGTATGAGGACTTTAAGAGACAAAACAGATGAACATAAGGGAAGGGAAAGAAAAATAATATAAAAACAGGGAGGGGGACAAAACAGAAGAGACTCATAAATATGGAGAACAAACTGAGGGTTACTGGAGGGGCTGTGGGAGGGGGGATGGGCTAAATGGGTAAGGGGGACTAAGGAATCTACTCCTGAAATCATTGTTGCACTATATGCTAACTATCTTGGATGTAAATTAAAAAAAAAAAAAAAAAAAATAGTGGTGTCTTTGAGCTCCCTGCAGGTGTTGAGAGCTCAGGAGAACATCCCCTCCCAGCCCTCAGAAAGTTGTTCCATTTCTGAAGTCATGGTTGACTGCCCTGACTTCCCTTGATAAAGTCCTTCTGCCTTTCAGCTGTTCTCCACCAGCTGCTCGCACTGATTCTGGGGAGAAGGCCAAACCCATAAGGAATTGAACTTAGTGTCTGACACCTAGAAGTGCTTCATGTTTCTCAGTTCTTTACCCAGTTCCCTCCCCTCACCCAAAAACCTCTTTTTCTCTTTCTGGCTGCGTTCCTCTGCCCCATCTCTCCTGCTTTCCCTTGGGGAGTCTGGACTCACCTGTTTTTCCTCAGCAGAGAGTTCCCCATTTTCTCAGGTCTCCTGGTGACTTCCCCTCAGCCAACCTGCAGCTCTAGCGAGGGCAGCTCCCTGACTTACAGGCTGCTGTGGAGCTCGGCCACCAGTGCAGAGAGCTGAGAGCTGAAATGAGAAGTGTTCCTCCCTGCAGCAGGGAGGAGGACCCCAGGAGGAGGAGAGTCTGAGGTGCACACATGAACAACTTCCTAAAATGTCAGAGATGGAGAAGGTGAGCAAATTATGCCACCCTAAGGTACGCCTCTTCAGTGTGTTGATTATTTTTTTCCCCCCAAAGTTTATTTATTTATTGTGAGAGAATGGGAGAGAGCATGAGCAGGGGAGAGGCAGAGAGAGAATCCCATTGAGGCTCTTGGCCCAGAGCATGGTGGGGGACTCGGACTTACAAACCGAGAGATCATGGCCTGAGCTGAAACCAAGTCCGATGCTTACACCACTGAGCCACCCAGGCACCCCTGGCATATTAGTTATTTTAAGCTGGTTATGACATGGGAAACAAAGGCAAAAGGATATGGAGATAAATTTAAGTTTCCTTAGAACCTGCAGCCCATCGACAAACACTTGAGGCAGGCAGAGGATCATATTTCTCCAGGAACTCCTACTGCCTTAATGTTAAGGCTTTGCTAGAGGGAAAAACAACCTTAGCTTGACTGACAAAAGCGAGGCCTCCAGTATCCCTTGAGTCTTCTTCAGCATACGAAAATCCTTTGGAAACTTCCCCTTGCCTTTACCTTCCCCAGCTCCAAAGTATATAATCAGTCCCTCCTCACAATCCTGGGGCAGATCTTCCTGCCCGTGGGTCTTTTCCCCGCGTTTTAACAAAATCACCTTTTTGCACCAAGGACGTCTTAAGAATCCTTTCTTGGCTGTTGCTCTGGACCCACACCCCCTGCAACTCCAAAATCACATCAGTTATTTTTAAGAAACTTCAGACACAGGGACACCTGGGTGGCTCAGTCGGTGAAGCACCTGACTCTTGATTTCAGCTCAGGTCATGGTCTTGCAGTTTGTAAGTTCAAGTCCCACATCGGGCTCTGTGCTGACAGCTTGGAGTCTGCTTGGGTTTCTCTCTCTCTCTCTCTCTCTCTCTCTCTCTCTCTCTGTCTTCTCTCTGTGTCTTGCTCCCCCCCTCCAAATAAATAAACTTAAAAAAAAAACTTCAGACATAAAACAAGCTCTGAAAATCAAGTGGAAATTACCCAACTGCAACAGACATTTACATTTACAAGGGAAATCGCCAGGTGTAAGGGTGTCAGGTGGAGGGGGAACGCTAAATCTCCAGAAACTGTCACTAAGGCAGAAGGCAATTAAATCTGCATAGCAGCATTACCCTAGTTTACTGTGCATTTTCCTCCTGCTTGGACTCTCTACCCCAACATTTTCTTTTGTCTTTATGTGAAAATGGTATTTAAGGTTATGGCTCCAGTCATTTGGGGAAGTTACTTAGTTTCTCTGGGTCTCTCCCTTGTATATGGGAGATATACATGTTGTTCAATTTTGTTTTTCTCCTGTTAATTTGTCTCATGTCAATTTAATTCTTAGGCCAGTCAGAATCGAGGATAGATTCTTCTGAAGGAATTGGGCTACTGGCCTTCACCAGAAGCCATTGGTCAATGAGAGCACTGAGCTCTGGGGAAGCCCTGTCTGCAATTACGGTCAGGCCATGGGAATTTTTCACTTCAGATTCCTAAATTTATTAAACCGCTTTGTAGTCTTGGAAAAAAAAAAAATTAAAGGGGGAACTTTGTTTTAAAGCAAGAAAAGTTTAAAACAAACTAAGTCACCCCATGGACCAATAGAAAATATTAACAAAACATGTATCTGATAAAAAGAATTTATCCAGAACATACACAGAACTCTCAAAATTCACTAAGAAAACAAACACCCAATAACAAAATGGCCAAAATACTTGAACAGACATTTCACCAAAGAAAATACACAGATGGCAAATACATACATGAAAAAATGCTCAATACCATAGTCACTAGGGAACTGTAAATCAAACCACAATGCGGTACTTTTACACACTTATGTTAAAAAACGGAAGTCAATTGGGGCACCTGGGAGGCTCAGTCGGTTAACAGTCTTGATTTTTGGCTCAGGTCATGATCTCATGGTTTGTGAGTTTGAGCCCCGTGTTGGCCTCTGTGCTAACAGTGCTCCCCGCTAACACTGCTTCGGATTCTTTGTCTCCCTCTCCCTCTCTCTGCCCCTCCCCTGCTCTCTCTCTCTCTCAAAATACATAAACTTTAAAAAAAAAAAAAAGAGAGACTCAAACAAGTGAGTCTGCAGATTTAATTGGCTTTATAAGCGATTCATGAATTGGACAGAATCCCATCCAGCGAGTAGAGAGAGACGCTCTGAGGAGCTGTGCAAAATGGAAGGTTTTTATAGAAGGAGGGTGGGGCAGGCACGTTATTAGCAAAAGAGAAGAAGGAAGTGTTTCAGGCAAGATCACTATCCCTTAGGGGGAAGACAGGGAGTCTCATTTGGTGGATTATCTCATTTCTTCGGGGATAAAGAGGGCCCGAGTGAGAGATTACTTCACTGATGTTGATCAGAAAATTCCTTATTTACCAGTTAAGATGTACATTTCTGGAGGAGGTTGAACCTGCAGTTAGGTATTAAGTCTCTGTTTGGTGACTTGGTAATTACTCAGGTAATGGCATTTTGGGTCTGTGGTTTTCTTGCTAACAACTATTAGAATTTCTACCTTTGAAAAAACCCAGAAAAACTGATAATACCAAGTGCTGACAAGGGATGCAGGGCTTTGAGAGGTCTCATGTATTGCTGATGGGAATGCCAAATGATTCAGCCTTTTTGGAAAACAGCATGGTACTTTCTTATAAACATAAGCATAGCAGCATTATACAGCCTAGCAATCCCACTCATAGGCAGTAACCTAAGTGAAATAAAAAATAAGATTTCTAAGAACGTGTTTGCAAATGTTTATAGAGGCTTTACTCAGAATTGCCCCTCAAACCCTGGAAATAACCCAAATGATCCTCAAGGGGTGAATGGCGAGACAACCATTGTCACAACCATCCAATACTGCCCAGCAATAAAAAGGAATAGACTACATGGGGCGCCTGGGTGGCGCAGTCAGTTAAGCGTCCGACTTCAGCCAGGTCACGATCTCGCGGTCCGTGAGTTCGAGCCCCGCGTCGGGCTCTGGGCTGATGGCTCGGAGCCTGGAGCCTGTTTCCGATTCTGTGTCTCCCTCTCTCTCTGCCCCTCCCCCGTTCATGCTCTGTCTCTCTCTGTCCCAAAAATAAATAAAAAACGTTGAAAAAAAAAAAAAAAAAGGAATAGACTACAAATCTATACAACAACACGAATGAATCTTGAGTGTGTTATACGAAGTGAGAGAAGCCAGACTTAAAGCCTACCTTTAATGACATTCAGCACAAGGCAAAATGGTAGGGACAGAAAACACTTCAGCAGTGGCCAGGAGCAAGGGGTGGGGGAGGGATTGACCTTCAAGGGGTAGGAGGGAATTTTTCTGTTGTTCTTCTGTGTCTTGTGGTGGTGGCAACAGACTACGTGCATTTCTCATAATTAAAATAGCTCTATACCAAAAAGGATGCATTTTACTGTATGTAAGTTATGTCTCAATAGAAAAAATCAAGAGGTTAAAAAAAGAGAGAAATGAACTTGGATGTTTGGTACTATGCTTATATTTGATGGTTGGTTCCAGCTTGGGCACTCATTTGTTTCTTCATTTTTTCAACAAGTGTGTGTTAAGCACCTATGCTAGGTGGGTTCAATGTCGAGCAAAGCAGATACAGGCTTGCCCTCGTGGAGCTCCTTGAAATGAAATAAAGCAAAATGCTTTATTGCTCATCCTTGGTAATGCAGAGGTCACCCTTGCAATAGTCAGGAGCAGCACAAGGAGGGGACTAGTTGTGTGACACCAGAGCCACCACACATCACTGTGCCCTTGTAGCTGCTCCCCAGGCTTCAGTGGGACTCCGTGGAGCATTTCCAGGATGGCATTACTACCAACTGGAAGAAAGACAATAATCCTTGCCTAGGAGGAGAAAACATTCTGAAGTGAGGAGGGTCTGTAAGCGAAAGGAGAGCAATGCCAATCTAGGGGGGCTTAAGCAAAATACATGATTATTTCCAACATCTTAGTACTATAAGGGCAAATACAAATTAAAAAATAAGAAGCCTAATTCTCTCCATTAAAAATGAGGGGGCAGACATTCTCCGCCCCCCCTCCCCCTTTTTAGAGCTTTTACATTAGAAAACTTTTAAGTTCTTAATGTATTTGAAAGGCACATAAATTCTGGAAAGGCTGAGTAAACAGCCGGGGAATGTTTCCATCAGGATCTGCAGGCTATCTCTTTGAAATGTAATCAGCAAGGAATATACACGCAATCTCCCAGTTTCCCTCTGGGGAATAGCCACAGAAATTGAGTGGGCACCTAGCTCCAAATTACAAGCCTACTTCCAGTTAAAAAGAGGAAATGTTCTCTTTGAAGGACATTTGGCAAATACATTACCAAATTAATTTAGGATGGATTATGTGTGGCAAGTGGTACAGTTAATTCTCTTGTTTAGGACTAGTCATTGTTAGTCTTGAGAAAATGTATACAATGGATTGTATCTGCTTGGTTCCATAAAAGGGCAAGATTCTTCTGTTTTTGCAGTCTCCTTAGTGAATTACCTGTGGTTTGCCTCACAACCCAGTTTAGTGCTTATTCAATAATGAAAGTTTCTACTTTTGTAGAAAGATTTTCTGGGGCAGCAGGGGATTTTGTTTTTCATTGTATTTCTCTAACAGTACCTCCATTCAAATTATCATTAACCTTCAGGTAATCAACTCTAGGAAAGATGGAAGGTGGCAGATTTTCTTATCTTGGAAATATCTGAAATTCAGGAAATGCTGTCCTCAGTAAATTAAATGAAACAATGAAGTAAGAAAGAAAAGTCTTTTTTTTTAAAGTTGAAGACAGCGCAGATGTGTGTGTGTGGTTGGGGGCGGGGGGAGGGCGGTGGGGAACAGAGAGAGGGAGAGAGAGAAGCTGAAGCAAGCTCCATGCTGCCAACGCAGAGCCTGACGTGGGGCTCAAACTCACAGAACAGCCAGATCATAACCTGAGTGGAAACCAAGAGTCAGGCGCTTAACTGACTCAGCCACCCAGGTGCCCCTAAGAAAGAAAATTCTTAACAAAGCATATATTAAAAATTAGCTGTGTCCACTGAATACAGGTCAAAGAAATCTAGAGCTGCACTAATCTGTTTCTCCCATTCTCTTCTGTCAAAACCACTTCCTTGTCCAGGCTGGATAACTACAATAAATTTTAGGAAATATCTTCCAAGTTATCTAAAGCCTTCTTTTTTATGTATAGGAAATCTGGGATAACAGCCAATGGTCTGCCATTCTGTGTATGAAAAAAGTGGTGGGTGTTTGTGAGTGTGTGTGTGTGTGTGTGTGTGTGTGTGTGAGAGAGAGAGAGAGAGAGAGAGAGAGAGAGAGAGAGAGAAAGAGAAAGAGGATATGAAGTAGTCTTGACACATTGTTATAACTTAGAATTAACCTTTCTCTTCCCCATTACCTTCAGGAAACAATGAAAAAAAATTCAATGCAATCTAAAAGTCCCTCTCCTCAATGGTTTCTGTATCTTTCACACTGCCTAGAGGTCAGCAGCAGGCAACCAGAAATTTTCAGCATCACGAAGACAAAATGGCCCAGGACGTTTAGCCAGTGAGTAAGACTATTACTGACTCATCAGTATGAATTAAGATATCCCAGATTTGGGGTAGAGTGGTTTGAGCAAACAGGCTGGACATTGCCCCATGGGTTGCTAGATTCATTCCAATGTAGAACAAAGGCTTCCTTGAGTGCAGTCAACGTCACAGGGATGAGGGCTGGAAATCAATCTGCCATTGCTGGGAATCACTCCTTAACTTTTCAGTTTCACTTTTACTTGGGCCACTAGATGGAGAAGTTGAGCTGAGTGAACGTGTTAGCCATGCTCGCGAAAATTTCCTATGGTTGTGTGAGGTAGCAGGAAAGAGCGGGACATTTATAATACACACATTTATTGCAATTAAAACGACTCTGGACTAAATAATCTACCCTCACTTCACAAATGAAAGTAAAGCAGCCCACATCCCACAGAAAGAAGCCAAAATAACGAAACTTAGAATCAGACCATTCTCTTTATCCTTCTCCGTTCTAACCCCAGTGCCTACTACATGAGAACTATAGGAATTGAATTGGAAATAAAAGCCTGGGTCTTGTTAAGCAGATGATGGTGAAATCAGAGGAAAGTTGAGTTGAAATCTTCAAATTTACTCTTCTATCCTTTGGCATTACTGTAGACAATTGGTGACCCATGCAAAGACTGTTTTGCTGTATCTCAAGATCATAGACTAATATAATAAAAATAGTTATTTGTTGAGAGCTTCCTATGATCCATGCACGTGTTATATGTTTTTAAATATAGAAGCATCTGGGTGGCTCAGTCGGTTAAATGCCTGACTCTTGATTTTGGCTCAGGTCATGATCTTATGGTTGGTGAGATCGAGCTCCACATGGAGCTCTGCACTGATGGTGTTGGAGCCTATTTAGGATTCCTCTCTCTCTGCCCCTCCTCCTCCTCTCTTTCTCTCAAAATAAATAAAACTTAAATGTTTTTAGATATAACTTCTCATTTGCTCATGCGAACATTCTATGAGTAAATACTATTTCCTCTATTTTATAGATGAGGACACCCAGGCTCATAGAAGACAAATTAATGGGGTTTTTGGAGTGGTTGTGGTGATAAGGTTCTGGGGTGATAGGGGTTTGGAGCCGACGGCCAAGAAAGAATTCTTGAAGACATCATTGGTGCAAAAAGGTGATTTTATTAAAAACAAGGGGACAGGACCTGTGGGCAGAAAAAGCTGTACTGGGGTTGTGAAGAGTGACTGGTTATATACAGTGGAGTTGGGGGAGGTAAAGCCAAGAAGAAATTTCTTAAAGGGATTTCCATATGCTAAAGAAGACTCAGAGATTACTGGAGGCCTAGCCATTGTCAAGCTAAGGTTGTTTTTCTTTATAGCAAAGCACTAACATTAAGACAGTAGGGAGTTCCTGGACTTTAGGCTATTGATAAGATTGCCTTTTTTTTTTTTTTTTTAATTGTACTAAGGTATTTGCAAACTGATGGACACTCATCAGTTTAACCATTTGTTTTCTGACATTTCCTTTGTTCTTGGGTGGCCAGAAGTGCTGAGGAATATTACATGTATCTCCCCTGGGGGGGGGGGGGGAGTGGGCAGGATGTGCTAGCTTGTGTTTTGCCCTCAGCTTGCCTTATGTTCCCTCATCAGTGGGGTCTAGAGCCGATGGCCAAGAAAGAATTCCTGAGATGTCTTTGGTGCAAAAAGGTGATTTTAGTAAAGCACGGGAAAAGGACTCATAGGCAGAAAGAGCTGCCCCAGTACAGGATGGATAGACTGATATACTTGGGAGTTGGGGGAGATAATGTCAAAAGAAAGCTTTCCAAAGGGATTTTCATATGCTAAAGAAGACTCACAGGATCCTGGAGGCCTAGCTATTGTCAAGCTAAGGTTGTTTTCTCCTCTAGCAAAGCATTAACATTAAGACAGTAGGGAGTTCCTGGAGAAATGTGATACTCTGCCTGCCTCAAGTATTTGTCAATGGGCTGTAGGTTCTAAGGAAATTTAATTATATCTGCCATTTCCTTCTGCCTTTGTTTCCCACATTAAAGTGGCTTGCTCAAGGACACCCCATAATAAACAAGAGAGCTGGAAAGAAGTCCAAAAAAAGAGTGTGGACCTTATCTATTCACTGTCCTATTCAATTAGTACTTGTGAAAAGAGGAACTTGGCTTTGAATTCTGGTCTGTGTCATTCCGATGTGTCTGGAAAGACTGAAACATGCCAGATATTTGGAGTGTGTTGTGCTTCCCAGTTCCTGGGTAGCTTTCAAACGCCTGGCTGGTTCAACTGCCAAGGCAGGTTAGAGACCTTTCAGTGAAGAGTGATTCTTTAAGCTTCTTCAATCTCAAAGAATTGGATGCGATAGATCTAGCTCTAGCCTACTCCTTTGTAGACTCTTGTGGTTAGAGAAGGGAGCTGGGAGAGATATTTATCTGTAAGGAAAACCCTTATGGATCATTGTATGCTAGGAAAAGACCTGGTTAATTTAGGAATTCTTGTAGAGTTAGGAATCTAACACCTTAGCTAAGATTTCCCTGGTCTGCTTCCTTCCCAAAGGTCTTAAAGGGAGGGTCAAGACTGCATGGTGTGATAGTATTGAGAGGTATTCCTAAGGATAATTTTCCAACTGCTTACTTTGTGGTGCAGAGTATGAGCTGATTAGGAGTCCTGGCTAATGTCAGAGAGTTAGTTATGTATTTGAAACTGTGGCTATTTGTTGCTGGTATTCCCCATTAATGTGCATTTGGTTTGAAACAGGAGTTTCAGTACCTCCCTAAGTGAACTTTGGGGCTGGGATGTTCTCATATAGCTCCACTGACTTGCCAGGAACCGTAACACAGAGGGTAATTTTTGATGGTAAGAGGACCATTTGGCGACAAAATGGGAATTTGTCCAGCTTACTGAAAGGGCTCTTATAAATCTAATTACAGGTGGATGGTATAGCACTTCCCTGTCACTGTTTGAGCCACAAACGACACTTGGGAAGAATGTTCATTTGCAAAGTTTCCTGTTTCTCATTAGTAACACTAATATAGAACACAGAAGATTAAAATGAAGTGTCTGGGGGAAAAAATGACAAACTAGGTTTCAGCACTGTGAACGTTAAAAACTAAATTAAAAAATCCAAGAACCAAAGGACCAAGGAAAGCCTTTTATCTAAGAAAGTTAAAAGCAGACGTTCTGGGCTTTGTAAGCAAATAAGTGGGTTTCCTCTGAAGAGTCAAATGGAAGTGAACTCTAAGCACCCTTCTCAGGTCAAAGTCTGTGTATTGCGTTCTTTCAGATGAGGGGACAGTCCTGGGCACACAGACACCAATATCCTGTTGATAGGGGGTGGGTACCTGTCATACATGGTGCTGGGATTATTTCATATCTCAGTGCCTTGTTCAGGGTTTTTTCCCCACGTGAAAATGTTTATACCCCAGGACACAAACATGATCAGACACTGACCACGACTGATATTTATGGAGTGTATCCTCTTCTCCAATGGCTCAGATATCCAAGATAAAGTCTAGGGAATTTAAAAAGCGTCACAAATTATACTGAATGTCCTTGCAGGATTTAAGGCTCAGTGTCATTACATCTGTGTGACTGAGTAATTTGCCTGAATTCCCTAAGTTCCATTATTTTCTCTGTAAAATGAGGCAATGATAGAACCCACTTCCTACAGTTTCTGTGAGGATTGCCTGAGAGTCCGGGGCTTACTGAGCTTGCTGTAAGTGACAAGCTACTACTGGTGGAGAGCTCCTTCCCCACCTGGCGTCTTGTTCAGGGTGGAGGGCTCTACTCTCTGTTGCCCTGACACTCATGGTCTGTCACCATCTCATTCATTCTGCTGAGGTGGAGTGGCTTATCAGGTTGATGAATCTGGAAGCAGGATCTCGACGTTCTTTGTCCAGCCCCTTCTTTCTGATTTGAGAATGAATTTGACCTTACGAATCTTACATTTTCTATTGTTCTCAGCTAGGCAGTAAGCTTAATGATATATACCTACAATGGTCAATCCACCAGTTTTGGGGGTCAGAAGGCAACCATGTTCTTCATGTCAGTTCCATCACTAATGAAGGTGTATGTATGTGTGTGTGTGTGTGTGTGTGTGTGTGTGTGTGTGTATGTGTGGTTTAGTCTCTAACGGCCTTAATCTTTTCTTTTAAGTTTCATTTGGTTCAACACTTAGCAGAAGAAGGGCACTCATTAACAGGGTTCCTTCAAACACTATCAGAGCTGCTAGTTAACTATCACTGGGGGGAAAAAAGCTGTTGAGTTCAGTTTTATAGAGAAGTGATAGTAGTTTGATTTGACTTTCCCAACAGAAACAAACCAAACTGTCTTCTCTGCAAGGACGTTTTATGAATGGAGTCTTTACTCTTGGCCTCTGAAAATGTGTCTACCACCAGCTGTAGAAGACAGCATTTAGCATTCAGGTTTCCAACCCCGGGTGGAAGCATGGTCCTGAAGATATAGATTTAAATGCTTATTAATTCTTCAGATATTTATTTTAGGATGTACTGTACTGGAGGCACATGTGGTATAAGAGCTAATCACGGGCTCATTTTCAAATCTGTGAGATTTTTGGCAAATTACACTCACCCTTTCAGTTTACACATTTGTAAATTGGAAATAATAGTACCTACCTCTCATGCTTGTGGTGAGGATTACATAAGCATTTGTTAAACACCTAGCATATAGAAAGCATGCAACAGCTCTTAACTGGTTGGGATTATTTTTTAAAAGGATGCCAGGCATCGGGCTCGTTGTTGTAGTGAATCGATGAACAAAATGGACACTGGAAGTTTCATTTAGGACTGAGTTACATTGTGTAAGTCTAAATCAGTTTCCATTCTTTACTATTTTAATTCACTGAGTGCTCCCCAAATAAGTGAAGTACAATGAATGACAGAAATCAATACTTGGTTTAAGATCAACATTTAAACTGCGTTTTATTAGTGTTCTGTTTTTCACAAAATGAATCAAACCATTTTTACTCTAAGAGCATTATGCAAACTATCTAGGTGGCCTAAGCTTATTTTCTGGCTCTAAAACTAAAATTTGTTCTATGATTTTCTGAGATGTTCTAGATACTTAAATTAATAGATATTTTAAATGAAGAAAATTTTCCAAGAAATATGTTTTAGATGGAATGGTTGCAAGGTGCATACATATTTCCATGTGGCACCAGGATCATCCACACAGGATCCAGCTTGAACTTACTCCCTTCTGATGCAGGGAAATGTGTTTCAAAGCACATTCAAAACAGGAGGCATCTTGTGACAACAGCGCCGTTACATGCGTCAGTTTTCAAAATAGTATTGTCAACCATGCCTAACAGAGGTAGGAAGGGAAAAAAAAAAACAGATGTAAAAGAACTTTCAGTCTTTCAACATTGACTTACAACCCCAAACAGGATATACTAGAGGGTCAGTTTCATTCCCGCAGGAAATACCTCCTGGTCATTATTGCTAAACGTGAGGAAGGACGTTGGGTGAAATGTGAGTTACTCCTGATTCACAAAGTGGTGGTAGTGTGGTATAAACTGGGAGTCAGAGTCCAGGAAGCCACTGGGGCTTGCTGAACTGGACAGGGACAGTTTATGGACTGTCAGGAGCATGATGTGTCATTGTGGGAAACACTGAGTCTTAGCTCTGGCTGTTACCACTCCTTCTCACAGCACTGGGATCGCCCCCAGTGCCAAGTGTAAAGGGTGACAACTTTCAGATCATGTATGTTGGAATAATGCTTAGTAGTTTTACAATCATGTTGTTCATTACAAGGTCAATAAAACTATGTAAAATAAGAGAAGTGAGCACACCCATCCCTACTCTTACCTTTCTAACACCTAATTGAAACATTTGGGTTTATCTCTTCTGGATTATTTTCATGTTAAAAAAGCTGTATGTATGGGTTTGTCTTCCTTTTCATATTTTACATTGTACTGTATACAACTAACCTTTTTAATGGTTGGATGATATTTCCTCTAATGGATGTTCTGTAGCGAAATTAAATACTTTCTTACTATTGGACACTTGGGACTCTTTTTAATTTTTTGGCATTAGAAATACTGGTGCACTGGACAGTTTGTACATATGTCCACTTCACTACTTTGGATTATTCTCTTTGGATTGGTTCCCAAAAGCAAATTCATGGAGTCAAAGTGTATGAACATTTTTATGACTTTTGTTTCAAATTCCTTTTGCTCATCTACCAGCAAAATATAAGAAAAGTATTTTCATTTCTGTTTCATCAACTCTATTTCAAAGGAAACAGATGTTACCATGGAATAAAATTTGTTAATTTGAAAAAGCAAATGTTGATACTTCATTATTTTATTTCGTACTTCTTATTTTCTCTATAGTCTGGGTATTGTCTTTTTCCTGAAGAAAAATTTCCTGAAGGCAAATTTCCTTAAATTTACCTATTGGAGTCATGGTGTTTTCCTGATAATTTTGCATATACTTTTCCCAGGTAAAGATGTTGATCATAATACAAATAATTCTTGCAAATAGTTTTTCATGAATACAATTTATTGTCAGATTGGTTGACATACAACATGCAGTGCTCATCCCAACAAGTGCCGTCCTCAATGCCCATCACCCATTTTCCCCTGTCCCCCACCTCCCACATCCACCCTCAGATTGTTCTCCGTATTTAAGACTCTCTTGTGGTTTGCCTCCCTCCCTCTCTATTTGTAACTATTTTTTTCCCCTTCCCTTCCCCCATGGTCTTCTGTTAAGTTTCTCAAGATCCACATATGAGTGAAAACATGGTACGTGATTTTCTCTGGCTGCCTTATTTCACTCAGCATAATACCTTCCAGGTCCACATTGCTGTGAATGGCATGATTTCATTCTTTCTCATTGCCAAGTAGTATTTTATTGTATATATAAACCACATGTTTATTTTTGAGAGAGAGTGAGGGAGGGAGCAAACCGCTACTGGGGGAGGGGTAGAGAGTGCAAGAGAGAGAGAATCCCAAATAGGCTCTAGGCTCAGCTCAGAGCCAGACATGGAGTTTGATCCCACAACTGTGGGATCATGACCTGAGTCAAAATCAAGAGTCAGACACTCAACCAACTGAATCACCCAGGTGCCCTTAATCTATTTTTAAAACGGTCTTTGTCACAGGAAGTAGCATCTAAGAATTAGAAGTTTTTAAATGGAGATACAAAGATTTATCTGAAGGTCATTTTTTAACCCAGAGATATGCTTTATGTAGATTAGAATCATATAAAGCATGCACACGCTCTCTCTCTCTCTCTCTCTCTCTCTCTCTCTCTATATATATATATATATATGTATATATATATATATATATATATATATATATTTCCCCATTGGTGCTGCATTTTGAACAACCAACAGCCAGCAGACTGGTCTACTCCCTAAACGTCTTGCTGTCTTGTGTCCCTTTTCTAAACATCCTCTTCCCTTCTCAACAAAGGCCGTGTTTATGTAAAACAGGAGTTGTTTCTCTTTGGATTCCTTTGAGTTTAAGCTGCCACTCTCCACAGTGTATCTTGTGTTGTTATATAACTGCCTTCTAATCAGTTTTGCTTCCTTAACTAGAACAGAAACTTGAAAATTAAAGTCATCACGAACTACCTGTTTATATCTTCCATCATACATGGCAGCCTGAAAAATGACTTCCTGGGTTGGGGGGCAGCCAGTTTTGCATGTACAATTAAGTAGTAGAATGTAGAGAGGAGACCATGAGTCTATAAAGTTTTCAGAAATCTAGATCAAGGAATCTTATTTTAAAGTTAATTTTCCAAGTTAGAATTTGGAAATAGTGTCATTAGAAGAATGAACTGGCTATTGGAAAGTGACCATATTGCAAATAATGGCTAGTGGAAAGTGATATAATTCACACTGTCACAAAAGAGCCACATAAATATGGCTTTAGCCTGTATCTCCAAAGACAGGCATGATCCGGATCACATTGAGGAAACTGAGGCAGCTTACCAGATTTTCATTTAGTTTTATTCTAGATGACCTCATAGACGTCCATTTCCTCCTTGATACTATCCAATAGCCCTGTAGATTCTTGAATCTAGAAATGGAGATAGGAGATAGGAGTCAAATTCTGAGACTATTAATAAGAGTCCGATTTATAAAGCAGGACAGATGTCAAATCTGGTCTACAGAGCAGGGGACTGAGAATTAGAACTTCTGGCATTGGCAGCGCTGTGTGCTCCATCCTGGACCCCAGAACACTTTGTAAGGAGCTGCTGGATTTGGGGCATGGGACTTTTTATTATGTAAAGGTATAGCCACAGTTCTAGAGTGTGGTGGGAGGAGGGGTTGGGGGAGGAGGAAGGGAACTGGCCCAGAAACACCCGTAACCAGGATCTAACATCAGGGAGAAAAAGCATTTACTAAATAACACAAGTTGACAATTGTCTCCATAAGACTCACTCGGTGGTGTTTTTACCATTTAATAAACTGTCTCTCATTTCCACACTATTTTCTCTATATTAACCGCCTCACGCAATCAGTTTTTTTTTTTTAATTATGAAAACGGAGCACTTTGGGGGAATCTGTACAGGGAGATCATTAGCTTCCCTGGCTTCTCACTCAGTTCTTCAATATCTACTATTAAGCTGACTCTTATGAGTGAGGCAGCCTGCCCAGGCTAAGGAGAAAGAAAGGCTAACCAGTGGCCTCCAGGTACCATCTAATGCTGGAAGCCGAGCTATCCAATCCAACCAGCCTGATGGCAGGGCCCCAGGCAGTGGACGGATCGGGACTGCAGGGCGGCCCATAGACAGTGAAACTTCTTGTACTTCCACTTTTATGTAATTTGGCCTTAATAAAAGTACCTGGGGAATTGTCTGTTGGGGAATTGCCCTAGACAGGCCCCCTGGGAAAAGAACTATTGGGGAAAGAAATAAGGTTCCACAAGGAAATTGTGCGGCCCTACGTTTAGCCCTTGCCACCCCCTATAAAGACTCCTCTACCTGAAGGAAGGATAGCCCCATATATTTCCCAGCCAAGGAGGGGCAAATGGATTTGAAAGCCCCACACCGGCAACAGAGGAGTGTATCTATGGGCACAAGTTACTCCAACTCGTAGGCCCACTTGGCCCCCAGGAGGCATTCCAGATGATGACTGAACCTAGTCGGTTAAAGTACAGAATGGTCCATTAGTTCCTAGGTGCATTGTGTCTCTGAGAATGTATAAGGTGTGGTTCCTAAGGCCCTCCTGGCCCCCTCCTGGCATCTCACACCGAGGGGAACATTTTTGTTCCTCAAGCCACAAATGGTTCAAGGAAACAACTAAGAGGTCATGTCCCTGTAACTGTTCCACTTGAGGTGTTGAGAGATAGATGACCTTTCATGAAAACAGCAAAGCAAATGCTCTATAGATTATAGATAAATGTAGATACATAATGAAAATAACGTAAGAAATTAATCAATAAGCAAAGGGCAGGAAGGAACGTTATGAGAAAATAACCATGTTATTCCTTAAAGGGTGATTACCCATAGGAACATTTTTAGAATTAGGTAATGCTAGAAAACATAGATGATGCATGCTACAAGGAAATTGCTAACAAATATATAATGCCACGTTTGCCACAATAAAACAGCCAGTTCAACACAATAAAGCAGCCAGTCCATTTTTATTTTTATTTTATTTTTTTCACTTTTTCGCCGATGTCATTCATCCTTCGGGAGCCCCTGGACCTGCTGGAGTTGGACTCCGGCAATCTAACATTTTGTCTTAAGTGTTCTCCTCATCTTCTTCATTTTTGAAATTGTAATTTCCCTTTGTTATTTCCTAGTCTTCAGCAGCAGCCATGTTTGAGAGAATTAGAGGAGATGCCTGTATCCCTATTGTTTTAGAAATTTAGTGCCTGGAGGGCACAAGAAGTTTGGAGTAGTCTACCATGTTAAGAAGGGGTTAGCAGAGAGTAACAGAAATTAATGGGTACAGATTGCTTGTTATGTGCCAAACGCTATGCAGTGTACTTTCCATTTCTTTAATCTGCATGGCAGCACTACACGAGATACATATGGTTATCATTCCTGTTGTCTAGATGCAGGAAGTGATGCTTAAACAGGTTAAGAAAACTGTCCAAGGTCATGTGGCTAATAAGTGATGGAACCAGGAAGTAAACCAGGAATCTCATGCCAAAGCCTATATTCTCAGCTCCTATGCTATTCGGTCTACAGTTCCAGGCACTGAGCAACAACCAGGAAATGTTTGAGGAAAAGATTCCCCAGAAAGACCCCAAAATATTAAAAAAAAATTTTTTTAATGTTTGTATTTATTTTTTTATTAAAATTTTTTTTAATTTTACTTTTTATTTTTTAAAATTTACATCCAAATTAGTTAGCATATAGTGCTACAATGATTTCAGGAGTAAATTCCTTAGTGCCCCTTACCCATTTAGCCCATCCCCCCTCTCACAACCCTTCCAGTAACCCTGTTTGTTCTCCATATTTATGAGTCTCTTCTGTTTTGTCCCCCTCCCCGTTTTTATATTCTTTTTGTTTCCCTTCCCTTATGTTCATCTGTTTTGTCTCTTAAAGTCCTCATATGAGTGAAGTCATACGATTTTTGTCTTTCTCTGACTGATTGATTTCACTTAGCATAATACCCTCCAGTTTCATCCACATAGTTGCAAATGGCAAGATTTCATTCTTTTTGATTGCCGAGTTATACTTTATCCATTTTTTCTATTCATCCATCGATGGACATTTGGGCTCTTTCCATACTTTGGCTATTGTTGATAGTGCTGCTATAAACATGGGGGTGCATGTGTCCCTTCAAAACAGCACACCGGTATCCCTTGGATAAATGCCTAGTAGTGCAATTGCTGAGTGGTAGGGTAGTTCTATTTTTAGTTTTTTGAGGAACCTCCATACTGTTTTCCAGAGTGGCTGTACCAGCTTTCATCCCCACCAACAATGCCAAAGAGATCCTCTTTCTCTGCATCCTGGCCAACATCTGTTGTTGCCTGAGTTGTTAATGTTAGCCATTCTGACAGGTGTGAGGTGGTTTTGATTTGTATTTCCCTGATGATGAGTGATGTTGAGCATTTTTTCATGTGTCGGTTGGCCATCTGGATGTCTTCTTTGGAGAAGTGTCTGTTCATGTCTTTTGCCCATTTCTTCACTGGATTCTTTGTTTTTTGGGTGTTGAGTTTGATAAGTTCTTTATAGATTTTGGATACTAACCCTTTATCTGATATGTCATTTGCAAATATCTTCTCCTATTCTTTTGGTCGCCTTTGAGTTTTGCTGATTTTTTCCTTCGCTGTGCAGAAGCTTTTTATTTTGATGAGGTCCCAGTAGTTCATTTTTGCTTTTGTTTCCCTTGCCTCTGGAGATGTGTTGAATAAGAAGTTGATGCAGCCAAGATCAAAGAGATTTTTGCCTGCTTTCTCCTCGAGGATTTTGATGGCTTCCTGTCCTGCATTTAGGTCTTTCATCCATTTTGAGTTTATTTTTGTGTATGGTGCAAGAAAGTGGTCCAGGTTCATTCTTCTGCATGTTGCTGTCCAGTTTTTTCAGCACCACTTGCTGAAGAGATTGTCTTTATTCCATTGGATATTCTTTCCTGCTTTGTCAAAGATTAGTTGGCCATACATTTGTGGGTCCATTTCTGGGTTCTCTATTTTGTTCCATTGATCTGAATGTCTGTTCTTGTGCCAGGACCATACTGTCTTGATAATTACAGCTTTGTAGTTTTGTTTGAAGTCTGAGATTATGATGCCTCCTGCTTTGGTTTTCTTTTTCAAGATTGTTTTGGCTATTTGGGATCTTTTCTGGTTCCATACAAATTTTAGAATTGTTTGCTTTAGCTCTGTGAAGAATGCTGGTGTTACGGTGATAGGGATTACACTGAATATGTAGATTGCTTTGGGTAGTATTGACATTTTAACAATATTTGTTCTTCCTATCCAGGAGCATGGAATCTTTTTCTATTTTTTTGTGTCTTCTTCAATTTCTTTCATAAGCTTTCTATAGTTTTCAGTGTATAGATTTTTCACCTCTTTGGTTAGATTTATTCCTAGGTATTTTATGGTTTTTGGTGCAACTGTAAATGGGATCGATTCCTTGATTTCTCTTTCTGTCACTTCATTGTTGGTGTATAGGAATGCAACCGACTTCTGTGCATTGATTTTATATCCTGCAACTTTGCTGAATTGATGATTCAGTTCTAGCAGTTTTTTGGTGGAGTCTTTTGGGTTTTCCATATAAAGTATCATGTCATCTGAGAAGAGTGAAAGTTTGACCTCCTCCTGGCTGATTTGGATGCCTTTTATTTCTTTGTGTTGCCTGAATCCAGAGGCTAAGACTTCCAGTACTATGTTGAATAACAGTGGTGAGAGTGGACATCCCTGTCTTGTTCCTGACCTTAAGGGGAAAGCTCTCAGTTTTTCCCCACTGAGGATGATATTAGCGTTGGGTCATTCATATATGGTTTTAATGATCTCAAGGTACGCTCCTTCTATCCCTACTTTCTTGAGAGTTTTTATCCAGAAAGGATGCTGTATTTTGTCAAATGCTTTCTCTGCATCTGTTGAGAGGATCATACGGTTCTTGTCCTTTCTTTTATTGATGTGATGAATCATGTTAATTGTTTTGTGGATATTGAACCAGCCCTGCATCCCAGGTACAAATCCCACTTGCTCGTGGTGAATAATTTTTTCAATGGTTTGTTGGATTGGGTGGCTAATATCTTGTTGAGGATTTTTGCATCCATGTTCATCAGGGAAACTGGTCCACAGTTTTCCTTTTTAGTGGGGTCTCTGGTTTTGGAATGAAGGTAATGCCAGCTTCATAGAAATAGTTTGGAAGTCTTCCTTCCATTTCTATTTGTTGGAATAGTTTCAAGAGAATAGGTGTTAACTATTCCTTAAATGTTTGGTAGAATTCCCCTGGAATGTCATCTGGCCCTGGACTCTTGTTTTTTGGGAGAGTTTTGATTACTACTTCGATTTCCTTACTGGTTATGGGTCTGTTCAAATTTTGTATTTCTTCCTGTTTCAGTTTTGCTAGTGTATATGTTTCTAGGAATTTGCCCATTTCTTCCAGATTACCCATTTTATTGGCATATAGTTGCTCATAATATTCTCTTATTATTGTTTTTATTTCTGTTGTGTTTGTTGTGATCTCTCCTCTTTCATTCTTGATTTTATTTATTTGGATCCTTTCCTGTTTCTTTTTGATCAAACTGGCTAGTGGTTTATCAATTTTTTAAATTCTTTTAGAGAACCAGCTTCTGGTTTCATTGATCTGTTCTACTGTTTTTTGTTTGTTTGTTTGTTTGTTTTTGGTTTCAATAGCATTAATTTCTGCTCTAGTCTTTATTATTTCCTGTCTTCTGCTGGTTTTGGGTTTTATTTGCTGTTCTTTCCCCAACTTCTTAAGGTGTAAGTTAGGTTGTGTGTCTGAGATCTTTCTTCCTTCTTTAGGATGGCATGGATTGCTATATACTTTCCTCTTATGACTGCCTTTGCTGCATCCCAGAGGTTTTCGGTTTTGGTGTTATCATTTTGATTGACTTCCATATACTTTTTAATTTCCTTTTTAAGTGCTTGGTTAGCCCATTCATTCTGTAGTAGGATATTCTTCAGTTTCCAAGTATTTGTTACCTTTCCAAATTTTTTCTTGTGGTTGATTTCGAGTTTCATAGCGTTGTGGTCTGAAAATATGCACGGTATGATCTCGATCTTTTTGTACTTACTTAGGGCTGATTTGTGTGGCAGTATATGGTCTATTCTGGAGAATGTTCCATTTACACTGGAGAAGAGTGTATATTATGCTGCTTTAGGATGGAATGTTCTGAATATATCTGTTAAGTCCATCTGGTCCAATGTGTCATTCAAAGCCATTGTTTCCTTGTTGGTTTTTGATTAGATGATATATTTATTTTCGAGACAGAGTGAGACAGAGCATTGAACGGGGTAGGGTCAGAGACAGAGGGAGACAAAGATTCTGAAGCAGGCTCCAGGCTCTGAGCTGTCGGCACAGAGCCCCAGGTGAGGCTCAAACTCTCAACCACGAGATCATGACCTGAGCCAAAGTCAGATGCTTATCTGACTGACCCACCCAGGTGCCCCAGAAAGACCCCAAAATATTAAGGGAGGGAGTGAACTTCCTGCTTTTATGCAGGGGATGGGCAATGAGTATTTAAGAGAAGTGTTGGCCTCTTGAAGATCAGAGAGACACAAGAGAAACACCTTCAGCCTCCCCCACAGAACCTGTAATCACCTTTCATTCAACATACATTTGTGAGTAGAGATTCAGGGGAGAAGCAGCATGCGTTCTCAGAGTTACATATGCAGTGCTAATGGGCAAAATGGACTTGATGTAAAACCTATTTCTAATAACCAAATACACAATTTTCTGGCTTGTATATTTTTAGCAGACATCTCTCAGGTTCTGGGTATTATAATCAGCATCTCCTGGAGTAATACAAACAGCTTGGCACAAACTAGATTTAAAAATAAATTCTCTACCCTATCTGGAACTCTCAAGGATTCAGTCTACAGGCAGGCTGGTGTAGATGTAGTGAGGTACTTCCATTTAATTCTCTGCCCCAGTTTCATTTCCAGGGCCCTACACTGTTTCATAACTTGGGATCTTGCTGTAAAGTTGGCCCAGGATTTTGAAGATCCCAAGATCCCCAAATTACCTATCCAAGTTCATAGCAGAGTGTGAAATTAATATTTAGGGGATTTTCTGAAGAACTTAGGTTAGCCTGGGGTAGATTAAATTAGTGCATTTATTACGGAGCTCCTGCTTTGTGACAGGCCTTGTGGATAATCGGGCAAACTGTCTTCAGGTTGGGAGCTCCTGGATGCAAAGCCAAGGTAGCAATGAAGGCTTCAGACCAGTCAAAATTTCAGCCCCAGGTGGAAACATGGGAGGAGCTCGTGTACATGACAACCCTTGCCACCCCAATAGTACGTGGTTGCTAATATTCAAAAGGAACATTCTGGTATCTTCTGAACTTCCTTTCTATTTGTCATTTATTTAATATTTAGCTAAAAATATAAATACAATTTCCACTGTACCCTAGTCTAAGAGACAGTGCTCATATCGAAATCTGTAAAATGATTAGCAGGTAAACTCCTCCCGATTAAGAGTTTAAATTCCAGACTCTCTTTTCCCCAAAATAAAGCTTTTAAAAGTACTGTTTTAACTTACCTCACTCTTTGTTTCACATTGAAGATCTTTATATAGTCTGCTTGTAGCTGGTTCGAAAAAGACTGTGTTAGTTCAAGCACTGAAACAAAGGACTATTTCAATTAATCCAACTATCACATTAGACCAGGTTTAATCATTCACACTCAGGGCCTGTGATTTGAAATTGGTGGTAAACTCAATTGGTGGGAAGAAGGGTCACTTTTTTCAAAAAAGGCTTAAAAGTCTTTTATAATAAACATTATGTAGTGACACCTGGGTGAGTCAGTTGGTTAAGTGTCCCACTCTTGATTTTGGCTCAGGTCATGCTCTCACGGTTCATGAGTTCAAGCCCTGCATCTGGCTCTGTGCTGACAGCACAGAGCTTGCTTGAGATTGTCTCTCTCTCTCTCTCCCTGCCCCTCCCCTGCTTGCTCTCTCTCTCTTTCTCTGAAAATAGATAAATAAATGCATTTTAAAAAAGATTATGTAACAAACAAAGTTTAGAAAGAGAAAAAATTACCTATTGTTCTATCGTCTCAAACACATTTATGTTAATGTGTGTTGAGAATGAATGCCGGGCCCACTGGTAATTGGAACAGTCACGCAGTACAACACTACTGTCATTATTACTACTATATAAAATATTTTAATTTGGGGGAAGAGCTAAAATTCTCTCATTAAACTTTTTCCCCATATTGTTTTGATTACATGATTATACATGTTTATTTTTATAGTTGAAATATAGAATAATTTCTACCATAACATGGATATTCTCAGTCTGAATTCACCCATTGGATATCAAATATGGCAATTAAAATTATTTCTCAATGCTCTAGATAGAATTCATACAATAGTTCCCAAATACATCTATGGGTATTTTATAAATGGAAAGTAAGTTCTCAGTTACTCAAAGAAATCTAACTCACATGTTGGTGTTGTTGGAAGAGATGCTTTACGTGAAGGTACATACTTTCTAGTGTTCCATCTGAATTTTTTCACATCAACGAAATTTTGAACAATCATTACCTTTGTGAAATCTTCAGTGCCTTGCACCTGAAGTTTGACAGAATATAAGGTAATAAATGAGTATATATCATACAACTAAATGTTTCTCTGGTAAGCTCCTAACTATCTCAAGACCTCTCTAAATATCTGGGCTGAAAAGTAAACATAAGTATGAGACAGCTACCTTAAAATACCTGGATGTGTTGGCTTTTTGAAACTCAATATTCCATATACTTTCACTGATTTTTAAAGTTTCGCTCATTTCTCTTACAAATGAGAAAAATGATTAAGAGTTAATCATTAACGGTCCTTTAAAACATCACCCAGAGAGATTTTCTATGTGGCGAAAAGAAAGTTTAAAAAATAGTGAATTTCAGGGTGCCTGTGTGGCTTAGTCGTGTCCTACTTAAGTGTCCTAATTGGGCTCAGGTCATGATCTCACAGCTCTGTGCTGCAGCTCAGAGCCTGGAGCCTGCTTCTGATTCTGTGTCTCCCTCTCTCTCTGCCCCTCCCTGCGCACGCTTTGTCTCTCTTTCCTTCAAAACTAAATAAACATTAAACAATTCTTTTTAAATAGTGGATTTCAAGAAATCCTTCAACCTGTGGGTGGTTTTGGTATTTTTGGAATCACATTGGTACTCAAATCTACAGTAAGTGGGGCTTTCTGTCTAGGAGAGTAGACAGACTTGGGTAGGTTTTAGGCTGCCTTGAGAATCTCTTAGTTGGCCATCTAAATTCCCAACCAGCACCCACACCCAAGCTCTGTTATTATGTATTCAAGCATAGAGGTAGGGAGCACCACAGTTAAGAGTAATGTCTTACTTCCTCTCATGTGGCTATCACGTTGGTGCTGGTGGCGTCCACTCAGAAAATTTTTTCTTGTGACCCCTTCTCACCTTGGGATTCCTCTTATCCCCACCTCATGTTTTTCTTGTGTCTCAAATCTACCCTGTAAGTACTTCTATCATAGCTGTACACGTTTTCTTAATATATTTATATGTTTTTCTTTTCACTTAGTTGGCAGATTTTTTGAGGGCAAGCTGCAGATCTCATTTGTCTTGATCACTTTAGCATCTAGCACTGTTTCTGTCATATATTAATTGCTTAAAAATATATGCCTAATTTAATTGACTCTAGGTACCTCTTTCAATTTACTTTCTGTAGCTATATTTTGTATGTCCCCTGATTCCTCCTGACATGTGCCTCTCTTATGCTACCCAACACACACACACACACACACACAGAGCTTAAATATGAGGAGTCTTTCACTTCTATATTCACTTGAAAAGTAGCTGAGGAAATACCACTGATACTCAGTTCAGCATGGGCCTGGCAGAGCCTTTCTAGAGTACTGTTGATGCAGTCCAGAGAAAGTGGTCCTTCTGCATTGTGTAAATGAACTTAATAGACCCTCTTTTGTTATTTACAACAGCACCAAAATCTAACTATAGCCAAAAGGTACAACTTGGCCAGCCTCATTAACATTGAACAGGGATATCTTGGTGTTTGGGCTACCCTTTGCCAAAGGTATCAGCGGACTTGGGGTGTGTGTGCTGTGTATGTGTGCTTCTGGAGTGGTAAGGGAAAGGGAGAGGATGGAAAGGTGGAAAAGTGGCAATTTTTGTAATGTTAACACATTGTTGGACATATGGCATATTGACCCGAAGACATGAATCAACATTTCCCTACCTGATAGCATGTTATAGGAATTAAAGAAGGTGCCTTATAAGCTTTCCGTAACTGACAATCTTCTACAGCTCCATGTATGAGAATGACATAGATTACAGTTTCATCATAGATATCAGTTTTGGTGTTCTTTGGTATGTCTTTTATGCAGACGTTACAGAGTTTTAATTGCATCTTGTAGTTCCAATCCTACAAGGAAAACACAGTTTCATAACCTATGGTTTATAAGGTTTAATATAAATTCCTAAATAGTTAATTAATAACAGTACTTTAATAAAACTCCATTCAGAGAGAAGAGTGAGTTCATACAAACACTTCTTACCTTATAAGATAAACGTTCCCTGATTTTTTTGGCAGTAATAGAAAGACCAAGTTTTAGCCACATTTTATATTCAATGTGAGGACAACATTGCTCAAAAGCTTCATACAAGTGACTTTTGGGAATAAAACATGTCTGAAAAAAGGAGGATACAAATTTAATATTTCATTCTGTACACCTATAGTTTAAGGATATAAGGTTTCCTCATTTACATATAACATTAAAACTAAGAATTTAAATGATGTAACATTCATGTTGTTGCCTGGAAATCTGATAAGATGTGTACAGTAGTAAATATTGGTGTGATTTTGTCATAAATTAAATATTAAAAGGCTACATGCTCCAATGAGATGTTCGTTATTATTGTTATAGATTCTGAAAAAAAAAGAAAATAAAGTATAAAAAATTATTTAAGCTTTAACTAAAGATATGAATATTTCTAAAAATACATTATTTTAGAGAAGTAAACTTTTTAACTAACAGTAAAATGCCAATGCTAGCAATGATCAGAATATTGGCTATCAGGAATAAGCTATTAAGAATATACAAGACACTGTGTATGTTGCTTTTTATTTCTCATGGGTAAGTATGTACGAGTGGTATTGCTGGGTAATATGGTAATTGTGTGTTTAACTTTATAAGAAAGGGTTGAGACATTTTACAGTCTCATCAGCCATGGGTGGGAATTTTAGTTGCTTTATGTCCTTGCCAATACGTGGTACTCATTATCTTTATTTTTAGCCGAAGTAGTGGGTATGTAGTGATACCTCATCACGACTTTTAATCTGAATTTCTCTGAGAGCTAATGATATCAAGCATCTTCTCTATGTGCTTCTTCTTTTGTGAAATGTTTGTTCAAATCCTTTGTGTAATTAAAAACAATTTTTTTAAGTTTATTTATTTATTTTGAGAGAGACAGAGACAGCTTGAGTAAGGGAAGGGCAGAGAGAAAGATGGAGAGAGAGAATCCAAAGCAGGTTTTGTGCTGCCAGCGCAGAGACTGATGCAGGGCTCAAACTCAAGATCGTGACCTGAGCTGAAACCAAGAGTTGGAGGGAACTTAGCCAACTGAGCCACATAGGCACCCCATTTTTCCCAATTTTTAATTTGGTGATTTGTCTTCTCATTTTTGAGTTGTAAGAATTCTTTATAAGTTCCATTGTCAAGTACTTTTTCAGATAGATATTGTGAAAAATTCCCCACCGTCTGTGTTCCATATTCTTTATGGTGTCCTTTAAAACAGAAGAAGATTTTAATACTAGTGACATTCCATTTATCAGTATTTCCTTTTATGGTTAGTGTTTTTTGTGTCCTGGAAGAAATCTTTGCCTACATCAAGATCTTTGTGTCCCTTTAGAATTTTTGTAGCTCTAATTTTAATGTTTAAGTCTACAATCATTCCAAATCAATTTTTGTGCATAGTGTGTGGGGCCAAGGCTCATAGCTTCCATGTGGATATTTGGAATTTTCAGGATCGTTTGTTGAAAATGATATTATTGTTAAAGATCGATTGACTGTGTATATATGAATCTGTTTCTGGATTTTCTTCCTTATTCCACTGATCTATATTGTCTTAATCTTAAGCTAATTCCACATGGTTTTGATTATAAGGATTTATAATAAGGCTTTAAGTTAGATAGTATAGTTTGTCTAACATTATTCTTTTATAAGTTTTAATTCACGTGTATGTAATATACAGTGTTATATTAATTTCAGGTGTATAATATAGTAACTCAACAATTCCATATATTAGTCAGTGCTCATCAAGATAAGTGTACTCCTGGGGCTCCTGGGTGGCTCAGTTGGTTAAGCATCTAACTTTAGCTCAGGTCATGATCTCATGGTCCATAAGTTTGAGCCCCTCATCGGGCTCTGTGCTAACAGCTTCGAGCCTGGAGCTGCTTCAGATTCTGTGTCTTCCTTTCCCTTTGCTCCTCCCCTGCTCGCTCTCTGTCTCTGTCTCTCTCTCTCTCAAAAATAAATAAACACATTTAAAAAAAAAAAGGTAAGTGTACTCTAAATTCTCTTCACCTATTTCACCCATCCCCCCATCTTCCTCCCCTCTGGTGACCACTTGTTTATTCTCTAAAGTTAAGAGTCTGTTTTTCAGTTTCTCTCTCTCTCTCTCTCTCTCTTTCCCCCCTTTGTTTGTTTGTTTTTTAAATTCCAATGAAATCATATGGCATTTGTCTTTCTCTGACTGACTTATTTCATTTAGCATTATACTCTCTAGATCCGTCCATGTTGATGCAAATGGCAAGATTTCATTCTTTTTTAATGGCTGAATAATATTCCATTGTATAATATTCCATTGTATATACATATATACTAGATCTTGTTTACCCATTCAGTTTATCCATTCATCTATTGATGGATGCTTGGGCTGCTTCCATAAATTGACTATTGCAATTTGAGTATTGACTATATATCCCTTCAAATTAGTGTTTTCAAATTCTTTGGGTAAATACCCAGTGCAATTAGTGTATCTTAGGGTAGTTCTATTCTTAATTTCTTTGAGGAAACTCCATACTGTTTCCACCATGGCTGCATTAATTTGCATTCCCACCAATAGTGCACAAGGGGTCCTTTTCTTCCACATCTTTGTGAACACTTTTTTTTTTCCTTGAGTTTTTGATTTTAGCCATTCTGACAGGTGTGAGGAGATATCTCATTGTAGTTTTGATTTGCATTTCCCTTATAATGAGTGATGTGTCTGTTGGCCATCTGTATGTCTTCTTAAGAAATGTCTATTTATACGTTTTGCCCATTTTAAAATTGGATTATTATTTATTTTCTGGTGTGGGGTTGTATAAGTTTTTTATATATTTTGGATACTAACTCTTTATCAAATATGTCATTTGCAAATATCTTCTCCCATTCAGTAGGTTATCTTTTAGTGTTTTGTTTTGTTTTGTTTTGTTTTGAGAGAGAGGTAGAGAGAAAGGGTACAAGTGAGTGAAGGGCAGAAAGTGAGAAGGAGGGAGAGGGAGAGAGAATTCCATGAGGGGCAGAGAGAGAGAGAGAGAGAGGGAAAGAGAGAAAAGTGAGGCTCACCTGAAGTGGGGCTCATGTGGACCCAAAGTGGGGTTTGAGCTCACCCAAAGTGGGACTTGAACTCATGAACTATGAGATCATAACCTGAGCCAAATTTAGATGTTTAACTGACTGAGCCACCCAGAAACCTGGTTATCTTTTAGTTTTGTTGGTTGTTTCCTTCACTGTGCAGAAGGTTTTTATTGTCATGTAGTCTCAACTAGTTAATTGTTGTTTTTATTTTCCTTGCTTCAGGAGACATAATTAGAAAGTACTGTTACAGCCAATGTCAGAGAAATTACCACCTGTTCTCTGTTCTAAAATTTTATTATTTATTTATTTATTTATTTATTTATTTATTTAAGTCAACTCTATGCCCAACATGGGGTTTAAACTCATGACCGTGAGATCAAGAGTCACATGCTCTACTGACTGAGACAGTCAGGCACCTCTATTCTAGGATTTCTATAGTTTCAGGTCTCACATTTAGGTCCTTAATCCATTTTGAGTTTACTTTTGTGTATGGTGTAAAAAAGTGGTCTACTTTACTTTTTTGCATGTAGCTGTCCTGTGTTCCCAACACCATTTTTTGAAGATACTGTTGTTTCCCCCCCATTTATTATTCTTGTCTCCTTTGTCAAATGACCATATAATTGTGGGTTTATTTCTGGATTTTTTATTCTATTCCATTGATCTATGTGTTTCTTTTTGTGCCAGTACCATACTGTTTTGATTACTACAACTTTGTATTATAATGTGAAATCTGGAATTGCAATACCTACAGCTTTGTTTTTCAAGATTGCTTTCACTGTTTGGATTCTTTTGTGGTTTCATTCATATTTTAGGATTGTTTGTTCTAGTTCTGTGAAAAAATGCTGTTGGTATTTTGATAGGGGTTACATTAAATCTGTAGATTACTTTGGGTAGTACAGACACTGTAACAATATTTGTTGCTCCAAGCCAAGAGCATGGAACATCTTAATTTCTTTCATCAGATTAGGCTGGGGGGAGGGGAGAGGAGTTAAGACGGCAGAAAAGTAAGGGGACCAGGATTTCCCTTGTCCCTCAAACACATCTGAATTGAAGTCAAATCACTTGGAACACCCAGAAAATCAATCTGTGGAGTGGCAGAAGGATCTCCACAGGTGGAGGGAGACAGCTTGGTGGGATTGAGGTGCATGTATGTGAATTGGGGAGATAAAATGGCATAGGCACAGAGGGTATGGAACCCCTTCTGTGGAGAGACAAAAGGAGAAAAAGAAAAGAGGGGCTGTGAAATTGCGGTATTGAGTTAGCACAAGAGGAAAACCTCTCCAGACCATGGACTAGCAAATGAGAAATATGAAGAGAACCAGTTTCTATTTTGCAACAGCCGTTTGAAACTTGGAGTTTTCAAAAATGCACAACTTTCTCCAGACCAGAGCTGGCCATTGTGTGCACCTGGCAGGGAGGGGAGCTAGACCCAGGGCAAGGCCCGAACACATGAACTGTGAGATCATGACCTAAGTGGCAGAAGTTGGATGCCTCCCTGACTGGGCCACCCAGGTGCTCCCAGATATTGTTTCGTTTTATGGAATCACTTAGTTCTCTAATTCTCCCCGGTGATCTAGTAATTTCTGTTCCCTCCTTTTTTCAGTTTCATCATTTTCAATAATTTTATCTTCTAATTTTTTGTTATGTTTATTTTTGAGAGAGACAGAGACAGAATGCAAGTGGGTTGGGGCAGAGAGAGAGGGAGGCACAGAATCCAAAGCAGGCTCCAGGCTCTGAGCTGTCAGCACAGAGTCCGACTCAGGGGCTCAAACCCACGAGCTGTGAGATCATGACCTGAGCCGAAGTCGGATGCTCAACTGACTGAGTTACCCAGGTGCCCCAATTATTTTATCTTCTATTTCACCTATTCTTTCCTTATTATTTCTATTATTTGTCTTCTAGTTCTTTGACTCTTAAAATGTTTTCTGTAATGTTTTATTTATTCCTGAGAGAGAGAAAGACAGAGCATGAGTGAGGGAGGGGCAGAGTGAGAGAGGGACACAGAATCCGAAGCAGGCTCCAGGCTCTGAGCTGTCAGCACAGAGCCCCACTTGGAGCTTGAACTCACAAGCCCCAAGCTGTCTGACACTCAACCAACTGAGTCACCCAGGCACCCTTGACTCTTTTTTACTGCTATCTCCAATTAGGTGTTTTTAGTTCTAAAATTTCCATTTGACTCTTTTCTATATTTCCACAATATCCTGATATTTTCTATCTCGTTTCTCATTAAGGATATATTTTCCTTTAATTTTTTGAACATATTTCAAAGAACATAGTTCTTCAAATCTATTATCAATAATTATTTAGTGCCTAATCCATATTTTGGACAATTTCAATGTTGTTTTCTATCCATTGGGCACTTTTTTCACACTATAGACCACATTATCATGTTTGTTTGTTTAGTAATTCATTATTGTTATTCTGTAACCAGAAACAGAAGGCTATAATATGTTTATGAAAATCTCAGGTATCATATAATTTTACTTGTAAATATTCTAATATCCATCACTGAATAATAGACACATTAAGTTTTCCCTTACCCTCTTCCTTCTCCCATTCCTTTTTATATGTCATTGGTGTGTTGAGAAAAAAAATGGATCATTCATTCTGTGGACCTCCCACATCTTTGGATTTAGCTAGTTATTCCCTTCTGATGTCAATTAACTTGTTTCTCTCCTTCCTGAATTTTCTATAAACTGGTTAGATCTATATGTTTTTACTCTCTCAATTTTTTTTTTTTTTTAATTAAAGAAAGGGGCACCTGGGTGACTCAGTTGGTTAACATCCATCTCTTGGTTTTGGTTCAGGTGATGATCTCATGGTTCATGAGTTTGAGCCCTGTGTCAGACTCTGTGCTGACATCATGGAGCCTGTTTGGGATTATCTCTCTCCCTCTCTCTGACTCTCCCTGACTCCCACAGGCATGCTCTCTCTCTCTCTCTCAAAAAAAGCAACCCACAAATATGTATCTATCTATTTATCTATATATATATATATATATATATATGTGTGTGTGTGTGTGTGTGTGTGTGTGTATGTATACACACACACACACACACACATATATATATAGGCTTTTAGTTTTTTCTCATTCAAGAAGACTTCATGGTAGTGCCAGTACTTCTGCTGCATCATATCATGAGGTACGTGATGCCCAATTGTCCAACTTTTAGTGATGCTACAATTGTTTTTAGGTGGTGCAAGCCTTGTCCTTTCATTATGATGTTTCCCATTAACGTTACACTTAGTAGTTTCAGCATCAATTGATAGTTGTTGCCTATTTACATTATTTCATTTCAGATGGCAAAATGAAATATGCTAGGTCTCTGCTTCTATATTTGTTAGCTGAAATTCTGTATAGAAGAATATTACTTAATTTTTTGTTGTTGTTACCTTGAAAAAGTTCATAGAGGAAAGGCAGGATAAATGTTTAATTCTTTCTATTTTTTAAAAGAACAATCCATGTTTAGAGTAGTAAGTTGATATTCCAAAAACCTTATTGGAAATTAAATGAATTTTGGTATCATTATCAGCTTATGGATTTTTATATATTGTGGGGTTCAATTGTTTGAAGTCATTGTTCTTTTAGAGTTCAAATTAGGCCAGTGAGAGCCCCTGTTGTTTTGAGAATTTTGTCCTCATTGTGTCTAGGGAAACTTCCATCTACTTTGTTCAACTTTTTTTATTAATAGCTATTAGTTCTCTGACTTTTTTCCTTACTTAGTCCCCCGAATTATGGTGTTTACAGTTAAAATATCTCCTCTAATTTCCCCATGAGAGACCTCATTTAATCAGTTTTTCTGGTTAAAATCTTTTTTTCAACATGGCAGAGCAATATTTATAAGCCATTTTGTCAGGGCATTATACTGGGTAAGTATAATTTGGTAACAAGTTTTGCTCCCTTACTATTCCTATATTTTTTAAAATTATCATCAGACAGCAAACATATGCTAGGTACAGAAACAACCTTAAATTTGATACTACATATTGAATGAGATACAACAGTAAGACAAAATGTGATGTTTTCTGACCTCCACTACAGTTTTGCAGGTAGCAGAACATATCATCGGTTTATTCGTTAAGCAGTTTAACTCTCCTATTATTTCCCCACTGATCACAAAGTCTGTGTAAGTTATCTGATCATCATTCTCCTCTGACTCCCAGAGCATTTGGTCAATTCCCAAGCCAGGCTTTGATCTTTGAAGCTGTTCAGAACAAAGAAAGATAAAAAAACATATGTCAATTACCCAAACTGTCTAAATTTTGACTTTTTTCTTTTGGTTTTAACAATTTTAATATGTACATATTATTTTGAGGATATTTATTACTTGTACCTTTTAATTCAAATTTATTAAATTAGCAATAACTTAGAAAGAAAAGAATTCTTAGATACTGCAGTCTTTCTGATTTCTTCTACTCAACTAACCTATACCTGCTTTAGGATGGCTAAATACCTGATTCAGATAAACATAAGAAGAAAACAACTTATACGATAATATTCCATCATAAAGATGATCCTTTGGATGGTTTCTTACTATCTATGGGAAAGTATCACTTAAAAGGTGATACATAATGCTAACCATTATGTTTGAATAAGAAAATTGAATGGAAGCTATTGTCCTAAATAAAGGAATAATGCAGTTCTTAACATGGAAAACTATGAATTCTCAATTTCATAGAGTTTTTAACTAATGTTCACAAATGCATTTATGAATAACTCTGACTTACCTTCACCATACCTGATATTATTATATAAATTCCTTTGGGCTCATCACCTTCTTCAAATATATCATTTCCGCAATCAAATGTTACCACTCTGGCTCTTTCCTTAAAAATATCACCAAATATATAAGATATAAATACTATTTTAGCAGTAGTTGGTGATGTTGAAATTTATATTTTAATAAATTTTTTGCATTTTAAAATACCACTTAATAAGATCTGACATGTTGTGTTAGTAAATTTATAAGAGAAGATAGGAATTATGAATATCAAAGAAAGAAAGTGGATATTCATAGATCTATATAACTTCATAAATGGGGTATTTATACATGGATTAGAACAGAAATAATTTAATGTAAGAATAAGAATGTAAGGGAAAGATAAAAAAAATATTTAATCTGGATGGACAATAATGAGAACAGATGCAGGCTAATGTCATATATATGTCTCTTACATAGTTATACTGTAAACAACAGATAAAGTAAATAAAAAATTCATTCATTCAAAATATATTAAGCAGGTGGATAAATATAATTGGTCCTTTGGCACCAAGTAGATACAAAAAGAGAATGTTATTAGAACAAGTTAGACCTATTTATTTCCGCATTCAACAAACACTCTTTGAGCACTCTTTGTGTAATATGCAGAGTGCTAGGGTTTGGGTATACAAAATATGGATGAGCTAAAGAGTATAGTACAGGGGCGCCTGGGTGGCTCAGTTGGTTAACCATCCGACTTTGGCTCAGGTCATGATCTCATGGTTCATGAGTTCGAGCCCCGCGTCGGGCTCTGTGCTGACAGCTCAGAGCCTGGAGCCTGCTTCAGATTCTGTGTCTCCCTCTCTCTTTGCCCCCCTCCCCCCCAACTCACACTCTGTCTCTCTCTCTCTCTAAATAAACATTAAAAAAAAAGAGTATAGTACAGAAGAGAGATGTAAAGGTGATTGCAATGCAATGTACTTAATGCTATAATGAAAGTATATAATGGATACAACGCTGACACCTTTGGTCCTCCAAACTCAGAAAGGATCACAGGTTGATCTTCTATTGGTGGGATATTTGCCTCCAAAGCCTACTTTTCTGAGTATTTTGTAAGGATGTTTCCAGAGAAGCAAGATTTGAAAAAAAAAAAAAAAAAAAAAAAGTAAAAACAAAGGGCATTTCAAGAAAAGTAGCACCCCCAGAAGAATGGAATTAGAAAATAGTGTTAAAGGGCTTGGGGCACCATGCAAGGTTCAGTATGAGGTATATGATGAATAGGCAACAGAAGATTAAAATGGAAAGGGAGGCAAGAGACAGACTGTGGATAGACTTTGCATGTCATTTAAAGGGATTTTTGGGATTTTATCCTACAGGCGATCAATGACATTTAAAGACTTTTAAGCTGGAGAGTATCATAGTCTCTTTTTAGAAAATCATTTGTTGGTACATTAAAAATGGTATTACCAGGAAATAAAAATATTACCTGAATGAAGCTTATATGATCTTTTTCTTTATCTAGCCATGGAATATTGTAGAGTGCTTCTTTAACAGTAAGTGGTTTGATAACAGGTTGAAAATCAAGTATCTCTCTTTTTTTGGCCATTATTAACTAAAACCATAAAATTTAAGAAAAAGGATGAATAAAATTGTGTTCAAAGAATGTTTAAAAAATATGACTTTGTACTATTTCCTTTTCTTGCTCTTCTGAGATTTTGTTCTTCTATGGAACCCTTCAACCTCTCCCCACTGATATCCTTTTTCCGGTATCATTATTCTGAAATCATAGATTAAACACTTAAAACTAAACCTTTTTACTGAACTATAGCAGATAAAAAACACACAAATTATAGAGTCTAATGGAGTTTAAATGGGACTTAAACCCTCTCCTTTCTCCTTTCTCCCTTTTTTGTTCAGTCCCTGCGGCTGTTTCCACTTTTCCACTTTCTCTCCAGCTACTTTTGGGGAGGGCTGCTTTTCCCGTACTCCCCACCCCCCCCCAACCCCAGTCTCTGTCCTCTCTCTGAAAGCAAAAACAGCTCCCTGCCCTCCGTGGTTTCTCTCTCCCCCAGTTCACCTCTCTGCACTGTGTACCTGCTGAGTTCTGTGGTTCAGGTTGTGCACATTGTTGTGTTAATCCTCAAATCAGTTTTCTAGGTGTGCAGGATGGTTTAGTGTTGACCTCAAAAGTGCACAAATCATAAATGTCCACAGAAAGAACATTTACAATATGAAAAGATCTGGGTAACCAGCACCCACATTAAGAAATAAAACATTTACTGCACCCTAAAATCCTCTCTTATATTCTCTTCCAGTCATTTCTTGTATCCAAAGACAACCACTCTTCTATTACCAGAGTTTAGCTTTGTTTGGTTTTGAGCTTTATCTGCATGAAATCAATGAGTATGTACTTGTTTGTGTCTGGTTTGTCTACTATTGATCTACTATTCATCAACATTTGGGGTGCTCCAGTTCTGGGCTTTTGTAATGCTGCTATATTTGCTTGCTGTACATATGTGCACATTTCTGTGACTATATGGTTCCGTAATCCAATTGCTGTGTCATATATATGTGTTCAAATTGAGAAGCTTCTGCCTACCAATTTTCCAAAGTGTTTGTGTTACTTTACACTCTCACTCTGATGTTCCAGTTGTTCCACGTGATGGCCTACAGTTGGTATTGTCAGTTAAAAACCATCAGGTATTCTGGACATAAGCCCTTTGTTGGATATATTTGTTTTGAAAATATCCCCTACCTTTTTGTGGCTTGTCTTTTAATTCTCTTGTTTTCTTAATAAAGAGAAGTTCTCAATTTTTGTGTTGCTGAAATCCAATTTTCTATCCTGTTTAAGAAATCTTTGCCTATGCCAATATCATAAAAATTATCTTATATTATCTTCTAGAAGTTTATTGTTTTACCTCTTACAGTTATGTACAATCCATCTAAAATTGATTTTTTCGTGTGTGGTGTGAGATAAGAATTCAGGTTCATGAATGAAATAGGTTGAAGAACAGAAAAACACAAGAACTACTGAGCCAAAGTTAAAACTAAAGTGGAGAGATACGTTAATAGATTGTCAATATTACTAAGATGTCAGTTGTCTCTAAATTGACATACAGGCTTCTTGGAATCCCAATGGAAAGTTCATTAGATTATTTAATGGAAATTGACAAGTTGATTCTAATGTTTATTTGAAAATACAAAATGCCAAAACTAGTCAAAATAATCTTGAAGAAAAGAGCAAAAGCTGGAAAATACATAAAATCAGATATGAAGATTTATTATTAAGTTCCAGTATAAGATGGTGTGATATACATTGAGAAAGATTCAATGACAGATAAATAAAATGATGAAACAAGAATCCAGAAACTCATCAACACATACACAGTCATTTAATTCATGAAATACTCCACTGAAGTTTAATAGGGTATGATAATCATTTCTATAAATGAGGTTGAGTCAATTGATTACCCATATAGGAACAAAATGTTAATTATTTTTTTAAGAGAAAGAGAGGAGTGTGAGTGGGGGAGGGCTAGAGAGAGAGGGAGACACAGAATCAGAAGCAGGCTCCAGGCTCTGAGCTGTCAGCACAGAGCCTGACATGGGGCTTGAACTCACGAACCGTGAGATCATGACCTGAGCTGAAGTTGGACGCTCAACCAACTGAGCCACCCAGGTGCCCTGGAAAAAAAATGTTAATTTTAACCTAGCATTGTTATGTAAGGCATTCTAGAGACCCTTAACAGTAGAGAACAAACTGAGGGTTGATGGAGGGATGTGGGTGGGGTGATGGGCTAAATGGGTGATAGGTATTAAGGAGGGCACTTGTGTTGAGCACTGGATGTTATATGTAAGTGATGAATCACTAAATTCTACTCCTGAAACCAATGTTACATGATAGGTTAACGAACTAGAATTTAAATAATAATTTGAGGGGTGTCTGGGTGGCTCAGTGGGTTAAGCATCCAACTTCAGCTCAGGTCATGATCTTACAGTTCGTGGGTTCAAGTCCTGCATCAGGCTCTGTGCTGACAGTTCAGAGGCTGGAGCCTGCTTCAGATTCTGTTTCCATCTTTTTGCTCCTCCCCCACTCATGCTCTCGTTCGCGCTCTCTCTCTCTCTCTCTCTCTCGAAAATAAATACATGTTAAAAAAATTTTTAAAAAAATTTGGAAGAGAGAGAGAGAGAAAACCCTTAATGTTAAAATCCTCTAATCAACTGGTATGATTTTTTGCTCAATCAATCAATCAATCAATAACATTGGTTTGGGTTATTATTTCTATTTTCTACAGAGTAAACTTTTCCCATAATCAGGTATATTGGTCTTAGTGGTTTTTTTCTTTTTTCTTGTTTATTTATTTATTTTGAGAGAGAGAGGGAGAGAGAGAGAGAGAGCCTGATGCGGGTCTTGGACTAAGGATGATGAGATCATTCCCTGAGCCGAAATCAAGAGTCTGACACTTAACTGACTGAGCTACCCAGGTGGCCCCAGTCTTAGTTGTTGTTTTTTTTTAGAGAGACAAAGGGTGTGAGTGAGAAGCAGAGAGAGATGGGGAGAGAATCCCATGAGGGGCAGAGAGAGATAGACAGAGAGAGAGAGAGAGAGAGAGAGACAGGGCTCACTCAAAGTGGGGCTCATGCTCACCAGAAGTGGAGTTTGAGCTCACCCAATTCAGAGCTTGAACTCACAAACCATGAAATCATTACCTGAGCTAAAGTCAAATGCTTAACTGACTGAGACACCCAGGTGCCTCATCATTCTGCTCTATTTAAATCCATTTTCTCATAACCTCATTAGCATTGAACACTGACTCCCCTCCACCCCATTATTGCTGATTTAATGGGCAAAATGTGGTATGTGTTAATAATTCAGTTTCTATTTCCTTAGTTACTAGAGATGTCAAATATCTTTTCAAACATTCATTAACAACTTTTCTTTTTGCCTGTGAAATGCCTGTTTCATATTCTTCTCTCACTTTCTATAGGATTCTTTGTCATTGATTTGTGGGAACTTTTTAGGCATTATTGCTATCACTACTTTGTGTGTAATTAAAAAAAATTTTTTTTAATGTTTATTTATTTTTGAGAGAGACAGAGACAGAGTGCCATCTGGGGAGGGGCAGAGACAGAGGGAGACACAGAATCCGAAGCAGGCTCTAGGCTCTGAGCCATCAGCACAGAGCCCAGCATGGGGCTTGAACCCACAGACTGCAAGATCATGACCTGAGCTGAAGTCAGTTGCTTAACCAACTGTGCCACCCAGGCACCCCTGTCTTGAGTATTTTTAAGTGTACAGTTCTATTTTATGTGTACATTCATACTGTGGAATCATAGCACTATTCATCTTCAGAACTCTTTTCATCTAGCAAAACTGAAGTTCTATGCCCATCAAACAATAATTCCTTATTCTTCTCTCTCCTCAGCTCCTGGAAACAACCATTCTTCTTTCTTTCTTTCTTTCTTTCTTTCTTTCTTTCTTTCTTTCTTTCCTTCTTTTAACTTTTTATTTATTCATTCATTTAAGTAATCTCTACACCCAATGTGGGCTTGAACTCATGACCCCAAGATCAAGAATCACATGCTTTTCTGACTGAGCCAGCCCAGTGCCACCACCATTCTACTTTCTGTCTGTTAAGATTTTGACTCTATACAGAAGTGGAATCATATTGTATTTGTGTTTTTGTGACTATCTTATATCATTTAGACTGTCCTTGAGGTTCATCCATGTTGTGGCACATGTCAAAATTTTCTTCTTTTTTTTTTTCTTTTTAAATTTTTTTTAACGTTTATTTATTTTTGAGACAGAGAGAGACAGAGCATGAATGGGGGAGGAGCAGAGAGAAAGGGAGACACAGAATCCAAGGCAGGCTCCAGGCTCTGAGCCATCAGCCGAGCCCGACGCGGGGCTCGAACTCACAGACCGCGAGATCGTGACCTGAGCTGAAGTCGGACGCTTAACCGACTGAGCCACCCAGGTGCCCCAGAATTTTCTTCTTTTTTAAAAGGCTGAATAGTATTCCATTCTGAGTATATACCACATTTTGCTTACCCATTCATCCATCAGTGGACACTTCAATTGCTTCTTTTTCTTAGCTAGTGTAAACAATGCTACTGGAGTGCTATCAACAATAGGCAAATTATGGAGAGAGCCCAAATGTCCATCAATTGATGAATTGGTTGAGAAGATGTGGTATATACATATACAATGGAATACTACTTGGTATGAAAAAGAATGAAATCTTGCCATTTGCAACAACGTGGATGGAACTAGAGGGTATTATGCTAAGTGAAATAAATCAGTCAGAGAGATATATGATTTAACTCATATGTGGAATTTGAGAAACTTAACAGATGAACATAGGGCAAGGGAAAGAAAAATAAGATAAAAACAAAGAGGGAGACAAGCCATAAGAGACTCTTAAATACAGAGAACAAACAGAGGGTTGATGGGGAGGATGTGGGTAGAGGGTGGGTTAAGTGGATGACAGGCATTAAGGAGCACTTTTTGGGATGAGCACTGGGTGTCATATGTAAGAGATGAATCATTGGGTTCTACTCTTGAAGCCAAGACTACACTGTATGTTAACTAACTTGAGAATAAAAACAAAAACAAAAACAAAGGAATGCCGCTGGGATCTCTTTGAGATCCTACTCTCAGTTTTTTAAAGTATATTCTCAGAAGTGGAATTGCTAAAACTTAGGGAAATTCTTCTTAAGTGCCATACTGTTTTTCACAGTGGCTGTACCATTTTACATCCCCACCAATGATGTACAGGGTTTTTGGTTTTGGTTTCTTTCATGATACTCATCCTAATTGGTATGAAGATTTCATTGTAGTTTTGAGTTGCATTTCCTTAATAATTAATGGTGTTAAGCATCTTTTCGTGTGTTTATTGGTTATTTGTGTATCTTTTTTGAAGAAAATATCTATCCAAGTCCTTTGCCTATTTTTGAATTGAGCTGCTTGGTTTTTGTTGTTGACTTTCAAGAGTTCTCTATATATTCTGTATATTAATTCCTTATCCAATACATGATTTGCAAATATTTTCTCCTATTCTGTTTGTTGCATTTTTATTTTGGTGATAGTGCCTTTTGATGCACATGAAGGTCATAATGTACATTTTTTTAAATTTCCTAATTTTCATGAAGTCCACTTTTTCTATTTTTTTCTTTTGTTGCCCGTGCCTTTGGTGTCATTTTAATAACTTATTGTCAAATACAGTATCATGAAATTTTGCCCTCTATTTTCTTCTAAGAGTTTTACAGTGTTAGGTCTTACATTAGGTCATGGGTTCATTTTGAGTTAGTTTTTGTAAATGGTGTCAGGTAGGGGTGCAACTTCATTCTTTTGCATGAGGATATCCAGGTTTCCCAGGAACGTCATATAGTTGGATCATGTTTTTGTCTATTTGCCAATCTTTGTGTTTTGTTTGGAGAGTCAAATCCATTTATATTTAAAGTAATTACTTATAAGGGAACAGTTACTTCCATTATTTTACTATTTTTCCTACATATAGCTTTTTGTCCTTTATTTCCTACATACTGGCTTCTTTTGCACGTAGGGTTTTTTGTTTTGTTTTGTTTTGTTTTGTTTTGTTTTGTTTTGTTTTTGAGTGAAACACTTAAATTCCTTTCTCATTTATTTTTTGGGTATATTCTTTGTTATTTACCTTTTAATTTCCATGATGATTACATTTAACTCCCTAGAGTGTAGTACTCTAATTTAAATGTATATCAGCTTAACTTTCATGACATATAAAACTCTGCTCCTTTAATAGTTCCATCCACACTCCTTTCTGTTGTTACAAATTTATATCTTTATACGTTGTGTGTCCAAAATATATGTTTTTAAATGTGTAGTCTCTTATATGATGTAGGAAACAACATATAGACTTACAAGCCAACATTATCATAATGTTAGCTTTTAGACTAATAATTGTTTCAAATGTTCTAGTCTCTTAATCATGTAGAAAACAAAAAAAAAGTGGAGTTGCAAAAAAATTATTACAATAATATTATCTTTTATCATTGCCCATGTAGTTATCTTTACTAAGATCTTTATTTCTTCATATGGGTTCCAGTTATTGTCTTCTGCCCTTTCAATATGTAGGGCTCCTTTTAACATTTCTTTCAGGGAAGATCTAGTCATAATAAACTCCCTCCACTTTTGTTCATCTGGGAATGTCTTAATTTCTCCCTCATTTCTGCAGGACAGTTTTGCTGGATATAGGATTTTTGGTTGATAGTTTTTTTTTCCTTTTAGCACTTTGAATATATCAGCCTGCTTCTTTCTGATCTCTGAAGTTTCTGATGAGAAATCTGATAATAATTGTATTGAGGCTTGCTCATGTGTGATGAGTTGCTTCTCTGTGGCTGATTTAAAAATTTTCACTTTGTCTTTTGACAGCTTGATTACAATGTGTCTTGGTGTGGGTTTTTTTGAGTTCATCCAACTTGGAATGTATTGACCTTCTTGAATGTTAATATTTATGTCTTTCATCTAATTTGGGAAGTTTTCAGCCATTATTTCTTCAGATATTCCCTCTGTCCCTATCTCTCTCTCTCCTTGTGAGATTCCCACAGTGCATATGTTGGATCGCACGAGTCCCTTAGATTTTGTTCACTTTTCTTCAATCTTTTTCTTTCTGTTCCTCAAATATGATAATTCCCATTGTTGTGTCTTCAATGTGACTGATTTTTTTTTCTACATGTTCAAATATGCCTTTCAGTTCTTGCCACATAAGTGTTATATACTTAATGTTAGGTTCACACTTAAGGATTTAGTTTTTAATTAATACTGTGAATAGAATATTTTTCTATATTTTCTTTAGTTGGGGAAGAATTTTGAATGTTGATAGTATTTCTGAATATTCTATAATTTATCTTATTAAGCCTATATTATTAGGCTTAATATATCTTATTAAGTCTATTAATTCTCTAGGATTTTAAATTAAACCATCAACATATAATAACTGTCTTTTCCTTTTCCCCAAAATTTTACCTCTCAATTTCCTTTTTTTTTTTTCTTGACCTGGCTAAGACTTCTTTTTCCTGACTTTAAATGGTATACTTATAAGTGTTTTGACATCTAATACTATGTTTTAAATTTTTAATAGAAACTCTTTATTGGATTAAAGATGCTATTTGTTAGTCTTGTAAGAATTTTTAAAAATATTTTGAACAATTAATTTTGTCAAATGTTTTTTTCTTCTTTTTAAATCTTTGAATAAGTTCTATAGCTATTTTATGAGCTAAAACCTTCTTAGTCATAGTATATTACTTACTAATATATATTTTATCATATATATTACTTACTAATATATTACTTACTAATAATATATACTTACTAAACTTTTAATATGTTACAAGATTCAATTAGCTACTATTATGTTTAAAAGTTTTGTATATGTATTCACAAGCATAATAGCTTTTGGATTTTTTTTATACGGTTCCCAATTTGGGGAATAAATTTTCTACTTATGGAATTAGTGGGACCCTCTATATTTTTATATGTCATGGTACTAATAATTACCTTAGAGAAAGGAAATGTAGTTATTTTTCACCCTATAGTTGGGTGTTCTTATAAATCATGGAATTCTATGGGAAAAGCTGTTTCGGTGGCACAGGTAATTCCCAGGAAAATATTGATACCCACTCTAGCTTAGTAAGGAGTAGTTTTATCATACCCCTGATTTGGGAGCAAAGCATAGAAAGAGATGGTCCCTCACTTTGGCAAGAAATGGAAAGAAAAGCTGACCACTGGAATTCAAGAAGGAAATGCTTTATGCTATGTGCTTTTCTTTAGACAATTATTTTAATGTGGATATTCATATACCAGAGATGGTCTGTAATGGAAAATCAAAAGTAGGTTTGAAGATCATGGATGACTATATATCAAGAAAGTATATTTGTTTTTAAAATATGCTACCTTACCTTATTAATTTCAGAACCTTCGATTTTATGAATAATCCCTTTTGACCTAAAAACCTTAACAATTTCTCTAGCCAAATTGAGCATGACATTAATCTCCTCCTTTGTTTTCATAGTAATAGCAATTTCCGGGTGATCATACTCTAAGTAGCCTGAAAAATAACACAATATTTTCAGAAAAAATAAGAACATTATTTAAATATTTCATGTGGACAATAAGCTCAATATTTTTGCTCTAAATCCATGGAGTACAACCCTCAACACAGAGAAATATATCTTTCCCTGATGAGTCCTCTGCAATCAATCATAATTCACCAGCAGCAGCATAGTTCTGTTTACCATTTTCTTGTCGGCTTGTACTTACACCTATGCCCATGACGAAGGACAGACAGCCCCAGTCGTAGGATTAGCAGTTACACTGATCCACTTGCATGGAACACTGAGAGGCTCTTCTGGTTTCTAGGTCTGGGGTTTATGTCCCGCTTTTCCATTCTGTTTGAATTAGGATTTTTGACTACAAACTGTGCACTTAGATATGGCTTTTGATTAAGTCCTCTCATTCATCCTGGGTTATTGCCCACCCAGCATGCCTGTGTGTCTAGATGACTCATCCATCTATGCTCTTCTGCCTGTCTTATCTGGATTCCTAAATGCCCACAGAGCTTCATTCACTTAGATTCTACATTTGGGCTTTTATGCTCTTCTGCCTGTCTTATCTGGATTCCTAAATGCCCACAGAGCTTCATTCACTTAGATTCTACATTTGGGCTTTTCCTTGGTGATGACTTCTTGTCTGGCTTGATGACTACCTGCCGTGCAAGATCTCTCAAGTCCAGTTCCATTCTCATGCTTGCTGTACCCTTTTACTGCCCACCATCTGTATCAAACCCCCTCCTTCTCCTCACACATGAACACTATACTATAGGAGTGTGTCTGTCCCACTTCCAGTATTAATCCTCTACTAGGAGCATGATGTGGCATGACTCAGGGAATAAGCTGGTGCCATGTTTAGGCATAGAGCCTTCCAGGAGACATATCAGAGATCTGTGAAGCTCGGTTGTGATTTCAACTTATGAAGCTAAATCTTCACATGGCAACTCTATGGCAAGTGGAGAGAAAAAGTAACTTTTTCCCCTGTATTGCTCAGGAAGGTATGTGTACTTTTGGTTTGGAAGAAAATAGAATTTATAAGGTGATAATAGTGTGTATAAACATGCAGTGCTAATGTGTTTCCTTTAAAGAGGAATTAAAAGGGCTTCATTGAGGTATAGGGCAGAAAGAACAAACGTGGAGAGGTAATATTACACTAAACCCATGCAGCCAAAGATATGATCATGTTGATTGTTGAAGTTACTCACTTTATTATTAGTAATAAATAGGTTGCCTTAACAATCGGTTTAGTTGTCAAAACAACTGCCTTTCAGAAGTAATGATAATAAGAGATGGTTGTGCTTAATCTTTAGAATGAGGGTTACCTACCTAGCTCTTTCAGAGCACGTCCTGTATTCTTCATTATTCTCCTTAATAATACCTACGAAATAAAAGAAGCATTATCCCCATTGGAAAACAAGCTGTTATAAAATGTCTTTACATTTGCAGCTGATGGATTTTTAACCTAACTAATAACTTTAAAGAAAAATATGATGGGGAGCTTTTTAGGGATTAGAACTGAGTTTTGTGCAATAACCTTAATTTGCTCCAGGAAGAGTGGTAGAGAGAGTAAAAAGTGGCATAACAGGTTGATTTTGAGAAGCCTGAAGGCACGTCATATTTTTTTTCTCTAAAAGTAACTTGCTTTAGGTTACTATTGATTCTGAAAAACACACGCATGGTAGATATTTTCCTCTTCAATGTTATTAAAGCCTCTAAATTGGGGATACAGGGGAAGCTTTCAATCTTAAGTGAGGTAAAATGTTTGGCCAAGCTGTGTGAGAGCAGTAGGGACTAAAACCAGACAACATCTTAGAGATTCAGGTCCTTTTATATTTCCTACTGTGTATTCTCAAATTCCAGGGCTAAATATCCTTTTTCCAGGTTAGAAAAGGTAACAAAATTCAGAAAAACAGTTTGATTTATTTATTTTTTTTATGTTTATTTATTTTGAGAGAGACAGAGACAGCATGAGCAGGGGAGGGTCAGAGAGAGAGGGAGAGAGAGAATCCCAAGCAAGCTCCTCATTGTCAGCTCAGAGCCTGATGTGGGTCTCGAACCCATGAACCATGAGATCATGACCTGAGTAGAAACCAAGAGTCGGTCGTTCAACCGACTGAACCACCCAGGCACCACCAAGAAAACAGTTTTAAAGTTCCAGGTGATAAAGAAAGGAAAGATAATTTTGTGTTCTACTACATATCATCAGTTCAATTTTCCTGACTATCGAGATTTGGGTACATTTTACACAGAATTTAGATGTTCTAAATTGCCTTGAAAGGTAAATGTTTCACATAGTTGACAAACTTGTGAGAACATAGTGTTAGTCTGCCTCAGTCAAAACAGTAAAAAACAAAATCTAGGGGGTGTCTGGCTGGCTCAGTCAGTAGAGCATGCAACTGTTGGAGCCACACATTGGGTGTAGAGCTCACTAAAAAAAAAAAAAAAAAAAAAAAAAGGAAAGGAAAAAGAAAAGAAAGAAAAAAGAAAACTAAAATCTAGAACTTAGGCCCTAGAATTCTCTTTGCTGTTTACTACCTATGTGACTTTGAGCATAATCATTCAACCTCTCTTGGCTCCCCCCCACCTTAACTGTGTAGTGAAAGAATTAGACAAGGTTTCCTTCTAGATGAGTTATTATTACTCTTCCCAGTTTCCAGATCCCCATCCTTTGCTTCTATTACTATTTACCGTGGGGAAATGAGGCATATAGACAGGAGGGGAGCCTTTGGGAACTATGAGGAAGTTCTGGTTGATCAACACTGCCATCACGTCTCATCCTCCAGTGTTTCCTGTTGAGCACAGCTATAGGTGAAAGATCCTGCAACTTGGATCAGGAGGGAACTACCCACTGCACACAGGCTTTACAAGAGCTTCCACAAGAATGAAAAGGTGGGTTGCAAAAGCCTCATGACTTGCTACTGTGGCACAGACATTTCATTAAGGAGGCACTTGAGTAATACAGGTGTAGACTAGTTTAAGTTTTTACAGAAATCACTCAGGGAATCAGGAGTCAGGGACCACACCTACACATAGGGACAGAGAACATAATGGGTGGGGCAGTGGAGGGACTGGAGGAGTAAACCCTCTCCTTAGTATTTAAAGTTTTTCTCACCTGTTTAACTTGCTTAGAACTTGAAATTTGATCAATTATAGTCATTATGTCTGCTTCACCTTGGATATAACCTTTTAGTATAGCATATTTAAAGGATAGCTGATGACTCATCTTTTTATCTATTATTTGCAGCAACTTGGGGGTTATGAGCTGAAAAAAGCAGAACTACTATTTAATATAAATTGTATACATTTAGTTAATTATATGTCTATTAGTTTACCTAAAGTAGATAATGCTAAGAAATAACATTCTTTCAACGATAACATTCTTTCAACGAGGTTCTTAGTTATTTTATTCATGATAACTTTATAACTTCATGACTACAGCTATTTCCTAGTAACTAATAACGTTGGGCACCTATGTGAAGTGATGACTTTACTCTTTACTTATGTCCCTTATAGAGAACTGGATGTTATTTTCAACTGACTTAACTTCTTGGAAAACAAAGCAATTAATCTTTTGGGTTTAAGTCAAAAAATGTCTATAAAGTATTGCTATTTTACCTGCAAAATCTCCTACTAACCTTCTTGCTAGAAGGTTTATTTGGAGGTTAGAACCCACCACAATTATGCTTCTTGTGTGACCCCACCATTAACTTCTCGTTGTTTCTTTGCTGAGGTTTACATTTCCAGATTATCTCTTACCACTGAGCAATCCCCTCACTTCAGTAGAGTTGGCTATTTCTGGTGTCCTGTCTATGCTCCATAACCTCCATAGTCTGCCTTCCAACCACCTGCCATTAATCCTAGAAGAGCTAGTTTATGTTCATCTTTCAAGATTCAGTTCAAGTATCACAAGTATCACCTAATAAAGGAAGTCTTTTTTTTTTTTTAAATCTCATTAGCGTTGTGTACAGACTCTGTTTTGCACTTGTATATTCTACAATATAACATTGGAACATCTAGATGACATATCATTTCCCTTCTACAATGAGTTCTCTGGGGGTAGAGAGTACAGATAATTTGTCTTCATGTTCCAAGGACTATCATCTGACATAAGATAAGAGTTCAGAGTTTCCTGAATATATATACAAACTTTTCTTAAGTTGTTTACCAGTTTTTTTCATTTAAAATATTTGGTAGACTCTGCATATCTTCCCATCAGAAAGAATTAAGTAGTCACTGAATACACTTTACTTGCCTTCCTTAGGTCAAATTGCACACTAGCATTACTTACGGTCTCATTTAGTAGTAAAACTGGAAAAGCTACCAGTTGCATACTTTTAGACCTAGTTATTTCTCTTGGTAGCACAATTATTTTTTAAGCATATGTAAAAAAACTTTAAATGTAAAGATTCTAACCTATTAGTTTTATTTCTAGATGAACTATGTTTTACTTAGCCTTGTATCTCTCACAGTGCTTGTATGTGTATGTACCTTATTTGTGTATGAAGAGAGAGAGAGGTGGTGAGAGAGAGGGAGAGTATATCTGTATCCATATACATACTTCATATGCTTTGTGATGAGTGAGTTTCATGTCATTGAAATAATTGTATAGAAAAAATATCATACTTGTCATAGAAAGGTGTATTAGACAATCAAAGGTCATTTCGATGCTGTGATTTTATATTACTATGAATTTATATAACATGAAATGTGCATTTTTCGGTTTCGTGACGTGTATGAATTTATACTATTTGTTTTGTCACTGTGAATGGTTTGCATGGTTGTTTTGTTGATTTTATACCAGGTATCTATACCAGGTATCTATAAAAATATACATAATTTTGGGGTTAGTTTATATTTACATTAATACGGAATTTGTCATGTACTCTATTCAAGGAAAAGCTGTGATGAACATTTCTATACTTTCATATGCTAAGTAAACTACAAATATAATTTGGATACTCATAAAACACTGTTACAAAATCTAATTTGTGAAAGGGATATAACATTTGAAATATAAACATCATTCCAATAGAAAGTGGAAGCCATAAAACTAGTAAACTTTAGTCCATATTTCATGAAGCAGTCATTAGAATTTGAAAATGAATGATTTTATAGTTCTTTACCTTTAAAATACGTAGTATGCGAAGAAATCGAACAATTTTAAAAAAGATTACAGTTTGAATAAATTCAAAAGTATAAGTAATGTAATTTGTCTCAGTAAGAATTACATCTATGATGCCGACTAATGTAATTGTCAACTCAAATAGATTCCAGGTATGTGAAAAATATTCCTTCCTCATTGCAGCCATCTGTTGATTTTAAAAAAACAACAACACATTATCTTGTTTGTTTTTGCTTTTACTGCAACATTTTCTACAATAACTGAAATATCACTCATTAGGTTTTTTTCTCTGATCTACCTTAAGACTACTTGTCTGAAATACTAGTAAATAATCATATTAACTTGAAATTAAAATGGTTGGAATATTGAAGCGTCCATTCCAAGGGAGAAACTATTCAAAATTCCCTACTATTTTATGACAGTTCATTCTTTCATTCCTTCTTTGTTTCAGAAAACCTACTATAGCTAAAAGAATGGGAAGTATTAAAAATGACTGGATTCAAGCCTGGGAAATTGGATTTCCAGTGGAATTTTGAAGGGAGAGTAGGCTTACAGAAGATAAATTTGTTAAGAATATGCTGTTTGAGATGTTTGCACAGTATTTTGTTGGGGAGATCCAGTCATCAGTTGTCTGGGAAGTCATTAGACTATAAATGGTAGTTGATGCCAGGGAAGTGAATGAGATAGGTATGGTGTGTGAAGCTCTTTATTCTTTACGTCCACATCTCCTATCTCATATACCATATCCTTCATGCAAATCTAACACCTTTCCGATCTCCATGCTGACCAACCCATCCCTAAGCTCCAGTCACTGGGAGTGACTTTCTTTCTTGTGGGCGTCCTAGTGTTGCTTCTGACTTTTCCCTTATTTTTGTTCATCAAGCTATGTACTCACATACTCAACCTCCACTTTTCGATCCATATGACACAATACTATAATCAATTTGTGGGGGGTTATTTCCTCATTTTACAACTACCTTTATATTTGATTTAAAAATCAAATCATGAAATGTTTTTCAAGTTTACAGGGATATGTATCACTCTACCTATCTATCTGTTTATCTATCTAGTATTAAAAAAATAAAATGAACACTACTACCCTGCTAAGTTTAAGAACACTGCCAACACCTTTGAGACTCCCTTCAACACACACCATTTTGAACTTTATTTGTGCAAATACAAAATCAGTTCTTAAAGTATGGATGTTGGCTATTGAGTTGCCTTAAAAATTTACTTATCTTTAACGTTTTATTTATTTTTGAGAGATAGAGCGCGAGCAGGGGAGGGGCAGAGAGAGAGGGAGACACAGAATCTGAAGCAAGCTCCAGGCTCTGAGCTGTCAGCACAGAGCCTGATGCGGAACTCACACCCATGGACGGTGAGATCGTGACCTGAGCTGAAGTCGGATGCTAAACCAACTGAACCACCCAGGCGCCCAAAAAATTTACCTTTAAAAATTAAAGTTTATTTGTTTGAGAAGTGAAAGAGAATTTCACATACTCCTTTAGAAAATTGTGTATAGCTAATGCTGAAAAATGAAGTTAGGGAATCTCTCTGTGAGACATATAGCATGTTCATGCACATACACACACACACACACACACACACACACACACACACACACAATTTTGGATTACCTTAAGTAGGGCCTCCATGATATAAAATGTAAGAAAAAAGTAGTTAGAATATTTTAATTCATGCTCATAGATATCATTTAATTCAGGTATCCAAGAAATTGTAATCGGAAACATATTCATCATTATCACAAGATATCCAACATACTCAAATTCATTAGTAAATACGATTTTATGGCATGACTGAAGAAAGCAATGTCTGCAAAAAAAAAAAAATAAGTTTTATCTGATAAAATAATTATACGGAATTATTTTCATTATATGCTCAGCTATGTTCTAATCATCTATAGCACAGAAGCCAGCTTAGTTCTGGGTAGGAACAGTCACTCCCTAACACTTTCTGACATCCCACTTCAGATGCTGTCCTTTTAATTTCCCCCTCTGCTAAATGTCTGCAGGCTGATTTCCTTTCTTTTTCCCCCACCTTGGTCAACTTTCATTCACTTTTACTTTTTTAAAAAAATTTTTTTTTAACGTTTATTTATTTTTGAGACAGAGAGAGACAGAGCATGAACAGGGGAGGGGCAGAGAGAGAGGGAGACACAGAATCCGAAACAGGCTCCAGGCTCTGAGCCGTCAGCACAGAGCCCGACGCGGGGCTCGAACTCACGGATGGTGAGATCATGACCTGAGCCGAAGTCAGACGCTTAACCGACCAAGCCACCCAGGCGCCCCTCATTCACTTTTACTTTTAATAGAAATACTTTTGGTCACAGATGGGAATAATGCAAACTGAAAGTATTTTAAAAAATCATAAAACAGGGGCACCTGGGTGGCTCAGTCAGTCAAGCCTCCGACTTCAGCTCGGGTCATGATCTCATAGTTTGTGAATTCCAGTCCTGCATTGGGCTCTGTGCTGACAGCTCAGAGCTTGGACCCTGCTCCAGATTCTGTGTCTCCCTCTCTCAGTGCCCTCCCCACCCCCGCGACCCTGTCTCTCTGTCAAAAATAAATAAACATTGGGGCGCCTGGAAGGCTCAGTCAGTTAAGCGCCCCACTTCGGCTCAGGTCATGATCTCATGGTGTGTGGGTTCCAGCCCTGCATAGGGCTCTGTGCTGACAGCTTGGAATCTGGAGCCTGCTTGGATTGTCTCCTTCTGTCTCTGCCCCTCCCCCACTCGTGCTCTGTCTCTTTTTCTTAAAAAGAAATAAACATTAAAAATAAACAGACAAATAAATAAACAAACATTAAAAAAATCATAAAACAAAGTCAATCCCTTCCACCTTCCGGAGATGACTAGGATTAATAGTTTGAATACTGTTTTAAATGTAATCATTATCTATAAACACAAAAGAAATTATATTATACGTTTTGTTCTGTAATTTTTTTTCTTTTCTCTTAACAATGTGTCATGAGCATCTTTCTTTGTCAAGGCATAAAATCTGAGGGAAAAAAATGCCAGGAGGTGTGGTAGTGGAATAGTATACATCCACACTTCACCAAAAAATGTAAATTCATGCATATGTTTTGAAAAATAGTTTCTGTACCAAGTATGCCAGGGACTGGAACTGTGGATACAAGGATTTACTTATGTATTTTTATTTTTTCATTTTTCAAGTAATATAATAATGCATTATATTGTTAAAACTCAAGTGACGTGATTAATCAGCTGCTGAATTCAGATTAGGTAAGTAGTGGATCGATCTCCCTACTCTCAGAGGTGGATCTGTATTACTCAGGACCTGAAACTTTTACAATTTGGGACCCTGAAGATGACATTAGGAATAAATTATGATCCTGTCTTCACATTCCCAGGGACCTCTAAAGCCTTCGGCAGTGACTGTGTGAGGGAGGAGCCATAGAGAGAAGCCTTGTTAAAAGGCGCACTATTTATATAATTTGAAGAGAAACCAGAGTATAAGCGAAGCCTTGTCAAATTCTGCCCATCTCAGTTCTATCTCCAGAATGCTATTTTTACCTTTTTTAAACTTTCAGCTGTATTGAGGTATAATTAGATATAAAATTGTAGATATTTAAAGAGTACATCGTGGTGATTTAATGTATACATTATGAAAAGAGTCCCCACACTAATGAATTAACATATCCATCATGTCCTATGATTACCTTCTGTGGGGGATGAGACCTTTCAGGTTCTAGTCCTTTAACAAATTTCAACTATACTATTGAGGGTTTTCAGCTAGAGTCACTGTGTCTTATATCAGATTCTCAGACCTGATTCATCTTCTAGCTGAAAGTTTGTAACCTTTTACCATCCTTTCTTTATTTCTTCAACCCCTCAGCTGGTAACCAGGTAACCACTTTGCTATTCTCTATTTCTATGAGTTGATTTTTTCATTTTTTTCTTTTGTATACTCAACACATTAGTGATATCATGCAGTATTTGTCTTTTTCGGGCTTATTTTCACTTATCATAATGTCCTTGACGTCCATCTGTATTGTTGCAAAAGGAAGGATTTCCTTCTTTCTCATGGCAAATGATATTCTCATATACCTTATTTTCTTCAATCAATCATACACTGATGGACAATTAGGTTATTTTCATATCTTAGCTACTGTGAATAATGTTGCATTGAACATGGGAGTGCAGATCTCTTTGATATCTTGTTTTTATTTCCCTTGGATATGAAAGGAGTTTTCACTGGATTGCTAGATCATATGGTAGTTCTATTTTGATTATTTTGAGGAATCTCCAAGCTGCTTTCCATAGTGGCTGCATCAATTTACATACTTATCAACAGTGTACAAGGGTTCCTTTTTTTCCACATCTTTGCCAACATGTACTATCTCTTGTCTTTTTGACGATAGGCATTCTAACAGGTGTGAGGTGATATTTCATTGCATTTTGATTTGCATTCCCCCGAGGAGTAGTGATATTAAGCACATTTTCAGGTATTTTTTTTACCATTTGTATGTCTTCTTTGGAAAAGTATCTATTTATTTCCTCTGAGCATTATTTAATAGGGTGTTGTTTTGCTTTTTTGTTGTTGTTGTTATTGAATTGTATGAGTTCTTTACACCTATCAGTTACTAACCCCTTATCAGATACATGATTTGCAAATATTTTCTCCCACTCCATAGCTTTTAATTTTGTTTTTTTCTGTGCAGAAGGTTTTTATTTTAAAATAAATTTTTAAGATTAAAATTTTAAAATTAAAATAAATTTTAAGATCACTTGTTTTATTTTTTAATTAAAAAATATTTTTTAATGTTTATTTATTTTTGAAGAAGAGACAGAGTATGAGCGGGGGCAAGGGAGTAGAGAGAGAGGGAGACACAGAATCCAAAGTGGATTCCAGGCTCTAAGCTGTCAGCACAGAGCCTGACATGGGGCTCAAATCCACGAGCCATGAGATCATGACCTAAGCCGAAGTTGGATGCTCAACTGACTGAGCTACCCAGGTGTCCCTATTTATTTTTGAGAGAGAGAGAGAGAGAGAGAGAGAGAGAGCACATGCACACACATAAGTGGGAGAGGGGTAGAGAGAGAGGGAGAGAGAGGGAGAATCTTAAGCAGACTCTATGCCTATCCCCTGACTGTGAGATCATTGTGGCCTGAGCCAAAATCAAGAGTCAGATGCTTACCCAACTGAGCCACCCAGGAGACCATGTGCAGAAAATTTTTAGTTTGATGTAGTACCACTTGTTTACTTTTGGTTTTGTTGACTTTGTTTTTGATGTCAAATCCAAAAAGTCATTGCCAAGACTGCTATCATGGAGTGTATCTCCCATGTTTTCCTCTGGGAGTTTTATGGTTTCATGTCTTACATTCAAGACTTTAGTCCATTTCAAGATTATTTTTGTGTATGGTGTCAGATAGTGGTCTAGTTCCATTATTTTGCATGTAGCTGTCCAGTTTTCCCAATGTCATTTACTGAAAAGACTGTAATTTCCTCATTGTATATCATTGATATACTCATCCCATCTATACACTCGGGGATTCAGGGAAATAACCACACAGTGGACTTGCTGGATTATTATGAAACAGACTGGGTCAGAGACTCCCATATATTATCTGGCCTAAAAGCTTCCTGTCTAACTTGAGAGCTATAACAACATTTCAAGCCTTTGGTATCAGTACCATTTCTAATGCCATATCCCATGGTCTTTAAAAAAGTCTGGGTATTCTTTTTTTTTTTAATTTTTTTTAACGTTTATTTATTTTCGAGACAGAGAGAGACAGAGCATGAACGGGGGAGAGTCAGAGAGAGAGAGGGAGACACAGAATCCGAAACAGGCTCCAGGCTCTGAGCTGTCAGCACAGAGCCTGATGCAGGGCTCGAACTCGTGGACCGAGAGATCATGACCTGAGCCGAAGTTGGACACTTAACTGACTGAGCCACCCAGGCTCCCCAGGGTATTTTCTTTTTCTCAATGCAAAGTAACTCTGGTAAAGTGACTTAAACGTCGATCTGAGAAAAGATTGAGGCAATATTTATCCCATGTATTTGTGGTATTGCTGTAGATCTTTCTCAAGGGCTCTGGTTCTGAGAACTGACTCAGAAGGAAAGGGTGGGGAATCATGATCTTCCTTTGTAGTAGTTGATCTGATCCCTTTGCTCACCAGTTCTCTATCTTTAGAAAAGTCAAGTAAAATGTAATTAACTATTTGTCTATATTGCCCTTTGACACACATTATTTGTTAACCATTCCCAGGTCAAGGTACTCTGACCGCTACTCCAGGTTTGCTGTCCACAAAAGAAAGTATGCTCACCTTGCTTCTGACACTTAAGTGCTGCCATCTGTCTTCTGCTATTCCCAAATCCTTTCGATACTGGTAAGATGAATTCCATGGCAGCCCCCACTACTGTCAACTGTGCCTTGCAGAAGACATCTATCATTGAGTTTCTCAGTGTTGCCTCATGAAACTAAATGTCCTCTGGTCCTTTCCAGGGAGCAAAGTCATGTGGTGGGTCATTCATTCTCATATAATGATCTAGTTAAATATTCCAATTTTTATCATCTGCACTTCATTTACTGTAATTTATTGGCCTGGTCAAGCTTCAAAGAACCATCCCAAGAGTATAATAGTACCAGCTCCAAGTGTCCTTGGCAGAATGTTGAACCCTGAATCATCACGGATAAGACCACTATGCCAATAAATTCTCCCCAATCTGGCCTTATGTTGTAACCTTGTGGTCCAATACCCTCAAGACCCATTCTCTTATATGTTCTACTAGTATTTGGTAGTATTAGTCAGGCCCTGTAATTCCTTTAGTAGATGAGTTGTAGTCTCCTAAAGAAGGCACTATATTTTCCCCTCTGACCGTGTTGAGATCTGACCCGGGAAATTACCTTAGAAGCAATGAAAGGTAGTAGAGAATAACCTGGAAACAAAGAAAAGTTTTACCTTGTGATATATTTGTGGGCACTGAAGGTGACAGAAGGCTACTATTCTCTAGCAGGAAAAAAGATGGCTCCTCTGCCAGGTTAGCGTATACACAAGCATGTGGGGGTTCAAGATCCTCAGCTCTATCCATCCAAGTGTTACCACTTTAGATCTCAGTGTCCTGACCCTTTTCTCTCAGAGCCCTCATACTGACACAGAAGCCTTGTCATTGCTCTAGGCATTTCTTATTCTTCGTGCAGCTCTAGTTGCGTCCCCTTAAAACAGATACACTATACCCACTTTTTGTTCGATTCGGAATCATTTAAGTTGAATTTTTAATTTTAAGAATTATGTGTGTTTTTGTATCCAGTTTCTTTCGGTGATTGGACTTGTTCACGTTTGTGATTCCATCACATCTTTTTTACACATTTACATTATTGGAATGTTATTCAGCCCTTAGTAATAAATGCTCCTATCTGGTAAGTACTTACCCAGTGCTAGTCCCTGGACTAGGTGCTTATAAGCACACTATACATTCTTTCCCACAGTCCCAGGAGGAACAGAGGAGAACCCAACTGGCATACTTTGGTACCCATTGTGGGTCAGTTACCTTGTCAGAGGCCTTACATATCAGCCTCTAGAATATGACACAGATGTTGAGAACTGAAAAGCTCATTCAGATAATAAATGGCAGAGACTGAGATTCTAAACCAAGCCATTGGGACTCCAGAATCTGCACTTGAGATGAATGATATTTAGAGACAGCCTACAGGGTACACTATCAATTATAGTTTTTAAAATCTCTCTTTCTTTAAGTTTCATCATCAAAAATAATTACTCAGAAAGTTGTAGCTTTGGTCAGTATTGAAGGCTTAAAAAACTATAATATGGAAATATCTTTCTAGTATTTATTGAGTATGGTAGATTAAAGAGAGCCATATAACCTTTGATACTCTTATTGAGAAGAGGGGTCTATATTTCTTCCAGTTACATCTAAGAAAAGAAATAAAAGGCATCCAAATTGGAAAAGAGGAAGCAAAATGATCTCTATTCATAGATGACATAGTCTCGTATATAGAAAATCCTAGCAAATTCACAAAAAAGCAGAAGAGCTAATCAATGAATTCAGCAAAGCCTCAGGATGCAAAGTTAATATACAAAAATCACATACTAGGAATGGGCAATCCAAAAATGAAATTAACAGTTTCAGGGCACCTGGGTGGCTTAGTCAGTTAAGCATCCAGCTCCTGGCTTTGGCTCAGGTCATAATATTGCAGTTTGTGAGTCTAAGCCCCACATAGGGCTCTGCGCTGACAGTGTGGAATGTGCTTGGTATTCTCTCTCTCTCTCCCTCTCTCTGCTCCTCCCCTGCTCATGCCCTCTTTATCTCTCTCAAAATAAACAAATAAAGAAAATAAATAACTTAAAATTAAAAAAAAAGAGAAAAGTTTCATTTATAGTAGCATCAAAAAGAAAAAAAATATGTAGGATTAATTTTAACCAAAGATTTCTTTGCCGAAAACTACAGGATATTCCTGAAAGAAATTAAAGACCTAAATAAATGAAAAGTCACCTCAAGTTCATGATTTGGAAACCTTCATATTGTTAAGATGGCAATACTGCAGATTCAGTGCAAAATCCCTATGAAAGTCTCAATGCCATTTGGTTTTGTTTTTTGCAGAACTAAGCACATCGTAAAGTTTATATGGAACTACCTACATCATTACGCCAATCTTGAAAAAGAGAGTAAATTTGATAGATTTATATTTCTTGATCTTGAAATTGTATAACAGCTATGGAGCAATTTGGTGGTTCCTCAATAAATTAAACATAAAATTATGATATGCTCCAGCAATTTCATTCCTAGGTGCACACCCAAAAGACGGAAAGCAGGTATTCAAATACTTGTACATAAATGTTCGTAGCAGCACTGTTCACAATAACCAAAAGGTGAAAACAACCCAAATGTTCATCAATGATGAGTAGATAAAGAAAATGATATATCTGTACAATTAAGCCATAGGAAGGAATAAAGTCTTGATACATGCTACAAAGTGGATGAAACTCATGTTACTGATACATTCTACCATGTGGATGAAAACATTGTGCTGAGTGAAAGAAGCCAGAAACAAAAACTATGTATTGTATGATTATAATTATATGAAACATTCAGAACAGGTAAATTCATAGAGACAAAGCAAACTTGTGCTATGCAGGAGCTGGGGAGCAGGGAGATTGGGGAGTAACTAATGAGTGCTGAATTTACACTGGATGCAATAAAAATGGCATGGAATTTGATAGAGATGATGGTTGCCAAACATTGTGAATGTACTAAGTAACACTGAATGATACACTTAAAAATGGTTAATCTTGTTATGTGAAGTTTACTTCCATAATAAAAAAAGTTGTTATACTGTTTCTTTTTTTCTTCAAGTAATTTTTTGCATGTATATAAGTAATTTATTTATAAACTACCCCCAAATATTTTCCAATTTATTCAGGATATAATTTAAAAAAGTTTGTAAAATATTTTATTTTTAAGTAATCTCCACACCCACTGTGGGTCTTGAACTTACAACCCTGAGATCAAGAGTCACATGCTCTATGGACTGAGTCAGCCAGGCGCTCCCAGGATATAAATTTAAAAAATTAAAAGGGAATTTAAAATCAATATAATAGCACTTCTAGTAAGGTTTAAAATCACTTACCTTGATGGGATCCCTTTTTCCTTTTTAGTATTGTACACCCAATTGAGCAATACTTTTCTAATAAAGGCAAGAAGTTTTTTGCTTTCAGAATAAGTCTTTATTGTCTCAGGACTCATATATCTGGGGGGGGGAAAGAATCATTAAATATGCTTTAAAATTTGGGGGATAGATATAATGTAGTATTATCAGAAAGTAGTAAGACAATTTTGTCCATCGATAACTGGAATTAGGGCACTCTCATGAGCATAGGTCCAAGTCACAAAGTTGTAGATACAAGTAGATATATAATTATGAATTTAGATTGTGGGGCTCACTCATTAGAGTATAAAAAACCCAGAGAAACATGGTTTATAATGGAGAGGTCAAGGTTCGGGGAAGGAAAGAATAACACGATTTAAATATTTGGAATTCAAATACTTCCAGGCTTTCATGTTGGATCCCCCATTACCTAGTGAAGCAATAAACAAATTACCTCACTAACCTGTTTGCTCTATAAAATAGATGTAAAAATATACATGCCAGTCAGGGATAATTAAATGAGAAACTAGATATGAAACATCCAGCCTGTCTCACACATCCTCTTATTCCTTTGATTTTACCTTCTGGGCAGGTAGTTGGGAAACTTAGGGGGAATATACACATGGTGGGTAAAGAGTTATGGGTACTTAGGAAAATCAGTGGTCATAAAACCCCAAAAGACAATTTGGTAGCATGTATCCCATTGTCTCTAGGTTTCTTCTGGCTTTTTATTGAGGCAGCTCAGATCTATATGCTGTGATTTGGTCTTGCTTAGGCAAGTCCCTTAGTTTTCATTATCTTCATCAGAAGGAGGATAGGGTTTTGTCTTTGGGTCTGAAGCCCCACTTTAAAATATGCCTTAAATAGAAGGGCATTGGTGACTTGCATTCAAAGGTGTACCTTGTCCTTCCTCTTGATTATACTGTTCTTACTCTGAAATTTGAGCAATTTCTCTGCTGCAAGGATACAGGCATAATTGAAAAGAAGAAAGTCACTGCATTCTTTGTGATTCAATAAAATAATGTAGCAATTACATGGAAAATCACCAACATACATAGGACTTGATTTGTTCCTAATCTTAAAAATATTTATTGAACGTATTATGTTTGCTAAAAGCTGGGGAGAAACCATAAACGAATACGGATCTCTGCCCTTAAGGATCCAGCAGATAAGTAGAGTAAAACATGAAAATAACAATTGTAGTGAAGGGCAGTAAGTGTTGCTGGGGAGATGATAAACAGTAGGGCACTTTGGATCCATCAAATGGGGGGCATTTAATATAGTCTTGGGGAATCAGGAAACCTTCCTGAAGGAATTAATGACTCAACTAAGATCTGGTCATTTGATTAGTTCCTACCAATCCTAGAATTCTGTGATACCAGTAATTCTGTGGTATTTTACAGCCCAAACAACTAAGTAATTCAAGCTCCTGAATTCTTATTTTTTACCAACACATTCACTGCTTAGACCTGATTTAGGAAAACAGTTATATATCTCTTTGGTTGGATAGTGAGGCAGGTTAAACTTTGAATGGGAGCTCTGTAATCTATTATTCAAGTGACATGGGGTAAATTGTTTATAATCTCTTAGTGCCTCTTCGTTTCTCATCTGCAAAATGAAGATAATAGCACTTACCTCACAGGACTCTTAGAACATTAAATTGGTAGTACATGTAACATGTTTAAAACTATGCTTGGCACAGCACTTAATAAATGGAAGCTCTCTATTCAAAGAATTCTTTCTTAGGCAATGACACAGGCAGTTAGCACAGGACCTGTTTAAATCCCCAACTCTTTATCTCCTTAGACTTGTTTTATTGCCACAGGACACACACTTGTTTTATTGCCACACAGGACACAGGCTACTGGTAGGAACGACCAGCAAATGGCAAAGTAAATGCCAAGGCAGCCCAGCAAAGCAAGTACTGAATATAAGTGTAATTAACAGGAAGTTCTCTGGGGATTGGAACACCATTCCACTTATCTTGCTATTCCCCACAGTACTTGGCATACACCTTTGCACATATTAGTATTTCATATTTATCTCCTTCATGTGTGACTAAAAAATTATATATTCTAAAATTTGCCTTTGTTATCCACTATGCGTCCGTTCAACACTTTGACCCCCTTCTCCCACTGTTGGCCTCCTGGTTTTGGGTCATCATAAGCATATATTGCTTCTGCCTTCCTGGAGGATTTAAAGAGGAAAAATCCAGGCATTGGGTTGAATTGCTCAATGTTGCTTTTTTTTTATATTAACCTTGCCTGAAGAATGCAGCAATAATGCTTTTCAGCATGTTATATTCATTCTTTTATAAACTTCCACTGTACATCTGTCTTCTTTAAGTGTTCATCATATTGGATACTCTATATGGAAAATCCAAAAGGTTCCACCAAAAACCTGCTAGAACTGATCCATGATTTCAGCAAAGTTATAGGATATAAAATCAATGCACTGAAATCGGTTGCATTCTTATACACCAATAATTAAGCAACAGAAAGAGATATCAAGGAATTGATCCCATTTCCAATTGCACCAAAACCCATAAAACAGCTAGGAATAAATCTAACCAAAGAAGTGAAACATCTGTACACTGAAAACTATAGAAAGCTTATGAAAGAAATTGAAGAAGACACACACACACACAAAATGGAAAAATATTCCATGCTCCTGGATAGGAAGAACACATATTGTTAAAATGTCAATATTACCCAAAGCGATCTACATATTCAATGCAATACCTATCAAAATAACATCAGCATTCTTCACAGAGTGAGAACAAACAATCCTAAAATTTGTATGGAACCAGAAAAGACCCCAAATGGCCAAAGCAATATTGAAAAAGAAAACTAAAGTAGGAGGTATCACAATCCCGGACTTTGAGTTGTATTACAAAGGTAATCATCAAGACAGTATGGTACTGGCACAAAGACAGATACTCAGATCAATGGAACAGAATAGAGAACCCAGAAATGGACCCACAAGTGTATGGCCAACTAATCTTTGACAAAGCAGGGAAGAATATCCAATGGAATAAAGACAGTCTCTTCAGCAAGTGGTGCTGGGAAAACTGGACAGCGACATGCAGAAAAATGAACCTCAACCACTTTCTTACACCATACACAAAAATAAACTCAAAATGGATGAAAGACCTCAAGGTAAGACAGAAAGCCATCAAAATCCTCAAGGAGAAAGCAGGCAAAAACCTCTTTAACCTTGGCCGCAGCAACTTCGTACTCAACACGTCTCTGGAGGCAAGGGAAAAAAAAAAGCAAAAATGAACTACTGGGACCTCATCAAAATAAAAAGCTTCTGCACAGCGAAGGAAACAATCAGCAACACTAAAGGCAACCGATGGAATGGGAGAAGATATTGGCAAATGACATATCAGATAAAGGGTTAGTATCCAAAATCTATAACGAATTTATCAAACTCAACACCCAAAAAACAAATAATCCAGTGAAGAAATGGGCAAAAGACATGAATAGATGCTTCTCCAAAGAAGACATCCAGATGGCCAACCGACACATGAAAAAATGCTCAACATCACTCATCATCAAGGAAATACAAATCAAAACCACAATGAGATACCACCTGATATCTGTCAGAATGGCTAACATTAACAACTCAGGCAACAACAGATGTTGGCAAGGATGTGGAGAAAGAGGATCTCTTTTGCAATGCTGGTGGGAATGCAAACTGGTGCAGCCACTCTGGAAAACAGTATGGCGGTTCCTCAAAAAATTAAAAATAGAACTACCCTACGACCCAGCAATTGCACCACTAGGTATTTATCCAAAGGATACAGGTGTTCTGTTTCAAAGGGGCACATGCACCCCCATGTTTATAGCAGCACTATGAATGGATAAAGAAGATGTGGTATATATATACAATGGAGTATTAATGGGCAATCAGAAAGAATGAAATCTTGCCATCCAACTATGTGGATGGAACTAGAGGGTATTATACTACCTCTAGTGAAATCAGTCAGTCAGAGAAAGACAAATATCATATGACTTCACTCATATGAGGACTTTAAGATACAAAACAGATGAACATAAGGGAAGGGAAGCAAAAAGAATATAAAAACAGGGAGGGGCACAAAACAGAAGAGACTCTTAAATATGGAGAACAAACTGAGGGTTACTGGAGGGGCTGTGGGAGGGGGGATGGGCTAAATGGGTAAGGGGCATTAAAGAATCTATTCCTGAAATCATTGTTGCACTATATGCTAACTAACTTGGATGTAAATTAAAAAAAGTAAATTAAATAAAAAAAAAACTGAATAGGTGCCGTCTTAGCTCAGCAGGCAGCGTGTCAGTCCGATAAAAAAAAAAGCTGAATAAAGAATATCACTTTTACAAATAAAAAAATAAAAATAAAGAGGGTAGATCTCATGTTAAGGGTTCTTATCATGAAAAAGGAGGGTCGGGGGAGGACATAAGGAAATTTGGGATGTGTTGGATATGCCTATTACCTTGACTGTGGTAATGGCATCATGGGTGTTTGCATATGGGGAAACTCATCAAATTGTATTCACTAAATATGCGCAGTTCTTTGTATATCAATTATACACCAATAAAGTTGTTTTCAAAAAAACTAAAAAAAAAAGTGTTCATCATATTGTTTTAAAGTGATCACATTTGCCCAGCCCTCTTCCCCAGTCCCCTAACACCACTGAGGTCCCATAAGCATTTGAACGGCCTCAAGCTGGCGGGGCGGGGAATGGAGGCCCTTGTACTTATACTCATTAATCAAGAAAACAAAATTTTAAGTAAGATATATTTTATCTTCCTACCTTGACAATATAATGTTATAATTATTTGTATGGCTAGGCTTGAAATGGAATCTCTTATTCTCTTCAACATCTGTACTTGAACTGCAATGAGACTGCTGCAATGAGACTCCAGTCCGGCTGCTTCTCTTCCAACACACGGCTTTATCCCTCTCTGTGCCACAGGCCAGTACATGTGAGTGGACACCATGCTGGCACTTCTCTTGGCTCTCAGGGTGTGCACACCAAAGGCCCAGTTTGCTTGTGAGCTAATGGCCCAGGGGAAAAGGCCCAAGAGGGCCTTACAAATGAGCTGAGGACCATCTGAGCAGATTATTGGGGTCCTTAGCACCAGGGGTGTGGTCTAGAATAAGAAGGTATGTCCGAGCTTTGGGTGGCCATCATGTACCTGCATGACAGTTTAACTCATCCCTTTGCCCACTCAAATATCTTGCGTCCTTCCAAGGAGATCTGAGGCTATTCTTAATGTGCTGACTTTAAGGAACTTGCTATGTACTACAGAGGCTTACAGCAAAAGTAACTATTACAAGAACATGCTGAGGATTAAGAGAGAACATATAGGGGCACCTGGATGGCTCAGTCAGTTGAGCATCTGACTCTTGGTTTCAGCTCAGGTCTTGATCTCAGGGTCATGAGTTCAAGCCCTGCATTGGGCTCCACAGGAAGGCATGGAGCCTACTTTAAAAACAAAAATTAAAATTAAAAAAAGAGAGAATACTCATTAAAAGATGTGTCTGGAGGAATTAAGGAAGTCTTTGACCTTACTGAGGCATTCAAGTAGTCTACAAGAGTCTTTTACCACAGCTCAGCTGTGGAGGCAAAAGGAGAAAGGGAAGAGAATCTCAGTCAGAAGAAGTGCCTTGTTCAAATTTACAAAAGTGTGAAAAAGTAGAGCAAGTTGGGAAATTAAAAGTGGGTCATTTGGCCTGATTTGGGGGTGTAGAGCAGTCAGTGGCTTTCACACATAATATGGGATGATCCCAAAGTCGAAGAAAGAGCAAGAAAACTCATTTGCCCGATTCCCTAAATGCAGTGGCTGGGGATGGCGGTGTTCTCTTGCCAATATACTTACTCTCCCTTCTTTTCACCGAAGCTTCCCACTGCACCCACCAGCACCTGGGCCGCACTCTGGGACAGAGTCTCATTCGTGTATTGTCTCTGGTAGCTTGCCTAAAAGAAACATGCGGTCCAATTGTTATGTAGCATGGTTAATGATAACACATTAGTATTCCCTTTATGGAAAAACAGTCTGTGAGAAAAAAATTCAGAATCCCTAAATAATCTAGTATCGTTATAAAAAGAATGTTTCTGTAAAGTCCAGATCTTGAGATCAGTGTAGAAGGTCTGTCTGTGCTTTGGATGGAATCAAACTGGTTCTATGGGAAACTAGGTTCCTGCTAGATGTGAACTAGACTTTCAAGAATAAGTGGAGTTCTGGGGCCCAATAAATGTGGGAAGTTCCTGCTGCGAGTATATCCCTATCTTAAAAGCTTATAATGCATCTTAGAAATTTAAAGCTCTGAGAAATCCTGTAGTAGAGGATCCTGGTTTATATGTTTAATTTTTCCAAATGTTTTGACAACAGAACTCTTGTTTTCTCCAATCTATCATAAGTATTAAGTGAATTGCCACTGTGTACAGAAAATATTCATTTGTTTATTCAGTCTGTATAGTGAGAGACCACTTTGCTTCAGGCACTACTTTTGATGCTGAAGAAACCATTGTCCGACACTGCCCTGGCCTCAGAGTGCTGACACTGTTAAAAATCTCTGTATGAACCAACTTTCTAAATTGGAATGCATGATGTAACTAAAGACTTCTGCTTTCATAGAACATATCCTGTCTGTACAGGATATGGATATTAAAATGCATTTTTGTTCTTGGGGGATGCCAGAAAGGGATAGAACTAATTTAAAGAATGAGGGAACAAAAGGTTGTTTGTCCATGATACAGGAATTCAACAGTCTACTTAAGCTTCATTAAAATATTTATAAAATAATGTGAGATAAACATATTTTCAATATCCTCAAAAGTAAACACCATAGTATGTAGAAAACTAAGGAAACTGAAAGTAATATGGAACTCATGAAAGCTTAGCAACACAAATGACAATGCAGTTAAGATACTAGAAATATGTTAATTCTTAAGTGATCATTCACACCAAAATGTAAGAATTTAGAGAATGGTTGATTCCTTAAAATAACCACCATTTATTGATCTCCCTACCATACTATTACATTAACTGACATGTTTTATGCAGAATTATTTAATTCTTGCAGGAAACTTATGGGGACGATATTTTAATCTGTATTTCATAGATGAGAAAGCTGAGGCTCAGAGAATTAAGTCATTTTCCCAAGATCACATTAGAAACCCAGTTCTCTCTGAATTTAAAACCTGTCTCCTCTTCCCCCAATTATGGTTGGGGGATGTTGCCTCTTCTATACCACTGTCTCACCATGCTGTGCTTCCTCTTCTAATGTACAATAGTAGAGAAGATATTGTCCCAGTGAACAATAACTGACTGAGGAGCGCCTGGGTGGCCCAGTCAGTTAAGTGTCCAGCTCTTGATTTTGGTTCAGGTCATGATATCACAGTTTGTGGGATCGAGACCAATGTCGAGCCCATAGCCTGCTTGGGATTCTCTCCTCTCCCCCTCCCCTGCCCCGGTCTCTCTCTGCCCCCCCCTCTCAAAATAAATAAATAAAATCTTAAAACAAAACAAAACCAACAGTAAATGGCTGAGATTTATTTTTTTTAATGTTTATTTATTTATAATAGAGAGAGAGAGTGCAAGTGGGAGCAGGAGAGAGAGAGAATCCCAAGCAGGATTGGGATTGTGCTGTCAGCACAGTGACTGAGATTTAAATAAAAACTATCAAAGCTTTAAAAACTGTAATAGACCAATTAATATTATGGTTGGAGCAGTGAGCATTAGAATTGACATTGTAGAAACCAAATCAACTAACCAAGGTAAGTGTGAAAATATGTCTAGAACAAAGGAGGGCTAAAAAGATGTGAGGCAAGATAAAGAGCTGGAGAACAGAGCAGAAAGATCCAACTTACTTTAAAAAATAAGGATTTCCTGGGGCACCTGGGTGGCTCAGTAGGCTGAGCATCTGACTCTTGATTTTGTTTCAGGTTGTGATCCCATGGTTCTTAGAATTGAGACCTGCATTGAGCTCTGCACTGCTAGCATAGAGCCTCTCTCTTCCTCTCTCTCATAGTCTCTGCCCCCCTCACTTGTGCTCCCATGCTCTTTCTCAAAAATAAACAACAACAAAAACAAACAAACAAAAGTATTTCCTGATTCAGACCCAACACGTAGCACAAAAATCAACAAAGATATAATGGTAGAAAACAAACATTTAGGGAAAGAAACCAAAAAGATTCATGGTGGATATGTTGCAGAAAATGTAGAATATCATATATGGAATGAATCCAAGAGTTCCTGTAGTTAGCATTTTCCTATTTTATGAATGGAGAGAATAAAGACTGAAAAAGAATAAATCCTAAGACATACATCATATTATTAATGAAAAGCAAGATCCAAAATGGAATGTCCTGTATTGATTTTGAGAGATCTCGAATACATATTTTCCTGAAATAAATTAAAAATCTGGAAGTGACTCAAAGACATGATGTCATAAAATCTGCTGGTGGAGCAAAGCACCATATGGGCATAATAAGTTCATCCTTAATGGCACTGCCTCAATTGCTTAATGAAATTTATTCAGGTCCTTGGAAAAGCTGCCTTTGAGATTCAACCTGTCTGCCAGGACTACTGCTGAAGAGAGGACAATTATACCCTACAAACCTTCCATTTCCCAAGTTAGATTGAACATATAGAATGCTTGGAATCCCGTATGGTTAGAATAGATGAGACATGCACGACAGTTCCATATGCAATGAGGAAGGCCCAACATGAACAATAGTAAATAAGCTATTAGCAAATTCCCACAGAGTCTGCTTTGTGGCTGTGTCACAGAATTTCTTTAATTTTTATTCAAGATTTGATCTGGAAGCTACTACTATCTATTTGCAGTTATTAGCAGACTTGGTGGTATCTTTCACAAAAACTTGGTGTGGAACTGGAGGTGGATGGTGTCATCGAAATGACCGCATAACACGTGTGAAGGTTGAATTCAACTGTAATTCCTGCCATTGGGATCTGTGAGATTCCCAAATCCTCTTAATAAAACACCTTTTACTTAGGCCAATTTGGATGGATCCATTTTTCTTTTCTCTCTTTTGGCAATCAAGCAGATTCCTAAGACAATGCCAAACTTCCCTTTGCCTTTATAACAATCTATTCAGTTCAGCAGGTAAGCAAAATCTAGATGTCTTTAGCAAGGGAGAAAGCTTTCAGTATAATTTTAGGCCAAAATATAATTTTATTTTTTTATTTTAGAGAGAGATAGAGCTCAAGTGGGAGAGAGAGGCAGAGGGGGAGAGAGGCAGAGAGAGAGAGAGAGAGAGAGAGGAGAGAGAGAGAATCCCAAGCACGCCCCATGCTGTCAGTGCAGAGCCTGATGCAGGGCTCAATCTCAGGACCCTAGGATCAAGACCAGAGTCAAAATCAAGAGTTGGACGCTCAGCCAACTCAGCCACCCAGAAGCCCCCACAAATATCATTTTAAAAGTGTATAATCAAGTACTAACTATTTGTGCTGACAAGAGACGCCTGTTGGCCAACTCCATTGCTTCAATGTTAAGGGTCTCATCTATTTCCTTGTTACAGGCTAGACATTTCACCTTTTGATGTTCTGTTGTTTCTCCTTGGCTCAACTAAGTAGAAAGAAATAACAAAAAAGTAATACATGAATATTAATATATTGTTTAGCATAGCCCTCAAGCAATTCACATAACAATTTGGTTTGAAAATTATAGAAAATCTGCTAGATACAGAAAAAATGTTCAGATGAGTTTCGTCATCATTTCACAGTTATCTAGAAGGTAAAATAATTGCCAGTTTTTGGGAAAAGGAGTTATATCATATTTTTACCTTTACATGGCATTATTGAGAGTTTATAAAGCTACCATGTGTATAATCCCACTTTAAGCCAATGCTTCTGAAAGTGTGGTCCCCCAGCAGCCTCAGAATCACCTGAAAATTGTTAGAAATGCAAATTCACGTCTGGGGGAACAGGGCAGAAATCTGTGATTTTACAAACCCATCCCATGATTCTTGCTGCAGTTACAGTTTGACAATCACTGCTTTAACCTTATCGATTAAGGTAGAATAGAAAATGAACTTGGCCTTGAGAGATGGGAGTTATGGATAACTTCATTTTACATATGAGAAAAGCTGAAGCTTAGAGAAAATAAAACATTTGCTCAAGATCACAAAGCTATTTATTAAAGTGACAAAGCTAGGATACGAACCCAGATTTTCTGAGTCCAAGGCCAGTGCTCTATCTGTTATACTGTTATAGTCCCCCTTGTCTGCACTGTAAAGAGGAGATAGCAGTTGTTTGGTCACCTGCTATCTGAAACAGATAAGGTATCAGAGTGGGGGCCTCAACGTTGACTCTGAAGTAGAATCAGCTGGGTAAATGGAATAAAAATACATATTGTTAGGACCCTCTTCAGGCCACTTGCATCAGAATTTCCGGGGGAGGGGTTGGGAAATAAAGCCATATTTTAATAAACTTTCTAGAAGATTCTGATGCAGCCAGGTTAGCAAAAGGCCACAATCAGAAATTGGGAGCTATTATAGAAAATAATTGAATTTGATTTGGTGCTTGTCTTATCCGGAAATTCCTGGCAGTATTCCTATAGATAGGGGGCTTGGTTCTGGATCCCCATCTAGAGCGTACTGGTTAGTGGATATGAAATGGATTTTGAGGAATCCTACTTTATAGCAACCAATTATCTTATGGCTATACTCGTAGAATTTGGCTCCTCATATTGTATGATGCAGAAAAACACTGCAAAAACTGCATCATACAATATGCATTAAAACACTGCATTGAAAACTGGACATGACATAGGAGATAGCAAAACAGCAGTAACATTGAGAAGATTCCAGAACAACTTTTATTATTTCTTCTTATGGCAACCATTACTGATTGGTGAGTTACATATGCTTCAACCACAGATATTCTAAAGCATATCTCAGAAGCAGGAGGTGACATCTCACTCACACCTAAACTTATGACACTGGCTTTGAATTCTGTTTTATATCAAAAAATAATATTAATCATAAGTTAGGGGCTAGCAAGTGCTTGGCAAATACAGTAGTGTAAATAAATGCTGAACAAAGGCACCTGTCCACCATCAATCTAGCAAAAAACTAGCCATTTTCTAAGACTCACTCTCCTCTTTTTATGGTAACTTTTAAAGGGAGCTCCAATTCATCACTCCTTTTGAATTTTACACCACTTATTTTCTACCTACTCAAAGAGGTTGTCACTTCTATGCTGCCCCACAATGATCACAAAATTCCCTAAGATCCCCTTCTTACTATTATGACAGTGAGCCCCCAGTACAACTTCTGTATTGCAAGTATTAAAAATTGTGAATTAATATTTACAACATTTATACTTACTTAACATAATTAGTTATATCTGCTTTGAAAGAATCAACAAAAGATACTATTTGCTTACTGCATATGGGTTTTGAAGGACAATTGCTTTCTCAACCATATTCCAATCTGCATTAGCAAGATCTTTGTCAAATTTGAGTGCAGAAGCTGCAGATTTGGTTAGCTCTTGAAAGTGTTGAAATGTACAATAAAGAGATTTATATTTTGTTGATGTGACGTCATGAAGACCTTTGATACAGAGAACATGTTTTATCAATAATAAAGATGCCACCATTTTGAATATGGATTATAAGTTTCCCTTTGTATTTTTGATTTAAGTTAAAGACTCAGCATATATTGTTTAATAATGGGAACCCTGACAATTTTAAGCTTTTCTACTTTCATACTCCTCAAAAACACTGAGGTACATAATGGTAACAGTAATAGTTAATAATTATCGAGTGCTTAACATATGCTGAAAAACACATCTCAGCACCTTGAATGTATTGTCTCTGATTACCTTACCCACCTTTTAAGGTAAGTCCCTTTTCCCAGTTTGATAGATGAGGAGACAGAAGAGAAGAGGTGTGATGATTAATTTTATGTGTCAACTTGACTGGGTTACAAGATAACCAGATATTTGGTGTGTCTGTGAAGGTGTTTCTGGGTAAGAATAATATTTAACTTGGTAGACTTGAGCAAAGCCGATTGACCTCTTCAATGCAGGCAGGCCTCATCAAAACCATTGGAGGCCTGAACAGAACAAAAGAAAATTCATTCTCTCTGCCTCATAGTCTTTGAGTTGGGACTCAGTCCTTTCCTGCCTTCACAATTTGGACAGGAACTTACACTATTGGTTTTCCTAGTTCTCAGACCTTTGGACTGTAGATCTTGGGGCTTCTCAGCTTCCATAATCATGTGAGCCAACTTCTTATTGTAAATCTCTTTATAAATATATGATATATACATATAATATCATATACAGAATAGATGACATATACATATATATGTGAGATATAGGAGATATATATCTACACATTCATATATCTGTACTTCTGACATATACATCCTGACATATACATCTCATATATATGTACATATATACAAATATACAGACTATATGTAAATATACATATATGCAAGAGATACACATGTAGGAGGTATTGATATAGATATATACATATATATACAGAGTATATATACATATACAATCTACCCTACTAAATATAATATTGTATATATTTATATGATAAGTGTTTGATATGTATTTGTCTCCAGACCTCATTAAGGTTTGAAGGACTCTCAATATTAAGCACAAATTCCTTTTTATGAGCCATAGACGTTTCCTTGGAAAGCAACGATGTTCTGTAAGCAAATGTTCACTGCTCTTAGTGCAAGTAAACATACTCCACAATAAGAATTTTAAGTTTATTTAGCTACTAAGTAGAACATATGATGCTCTTTGCAAAACTTTCCCTCTTTAATCTTTCCTTTCCAATTTACTATGTTAAGGCTCAGAGAATTTAAAAAAGTAAAGAGAAAAGATTTTGTTACAAATACAAGGAAGGAATGCAGATTGGGTAATGAAATACCATTCATAAAGATGGACTCTCAGATTGATTAAAAATGCCATTAGAGGGGCACCTGGGTGGCTCAGTTGGTTAAGCCTTGGCTTAGGTCATGATCTCACAGTTTCATGAGTTGGAGTCCTGTGTCCGGCTCTGTGCTGATAGCACAGAACCTTCTTGGGATTCTCTCTCTCCCTCTTTGTCTGCCCATCCCTCACTCATTCTCTCTGTCTCTCTCTGTCTCTCTGTCTCTCCCTCTCCCTCTCCCTCTCCCTCTCTTCCTTCCTCTCTCTCTCTTAAATTAAAAAACGAATTGCCGTTAGAGTGAAAACGCTGTGTGCAATGGGAAGGGTGATAGAGCAGTTGAGAATATAATGGATTAAAACATCAGAGCCATTTTTTTTTTCTAGGTTTTCAACTGCCACATGAATTTTTAACTCTCTAGATCTCGACTTTTCAATTGTTAAAAAGTAGGGGATGAAAACGGACATATTGCATAATGCAGTTGCTTCCTAAAATTGCTATTTCTGCTTTAATGCTCTTCAGCCCACAATCAGTTATCCACAGAAGTAGTGTTAACCATATAATTACACTTACTTGCTTAAAACCAGCCAAGAAATTCCTTTTGCTGACAGTGTGGAGCCTGCTTGGGATTCTCTCTCCCTCCCTCTCCCTCCCCTCCTTTCTCTCTCCCTCTCTCTCTCTCTCTCTCTGACTTCCCTTCCCCTACTTGAGCTCTCTTTCAAAACAAATAAACATTTTAAAAAATGTTATTAGAAAATGTTTCTCTTCACTCAGAATAGTAATTAGTAGGGCTTACCTAGTTTAGTAACTGCCATTGGCAAAATAAATCTATTGACAATCAAGGTAACTAAGCAAACTGACACTCCATGAAATAATACCTAGAGTAGAAAGAAAAATACAAAGTAAGTAATCATGACAATTTCATGCACTATATTCTATATTTGCTAATGTAAGTTAAACCAGGCTGTATTAAGTCAATAAATGCTCATAGTAGAGAAGAATATGAATGTCAGGCATGATGAAAGTACTCTGGGTATTCTCTATCTCCCTGCATAGATTTTATTCATGCTTTTGGAACCAAATCAATACTCAGGACACATGATCTGACAAGTAAACAAATACTTATGGAGACATTGGGAACATAAAAAGCTTGTCCTTAAATTTCACTGCTGCACTTCTTGGGCCTTGGGAATATGCTTGTACTTTATCAGTTCTTATTCACTACACATGCCACCATGTGCATAACCATGAAGTTCTGTGTTCAACACTACCAGGCACCTCTGTATCAAATAATTCTCTTCATCTGGGGTAAGAGAAGAGCTCGGGGGTCTTGCTATGTTTGCTTACCTCATGTTTTGCCTCTCTGCCATCCCGTCATTGTCAGGAGGGAGGGACAATTAATATCTCTGGTGCCACTAGATTTTTTTTCTCTGCTTATACTCCCAGTTGGAACAATACTTTTCAATCTAAGACCGCACACTTCTGTTGACTTACATAACTCTAATTTCCAGAACTTATGTCATACCCCCAGCCTTTCATTTTTTTGTGGCTACAGATGGAGGTTAGAGACAGAGCCTGAAACCACACCAGAGACTCTCCAGGTGGCATATTAGAATCATGGGGAAACTTTAAAATACTGGTGCCCAAGATGCTCCCACTGAATATTCTGATTTATACGAGGGTGGAGCCCACACATTAGTAATTAGAAAAACTGAGGTATAATGTACATACATTGAAATGTACTTGTTTACCATTTGATAAATTTTGACATTGTATACACCCACATAACCTTCAATCCTATCAAGATGTAAAATATTCTTATATCCCGCCCCCCCCCCCCCAAATATCTCTAGTTCTCCTTGCCAATCAATCCCCTACTCCACAGGAGGTCTGATTTCTATTTCTATAGATAAGAACTACCAATTCTAAAACCTTCATGTAAATTGAACATTATGTTTCTCATTGTAGTTTTAATTTGCACTTCCCTAAAGAAGTGATGTTGAGCATTTTTAATGTGCTTAATGGTAGATATAGCTTTCTTTGTGAAGTATCTGTTTATCTCTTATGCCTGTTTTAAAAAATTAGGCTGTTTTTCGTTTATTATAAAATTGTAGAAAATTTGAAAACTGTATTCGATCACTTCATATATTTTAACCAGTTTTATAGTTGTTTACTATAGGAAATAAGTCTGATATCCACTATTCATCATGGCCATGGCCAGAATTCCACACGCACTGATAATTTTCTAAAAGTTCCTGAAGCATTCTAAAGTGCGTCCAAAATTGAGGATCACTAAGTTCGTTAATTTAATAGTAATAAAAGTTAATTTCTATATAGTAAGCATAGAGCACGATATATCAGGCTTATTTAATCCTCACAACAGTTCTGTGAAGTGAATACCAATATTGTCCAATTGCACAGATGGGAAATTTAGGCACTGTCACTTAGCCAAGGTCAATAAACTTGTGAGTAGTAGACACAAGATTAAGTTATTTTTAACCTTTACTCTAGTGCTGCTTTGTGAGTATTAAAAAGTATTAAAAGGTTAGCTATAGGGTTCAGCCAAATTAAATGAAGTGTTACTTTCTTTTCAACTAGTTACTACTCTAGTGAGGGCATCTCACTAAATGATTTTATTTACTAAGGTTTTATCTCAAAGCATTATAATCATCAACATAGCTCATATTTATTGTACATTTACTATATGCTAAACAATGTATTAAGTATTTTATGTACATTTTCTATTTCTCATACTAACCCTTTGAGATAGTGGTGTGCTAGAGCTGGTTTTTCCCAGTTCATGAGAGCTGATCATTAAATTTTCAGGAAGTTATTGAGCTGATTGATGTTCTCTTAGTGAGAGTGATTACACAATGGAAATTGGCAAATACTACAAATTAGGACTCCCTCTGACCCCTAAAAAAGTTATTTGTAAACATTTGCTAAAACAACCATTGGTATTATTATCTTTTAATTTTTTTAATGTTTATTTATTCTTGAGGGGGGTGGGGGCAGTGTGACAGAGGGACATTGAATCCGAAGCAGGCTCCAGGCTCTGAGCTGTCAGCACAGAGCCCGACACAGGGCTTGAACTCACAAAGCTGTGAGATCCGTGACCTGAGCCGAAGTTGGACACCCAACTGACTGAGCCACCCACGTGCCTCAACCATTGGTATTTAGTCCCTTTTAGAATGATGAAACAGACATGTGCAATGAGGTAGGAATTAAATAACTTGGTGATGGTGATACAGCAAATAGCAGTCAACTAGAAATTTCAGAACCCAGATCTGTGCACGATGTCTACCATTGAACTGGTCAATATGTATGGTAAGGAACTGACCTTGATTCTTTAGGCATGTGTATATAGGTTAAAAAGGAGGAGAAGGTCATGGGATAGTAGATAGTTTTGGTTTTAAAAGAAGTGTTTGAATGCTTAATTTTTTAATGTTTGGACTATTATCTAATTAGACATACATATATTCCCTGGATGCTCTTTCCTTTATATTTGGAATTTATGTGTAAAAGAAAACAAAAACAAAAACAAAAAACACCACAATGGAAGTATTAGATGCTTGTGATATCCGCACAGGAAATTTCTTACAGAGCTCCTTGTAATGATCTTACCTTAAAATAAGGTAGAGGGAGAGTCAAGCCCATTATGTTCTGTTAGGTAGAGTTTGGGGCAACTGTAAGTGAAAAGGTAACTTCACTTGACAATTAAAATGTTCTGATTCCTAGCATTACTAAATGTGGCTTCACAAAGTTACAGAAAGCAATAGAGCTAATAATAAGCAGGTTTCTGCTTATCTCGAATGGTTATTAGGAGTAAGTAAAAATAAAAACACTTATTAGGTACATACTCTGTTTCAGGTACTATTTTAAATTATTTATAAGTATTTTTTAGGTTCATTTATTTATTGGAGAGACACCGAGAGAGAGCGTGTGTGCTTGTGCACATGGGGAAGGGGCAGAGAGAGAGGAAGAGAGAACCCCAAGCAAGCTCCATGCTGTGAGTATAGAGCCGTACACAGGGCTCGATCCCATGACCATGAGATCATGACCTGAACCAAAATTAAGTGTTAGATGCTTTATCAACTGAGCCCCCAGGCGTTCCTTAAATTATTTATAAGTTTTAATTCCTTTAACCTTTGTAATAAACCTATTTTAAGAGTGTAATGAAAGGATTTAGGAATTCCTAAGCCAGAATGTTCCCCAGGAAGAGGAATGTTGCCAGGTGTTCTTCCTCTATCCAATCTTGGCATCATGGCTAGATCACTCCCACAGTCCAAGTGGCATGAGCTACCTCACTACTAAAATATATTTTAAGTACACAGCAACAGTATTCATAATATGTGAAAAAAAAATCATTTATCTTTACTTGAGATTTTTCCCTCTCAGTTCCAAGAGGAAGGTCAGAGTAGGCAAGGAGAAGAGCCATGTTTATATTAGGTGTTCCTTTCATTTCACTCCAGATCATTATGAACGCCCAACGCCAGCTGAACCCATGACCAAGTCGAGACAAAAGAGGGCTCATTAATAGAAAAACCAGAAGTCTAGAAGACAAAAGAGATTTTTAAAAGTTATTGTTGCCATAGATATTTTCACCACTACCCCCATTTCATTCTATTCTACTCCAATATATTTCCTGTGGAATACCAACTCTCAAACAAATGAGCCATATTTCACACACTGTTAGCATGGCACCAGAAAAAAAAAAAAAGGCAGAAGGGCATTTCATGGAGAGATACAAGAGTATGGCATTATTCTCTTCATTTATTTCTGTTAGGTTTCTAGAAGGTTAATTCCACATCACCCTTGAGTGGCGTTTCTTGAGGTAGAAAAGAAAAAGTTAGAGATGCTTTGTTGATATATTTTATTCTGGATCCCAAAAGGAAATAAAAGCAAATCTAATGAGTGAGAAGTGAAGGGAAAAAGTGCCCTCCTTTTTTTTTTTTCCTTTGTAGATTTTAATCTTGCTGAATCTATCTGATATTGGCCAATTCATTTTTATTTTTTTCTTTTAATCGCACATCTCCTACATTTTACGCTAGTTGTATCTCATAATTTCGGACTCATTTCTATTTATTTGGCACTAGCCAACTGATGTCAACTCCCTATTAATTTTCCTAGATGGAAGCAGCATGTTAACAACACTAGTGATGGAGATTGAAGAATCCTGAGACTGCAGTGATGGTGGTTGTTCCTCCTCTGTGTCACCTCCTCTTCCCTTACAAGGGCAAGGGCAGACTCTTTCCCACCTCTTATCATTGAAAGAGAGCTACAAAAATTATTTAGGCAAAAAGGACATTTACAAAGAAGATATTCTTATGATTGTTAAAAAGCTATTTCTAACTATAATTTAATCACAACAGGAAATTATTTGTTATATAATATTAGGCAAACTAAAGCAACATAGAATTTTTATTTAAGATCAGTGTTGAACTTTATGAAACCTCATCGGAAAAATAACATTGGATGAAATATACCAAATGTTAATAGCAGTTGTCTCTAGGTAGTAAAATTATGAAAGGTTTTTTTCCTTCTAATTATCAAAAATTTTATAAAGTGCTTAGATTGCTTTGAAATTCAGTTAAAACCGGAATTAATACAGTTACAAAAAACACTAAAACACTAATTTGCTAGTGATTCCTTGGCAAGTTTAAAAGGCAATTCTTCATATTCATGCTAAGGCATGAAACATTTCTATTTAAAAAATCTCTTTGGGTTTAGTCAATGCCTTATAAATAGAAAAATTCAAATGAAATTCTTACCTTAAAACAATAAGTGTGAAATAGATATTTAATGAATAATATATATCAGAAAATGATATATATAAATATGTATGTGCAGGAATTAGAAGTCCAGTGAAGGTAAACACCATAAGAAAAGCAACAAATGATAGACAATTCCAGAATCTGCATTTTCAGAAAAAAATGTAGTTAATTATAGTTAACTAATCTAACACATTTATCACAAGGCTTATCTATGTGAGGCATTGTGCTAGGCCTAGTCAAAAACATAAAGACAGGGCACCTGGGTGGCTCAGTCAGTTGAACGTCCAATTTTGGTTCAAGTCATGATCTCATGGCTTGTGAGCTTGAGCCCTCTATTGGGCTCATTGCTGTCAGTGCAGAGCCCGATTCAGATCTTCCCTCCCCTCTGTCTGTGCCCCCTCAAAAATAAATGAAACATTAAAATAATAATAATAATAATAAGAAGAAGAAGAAGAAGAAGAAGAAAAAGAAGAAGAAAATAAAGGTAATTAATGCATTTACCTACACACTCAAGGGGCTTATAATTTAACTGGGAAGAGAGGAGCACTCAGACAAGTAAATAAATAATTCTAAAGCAACTTTAATCAGTTTACACTACAGGTAAATTAGTGTCTTTCTTTTGGATTGATTTTGAAAACATGTTTTGGTTGTAGTTGTACTATTTGACAGAATTTATTCGGGCATTATGGTTCATGTAGCTTGAGAATACTGATTGTGAACTCCTTGTATCATTGGAAAGAGCTAAAATCATTTATCTTTAAAAAAAATACTAAACTGCCAGTCTGCTTTACACAATGATAGGATGAAGGCTTGTCCTAAAATCTAGCTAGTCCTTGGAAGATGTAAATTAATCCTTTATTCTAATGAGTGCCCTTTGTAGATTTTCCACTGGGGATTTGTGAGCATGTGTACATCCTATGAATTTTATGTATTCAATGTCACGATATTATATTCATAAAAAAATAAATTGAAAAGATTAGAAGGGTACATGAATACCATTTTATGAGATGAAGGTAGCTTGGTTTAACCATATGCTACCCTTTAAAGATAATGATTATTTTTTCTCCAGGACTCCTGATTGGCCAAAAAACAAATTCAGTATAAAAATTAAATCTTTCCCTGTTACATTAATAAGAATTTTCAGGGGTGCCTGGGTGGCTCAATCAGTTAAGCGTCTGACTTCAGCTCAGATCATGATCTCACGGTTTGTGAATTCAAGCCCCACACTGGGCTGTGCACTGATGGTGCAAAGTCTGCTTGGGATTTTCTCTCTCTCTCCCCCTCTCTCTCTGCCCCTTCTACTCTCTCTTTCTCTCTCAAAATAAATAAATAAACTTAAAAAAATAAGAATTTTCAGTTTTGAACTATATTTAAGAACCACAAATACCTAGGCATTATTAGAGAAAAATTCAATATAAAACATCCTATATTAGGAAATGTTAAGTCAAAACATTCAAAATACTTTCTTTATGACTGAATTTAGGCTAATTACTCTAGGCTGTGACCAGCATTCAAATCACCAAGGAGGAAGTCAAACTTTCACTCTTTGCAGATGACATGATACTTTAGGTGGAAAACCCAAAAGACTCCATCAAGAAACTGCTAGAACTGATACCTAAATTCAGCAAAGTCACAGGATATAAAATTAACATACAGAAATCGGTTGCATTTCTATACACCAATTAATGAAACAACAGAAAGAGAAATCAGGGATCAATCCCATTTACAATTGCACCAAAAGCCATAAAATACCTAGGAATAAATCCAACCAAAGAGGTAAAAAAATCTATACACTGAAACTATAGAAAGCTTATGAAAGAAATTGAAGAAGACACAAAGAAATGGAAAAATATTCAATGCTCATGGATTGGAAGAATAAATATTGTTAAAATATCGATACTATGCAAAGCAACTTATGTATTCAAAGCAATCCCTATCAGAATAACACCAGCATTCTTCACAGAGCTAGAACAAACAATTCTAAAATTTGTATGGAACCAGAAAAGACCCCAGATAGCCAAAGTAATGTTGAAAAAGAAAGCCAAAGCTGGAGGCATCACAATTCTGGACTCAAGCTGTATTACAAAACTGTAATCATCAAGACAGTATGGCACTGGCTAAAAAACAGACACTCAGATCAATGGAACAGAATAGAGGACCCAGAAATAGACCCACAGATGTATTGCCAACTAATCTTTGACAAAGCTGGAAATAATATCCAATGGATAAAAGACAATCTCTTCAGCAAAAAGTGTTGTGAAAACTGGACAGCTCCATACAGAAGAATGAACCTGGAGTACTCTCTTACACCAGACACAAAAATAAACTCAAAATGGATGAAAGACCTAAACATAGGACAAGAAGCCATCAAAATCTTAGAGGAGAAAGCAGATAAGAACCTTTTTGACCTTAGCTGCAGCAACTTCTTACTTGACATGTCTCTGGAGGCAAGGGAAACAAAAGCAAAAATGAACTATTGGAACCTCATCAAGATAAAAAGCTTTTGCACAGTGAAGGAAACAATCAGCAAAACTAAGAGGCAACCAAGAGAATGAGAGAAGATATTTTCAAATGACATATCAGATAAAGGGTTAGTATCCGAAATCTATAAAGAACTTATCAAACTCAACACCCAAAAAGCCAAATAACCCAGTGAAGAAATGGGCATAAGATATGAATAGACACTTTTCCAAAGAAGACATCCAGATGGCTAACAGACACATGAAAAAATGCTCATCCTTCATCAGCAAATAGAAATCAAAACCACGATGAGATACTACCTCACACCTGTCAGAATGGCTACAAGTAACTCAGGCAGCAACAGATGTTGGCAAGGATGAGGATAAAGAGGACACCTTTATCCACCTATTCTACCACTGTTCATGGAATGCAAACTGGTGTAGCCACCCTGGAAAACAGTATGGAGATTCCTCAAAAATTAAAAGTAGAACTATCCAACAAACCAACAATTGTACTACTAGGTATTTATCCAAAGGATATAAAAATGCTTATTCAAAGGGGCACATGCACCCCAATGTTTACAGCAGTATTATCAACAATAGTCAAATTGTAGAAAGAGCCCAAATGTCCATCTACTGATGAATGGACAAAGAAATAGTGGTATATATGTACAATGGATTATTACTCAGCAATCAAAAATAATGAAATCTTGCCATTTGCAACAATGTGGATGGAACTAGAGTGTATAATGTTAAGTGAAAGAAGTCAGTCAGAGAAAGACAAATAAAAATATTATTTTATTCATATGGGGAATTTAAGAAACAAAATAGATGAACATAGGGGAAGAAAAGCAAAAATAAGATTAAAACAGAGAGAGAGACAAACCATTAAAGACTCTTAAGTACAGAGAACAAACTGAGGGTTGCTCTCAAGTGTTGGGTAGGGGAATGGGCTAAATGGATGATGGATATTAAGAAGGGCACTTGTTGGGATGAGCACTGGGTGTTATATGTAAGTGATGAATCACTAAATTCTACTCCTGAAACCATTATTACACTACATGTTAACTAACTGGGATTTAAATTTTGAAAACTAATTTTAAAAAGGTAAAAAAAAAAACAAATAAAAAAATTTTTAAAAAGACTTTACCTATTACCAAAAGAGATGAGAAGTTATTAGGTGGTTTTAAACAAAAGAAATGATTTGGGTAAGAAGGAAGTGAGGTGGATGAAGATCAGTAAAAGGTCATAAGATTGACACAGTGTAGTGTCAGCCTATTTGCAGAACTGTTCAAATCTGGGTCCTAGAGGCTGTAAGCTGAAAACATGGGAGATGATGATCCCCTTGTCTTGGAGAGTCGCAAGGCCCTGCAGCAGATTGTTGTAGAATATAGGAGGATTTGCTATTGTCATCTTAGGTTTTTACTGTCTTGGAGAGTAGGATCTGACACATGTCATATTTTTGACAGTAAGATTCTTAACATTGAGATTATGATGTGCTCATTTATATGACCATGTACGTGGGTGGCTGAAGCAGGGGGGCTGAACAGGCTCATAGGAAGAGAGGAGGTCCAGGAACTGAAAGGTGGAATAGAAGGATCAACTGTGTGGGTATTAACTGAAATCACTGAGAATGGTGATGGGGTAATGGTGCTGGAGAGTCACAGTGAGAGGACGGTCAATATCTTCACGAAATGGAGAGTGTGATTCAGGGATCTAGACATAACTACAGTCAAGAGAGTGGCAGAGAGTAAAATCTGATGGCATGAGCTTCAAAACTGGGTTCTTCTCGGGAAGAATGAGAAAGTATGATCTAGAAATGACTTTAAGGTATAGAAAGATCACCAGCCTCAACTCTAGGCTCAGTAGTACCCAGGATGTGGGTGAGAAAAACAACTTCTAAAGGAAGCAAGGGAGTAAATGCCTTCAGGGGAGATCCAGCATTTAGTTAGAGCAAAAAGGTGAAGGGAGACTTCAGAATCACTTCACAAAATCAGATTTAAAACATGTAACATTTTTATTTCTTCCTACAATAATTAATTGTGGCCCAAGTAATTCTGCCTAGGTGTTGGTACAATTGGCTTCCTTTGTAATTGACATGAAATTTCAGTAAAGAGTTCCAAAATTCTATTAAGATTCTATACTTTCAAACTTCTGACTTCTGAGTTTATTCTATCTTCTATAACATCCTGCAAAACTCCAAAAATCATTGATTATGTTCAGGGCCTCTTTTACTCTATGTTGTCATTGTGCGAGTTAAGTCAAGTTCTCAGCCTGTGTGTTGTATCATTACAGAAAGCACCCTTCTAGCAGGCTGGCACAAATTCCACTCTCCCCTAAGCTGGATGCCCTTGAGCAGGGCACAATTTGTAAATTTGTACATATGGCCATATTTTCTTTTATAACACTGCCAATCCTCTTCAAATGCCCTAGCTTTATCTTTTAATTTGCTTTGCATGCCATCTCTTCATTGTCCTTAAAATATTGGTCTTCTAGCAGCAGCGCCAGGCTGAGCCATATTGGAGCTTGAAGCAAAAGGAACTATCAGTAGTCTTGTTCTAATATTTCTTTAAAATGTTTACATTTTCACCAGGGTTTTTTTGCATTAATTTCTTTTTTTTCAAAAATAATGCATTAAAATTTAATTAAAATTTTTAAAAAATGTTTATTTATTTTTGAGAAAGAGAGACAGATTGTGAGCAGGGGAGGGGCAGAGAGAGAGGGGGACACAGAATCTGAAGCAGGCTCCAGGCTCTGAGCTGTCAGCACAGATCAGACACAGGGCTTGGACCCATGAACTTTGAGATCATGACTTGAGCCGGAGAAAGACGCTTAACTGACTGAGCCACCCAGGCGCCCCCAAAAAGTATTGCATTAAAAGATTATTTATCTTGATTACTGAGTCTTTTGGCACCTTCTTAAATTTTGTGCCTGTGATGAGTGTCTCGCTTGCCTTACCTTAGTCCTCGCCTTGTCTAGTGGGATTATACTGGGAATTACCGAGTAGATGGTCAGAGACTTGAGAGAATTAGGGGGAAAATAGAGCCAACATGAACTCAGGTAAGGTTACAAATTTTGCCTAAAATTAGAGGATTAGAAGACACAAGCAATAGAGTTTCTAGGAAAGGTTTTTATTGAGTAGTTTTCAAGTCAATATCTTACTTTGATAGATATGTAGATATAGATATAGCTATTATTACAATATTATAGCGGCCAATGCATGAAAAAATATGAAAATATGCTAGCTACTCACTCTAGAAGAAGTGCTTCAACTCCTGGTTTAAAACTGGTAGAATTTAAAAAAAGTCCCATAATGGCCAGGGTAAATATTCCAGACATTCCAACTAGTTCACCTATTTTAAAAAGAAATAAATATAAAGTATTAATTTAAGATCAACAGTGGTACAAATTTTGCTCAAGATGAAAATATCAGATATCTTGATAGTATAGTAACTTTATAGAGAGGCTACCCTACTTGGTTTCAACTGGATTATATTGCAGGTTATTACCACCACCTATTGTCCCTCTTCCTCCTCAGATTCACACCCAGCTGTATTGTGGCGTCTAACATTCTTGCACAGTTTTGGCTTCAGATCATTGCCAACAATTTGAAGCTCATAAAACTCTTTTACTGTGTTCTCGTGCAGCCAAAGCACCCTCTACAGGAGTCATGTTTTTAGAGGGGCTCTGGAGGGATAAAATGGAAGTGAGCAAATGGGTTTTTTGGACTAGCCCACTTCATATGCTGTCTTTCTTGGGAGACAGTAGGAGATAGAAATGGTTTGACTTTGTGGCAGGACTAAGGGAGTCAAACTGGTAGAAACCCAATAAGGATATACTTCCCCAGTTTAATTTTGTTTGGGTGCATTTACTGTGTGAGAATGAAAAGCATGAAAAACTGGAATATTCTTAAAAGTAGCTGTAGTAGACTTATATTCCCCCTTGCAATATGAAAGTAGCATATTATCAATGTAAAAAATCCAAATAATATGGTACAGTATAGAGATTATATATATATATGTGTGTGTGTGTGTGTGTGTGTGTGTGTGTGTGTGTGTATTTTTTTTTAATTTTAATTTTTTTTAAAGAGGACCCATAATTCAATGACCCAGGCTTCAGGTCCAGATCATCCCCAACTTATGCAAGTTTGACTTACAATTTTTTGACTTTACAATGGTGTGAAAGCAGTATGCATCCAGTAGAAATGGTACTTCAAATTTTGAATATTGATTTTTTTTTCTCAGTCTAGCATAACCTCTTGTGATGCTGGGCAGTGGCAGTGAGCTGCAGCTCCCAATCAGCCAGGCGATCATGAGGGCGAACAACCAATACACTTACAACCATTCTGGTTTTCTCTTTGAGTCAGCACTCAATAAATTACATGAGATCTACTTTATCATAGAATAGACTTTGTGTGAGATGATTTGCCCAACTGTAGACTAATGTAAATGTTCTGAGCAGGTTTAAGGTAGACTGGGCTAAGCTATGATGTTCAGTAGGTTAGATATACTAAATGCATTTTTGACTTACGAAATTTTCAACTTACGATGGGTTTATTAACACATAGGCCCACTCTAAGTCAAGCAGGATAGGTATAATTTTAACAAAAAAATTATTGGAATTTCTATAATGGAGAGAACTACATTTTCTCAGAAGAAATAATTTGATAAGCTAGTTGAGAATAGAGAATGAGACCCAAAAAGGAGCTTCAAGTATTAAAGGATACTTGCTGAATTACAATACTGGACACAAGTGGTAAAAATTAAGCAGGAAACGTGGAAAAGTGAGATTAAAGGTAGCTATCAGGTTTTATAAAATCATGAATTACATAATGTAACTTCCCTTATGAGCTTCCTTGTCCCCATCTTCAGTAAAATTTACTAAGAACCAAAAACATCTATATATTTAAAAGGAGGTAGCAGAGATCATGAGGAGCTAACCTACAAAATTTTTCAGAAATCATGAGGAGATAGATCTTTGGGTGCTCAGAGGCTAAAGAACTGGGAATTTAAGATAATTGGATCAAGATCTTTGAGAGCAGTGGAGTGAGTTCCCAGTGAACACTCACCATGGCATACATCAAGCATACATGCACACAAAGTCACACAGTAAAAAAAGCTATAATGAGATTGTACAGTAATAGAGTTCTGTAACTAGTTTCTTTTTTCCACTTACTGTTTAGCAGACTCTGTTCTAGTTAATAAATAAAAATAAAAATTAAAATTAAAATTTGTTTTAATAGTAAAGAGTATTGTGGATATTCCACCTTTATCATATTGCCATTACTTGTCAATTGCCAGGTGTATTTGGATCAGTTATTTTCCCTTCCATCTCTTTGGCTTACTTTACATTACTTTGTTACAACAGTTGTATTTTAATTACTGGTGGCTTGTTAAATATTTAATACCTACCTAATAGAGAAAGTTCTCCACTTTTTTTTTAAGCTATCTTGTCTATTCTCACATTTAGTATTTCCAGATGATATTTCAAATTGTTTTGTAAAATTTCAACCCCCCCCCTCAAATTTCTATTATTTAATTCGGACTGTAATACATTTTAATTTTATGAAATTGGTATCATTATCACACTACCGAGTCTTTCCCTTCCAGAGATGGAAAATTACAAGTTTTATATTCTTTAGTTTAGTCCTGGCTAGAAATGGTACCTTAAGCCAGGAACTAACACTTTGGTTAGTCAGTTTTGAATTATAAAAGAAGAGGAAAATGTGGACATGGGCACTTTGAGGAGATCAAGTCCTGGACTAGTTATTGTAATTTATTAGGTAACAGTGACACCTGGAAAATATTTATAGGGAATATCTTGAAGATACTAATAATATGAACATTAAGCCAGGTTGGAGTGAAAGTCCTTTTACATTAGATTTATATTTCCTCTGTACCTTGTTTTCAGGAAATTCTGTCCTAGAAGTTTTCTTTCTAAAATATTTATAGAGACATTTTAGCTCTAAAAGTTTATAATTATTTTGGGGGGTATAACCCTTAACCTTGAGGCTATGCTCACTTACTAATTAATGTTAGAGAAAAATTATATTTTCTGGAATATATTTTTGTAGAAATTTAGGTATCCACAATTAAAGTAGTACGTGATGAATGTATCTGTACTGGCTGTTCCCTAGATGTCTATTAATTCATTAATATGATTCTATAAACTCACTTGGTTATAATTGGCTTTAATCTCCTGATTAGTTAGGAAGCCTCAAGATCCTATATTCTACCTTTCCTTCCTCAGACATGAAAATAATGACTCTTGTTAGTCTAACAATTCTAAAAAGATTTTCTCTGTTTCAGTTTATTCCAATTTTATATTTCTCAGTAAACTCTTATAATTTTCCATGTTTAGACTCAAACTTCTTAAGTTTATTCCTTTATATTTTATAAGTTTTTGCCAATGTAACGAGTATCAAATTTTCATTATATTTTCTAACTAACTACTGCTGGCTTATAAGAACACGATTTTTTTTTGTATATTTATTTTATATCAAGCTATTAAAAAGCCTTTTGGGCTTAGTTTACTAATTAATTCTTTTGAGTTTTCTATGTAATTTAAAATGTTGTCACTAATGACATCATTTTCTCTTTTAAAATTATGGATAAATGTCTTTCTTTTTTTTTTTTTTTCTTATTGCATTAGCTAAAGCTTCCAGAACTACTTTAAATCATCAATATGAGAATAGGCAACTGTTTTACTCCTAAATGTAAATGAAAGTGCACAGTATAAGTTGGTAACTAGATAACTAGGTATTAGAGTAAAACCTTGGATTGTGAATAACTTGTTCTGTGAGTGTTCCACAAAATGAGCAAACATTTCTAATAAATTTTAACTTGATAAACAAGTGATGTCTTGCCATACAAGTAGTATGCGACACCAAACACCATGTGATCACAACTGGGCGAATGGTTCTTGAAATTCACTTTGATAAACAAAGTGCTGTGGATTACAAGCACGTTTCTGGAAAGAATTATGTTCACAAACCAAGGTTTTACTATATTTACTGCACATGCTAACTCCAAGTCCTTTGCAGGGCTGTCTGGAAGAGCAGGGTTGAATGAGATTCTGAGGCTGCATCAGAAAACAGTAATATGATGAATGATTAATAACTACCATACTCCTGTGAGGAAGAAATGGTGGCAAAGGGATTAATAATATTGATAGATTTTCTAATATTTAGACTTACTTGATATGAAACTTCTATTTTGATTTCCTTTTTGATCTAAAAGCTGTCCAGAAAAGTATATTTAATTTCAGGCTGTTAGAATGACTATTTTTAAAGACCCTCCTTTTGTAATTAGTAAATTATAATTGCATTGTGATTGAACAATATTTGGGATTTTATTAAAATGCTCTTCGAGTCTAGTTCATTTCCGTAAATGGTCTACAGGTATATATGTAAAGGATATGTATTTGGTTTGGGAAGATAAGACTGTATATCTTATAAACCAAACACTTAAGTGTTTATTTATATCTTTTTATAGCCATAATTATTTTTTGTTCAATTGGTTATGAAATTATCTGGGAAAGGCATGATAAAGTATCTCATTGAAATTGTGATTTTGTCAAATTCCTTTGTCTTTTATAATGGCATTTACTTTATATATCTTGACACATTGATTTCTGTTGTATAGATACTAATATTTTTATCAATTCTGATAGGTTATTTTAAAAAAAACATTCCTCCAGATAAGTTGAATGGTTTATTTTACCAACTTTGCCTGGTATGTATCTTCCCGTATCTTTGTATTGAGTTTTTTTGTGTCATTTAATTTTAGGCATAGGCCCCAGACTTACAAATAAAAAAGACGAGGTACAGAATTGACAAGCTGAGACTTATGTGATTGACATCATCACCAAAAACAGTAGCCATCCACAATTGGATCAGTTTTGAACTCAGAATTCCAAACAAGAAACTTGCTAGAAAATAAGACCAAATTTCAAATAGGATGTCAAAAACTGAAAGAAAGGGGAACAAACAGAAAATAGTTAATAGAGCTTACTTGATCTTAACTTTAAGTGATAATCTGGGTCAACTTTTCTTTTTGTTCCTATCTTTAAAACTAGCCATTGGGGTAGATGTATGGCATTTTCTTATTCCTACATTGAAAGAGTTTCTATTCAAATGCTGAGAGCCATACAAGTTGGCAAAATTCAGTCAGTTTCATTAAAGAGCTTCTTTTGATCCCCAGTAAGAAATATACATTTATTCAGTGCCAAACAGTGTAATAAATTTTGGAGATACAGTAATGAATAAGAAGTAGAAAGTCTCCAAACTCTTGGAACTTATATTCTATATCTAACATGATACACACAGGAAATACAGAAAAGGAATGCCTCTGGGTCCCAGCTTAGTGAATCTCCTGTATTGTTGTGGCTTGTCAAAGCAACTGATTGGTTCCTTATTGTTGAGTATTTCATTTGCTTCCAGTTTTTTCCCTGATAAAATGCTGCATTGTATATTGTGTATATTTCTGCACATGGTTTTTTGTACTTCTCTGATTACTTCCTTAGGCTCCAGAAGTGGAATTTGCACTAAAGAATAGTTGCTCCTTTACTGATATTGTCATATTTTGCCAAATTTCTTTCCACAATCGTTATGACGTCCTTCCCAGGAAAACAGGAAGCCTAAGCCCTTGATGGCCTTGGTTGCTGGAATCAGGCATGCCAGTGGGTGAGAAAATACCCCCACTTTTACAGGGTGAGGAACAGAGGAATAGAATTTGAATCACAGATAAAAGCAGGTCCTGGGGTCAGGAAAGCAGAAGGGTCAACTGCAACAGAATAGGTGGAGAGCAAGAACGAAATGAAAACAAAGAATGGCCAACAGAAAATAGAGCAACCACAACAAAAAGCGAGACTAAATTTGAGAATAAGTAAATCTTGAACTGTGTTCTGAGGTGGCAAAATGAAAGAGAAAAAAATCTTTTATGAGTCCCATTTATAAACGTCCACTATGGGAGAGCACACTGCTCAGAGTGCTGAGACAATTTAGATTCCTTCTTACCTAGTCCTGTGCCCATGTTTCTAGGTCTGCTAAGTGGAAAGATGTAGCATCTGTAGGGATAGTATGAACATGGAAGGGGAGTTTCAGGAATGGCCTTCTAGGTCATACCTGTTCAAGGCATGGGGTTACCCGTAATGGCAATCTGGGGAGTCTAGTACCTCCTACAACTGAAACAAAGAATGGAGGTCGACTCTGGTTTCAGAAGGATGCAGGGAATGGGAGTTAGAAGACCCAATTTGAAGGTTGCTTTCTTTTTTGAGGTGCCTGGGTGATTCGGTCAGTTAAGTGTCCGACTTTTGATTTGGGCTCAGGCCATGATCTCATGGTTCAAGAGTTCGAGCCCCATGTCAGGTTCTGTGCTGACAGCTTGGATCCTGCTTGGGATTATTTGTTTCCCTCTCTCTCTGCCCCTCCCCCACTTGTACCCACAGGCATGCAGGTACATGCTTGCACTCTCTCTCAAAATAAAATAAATAAACAAAAAAGAAGAAAGTTGCTTTCTTCTTCTCTTTTTAATGTTTATTTCTGAGAGAGAGAAAGAGAGACAGACAGAGTGTGAGTGGGGGAGGGGAAGAGAGAGATGGAGACACAGAATCTGAAGCAGGCTCTAGGCTCTGAGCTGTCAGCACAGAGCCTGAAGCATGGCTTGAACTCAGGAACCTACCTGTGGGATCATGACCTGAGCCGAAGTCAGATGACTAACTGACTGAGCCACCCAAGCACCCCAGTTTCTTTCTTTTTATTTTTTAAAATTTTTTTAACGTTTATTTATTTTTGAGACAGAGAGAGACAGAGCATGAACAGGGGAGGGTCAGAGAGAGAGGGAAACACAGAATCTGAAACAGGCTCCAGGCTCTGAGCGGTCAGCACAGAGCCCGACGCGGGGCTCGAACTCACGGACCGGGAGATTGTGACCTGAGCCGAAGTTGGGCGCTTAACTGACTGAGCCACCCAGGCGCCCCTCCACCCCAGTTTCTTTTTTAAGAAAGGAAAATAGTTTCTAATCAGGAAAATGTTTACTGAATGTAATTATTAGACTGGGAAAAACCTCAAAGCAAATCCAATATTTCTTACAAATTTTTTAAACTCCTATGCAAATTGGAAAGACAGACCTCTAAGTACAGTAACTCTTCTTAATTTTTCTCTTTATGAAATATGCGCTAACTTCAAAAGACAGAGCAACAGTGTTTAAATAATTGCATGAGTTTTTAAAGATAATAATTATTATCTGAGTTATCCAAAAATTATTGATTCACTATTTTGTCAATTGGTATAAATGAAATATCAGCAAATCTTGTCATACATCTTTTTTCTTAAAGGAAATTTTTCTTTCAACGCTGTTAAAAATTCAGAGAAACTCCTAAGGGCTGAGGGAATAAGTTCACTGTTCTGTTCCTCCTTCAGCAGAGTTTTTATTATTGTAGAGTGACTACTTATAGTTTTTACTCCTCTGAAACCTAAACACAAAATTCTATTCCATTAATTATTATCAAAATTATGAAGCAAACTCTGTGAAAGCAGGGACTATTATGTTCATGGTTGAAGCACTAAGGCCTAGAATAGGAACTGTCACATAGTACATATCAATAAATAATTGTTGTATTAATGAATGAATGAATGGGTTAATGAATGAATTTCCATATCAGTACCCCCCTATATTCTTTTGACTTGCCAGTGAATATAAAAAATATTCTCTCGATTACACTGTAGATGTCAACTCTGATAAGGTTCTCTGACATTCTGTGGTCAATATTTACTATCTTAAATGGAGCTTAGTAGAATATTGGACCAAGTTTGGGCCTGGGCATGGATCCTTCCAACCAGCATGTATGATGATACCTCTCTGCATTTTTCAGTTTCCCCCAAGAGTGGTCCTTGAGTTTTTAAGATGTTTCTGAACATAGACCTCTCTGTGTTGCTCACCCTGGTCTTCTTCAGGAAAGCCCTATCTGCAGGAGGTCTTATGGTAAAAACTCTCTGAGTGACATATTATATCACTTGCTTGTGTGGTCTGGATTTTGGAAGAGGTTGAATGTCTATGGTAGTTAGACTTTCTCACATACCACAGATGGAACATATGAAGCACTTAAAGAAGATGTACCTTCCTGTGCTAAATTGGGTTTCCAGGTTCACCACAGATGTTCCAAGTTGCCATGGCCTGGGTAAGCTAACTGGATATAGAGCAAGGCTAAAGGTGGGTTCTCCTGATGCCCAAGTAGGGTAACTGTCCACCATGTGGACGAGCTCCCTTGAGGAAGACATGAGAGGGGTGATGATCCCTAGAATGTGTGTTATTCAGAAAAAAATAATCTTTAATTCTTAGTTTTAGGCATTGATTATGAAGATGTAAGGCAAAGATGGGTCAGAAGAGAGGTAAACAGGAACATTGGCTGCCCAACAGTGAGGTAGTTTCCAGGGACCATGAAAGCCACTACATATAGCTAAAACTTCCTCTTCCTGAGTGATTAGAAAAGTAATTTGAGATATACTTAATTGCTGGGGAAAGGGGGTAGTAGAAGGATCTGGCTCCAATATAACGTATTATTTGTCATCTTAAAGACCCCTTTGATGCACTAGAATGTAGTCTGGAAGCACCCCTTAAATGCTCTTTTTTCAGGACGATAGAAGGGTGAAATGAGATAATGCCACAGAAGGCCTTAGGGCACAAAAGACATCCAGTGAGTGGAATAGTATACGTCAAGAATTTTCTCCAGGAGACTCTAATCATCACTTTTCCAAAATTGGTGCAAATAGCAGCACACTAAAAAAAGTAAATAACTTCTTAATATTACTTTGAAAATATTTGACTTCATAGACATCCTTAAAGTGTCCTGTGGACACCCTCTCCTGCCGCCCTGCCCAAGGTAGTGACTATCCTCTGAGAACCACTGTTGCAGGAAGAGGGTATGGGGTTTTGATCAGGGAGGGGCATATAAGATGGTTCTGGGATTGCTGGTGACACTATATTTCTTGTCCTGAGTGATAATTACACATCTATATATTTTATAATCATTCATCATAGTGTGCATGTATCATTCATTATATATATAAAATACACAGACATATGATAGAGTAATCAACAATACTTAGGTTCAGGGTTTTCTGAATGTGGTAAATGAACTCATGAAGGCCTTGCAATCTCTCTGCTTAAAGCCCTGTTCTCAGGCCCTGAAGATGGCCATGTCACTCACACTTGCTCTTTAAGCTGACAGCTTTCCATGTTGCCCAGTGAAGCCAAGGGCAACGGCTGCATCCCTCTCACCACCAGCAGGTGCACTGCCTAGCTTGTCTTCCAAGTTCATCTTCAACTCATAGAAAACAACATCTCTCATGTTCTTGTTGTTGAGCATTTGGACTCAGCCTAGGTCTGTAGAATGCTTCCCCTATAAGCGTCCTCATGAAAAGTCTCAACCGAGTCTCACAATAAAACCACAACAAATATTAAATAAGAAATATGTGGTAGTGCTTGTAAAGGGTAAATCATTATACTAATGCTCACGATTATATTTGTACAAGCATAAATTATGGTAAAAGATTACAATATCCATGTCAGCTTTTAGAAAATACAAGATTCTAATTTTAAGAAATTTAGGGAAAAAAATAGGTCCTTACCTAATGAATTGTTCCCCTTTTGTAGGTTGCCATTAATATCATCAATACTATTAAACATAATCAAAGACATTATAGAGGTCATCAGACTTTCTCCATTAATTAAATTGGTGAGGCTTCTAGAAAGACCTATGGAAAAGAAAATATTTTGTTTCACTAAAGAAAATCATCAATATTAAAGATTAAACTTTTATTAGCAAGTAGAAGTATATTCTTATCTATCGATTTATATCACATACTTTTCCCATATACTTAAATAGACTTTAGTCATATTTGAAAACTCCCTTCAAGGAAATTTAATTATATATCAACTTTAAGTTAAGTCTAGACTTCCATAATTAGGAATCAAATTTATTGTGGTTGAGTATGGTTTATTTAACTAAGATAATAAGCTAGAGCTGTTATTGCTTGTTTTAAAGCCCAGATGAAAACATGAAGTTCATTATTTTTTTAATTTGGTGATTTAGTCAATATAAATACACATTATATATTTAAGGCAAGATAGGGAACAATGACAGAGGGATAAAGGAAATTCATAAGCCAAGCTTTATAATATGGTGCCTAAGCAAAGTATTCATGCAATTGTCAAGATAATCTCACTATGATTAGAAATTCTCTGACTTTTCCATACATTCCTGTCAAAGGTTTTAGAGATTAAGCTCTATGAAATGGAAAGCACCCTCATATTATGTACTCCCATCCTAATTTCCCTCCACTTGTGGTGATACTCTAAGTTTAGCGATCAATGATCATTTTTCTCTATTAAATATGCCTGTAACGGCAAAACTGTAACTTTGAGCATCTTTAATGACTTTCTAGATGTCTGTAGGAAGGAAATGTTATTTCATGACCCAACCATTCTATGATCACAACCTAACACACTAAGTATGTTGTTGCAAGACAAGTCAAGTCAAGGCAGTGTGTTCTTGTGGAGGGGAAGTGCACTGATGGTCTAATTCTTTTTAAAAAAATTTTTTTTTCAACGTTTTTTATTTATTTTTGGGACAGAGAGAGACCGAGCATGAACAGGGGAGGGGCAGAGAGAGAGGGAGACACAGAATCGGAAACAGGCTCCAGGCTCCGAGCCATCAGCCCAGAGCCTGACACGGGGCTCGAACTCACGGACCGCGAGATCGTGACCTGGCTGAAGTCGGACGCTTAACCGACTGCGCCACCCAGGCGCCCCACTGATGGTCTAATTCTTCACCTCGTTATGCATCCATGCCCTTTCCTGTAAAACTACAGTTTCTCTCCTCTAAGAGATCCAGTCTGTTCTGTTATGAGACTTGATGCAAGCAGAGGCTTGGGAAGGATTTTTGCTTCCTATCTCGGGTACCTCTGCCACCACCACTATAATGTCCCCTGGCTGTGCTACTGGAAGATTGTGAAAATATGTGGAAGAAAGGTGGATTTCTCCAAGGGTCCATCCTTGATCACTTAGCCCCTGGATGATCTTCCATCTGACTGTAGATTCATTAGTGAGCCCAGGCCGTATCATCACAACTGCCAGACTCACAAAAAATAATAAATAACTGTTGTTTGAAGCCACTGTGTTTTTTCTTACTCAGTTGTTGAAACTCAGAGTTGTTCTTTACTGAGAAAAAACTAACTGGTACTGTTATGTAATTATTCCAACTTGGAAAATAGAACTATAACAAATTGTAAATATGTGAAAATACACAACTGACATGGGGGCATAAGAGTCAACAGACCATCGAAAGCTCAAGACGGTGTGAAGGTACTCATGCACTCATAAGCATAGGCAGATTTTGTAGGTGTGTGGGAGTAAAAGAAAACAAATATAAAAATCTTGCTTTGTCAACTCAGGCAAAAATGTTGCGAAGAGAAAAGTACTTTATTTTTATTTTTTTAAAAACTACAAAGTGAGGAGAAAAACAATATTCCAAAAGTCACGGCAAGATGGCCAAAACGTATGAGCATAACTTTGGAAGATAACCCAATAATTTACATTCAACAATGATAGGCCAGGCAATCACTGGATTACTAACCAGATTATAAGATTATAAAGTTGAAAGAAGTATGTAATGCTGTCAGGTAGCACAAAACTTCACTAAGTCCTGTGAGTGGAAAAGGGGCGGGCACTGACAGAGTCCCATAGAGGCAGGGCTGGGGGATAGACGCTGGGGCCTCCTCTCCTTTCTGTTTTTCTTTTTTAATTAAACCATTTTGTTTAATGTTATTTATTCTTGAGAGAGAGACAGAAACAGAGCATGAGTGGGGGAGGGGGAGAAAAAGAGGGAGACACAGAATCCGAGGCAGGCTCCAGGCTCTGAACTGTCAGCACAGAGCCTGGCCAACTTTGAGATTATGACCTGAGCTGAAGTCTGACGCTTAACCGACTAAGCCACCCAAGCACCAAAACTCTTACCTCACAATCTTAATCTCTTTGATTTAAGAATTGGCTTTCCTTTATTCATTTAGGTAGATTGATGTGTCTCCTCTATTCTATTTCTACTTCCCTCCAGTAGCTTCTCCCCCTATAATGGTCATAAAATGAGAAGTGTGTATGTGTGTGTGTGTGTTACATCAACTTGGTACTTTATTTATTTAAAAAAATTTTAATGTTTATTTATTTTTGAGAGAGAGAGACAGAGCGTGAGTGGGGGACAGGCAAAAAGGTAGATAGAGTCTGAGATACAGGGTTCCAGGCTCTGAGCTATCAGCACAGAGCCTGACATGGGGCTGGAACTTGGGAACAGTGAGATCATGACTGAGGCCTCAGTCGGCGGATTAACTGGCTGAGCCACCCAGGCACCCTGACTTGGTACTTAATTTTAAATATAGATTTATTTCTCCTAAAATAGTACACTCTGAAAACACTGTAAGATTAGTGACTTTACTGTTTTTGACTTTCTGCATTTTTTGGTCTTAATGGTGATGACTCCAAATTTTTTTGTTTTTTGTTTTTTTACAGATGGCATTATCCTAATTACAGTATTTTCAAAGGAAAAGCAGTATTTGACAATAGAAATGTCATCACAATGTATATGCAAATTGTTCACCCTCAGAACTTTTGGTTTAAGGTAGAAGCATGTATAAAGTCAAGGATTCCAAATAATCCCTTGTCTTATTCCACAAGGGGATGAAAGATGAAAGATTTTAAAAATATATATACTAGGTAAGCCCATCACTAACATTTCATTTTGTTCTAAGCATCAGCAACCTGAATCTCTATGCTTAATTCCCAATGCCCAGAACCTCATTTCATATAGTGAGAAGCTACAGTGAGCAAAAGATCTTAACACTAGACACATTAAATGCAGAATATGATATTTTAAATGTAGAAAAAGAGGAAAACATATACCTACCAAGGTCTCTTATAGCAGCTGCAGTCAGCATGGGATCTGAACTCATGAGGATAGTTGCAAATAATAACCATGGAGTGGTTTTCAAAAGTAATTTATTCACAGATGCCAGATACCAAAGAATTAATGTATAATTCATTAAAAAGCCAGGAATTGTAATTAAAAGTATCTGCAAAGAAATTTTATGTATAGAAAAATCAGATTTCCTTTTTATCCTATTTTGAAAAGCAGATTATCAGGATTATTAGAGATACAGAATCACACTGAATCCATCAAAGGGAAATTTTAAATTATCTTCTTTAATAAATATGTGCTTGCAAGTCTGGAAATAAGAGGCAAATATTGCAATGAGATTCTTAGGACCTATGACACAGCACTTGTAAGAAATAGCATATAATTAAAAGGGAACTTTTAAATTTCTTGATAAGGTCATTGAATATAAATATGTATGTGTAAAGGTATATGCATACACACCATATATACTCACACTTATATATACACATTTAACTATGCATAAAACTGAAACCTAGCCTATTAACAGAGAGAAAAAGAACAAGTTTACAAAGAAGTTACAAAAGAGGAAAAGGAGGAGAAAATAAAATAGAAAGAATGTAGAGAATTGGCAGAGGACTATAGAAAAGATGGGAAGAAAAATTCTATTATTCTAGAACTGGAACCTGGCCTTCTGCCTTCCCACCATTGCCTTCTACTTTCTTTTATTCTATCAGTGGCAGCTATGTAGTAAGATTTCATTGCCAGATGGTCTTGGAAAAATGTGACTGTGCCTGAAGCTACCTATAAGAATTCAGAACTGCACCTCTGTGTTCATTGTAACATTTACAATAATGTGAATTTACACTATTTACAATACTTATTTACAATAATAAGACATGGAAGCAACCTAAGTGTCTATCTATAGATGAGTGGATAAAGAAAATGTATTATATATGCAATGGAATATTACTTAACCATAAAATAGAAGGAAATCTTGCTATTTGGGACAGCATAGATGAAACTTGAAGGCATTATGCTACATGAGATAAGTCAGATAGAAAAAGACAAATGTCATATGACCTAACTTATATGTGGAATCTTAAAACAACAACAACAACAACAAAAAACCCTGAGCTCATTGATACAAAGAACAGATTGTCAATAGCCAGAAGTGAGGAATCAGGAGGTTGGGAAAAGGGATGAAGGGGGTCAAAAGGTACAATCTTCCAATTGTAAAATAAATAAGTCATGGGATTCAATGTACAGCATGGTGACTGTAGTGAATAATACTGTACTGTATATTTAAAAGTTGTTAAGAGAGTAGACCTTAAAATTATGATAAAAAATTTTTATAATACTGTGGTGATGGATGTTAACTAGATTTATTTTGGTGATCATTTCAAATTTTTTTTAATGTTTATTTATTTTTGAGAGACAGAGAGAGAGACAGAGCTCAAGAGGTGAAGGGCCAGAGAGAGAGGGAGACACAGAATCTGAAGCAGGCTCCAGGCTCTGAGCTGTCAGCACAGAGCCCGATGTGGGGCTTGAACTCAAGAACCGTGAGATCATGACCTAAGCCAAAGTCAGACGCTTAACTGACTGAGCCACCCAGGCACCCCGGTGATCATTTCAAAATACAACAAGTATCAAATCATTATGTTGTATACCTGAAACTAATATAATGTTTTATGTCAATTATATCTCAACTAAAAAATTTTTAAAAATTATAAAAATTTTGTAACGATGTGGAAAAATGCTCTTACTACCAATATTAAAGAAAAAAAGCAATATATATGTATATGTATAGAAAGTATAGCTAATTTTAATAGTTTTGCTTCTAATGTAATTTAGGTAATGGCCTTATATTTACAAAGCTGTTTTAATTACTTTGGAAGAAATGTATACCCTGCTTAAGATTTGGAGTATTTTTTCTTCAAGCTCTTTCCTTGATGGGGTTCAAATATCACATGATTAGGATAACATAATGGTTTGTGATTTAAAGTTATAGCTGTTTCTATGAGTATTCTCTGTTTTTGTTCATGTGAGTAAGGGAAGTTTTAGAAGGTGGGTATTTTAAAAAAGACTTTTATCAAAAATAATTAAAAAACTGGACCAAATGTTTTCATAATAGCTCTCTAATAGCATCTCAGAGTTAAAATTATAACTGGCATTAAGCCCTGCAAATCAGATTCTCAGAATTACTTTTTTTTCCTCTGTAATTTTTTTTTTCCTGAGCCCTCAATATGCTGGTCAGTCGCTAAGATATAGTTTATTCACTAAAATATAAAGCTAAATTTACTTCTCCCACACTTCGTACTTTTTCTTTGTCTTCTTTGTTTTATAGTTTAGAGCAAAATTTTAAAAATTCGGAGCATAGATAACATATAGTAGTTCATGAGTGAATGATATTATTAGAAAAGATTACTTCTTACCTGCCAAAATAACTTTTGGAGCATGTAAACATCCATGTCGAATGCAACGTTAAAGATAATTATTGGTGTAAATATATTAAAAAATAATTTTGGACTCATCCATTGTATGGCATCTGTGTATCTTTGCACCTAATAATATAAAAATACATCATTTCTCACTTATCCATCCTCCTATTAGCATACAACACATGCCAGACACCCCTCTCTCTAGCAAAAGAGAAAAAGATATATCACAATGTAATAGGTGCTAAAGTTTTAACTCTACTGCATTTTCATAATTTTCCATCAGATTATTACCAGTAACAGAGGAACGTTAATGCACATCTCCATGCCCATTTTATTTTTTAAATAGCAGCTATAGAAAGTACATTGATATGGGTACAAAAGAATGTGTAGGAGATTTTCAGGCATACAAGAGGAAGACAGGTTTCAGGTAGATGGATTATCATGCACGATGTGTACAAATGAATAAACAATCATATCGCATTTCAGAAACTACAAATAATTAACCATGGCTTATATGGAAAATGTGCATGGAAGAATAGTAGGAATAAAAACTCAGAAGTTATGCTGTTAATGAAATGATTAATTAATGGTGTTTGTCATAAAATATTTAGTTGATAAATCCTCTTATGGGCATCCACTCAACATTTGTTTACTAAGGAAACACTGATTACTTGCTGTGTGAGGTGGTATCTTTGCCTTTGGGAGATGATTCTGCCTGGGTCTCTCGTGTTTCCCCATATCTTATGAGTGGAGGCATTGATTGCTTTTCTTCCAGACTATCTTTCAAAAATATATGTATGGCTAACAGCTTTGGAAGAGAGAGCCAAGTGTCTCCTTCTAGAGAAAAGAATTGGTTTACTGTACTGTACAGAGCAATAAAGATAGTGTCTCTCTCTAGGGCAAGAGGTAGGATGAGCTTACTGCCCATCACAAAATATTCAAGTTCTTTAAACTAAGGTTTCTTCTCTTATAATGCAATCCATTGTGTATGTGGGTTTCACTGGACCCTCTTGGCTTCTCCCTGCGGCTCCCGGGGCTCATGGAACAGGCACAAGAAGATGCTAATAGTCTGGTTTCTGCTATTACTATCAGTACTAAAGTCCTTTGTCTCAGGCCCAGAAGTCCCTTGTCTTTTGCCAGGACCATGAAACTGTGACAGGCTAACTTATTACTTGCAGGCAGAGTAAAATCTTAGGCCCTTCACAGTTCTTGACTTATGTTCTCTTCTTCTAAAAGGTTACTGACAAATATAAAAGTTTATAGAAGCACTTAATATTGCATATAAGTCAAAATCATACGGTTACAGAACATGTTCATAGCAATAATGTGCTCATAACAAATGAAGTAAGAATACTTCTGGCTCTTATACGAATACATGTTTTCCATAATGTTTGTTAATATCACATCTCCTGTTTGTTTGTTCTCATTCATGTTCTGATTGACTAGAGCAGATGATGGAAAATTATGGCCCTGGGCCAAATCCGACTCAATGCCTGTTTTTGTCAAGTCTTACTGGAACACAGCCATGCCACTTCTTACATATTGTCTACGGTTGCTTTTGAATTATAATGGCAGAGTTGAGTAATTGTGACAGAGCTCATATGGCCTGTATAATCTAAAATATTTACTAGATGGTCTTCTATAGAAAAAGTTTGCTGCCAACCCCGAGGCTAGAGAACTATTTAATGTGTCAATAATGCATTCTACGTCCCTTATTGTAAGATAGTCTCTCTCCTCTACCTGATTCCAGTTGTTCTCAACTTTTTGTAACACTGCAGCTGCCATGACTATATCTACAGTTTGCCTTCCTCCTTACTTCCAACTTCAGGTAAGTGGTCCAACATCTGTTTCTTGAAATCTTGTAAGCCATACACACTTAAAGACTAGCCTCTATTGTAATAGAAATCTTGTAAAATATTCCTAACTGAAGCAATTGATTGGTTCAATGTCAGAATTATCTTGCTACAAGAGACCTGTACTAGCAGCTTAATCTCTCTGGACTTCTTCTTTTTCTCCTTCTTCCTCTTCTTCTTCTTTTTAAAAAAAAATTTTAATGTTTTTATTTATTTTTGAGAGAGAGAGAGACAGAGACAGAGACAGGGCATGAGCAGGGGAGGGGCAGAGAGAGAGGGAGACAGAATCCAAAGCAGGCTCCAGGCTCTGAGCTGTCAGCACAGAGCCCAACACAGAGCTTGAACCCACAAGCCACAAGATTTATGACCTGAGTCAAAGTTGGACATTTAACCAACTGAGCCACCCAGGCACCCCCTCTCTGTGCTTCTATCTTATGTACCAATTCTTGTCTAAACTTTTGAATTCTGCTTAAACTCTCAGTAGCTGCTCACACGCTCAGTAGCTGTATGTGTACTCATTCTCTGAGCTGCCCACCCCCTTCCAGACAGTGGCTCTGTTTTGACTGTGTTTAGCTGGATCTCAGCTCTTCCATGCCTGGTTCCTTTTTTCACATATCTGATCTGATAGTATCCATATCACAAGCATCTATCAACTGGCAGAACAGTGAATTGGCAAGTATTTTTTACAAATTTCCTTAAAATTCCATCTTTGAATTTGTATGAATCTGAGGCATAACACAAAATATTTACTATACACACCTTGTCAGATGTAAAACTTAATATTTCAAAACTGCATCCAATTAAAAATAGTATCACAGGGAGAGGAATTGGAAAGTCTTTTAAGTGCAGGTTCAAAAATGCTGCAGAAAAATACATTTTTACTGAAAGGCAATGAAATATGACACTTACAGAACTTTAATTTGATATACTTTCTTAATGCTGAGGACAATGAAATACTGTTCCACTTTTTACTTATTTAATTCCAGTAATTAAAACCCTCTCTTATACTTAAGCACACTGAATCAGTGTAATTGCTAATCTGCTGGATTCTGTATTTACCTCTTGTATGAAATATCTCATTTCCTTAGAATCTTTAGTAAATATTGCTAGCAATCACTGGCTCTTGGGTTATTACTAAATACTTATAGCAATTTTTTTACATGTTATAAATCAGATATTAGTTTCTTCAGCAATCCTGCAGCAAGAGGTTAATAAATAATTAAAGTTTAATGAAATCTCCTAGATGATTTTCAAAATAACAATGAGGAACTAGGTATAATAATTTGCCCAATGAGAAAAACTAGCTTCCTATTACTGGTTATCTACTATGCATTAGGCAGCCTATAATGAATTTCTATCAAAGTACAATAAGCAATATCATCGCATTTCCTTCAGTTTAATGTTTTCTTTTTTCCACTTTTTTGTAATATAATTTCTAATCAGTCAAAGAATGCAAAAAAAAAAAAGAAATCTTTTGATTTCTATAGTATTCTTTTCTTCTCATAAGGGCTAGACATAATTTATCATTTGAACAAAACCTATGGGACACCCTACCAAGTGCTTAAAAAGTAACTGACACATTCAGAAGACCCAAAAATTCTTTGTTCAAGTGAACAAAGCACTACACGACTAGCTTTAATATGTGAATAGTTTATGATAAAGCAGATAAGAAAAATACACCAACCCTTGAGTTTTTGATTATCTGCTTCAATTCTTTCAATCATTTAAATCTAACCATGACCTACCAAGTAAAAAGACATGAATACTTTGAACCCAAAGAGGATGAAGACAATGAATCAGACTCTGCATGTCTCTTCTTAGGGACAGATTATCATTGGATTCATTTGGTTGGTAATCTTGGGTTAAAAGTATAAATTTAGGAACAAAATTCTAATATTCTATTACTGCTACTGTCCTCAATTCTATATGGTGACATTTACAAGATATATCCATAGAACAAACTCAAAGAAATAGTTACACCTACCTCCAACTGTGCAGATCAAAGACAGTATTAGAATGATTTCAGGGAGATCTTCAGAACTAGTCATAAATGTAATTCTGAGAAAACCCACCCATGTGCTGGAAACCGTTTTGGGAAGAAAAGTGATATTAGACACACTGGAATTCAAATCCATTTTGTTGTTTCTCACAAACCATCTGATTTCAGCTCTTATGACTTGGCAAAGTCTTCACAGGATCATAGGATTGTACAATTGGCCTTCTTGGTTTTTCTTAGGAAAAAAAAAAGAGGAAGAAGAAGAAGAAAGAAGCTCAGATTTCTCCTTAATTATTTCTAGTGATATCTTAGGGTCCACCAAATTTAAGAAAGCTTTCCCTTTCTATGATGCTTTCATTTTAAAGATGATAGAAAAGGTACAACTCCAAGTGATAGAGACTAGCCAGTGTCATCCTGTGTTCACTCCAAATGCAAAGCATTATTCAGCTGTTATTCACCCTCAATCTACCCAACTGACTAAAAGCGGTTTTCATCTAATCAGTCAATGGGACTACCAAATGGTGCAGGTTACTTAGTTCTGGGGATGGACAACTGAGGGGTTTATCTTCAACTTATCTGAGCCTCTGGAAGCATGTCCTGGCAGCTATTCCAAAGTGGGAAGTGGGATGGGGTCAGAATATTCTGATCTCTGGAGAACTTAAGATGGCAGAGAAGTAGGGGGGACCCCAGGCTTTCCTTTTTTCTCAAACACAGCTGTATTAAGATCAGATCACTTTGAAAACCAAGGAAATAGATCTGCAGAGTGACAGAAGGATGTCCACAGTTGAGAGGGAGACAGCTTGGCAGGTGTGAGGTGCATGAAAGTGAATTGGGGGAGAGAAAAGCGATGGTGCCTTGGAGGGGATGAAACCCTTTCTATGGAAAGACAAAAGGGAGAGAAAGAGAGAGGTGTTAAGAAAGTGCTGCACTGAGTTCATACAGAATGAAAACCTCTCTGGACCATGGACTGGGGGAGTGAGAAGTACTGACCCAGTTTTTGTTTTTGTTTGTTTTTTGTTTTTTGTTTTTTTTTTGCAAACAATGTTTGGAGCTCAAACTTTAAGATTTTGGAGTTGTGCAACTTTCTCCGGACTGGAGCTGTGGCTCTCACTCCTGGGGAGGAGGGAGCTGGCCCCGGGGCGCATACTGTGGTGCAGTGATCTATGGGGCACACTGGGAATACTTTTGGAAGAGGATTTATTGCCTCCTAAGGACAAAAGGCCCTGCAGGTGCCAGCAAAAGGCCTTTCATCGCTGGGGGACAGAGGTGCACCCAGAGGAAATATAGCCTTTGCTGCTTTTAGTGGTGCTACACCATAGATGCCATACACTGCAGGCGTGGGACTGTTTCTCAGGGACAGAGGACTTCACTTAGTGTGGAGAGGCTCTACTCTGGAGGAGAGGAGCAGATCCACGTGGTACAAGGTCCTTTAGGACCTTGGGTTTTGAATCCCAGCCACGCACCAAAGATAAAACTCAGGAGAGCTGTGGTGCAGGGCGAGTTGACTGTCCTCATTATTCTGTGAAGCTGCCTGAACGGTGGGTGTGTGAGCTTCCTGGTCTGGGGCTGAGAGATTGGGGTGGCAGCATTCCTCCCCCAACACCAACACAATGGGACTTCAGAGAGCAACAGCAGTGTCCAGTGGAGGCAGGACCGCTCACACCAAACCCTACCCTACGTTCCTGGCAACTGCTTATTTACTGGGGCAAGACCGACTCTAAGCCAAAGCAGTGGACCTCTCCTCCAGAAGACCAGCACAGCCAACATCCCCAATGCACTAAGTGCACTGGAAATCCAGGGCATCAAAATGACACCTACAGGCTTTTTTTCTTTGTTTCTTTCTTCTTCTTTTTTCTTTTGGAATCAGGCTCATAGTTCCTTTCTGTTTGTTTGGTTTTGTTTTGTTTCATTTCCTTTTCTCTTTTTTGGATCAGGCTTTTTTTTTTCTTTTCTTTTTCCTTATTTTTTTATTTTCTTATTTTTTCCCTCCTTTCTTTTTCTTTGGAAACAGCCTTATAGTCTTTTTATTCTCTGTTTGGTTTTTGTTTCCTTTTCTTTACTCTTTTTTTTTTGGATCAGGTTCCCCTCCCCCCCCCCCCCTTTTTCCAGGGTTACTTCAACAAACAAATCAAAGCACACCTAATTAAAGGTCCAAACACAGAACTATTTCAAGCAAGGAGGAGTTCTGCAGAGGACTGACAAGAGGGAAAAAACAGCCAAAACACAATAGCACAATGCACACAGCATACACCAGAAACACTTCCTGAAGTGTCAGGCCTTGGACAGCGTATCAGCCCTTTTTAATATAGCAGTATTCTCAGGTGTAGGACACAATGAGCTTTTAAAACATGGAAAAGACAGAAACTTAGCCAAAATGATAAGACAGAAGAATTCTCCCCAAAAGAAAGGTCAAGAAGTGGGGTGCCTCTGTGACTCAGCAAGTGGGTGTCTGACTCTTGATTTTGGTTCAGGTCATGATCTCATGGTTTATGACTTGGAGCCCTGCATTGGGATCTACCCTGATGACAGCATAGAGCCTGCTTGGGATTATCTGTCTCCCTCTCTCTCTGCTCCTCCCCCACTAGTGTTCACTCTCTCTCTCTGTCTCTCTCTCTCTCTGCAAAAAGTAAAAATAAAAAAGAAAGAAAGGTCAAGAAGAAATCACAGACAGGGACTTGACCAAAACAGATATAAGCAATTTATCTGAAAATAATTTAGAACAACAGTCATAAGACTACTAGCTGGACTTGAAAAAAGCATAGAAGACACCAGAGAAACACTTATTGCAGAGATCAAAGACTTACAAACTCATCAAGATGAAATAAAAAATACTATTACTGAGATGCAAAACAAACTGGATATGGGGCAACAAGGATTGAAAAAGCAGAGGAGAGAATAGGCAAAAGAGAAGGTAAAATTATGGAAAATATTAAGCTGAAAAAAAAGAGGGAAAGGAAATTATTATATCAGAGAACTAAGTGATTCCATGAAATAAAACAATATCTGTATCATAGGAGTCCCAGAAGAAGAAGAACAAGAAAAAGGAGCAGAAGGTTTATTTGAACCAATTATAGCTGAAAACTTCCCTAATCTGGGGAAGGAAACAGACATACAAGTCCAAGAAGCACAGAGAACTCTCCCCAAAACCAACAAAAACAGCTCAATACCATAACATATCATAGTGAAACTTGCAAAATACAAAGATAAAGAGAATTCTGAAAGCTGCTAGGGACAAAAGGTTCTTAACCTTACAAGGGTAGACACATAAGGTTAGCAGCAAACCTGCCCACTGAAACTTGGCAGACCAGAGAGGAGTGGCAGGAAATTTTCAATGTGTTGAATGGGAAAAATATGCAGCCAAAAATTCTTTATCTAGCAATGCAGTCATTCAGAATAGAAGGAGAAATACAGAGTTTCCCAGACAAACAAAAACTGGAGGAGTTCATGACCGCTAAACCACTAAAATAAGAAATTTTCTGGGAGACTCTGAGTGTAAAGAAAAAAAAAAAACCCAAAAAACAAAGACCAAGGCAACAAAAACTACAAAGGATCAGATAACATCACCAGAAACATCAACTCTACAGGTAACACAATGGCAATAAATTCATATTGTTCAATAACCACTCTGAATGTAAATGAATTAAATGCTCCAATCAAAAGACATAGGGTATCAGAGTGGATAAAAAAACAAGATCTATTTATGTTCTGTCTACAAGAGACTCGTTTTAGACCTAAAGACAACTGTAGGTTGAAAATGAGGGGATGGAGGGCAAACTATCATGCTCATGGAGGTCAAAAGAAAGCTGGAGTAGCCATATGCATATCAGACAAACTAGATTTTAAAAGAAAGACTTTAATAAGAGATGAGGAAGGGCATTATGTCATAATTAGAGAGCCTATCCATTAAAAAGATCTAACAATTGTAAATATTTATGGCCCTAACTTGAAGAACCCAAATATATGAATCAATTAATTAATAACAAACATAAAGAAACTCAGTGATAATAATACCATAATAGTAAGAGACTTTATTTTACTTTTTAAAAAAGTTTATTGATTTATTTTGAGAGAGAGAGAGAGAGCACAAGCAGGGGCAGGGAGAGAGGGAGACAGAGAGAATCTCAAGCAGGCTCTGCACTGTCAGCTCAGAGCCCAACACTGGGCTCAAAGTCATAAACTGTGAGATCATGACCTGAGCTGAAACCACGAATTGGACACAACTGACTGAGCCACCAGGTGCCTCTGGTAGGAGATTTAAATGCTCCACTTACAGCAATGGAAAGATCATGTAAGCAGAAAGTCAACAAGGAAACAATGGCTTTGAATGACACACTGGACCAGATGGACTTAACATATCTATTCAGAACATTTCATCCTAAAGCAGTGGAATACACATTCTTCTCGAGTACACGTGGAACATTCTCCGGAATAGATCACATACCGGTTCACAAATCATCCCCAAACAAGTACAAAAAAATCACGATCATACCATGTATGTTTTCAGATCACAATGCTATGAAACTTGAAATGAACCAGGAGAAAAAATGTGGAAAACCGTCCAATACATGGAGATTAAAGAACATCTTACTAAAGAATGAATAGGTTAACCAGGAAACTGTAGAAGAAATTAAAAAATACATGGAAGCAAATGAAAATGAAAACACGACAGTCTGAACACTTTGGGAGGCAGAAAAAGCAGTCCTGAGAGGAAAATACATTGCAATTCAGGCCTATCTCAAGAGCAAGAAAGATAGAAAGGTCCCAAATACACAACCTAATCTTATACCTAAAGGAGCTAGAAAATGAACAGCAAATAAAGCCCAAAACCAGCAGAAGGGAAATAATAAAGATTAGAGCAGAAATAAACGATATAGAATAATAATTAAAAAAACCAGTAGAACAGATCAATGAAACTAAGAACTGTTTCTTGAAAGAATAAACAAAATTGATAACCCCCTAGCCAGACTTCTCAAAAAAAAAAAAAAAAAAAAGAGATAGGACTCAAATAGATAAAATCACGAATGAAAGAGGAGAAATCACAACCAACACCACAGAAATACAATTATAACAGAATATTGTAAAACCTTGGTTTGGGAGAAGAATTCATTCTGGAAACATGTTTGTAATCCAAAGCACTTGTATATCAAAGCGAATTTCCCCATAATAAATTATGGAAACTCAGATTTCATTCCACAATCCAAAAACATTCATATAAAAATGGTTAAAATACTGTAATACAAAATAATAAAAAAATAAAAATAGAAAGACAAATAAATTAACCTGCACTTACCTTTGAAAACCTTCGTGGCTGGTGTGAGAGACAAGAGAGAGGAGGGATGGTGTGTAGGACGACTTTCACTATCACTAAAGGAATCACTGCTATCTATTGGCTCAACGGAATCTTTTTCTTTTTGTGCAACTTTAACAAGAAACCTATCCAATAACACTTGCTTTTGCCTTCTTTTAACAATTTTGTGGAAATGTGATACTGCATTGTTGTTAAACAGATTCATTGCTCACACTGCTACAGCCTTATTTGGGTGATGCTTTTCTCCAAAATTTTGCACTGTTTCCCATATTTTATACATCTTCCTAATCTCATTTGAAGTGAGGGGATTCCTCTGCCTTTTTCTCCTTCTCCTCTGTAGGCAAGATGCAGACGTAGACTTCTTATAAAATCTTGCAATCATGGCCACTTGCATACCTCATTCATACTTCTCAACAATTCCCTCCTTAACTTCCACTGTAATCATCTCCTTCTTCTTACTGCCTTTCTTGTCAACATTTTTCTGCATGGGGGCCATTGTATATGCTTGCACAAATGTTGACTACAGTACAGTATTAACAAATTCTTGTCATATACTGTATTTAATGTAGTTGGCAATAAGGCAGCAGACAAAAAGGTATATATCTGCGGGCAACCTGACCTAAAATGAGGCAAAGCATTCCTAAGCTTAACTTGTACGGAAAAGCAAAGGACTGTCCATAGGGGCTTTGAAGTAACAAAAAATACACCAGTGCCAGTTGTGGGCACCTTCCAATATTCTGAAAAAACACTGACTGCTGCCAAACACCACGGCCTGATACCAAGCCTCTGAGCATAGGAGACGATCCACAATCCCGCAGAGAAAGAGAGAAAAGAAACATTGGTTCAGCTGTGATCATGTGATGTTCAGCATCACATACTATTCATATTGCAAGACATTGCTTTTTTAACAAGTTCAAATTTATTAGAAATATGTGCTCATCTTGTGGAACACTCACAGAACAAGTTACTTGCAATCCAAGGTTTTACTGTACTATGAAAAATTATATGCCAACAAACTGGATAATCTGCAAGAAATGGACAAATTCCTAGAAACTCACACACTACCAAAACTGAAACAGGAAAAAATACAAAATTTGAACAGACCCATAACCAACAAAGAAATTGAATCAGTTATCAAAAAATCTCCCAACAAATAAGAGTCCTGGGCCAGATGGTTTCCATGGGGGAATTCTACCAGACACTTAAAGAAGAATTAATACCTATTCTTCTCAAACTGTTCCAAAAGGTAGAAATGTAAGGAAAGCTTCCAAACACGTTTTATGAAGCCAGCAATACCTAGATTTCAAAACCAGACAGAGACCCCACTAAAAAGAAGAATTACAGGTCAATATCCCTGATGAACCTGGATGCAAAAATTCTCAACAAGATACTAGCAAATCGAATTCAATAGTACACTAAAATAATTATTCACCATGATCAAGTGGGATTTATTCCTGGGCTGCAGGGCTTGTTCAGTATATACAAACCAATGAACATGATACACCACATTAATAAAAGAAAGGAGCATTTGACAAAATACAGCATCCTTTCTTTATAAAAACCTTAAAGAAAGTAGGGATAGAAGGAACATACCTCAACATCATAAAGGCCATGTATGAAATACCCACAGCTAATCTCATCCTCAATGAGGAAAACCTGAGAGCTTTCCTACTAAGGTCAGGAGCACGACAGGGATGTTCACTCTCACCACTGTTGTTCAACATAGTACTAGAAGTCCTAGCCTCAGTGATCAGACAAAAAAAAATAAAACATCCAAATTAGCAATGGAGAAGTCAAAATTTCACTCTTCACAGATGACATGATACTATACTTGGAAAACCCAAAAGACTCCATCAAAAAATGGCTACAACTGATATGTGAATTTGGCAAAATCACAGGATATAAAATCAATGTACAGAAACCAATTGCATTTCTATACACCAACAATGAAGAATCAGAAAGAGAAATCAAGGAATCAATCTCATTTACAATTACACCAAAAACTGTAAGATATCAAGGAATAAACCTAACCAAAGAGGTAAAATATCTGTACACTGAAAACTATAGAACATGCATGAAAGAAATTGAAGAGGACACACACACAAATGGAAAAACATTCCATGCTCATGGATTGGAAGAACAAATATTGTTAAAATATCGATACTATCCAAAGCAATCTACATATTCAATATAATTCCTATCAAAATAACACCAGCATTCTTTACAGAGCTAGAGCAAACAATTCTAAAATTTGTATGGAAGCAGGAAAGACCCCAAATAGGCAAAGCAATCTTGAAAAAGAAAACCAAAGCTAGAGGCATCACAATTCCAGACTTCAAGCTCTTTTACAAAGCTGTAATCATCAAGACAGTATGATACTGGCACAAAAACAGACACTCAGATCAATGCAACAGAACTGAGAGTGCAGAGATAGACCCACAATTATATAGCCAACTACTCTTTGACAAAGCAGGATACAGTATCCAATGGAAAAAAGATAGTCTCTTTAGCAAATTGCGTTGGGAAAACTGGACAGTGACATGCAGAAAAATGAACTGGGACCACTTTCATACACCATACACAAAAATAAATTCAAAATAGATGAAAGATCTAAATGTGAGACAAAACACAATCAAAATTCTACAGAAGAAAACAGGCAGCAACCTCTTTGACCTTAGCTGCAGCAACTTTTTACTAGACATGACTCTGGAGGCAAAGGAAATAAAAGCAAAAATAAACTATTGGGACCTCATCAAGATAAAAAGCTTCTGCACAGTGAAGGAAACAGTCAGCAAAACTGAAAGGCAATCATCAGAATGGGAGAAGATATTTGCAAATGACATATCAGATAAAGGGTTAGTACCCAAAATCTATAAAGAACTTATCAAGCTCAACACCCAAAAATAAAAATCAAGTGAAATGTGTAGAAGACATGAATAGACATTTTTCAAAAGAAGACATCCAAATGGCTAACGTACAGATGAAAACATGTTCAACATCACTCATCATCAGGGAAATACAAATCAAAACCACAAGATACCACCTCACACCAGTCTGAATCGATAAAATTAACAACACAGGAAACAAAGATGTTGGCAAGGATGTGGAGAAAGAGGAATCCTTTTGCACTGTTGGTGGGAATGCAAACTGGTGCAGCCACTATGGAAAACAGTATGAAGTTTCCTCAAAAAGTTAAAAATAGATCTACCCTACAACCCAGCAATTGCACTACTAGGTATTTATCCAAGGGATACAGGTATGCTATTTCGAAAAGACACATGCACCCCCATGTTTATAGCAGCACTATCAACCATAGCCAAAGTATGGAAAGAGCCCAAATGTCCATCGATGGATGAATGGATAAAGAAGATGTGGTATATATGTGCAATGGAATATTACTTGGCAATCAAAGGGAATGAAATCTTGCCATTTGCAACTATGTGGATGGAACCAGAGGGTGTTATGCTAAGTGAAATAAGTCAGTCAGAGAAAGACAAATATCATATGACTTCACTCATATGTGGAATTTAAGAAACAAATGAGATGAACATGGGGGAAGGGAAGGAAAACTAAGATAAAAACAGAGAGGGAGGCAAACCATAAGAGATTCTTAAATACCGAGAAGCTGAGGTTTGCTAGATGGGAGGTTGGCAGGGGGATGAGCTAACTGGGAGATGGGCATTGAGGGCACGTGTTGGGATGAGCACTGTGTGTTATATATAAAGGATGTATCACTGGATTCTACTCTTGAACCCAATACTACACTGTGGGGAATAAGTTTAGGAATTCCCTGGGCCTACACTGATGGGTTAACAAGGCATAAAGAATTACAAAGCCACAGGATGCTCACACCCAAGTTTGGGTAAACAAGATTAGGTAAATAGGTATAGAAAGGGTGGGGCAAAGGCCCCAATATATCCAATATAGAACAAAGGTATATGAGGTAAACAAGATTAGGTATTCAGGGTGGAAATCGCCCCCCAATTTAGTATTATAGCAGAAAGCTGCTTTCACCGGAAGGAAGGACCAGATTACATAAACAGGTAAATAGGGCTATAGGCCGCTGCAGGGTGAAGTTGCCCAGAGAGGAGCTAATTAACAAAAGAATGGTGCCTTGTTGACCTTGAGGTTACATGCTCTATCTGTCTTATCCCCTAGTCTGGCTAAGATAAACAGATATGGCGCCTCACATCTGTTAACAACCATCTGCTCTGTGCCAGGATTTTGTTTTATATTGACCCAAACCCCTAACACCGAATATCTTCAAACCCCCCTTTTCCTCACATCCATGAGTTAATGTTCACAGATTCGTTGTCTCTTTGTGTATGTGAGAGACTAAGAGAAAAATTACCAGGTGTACTCACAACTGCAAAGACCCCCCCCCCCCCCCCCCCCCCCCCCCCGCCGACCGTTCCCAGAACCAGCCAGGGCGTGCCCAGTTGTGGTCTGACCTAAAGGCGGGAACCAATCAAGTTCTGCTGAGTGTTCAAATTTAAATGTCAACCAATAACAGCCCTGTAACTGCAAAAAATCCCTAACTTGTTTGTGCCTGTCTATAAAAGAAGCTGTAAGATCCTCGCTCGGGGCCTCTTAGCGTCACCGGCAACGAGTGCGCGGAGGACCAGGTTCGAACCTGCAATAAACGACCCTTGACGCTTGGCTTTGACTCTGGACTCTGGTGGTTTGTTTTCGGGGGGTCTTTTGAATCGGAGTATATCATATGTCCATCACCATGTTTGTAAGCCTTCTGATCCTAATAAAAACGGAGCAAGGACCTTTAACCGGGGCTCTTGTCTTCTTAAGGACATTAGCAATCTCTCGCATTTTATTCCTGTGTCCCGCTTTCTTGCTAAACAAGAAAGAACTCTAGATCCAAAGTCTCCACTACACTGTATGTTAACTAACTTGAGTTTAAATAAATAACTTTTAGGGGCGCCTGTGTAGCTCAGTCGGTTAAGAGTACAACTTCGGCTCAGGTCATTATCTCACGGTTCCCGGGCTAGAGCCTCGCATCAGGCTCTGTGCTGACAGCTCAGAGCCTGGAGCTTGCTTCAGATTCTGTGTCTCCCTCTCTCTCTGCCCCTCCCCCACTCACAATCTGTCTCCCTCAGTCTCAAAAATAAATAAACATTAAAAAAATAACTTTTAAAAAGATAATACTGATCTCTTGTTCTAGCAAGACAGAAATTAATAGACCATATAATATTCCATTATAGCCTTCTTTTATCTCATTTGGGAGTGATAAGCCAGGTTTCTCTTGCTTTCATATATTTATATAGCAACAAGTACATAAGAAAAATGTTGAAACCAAAAGGATTTAAAACAGGTAAGTTGTTACATGTTCTATCTCATTGTTACTTCATGGAAGAGGACCCATAAGGGCCATGATGTGTCTTGAAATGTGTGTTGTTTTGAAGAAATAGATAATAGCTACAGGTCTGCTAATCTCATCTGCTTCCCATGCTAAGGAAAGTTTTAGGTGGGCATCTTAAAGTTCATGCAGGGAATTCTTCCAATTCTATCTTGTAAAAGAATTGCCCTTTTCTTATTTTTATGTTATGTTTATTATATGCCCTTTTCTGATTTTTATTATATCCCCTTTTGTGATTCTAAAAACAATATTGGGGGGGAACTAAATACATGAATACATGCTTATCATGAATGCTTTTGAAATAAATATGGAAACAAACACTTCAGAAATCAGGAAAAAATCAACCACAGTCATGCGATCTAGTGATTCTTGTATGTTTTATTTACACAGTTGGGTTCATTCTTATTTATTATGCTGTTTTCCACTTGGTATTGTATCACTAGCATCAAAGAGCCTTGTAAACATCATTTTCAAAGGTTATATCGTATTAGCACCAATGTAAAAGTGCTGGCTGTAGTCAGACCGCCCGCAAGCAAAGGCCTGATGGGCTGCAGGTGGCAGGGTGAAAGACTTGGCAGCTTACTTCAACGCTGTTGGCCTCAGTTTTCCAATCCATATAGGTCCCTAGTCTGTGTAACTACTCTCCGTATTTATTATTTTTATTTGACATCACCTGCAGAGTTATAATGATACCGGGGCTTGGATACTCTCCTCAGAGACTTCTATTTAAGTCAGTCTAAATTGCAGCCTGGGTTCTTCCATTTTAATGTGTGGTGAAGGTTAGCAACAACTGTGATTCACCCAATTCAAAGGCAACATTTCTCAACTTTTTTTCTCAAAGCCAGTTTCTTTTTAATATTCTTTTCTTTCATTTAAAGTTCTTTTTCCTTTTCATTTTTTATTATCAAAGTGTGTGCATATTATATATATATATATAAATTTACACCAAGTTAGTTAGCATATAGTGCAATAATGATTTCAGGTGTAGAATCCAGTGATTCATCCCCTACGTATAACACCCAGTGTTCATCCCAACAAGTATCTTCCTTCATGCCCCTTGCCCATTTAGCCATCCCCCCACCCAGAACCTCTCCAGCAACCCTAAGTTTGTTCTCTATATTTAAAAGTCTCTTATGTTTTGTCCCCTTCCTTTTTTTATATTATTTTTGCTTCTCTTCTTTTATGTCCATCTGTTTTGTATCTTAAATTTTACATATGAGTGAAGTCTATGATATTTGTCTTTCTCTAATTTTGCTTAGAATAACATCCTCCAGTTCCATCCATGTTGTTGCAAATGGCAAGATTTATTCTTTTTGATTGCCAAGTGGCACTCCATTGTATATATACCACATCTTCTTTATCTATTCATCTGTCGATGGACATTTGGGCTCTTTCTGTAATTTGGCTATTGTTGATAGTGCTGCTATAAACATTGGTGTATGTGTCTCTTTGAATCAGCATTTTGGTATCCTTTGGATAAATACCTAGTAGTATAATTGCTGGGCCATAGGGTAGTTCTACTTTTAACCTTTTGAGGAATCTCCATACTGTTTTCCAGAGTAGCTGCACTAGTTTGCATTCTCACCAGCAGTGCAAGACTCTTCCCCTTTTTCTGCATCCTCACCAACATCTGTTTTTGCCTGAGTTGTTAATGTTAGCCATTCTGACTTGAGTGAGGTGGTTTCTCATGGTTTTGATTTGTATTTCCCTGATGATGAGTGATGTTGAGCATTTTTTCACGAGTCTGTTATCCATCTGGATATCTTCTTTGGAAAAGTGTCTATTCATGTCTTTTGCCCATTGCTTCTTTGGATTATTTGTTTTTTGAGTGTTGAGTTTGATAAGGTCTTTATAGATTTTGGATACTAACCCTTTATCTGATACGTCATTTGCAAATATCTTCTCCCATTCTGATGGTTGCCTTTAGTTTGGCTGACTGTTTCCTTCACTGTGCAGAAGCTTTTTATCTTGATGAGGTCCCAATAGTTCATTTTTGCTTTTATTGCCCTTGCCTTTGGAGACGTGTTGAGTAAGAAGTTGCTGTGGCCAAGGTCGAAGAGGTTTTTCCCTGCTTTCTCCTCTAGGATTTTGATGGCTTCCTGACTCACATGTAGGTCTTTCATCCATTTTCAATTTATTTTTGTGTATGGCGTAAGAAAGTAGTCCAAGTTCATTCTTCTGCATGTCCAGTTTTCCCAGCACCACTTGCTGAAGAGACTGTCTTTATTCCATTGGATATTCTTTCCTGCTTTGTCAAAGATTGGTTGGCCATATGTTTGTGGGTCCATTTCTGGGTTCTCTATTCTGTTCCATTGGTCTGAGTGTCTGTTTTTGTGCCAGTACCATACTGTCTTCATGATTACAGCTTTGTAATATAGCTTGAAGTCCGGGATTGTGATGCCTCTAGCTTTGGTTTTCTGTTTCAGGATTGCTTTGGCTATTCGAGGTCTTTTCTGCTTCCATTCTTTTTGAGAATTTTTGCATCCATGTTTATCAGGAAAACTGGTCTGTAGTTCTCCTTTTTAGTGGGGTCTTTGTCTGGTTTTGGAATCAAGGTAATGCTAACCTTGTAGAATGAGTTTAGATGTTTTCCTTCCACTTCTATTTTTGGAACAGCTTCAAAAGAATAGGTGTTAAGTCTTCTTTAAATGTTTCATAGAATTCCCCTGGAAAGTCATCTGGCCCTAGACTTTTGTTTCTTGGGAGACTTTTGATTACTGATCCAATTTCTTTACTGGTTATGGGCCTGTTCAAATTTTCTGTTTCAGTTTTGGTAGTTTATATGTTTCTAGGAATTTGTCCATTTCCTCCAGATTGCCCTTTTTATTGGCATATAATTGCTCATAATATTCTCTTATTATTGTTTGTATTTCTTCAGGGTTGATTGTGATCTCTGCTTTTTCATTCTTGATTCTAATTATTTGGGTCCTTTTCCTTTTTCTTTTTGATCAAACTGGCTAGGGGATTATCAATTTTATTAATTCTTTCAAAGAACCAGCTCTTAGTTTCATTGATCTGTTTTACTGTTTTTTTCATTTCAATAGCATTGATTTCTGCTCTAATCTTTATTATTTCCTGTCTTCTGTTGGTTTTGCATTTTATTTTCCTTTCTTTTTCAGCCTGTAAAGTTTAACATTAGGTTGTGTATCTGAGACCTCTCTTCCTTCTGTAGGAAGGCTTGGATTGCTATATATTTCCCTCTTATGACCCCCTTTTCTGGATCCCAGAGTTTTTGGGCTGTGGTGTTATCATTTTCATTGGCTTCCATGTACTTCTTAATTTCCTCTTTAACTTCTTGGTTAACCCATTGATTCTTTAGTAGGATGTTCTTTAGTTTCCACGTATTTGTTGTCTTTCCAACTTTTTTCCTTATGATTGATTTAGAATTTCATAGTGTTGTACTGACAGATATGAACTTATTGCCATTATGTTTCTGTATCCAAAAATAAGAAAAAAAATGAATAGTTGGACCAGCGAACAGAATGAGTTCCAGATGAAATTACATCCAGTTTCCCCTAGAAGTCAAATTATGAAGCACTTTATAATCCATACACTAATCAGGGGGAGAGACTTGTGGTCATCCTCTGGGGCTGGGTTGGCTCAGTTGGATGGGGCTTGGTGTAACAGCTCCCTTCTTCACTAGGTGGTGCTGCTTAGCTTATTGGGGTGGATCAGTATGGCATGTGTACATGTATATGTGTATGTGCAGGACAGGTGAAAATGGCATCATCCAGCTTCCCAGTCTGCAGCATCAGAACTCTGTGCTTTTGCCAACCAGCAATCAAGCATCCCTCCTTTGTCCCCAGCTTCTGTCCACTACCTGCTTCTACACTGTTCATGACCAAGACATCAGCCTGCCAAGTGGCACCTCCCTCCCAAATTTTATCTCACTTTGTGTTATATCTCACATATGACAGCCCGGTGGCTTGAACCCACTCTGACCTCCAGGGGAGGGTCTCACCGAGCAATGGCTGGATGCTGGCCTGCCCCCCAAATGCTCATGCAACTTCACTGCTGCAGAGACTCAGAGACTGTGGCCGGGTTCCAGCCTGCCCCAGAAAAAATTTTTGCGATTGTGTAGCAGTAAAAGTTCTAGGACTATGGTAAATCATAACACACATCTGGTGCCAGGCTTCACTGCACCCTAGCGTCCTTGTTCCAACACTGCAAATGTGGCTGTAATCCAGGTTCTGCTGGGATCTTCTTTGCCTGTGGGGAGGCTGCATGGCTTCTACCAAATGTCCTCCTGGCAGGGGAACTCTCTCTCCCTGTGTGGCTCTTGGACCCTTTGGACCTTGCTGTCTGCTTTTGGGGATTCACCTTTCCCATCACAGCACCACTACATATTAAACTACAGAGTTTCTGACTCTGTGCTCCCCTGTTTCTAGAGTCCTAATGGTATTGAAACCCTCTCCCTTCTCCTTTCTCCCTTTCTTGTTCAGTTTCTTGTGGGTGTTTCCACCCTTTGTCTTTCTCTGCAGATGCTTTTGGGATAGTGCTTTTCCTGTATTCTCCCCGCTGTATCTGTCTTCTCTCTGCAAAAAAAAAAAAAAACAACAACTCCATACCCTCCATGGCTTCTCTCTCCTACAGTTCACCTCTCTGCACCACGTACCAGCCAAGTTCTATGACTCAAGTTATGCAGATTGTTGTGTTAGTCCTCAGATCAATTTTCTAGGTGTGAAAAATGGCGTGGTGCTGATCTAGCTGGATTTCAGGGATGAAAAAAGCAGAGAATTTCCATGCTATTCCACCATCTAGACCCCTCCTCTCCCTTCTCTTTTTAATATTCTTGAGTCGGGTTTTGTGAGAAAGAATATCAATGCCCTTCAGGCAAAGACCACCAGAAACACATGTGGGATTGACAAATTGGGTTCATTATTGACAAATTGGGATAACATTCAGCCTGGGGAAATGTGAGGTGTTTCAATAAAAGGATGTTAAAATTACTGTGGATCTAGGCTGTGGTTGAGTAATTCTGGAGGCAAGTGAGAGTTTACTATGGATTGGGTGTTATATAGATTTGGTGTTGATTGGGTCAGAAAGCAAGGATAATTCCGTGACTGGGTATCTTAAGAAATCTTCTCTATGGGGAGGGCAGAATAGAATGAGGATAAAGCGGTCACAAGTAAAGAAGCAGCACTCATTTTAGCCAAGAGAGGGGATGTTTGGTATTCTATGGGTTGCCCAGTGACTTTTTGCTTCACTTTATTATGGTTTCGAATGACCTCATATCATGTTAATGTTCTGTGAGATTGTTTGCGTCCAACAGGCAAATAATATGGACTGGGTAAAAGCAACAGGCCAGCTTGTAGTGACACTGAGTGACACTTAGCTTTGAAATCAGACTAGTTCCCTGATGTCAGGGACTTCTTTTTTGTTTATTTGTCTGTTTTTTGTTTTTCTTCAAAGAATTTCTAAATTCCCTAACATTACGTTAACATGTCAAGAGCTGAAGTTTAGACCGACCAGGGGATATTGATAACCATATAAGTGCTAGAGCAGAGCAAGGTTAGCCGTTCCTCTAAGACAAAGATTCTTAACCTTGGCTCCACATTGGAATCACTTAGACAGTTTTATAAATACAGATGCAGGGGTCCCTGGCTGGCTCAGTTGGTAAGGCATGAGACTTTCGATCTCAGGGTTATAAATTTGAGTCCCACATTGGGTGTAGAGATTACTTAAGAATAAATTCTCTAAAAAAAAAAAAAATACAGATGCATGGGTGGCACCCCCAGAGGTTAATCTAATCGGTATGAGGTCTTGCCTAGGTATTAGCAACTTTAAAATCTTTCCAGTGATTCTGATGAGTGGCCATTGTTCAGAAGCACTGTCCTAGAAGTCCGTGCCATTAGGGAACAACACTGTGATAGATGGATCATAGTTGCTCTTAGTTAACATCAAACTATTTAGGAAATGTTATCAATGTCACCCACTAACTTGCCCACTGGTACTCCAGAACCAAACATCTTGGAGCAAACAAACTTCACCAAAAAAGGAAAAGTATTTTTCGCAACATAAACATTCTTACATGCTTGCAGAATTTAAAACAGTTAAGAAGTCTATTTTTCAAACTAAAAGTAGGGATACATGTTCCCATAAGCATTTTTCTCATTTTTAAAATTGTTTATTTGAAAACTTTAGTAAGCGCTTACACATTTAACCTTAATCAATTCCTTTCAGGAAAGAATAAAATTACTCCAAATCTTAATTATCCTTGAAATTCAGGGATCGAGCTCAACATAATTTCACTATCTGCCTGTAAATATGTGGCGAATACTCAGTTGGGCTTTTTCAACCTACACTCCAAATTTTCCTAACAAACCTCTCACCGAAGGGGAGATCTCATTTTATGTTAACATGTAAATGTTAATATGCCTGTAGTTTTTAATATTTTAAAAGACACCGGTAAAGAAGTAGCAGTGAGACTAGACAGATTTTGCATGTAATTAAAACTCTTCTTCAGCTTAATGAAACCGACTTTTGACAGCTTTGGAGAAGTTTATAAGTCCGGGTCTCATCACGGAAGAAATACTGGTTTGTCTTGAAATTACCAGCTAGGTCTCCTACATTAATTTTTCAACGGATTCGACAAAAACCTTTGTGTGTGGAGGTCCTTAAGGATGGCTCTCTCAAAACTGGCCTGTAGCTTTGTCCTCAACAGTCAGCCTTAAGAGATTCCCTTTGTCATGGAAAAGTGTAAGTCAGACTAGTCAGACAACCCCCCCCCCCCCCCCCCCCCCCCCCCCCCCCGAAAATGGGAAGTCTTTCTTCCTTCTCAGTCGCCCTTTCCAGGACTCGGCTGACAAGAGCATCCTGAAGAGGGCACTGTGGCATCCCAGTTACCCAGTTATCTTCACACCTGCCAAGCTCCGGCCCCATGGTTCACCCAGTTATCTTCACACCTGCCAAGCTCCGGCCCCATGGTTCACGACAGAGGCGATGCACCGCTGGGGTTGGCTCCAGTAAACTGTCCTGCCACACCACACAGCAGCCCTCTTACTCACGGACTCTGGGGGGGGGGGGGGGCGCGTTCTGTCGCCCTCCTAATGCCTCTCCACTCCCAGGGAGTCCTTCCTCCCTCTCAGCTCAGCTCCACGCACCTGAGGAGAGCGACCGCGGATGGCATCAGGGTGCTTTCTGCTCAGTGCCGCAGCAAGGCAAAGGGAACGAGCACAAGCCAGGTAAATAGTCTGGAGGGATGATACGGGAGGAGTGATGGGCAATGGAGGATGATATGGGCAGGGGCCAAGGGGCAAACATTCCAACTGAGAGGCTTGTTGGCCTTGATTTCGCTGCCGCGGGAAAACGGGAAAGGTGGAAACTTGAGGAGGGAATGGCTGGCCGAAACCGGTAGCTGGAATACCGCGGGAGCATTGGCTCCTCCCCTAAGGTAAGGCTGAGGCGGAAACGCTAGAGGGAAAGGGCAGCTTCCTGAAAGGGAAATTAGGGGAAGCTCACCGTGCCGAGCCTCAGAAAGAGTATTCCGGAGGGATAAATGAGAAGTGGAGACAAGCTATAATCCGTTCACTCCAGAACAGCCACAATCAACCGCAACCTTGCTGGCAGTTAACTTGTTCCAAGCCCCGCCCCTGGTCTGCACCCATTGGCTTCAAGGTCATAGCTCCTGACCTGATTGGCTGATGACCCGCACTAGCTGATGCTCCTCGGCACCATTTCCCCTGCACTACCAAGGCAAACTTTGAAGTTTTAAGGTCAAGATTATTTTAAAATGATAATAAATAGATGAATAAAGGTGAAAAGGAACCCCAAGGATTTTATTGCTATATTAATGTAATGTTTTGGAACAATGGATTTCTGGCAAAGAGCCGATGGACACTGCTTTCCTAGAATTCTGGAAGAAGTGGGTTTCTTGGATAAAACAGGGTGGTAGAGATTTTGAAGTAAGAGGAGGCAGATTGCTGGATTAGAGAGGGAGATACATAATCTGAAGCAGGATCCAGGCTCTGAGCTGTCAGCATAGAGACCGATGAGGGGGCGGGAAGGGGCTCGAACTCACAAGCCCTGAGATCATGACCTAGGCCAAAGCCAGGCTACTTAACCGACCGAACTACCCAGGTGCCGGCATTCCTACACTGTGAAGTCCCACTACCCCCCTCTCCTTAGTTCAAGATGACAGGATATCTCATTTTGCCTGTCTTTGAATGTCTACGTCTGCGTGGATTCCTTATACATATGAAATTAGGTTTGATTTTCTCCTTAATCTGTCTCATGTCAATTTGATTTTTTTCCAGCTAGAAGGGCCTTGGAGGGCAGAGAGAATTCTTCTTCCTTGACAGTATTAAAACCTGTTTACTTCTAATTCTTGATGAATTGTGTTTGTTTAACACATGTCCCTTCAGAGTTATTTTGGTGCATTAGTAAATGCCACAAGAGTGGCCTAGCCTGTGTACTATAATCATTCAGTAGAAGCAAAGTCATGATCACTTTTGACTGAGATAGTCAGTGAAGGTTCTCCAAAGGAGACAGAATTTGAGCCTTATTAAGACAGGCAGGAACTGGTTGAATGGATGAGTTTAGTGAAGAAATGTGGGTCTCTGGCAAAATAAAAATCACCTTATCTGCATTATTTGTATATACATGGGAGCCTTCAAGAATACAGAGATAAGTGATCTAGACAGTTATCAATAGTGTAGAATGTGATGTGGGGCCACTAATGAGTGGTCAAGAAAGAATTCTTGACACTTTTTGGTGCAAAAGCTGCTTTTATTATAGCCTGGGGACAGGACCCGTGGGCAGAAAGAGCTGCACTGAGGTTGGAGGAGTGACTGATTATGTACTTTTCTAGTTAGTGGGGGTTAGAGATGGCACAAGTCTCTAAGGAATTTGTGCACGTTAAAAGCAAGGTCTCTGGGAGCTTGGAGGGCTAGCTATAGTTAAGATAAGGTTGCTTTTATTGTTGTCTAGTAAAACATTAGTCATGAGACTTATCAAATGTGTATTAGTGGGTCATATGTTTGAAAGTTGATTGCTAATATATATCTTGGGGGGGGGGGCAGTGTTTATGGTTCTTAGAGGGAAGTAACACTAACAAGAGCAAAGCTGTAGCTTTAAAGAAGTCCTTGAGGGACCTGTAGGAGTATTGTAATCTGTATGCCTCAGGCTCAGGACTCCTGCCTGGAGACCTGGAGCTGCAGCAAAGCCCAACGTTTGTTCTTTTTCTCCTGTCAGTATGTATAACATAAAAGCAGTTATGTTAATCATTGTTGAAGGAGGTCATTGAGAGGATATGGCCACTGGTTGACCCTTAAGCTGGACCCAGGTTCCTCACTCCCTCCCCTGTCCTTGGAATATACATTCTGCCCGCTGTTCCCACAGTAGGAGGCATTTGTAAGGATGCAGCTTGAAGAGAGTAATGTGTGTTAAGACTACCTGAACAGTATGTGTGACAGAACCCAGGTGAGCCCTCTGTGTAAACTTTTAGGACTCTGGCAGGTGGGTACAGAGATCTATGTATCTTGCAACTGCCTAAGAAAGCCTTGTAAGTAAGTTGTCTGCTTATTAAACCTGCTGCCTACGAATCTGGACTGGCTGCCTCTATTTTCAATCTCTCCTTGCTCTCCAAATACAGGGGCCCGTTTCAGAGTTCACTCTGGAAGCTCCCCAGTTTGCAGACCAGCAATTATTCATGCAAGGAAATAATGAACTTTTTTTGTTTTGTTTTGTTGTTTAGAATTAGAGGTTGGCACAAACAAGGTAATGTCTTAGCAGATTTTGATAGATAAACTAAGGTTACATATACTTGGACTTTTGTGAAATACTATTATGTGTTTGGGACACGCTCCATAGTTTACTGTAGTGGGCAATGGAATAATATTGGTCTTGATAGACAGGTAGAAGATTGTCTTTTTGTTGAGGAAGCTAAATAGTAAATACAATGGGGATAAGGATAGACCAGGAAGCTGAGGAATGTAGTTAAAAAAAAAAAATCTCAAGAGATCAATGATTCTGGATTCCACGGATGTACAATGGATGGCCATTAGAATGTATTAAAAAGTGAAATGGAAGAAAATCTTTAAAATATTTTTTTTGGTTAAGTTTTAGCAGGTACACATACACACACATGAACGTATATTAGTTTCACAACTTTTAATTTTCACGTATATATCAACCCCTGAAACTACAGCCCATAGAAAGATGCAGAGTATTTTCAACAACCTAGAATATTTCCTGTACTTCTTCCCAGTCAGTATCCCTTTCCCAGAATTACCTTTATTGGATTTGTATTACCCTTTAATATTTTGCCTATTCTTACATTTTCTATAAACATAATATGTATTCTTTTGCCCCTGATTGCCTCCATTCATTATTATTTTGTGAGATTCATCCATGACATAGTTTTCTTCTTTCTGTTTTAGTGCTGCATGGTATCTAATCTTATGAAGAGTACTATAATTTACTTATCTTTTTTAGAATTGATACCATTTAAATTGTTTTGAGTTTGGGCTGACACAAATAAGGCTTCTATCACATTTTTGCTTATGTCTTTTGGTGGGCATATTAATTTATTTCTCTTGGGTGTATATACCTAGGTATATACACCTTGGGTGTATATATCTAATATATATTAACTCCTAGATATATACACCCAAGTCAAAGGGCATGCAAGATACAACTGTGGCAGATAACTGCCAAGATGATGGTGCCAATTTAAACTCTCACCACTCTTTTTTTTTAAATGTTTATTTATGTATTTATTTATGTATTTAAAGAGTGAGAGAGAGAGAGACTGAGCAGGAGAGGGATGGATGGGGGCACAGAGGATCTGAAGTGGGCTCTGCACTGACAGAAATGAGCCCGATGCTGGGCTTGAATTTACGAACCAAACTGTGACATCATGACCCAAGCTGAAGTCAAGACGCTCAACCAACTGAACCACCTAAGCCCCTAAACTCTCACCAGTCTTGCCAACACTTGGGATTGACAATCTTCTAAAAAAAATGTTAGTTATTCTTTTGGATGTTTGGTATTATTGTATTTGTATATTTCATTTTCATTTAACTGATGAATGACAATGTTGAGCACTTATCTTTTCATGTGTTTTTTGACCACTTGAATGTTCTTGTTTATGAAGTGCCTGTTTAAGTCTCTTGCCTATTGTTAAAAGGTGAATTATGTGGGACTTCCATATCCCAAAGATAGAGTCTGTGTACTTTTTCCTATCCCTCCCAGTAAGTACAGCTAAAAGCCCTGGATGTTATATATAAAACAAACATGAGAAAGAATCTTAAAGAAGAAGGGAAGAAAGGCCAGATAGGGACCTTGAGACTTGAATAGCTGCACTGAGATGAGTTCCTTGGGTTTTCTTTTTGCCTCATTTTATCTTGGACTGGGTACTACAGAAGCTGGAAAAATGGAAATGCCAGTAAGTATAGATTTTTAAAAGACTTCAAAAAAAAAAAAAAAAAAAAGCCTGTTCTTTCTAGCCACGTGGCCAGGAATGGATGATCTAACAAGATGGAAAATGTTTACCAATAACTGCTTTACTCCAGCCAAACTCCACAGGGAAACTTGAGCCATCCCCTCCCTTACACACAAACAAATGCACACACCAGCAAGAGCTGAGTGGAAAGCCTAGACTTGACCCATGCCAGACCTCACATTGGTGCCAGAAACCTGCCCCCACTCCCATCCCTACAGAAGAGGGTAGCATCAGAAAAGGTCTAGTGGGAGCTAGGAATTGTATACCCACCTTGCAGTAAAGAGGTGCCTCAGGCCCCCATGACTCCATGGAGACCATATTGGAGCCTGGACTTCCACTCCCAACCAGTCAAATCGGGTACCCCTTGTCCTCCTTACTGGGGTGATGTCAGAGGAGGACAAATAGAAAGTTTGGACATTCATCGCCATTCAGCTATAAAAAGGTTACTTCTCATGGTATAAGTGGAGGAACATCAAGAAGAAGGGTGCCATGACTACTTCTTAGCAATAAAGAGACAATTTTCCCTAGCTCTGTGTTAATGAAGACTGAGTATAGAACTTGAGCTTCCATTCTACCCTGCCAGTAACAAGATAGTAACCTCACTTTTGCTAGAGCAGTGTTAGCGAAGGCCTGCTAAAACATGGGATTTAAATATGGTCCAGTCTTATAATATTCACAATGTTCAGTTGTCAGTTAAAAATTATCCATTGTGACAAATCAAAACCACACTGAGCAACCACCTCATGCTGGTCAGAGTGGTTAAAATGAACAAATCAGGAGACTATAGATGCTGGAGAGGATGTGGAGAAACGGGAACCCTCTTGCACTGTTGGTGGGAATGCAAACTGGTGCAGCTGGCCTGGAAAACAGTGTGAAGGTGTCTCAAAAAATTAAAAATAGAACTACCCTATGACCCAGCAATAGCACTGCTAGGAATTTACCCAAGGGATACAGGAGTGCTGATGCATAGGGGCACATGTACCCCAATGTTTGTAGCAGCACTTTCTTTTTTTTTTTAATTTTTTTTAACGTTTATTTATTTTTGAGACAGAGAGAGAGCGAGCATGAACGGGGGAGGGTCAGAGAGAGAGGGAGACACAGAATCCGAAACAGGCTCCAGGCTCTGAGCGGTCAGCACAGAGCCTGATGCGGGGCTCGAACTCACGGACCGCGAGATCATGACCTGAGCCGAAGTCGGCCGCTTAACCGACTGAGCCACCCAGGCACCCCTGTAGCAGCACTTTCAACAATAGCCAAATTATGGAAAGAGCTTAAATGTCTATCAACTGACAAATGGATAAAGAAGATGCTGTTTATGTACACAATGGAATACTACTTGGCAACAAGAAAGAATGAAATCTGGCCATTTGCAGCAATGTGGAGGGTATTATGCTAAGTGAAATAAGTCAGTCAGAGAAAGATACCATATGGTTTCACTCTTATGTGGATCCTGAGAAACTTAACAGAAGACCATGGGGAGGGGAAGGGGAAAAAAAGTTACGGAGAGGAAGGGAGGCAAACTATAAAAGATTCTTGGATACTGAAAACAAACTGAGGGTTGATGGGGGTGGGGAAGAGGGGAAAGTAGGTGATGGGCAATGAGGAGGGGACCTGTTGGGATGAGCACTGGGTGTTGTATGGAAACCAATTTGACAATAAATTATATTTTTAAAAAAGTCCATTGTGCTCCAAGACTCAAGATGGATTCAAACTTAGACAATAAACAGTTGCCAAATCCAACACGACACAAATTTTAGCATTACCCGAATAGAATTTAACATAACCATTATAAAAATACTTCAATGAGTGGTTATAAGTACAATTAAGACTAATGAAAAAAATATGAACTCTGGGCAAAGAAATAAAAAGTTGCAGAAAGACAAAAAGGTGATATAGAGAAAAATTAAATGGGAATTTCAAAAATAAGATATAGCAAATGAAAAAAATTAAAAAGCAACAAATGGGCTCAATAGCAGAATGGAGAAGACAAGGGAAAGAGTCATTGAACTTGAGGAGAGAACAATAGAAATGACCAATTCTGAAAAACACAGAAAAAAATTCACTGAAAAAAAAAATGAACACACCTTCAGGAACATGTCAGACTAAAACAAAAGATCTAACTAACATTTGGGTCTTTAGAATTCCAGAAGAAGAGGATAAAGAGGGTGGTACAGAAAAAATATTCAAAGAAATAATGATTGAAAGTTTCCCAAATTTGGGAAAAGACAGACCTACAGGATCAAGAAGAAGAGTTAACTCCAAACAGGATAAATCCAAATAAATCCATGCCAAGACACAAGTTAAACTTCAGAAAGCTAAAGATGAAGAAAAAAGTCTTGAAAGCTGTTGTAGAGAAGTGACGTATTACTTGGGGGGGGGGGAGACTAGTCAAATAATAGCAGAATTTTTATTATAAACCTTGGAGGCCAGAAAGAAGTTGCATATCATTTTCAAGTGCTAAAAAATAATGAACTTATGTCTCCTATAGCTATCTCCAGAGGAAAATATTCTCCACAAATGAAAGAGAAATCAAGACTAGCAGATGAAGGAAAACCGGCAATTTGTCACCCTAAACGACCCCTAAACGAATGACTACAGGAAGTTCTCTAAGCAGAAAAAATATAATAAAATAAGAAATCTTGGAACATCAGCAGGTAAGAAAGAATATGTAAGCAAACTTATGGGTAAATACAAAAGACTTTCTTTCTCCTTGAGAGTTTTATGAATTACATTTGATGATTGAAGCAAAACCGTGACACTGTCAAATGTGGATCTCAATGTATGTAGAGGCAATGGGTAAAAAAAAAAAAATAATACATCGTTAATAGAGGAGGATAAAGGAATGCAAAGAGAGGTAAGCTTTGTACACCTCACTAGAATTGGTAAAGTGTTGACACCTGTAAACAGTGATAAACTGTACACACACACACGCGCGCACGCACACACACACACACACACATAAACCCAAATACATCTCATGCATTACATTATACATATATACACATACATATATATAATGTAATATTTAGAATAACTATTAATAAAGCTATAAAGAAGGTACACTCAAAACACCATTGATAAATTAAGATGAAATAAAAAGTGTTCAAGTATCCTACAAAAAGGCAGAAAAGCAAAATAGAGGGGGAAACAGAACAAACAGAATATTAAAAAATAAAATGGCAAACTTAAGTCTTAAAAAATGTAAAAATTATATGTAAATGATCTATAGATACCAAAGGATTGAGATTGGTAGAACGGGTTAAAAAAAAAAATGACCCAGCTATATGCTACCTACAAGAGACTCACTTCAATTATAGAAATATAGGTAGGTTGGAATAAACTTAGGGAAAAAGATACACTCTGCAAAGTAATTAAGAGGAAGCAGGATCAGCTGTATTAAATATGCTTCAGAACAACAACAAAATAACTTACCAGAGACAGAAAGAGAAAACACATGAAGGTGAATTGGTCAATATACTAAGAAGATATAACATTCCTAAATGTGTATTCACAAAACAACAGTACTGCAAAATATGTTGAGTAAAACTGATAGAACTGAAAGGAGAAATAGACACATCCACAATTATAGTTGAGGACTTCAACTCCCTCTGTCTCAAAAATTGATAGGACAACAAAAACAAATAAACAAAAAAAGCCTAAGTGAACAATGAAACAGAAAATCAGCAAGTACATAGAAGAATTCAACAACACTATCCAACAACAAGATCCAATTAATATGTATAGGACATGCCACCTCATAACAGCAAAATACAAAAAAAAAAATATGTTTTTTTTTTTTCCAAGCGCCTATGGAATATATACCAAGATCAACCATATCCTGGCATAAAACAAACCTCATAAAAAGAGGATATATTCCCTGATCACATAGAATGAGACACAAATCAATAATAGAAAAATAACAGAAAACATTAAGAAACACAGAAAACATTAAGAAAAAAAAACTTTAATTATCCTCGAGTCAAAAAGGAAATCAAGGGAAATCAAAAATTACATTGAACCAAATGAAGCCATCAATGACAGAAGTACAGGAGGGAAAAAAAATTCTTACTTTCAAATGTTCATTGTTAAAGTATGCTGGGAGGTGGTAGTGAGTGAGCACTACTTTTCCACAATCCTAGCAGGAGAAAGACATTCTGGGGAATCTTGTATGAGTTTGTGAACATAAAATGCCAAGGGACAAGTAAGTGGCTGGGTTGGAATTTAAAGGAGGAAAACACAAACCCAAAGCATCAGGCAGGGAGGGCTTTCCCTTTGTTTACTTATTTACTTATTTATTTGTTTAAAAAATGTTTATTTATTTATTTTGAGAGAGTGAGAGAAAGCTCAAGCAGGGGAGGGACAGAGAGGGAGACAGAGAACCCCAAGCAGGCTCTGTGCTGCCAGCGTGGAGCCCGATGTGGGGCTCGAACCCATGAACCATGAGATCATGGCCTGAGCCAAAACCAAGACTCTGATGCTTAACTGACTGAGCCACCCAGGTGCCCCTTTCCCTCTATTTAAAATACTATGTAGAGGAGGAGTTTATAGAAAGATGAAAGTGATCTGTGTTTTTTTTTTTTTAATTTTAATACAGTGTGTATAATTTGAAACTATTTGATGATTTTACTTAAAACATATATTTTTTTAAATTTCCTATTCCAATTTGAGGAGGTGATCGTGGGGATGTAGATGCCAAGAGGAATGATTTTTAGAAACCTAGCATACCTCTGTGGAGAGAGGTCTTTTCACTTGACCTCACTCCTTGTGGATAAACTAGTTTGAATTTTATTTTGTACATAAATAACAGGACATGAAAGACTGGGAAAAGTTAGTAGCAGGCCCCAAAGAAGGACTCACGAAACTTTCTTGCAAGTTAGCAGGCAGGTTTTCAGAACCTGTGCATGAATCCTGCGACAGCTGCAGAATAGCAGGCACATACGGTGACAAAAATTATATAGACCTGAGATTCTAACAAATTTGGAGCCTAGGCAGAGAAGGAAGTCGAAATGCCACAAGGTTAGGAAAGTCTTAACGGACTTTCTGAGCAAGTGGTTAATGAATAACAGATTTTGGCGGATATATTGGAAGATATTGCCATTTTCATGTGAAAGTTGTTAGAGAATAAAACACTCCACATGTTAGTGATGGTTTTATCATCAAATTTCATGGGCTTTCCACTCTACCTCATTCTCCAGCCCCTCTTGCTTTCCATCTGGGCACAAGGATCAGGTAACTCTTCACCTTTTCTCGCAATTGTTTTGTGGCTGGAAATGAATGGTAAATAAATACCAGGATGGAGTCTTTTCACTTTTATAAAGTTAGGGGAGCAGAGCATTATGTTTGGGTCTGCATGTTAACCATGTAGCTATCCAGGTGGTTGGCAACTAGCAGTTTTAAGATGAGCATATTGAAACAGTGACTTAGTAAGCAGAGAATGAAAGAAAGGTATTAAGGAAGCCTTGCTTCTGAAGTAAGCCCGAGTAGTTCAGATTAGAGGCCACAAACCTGCTGGAAGCAAATGGGCTCTCTGCAAGTTAGTTAGTTAGTCCGTCAGTTAGTTAGTTAGCTAGTTATGCAGTATTTCCTGCAGCCCATTTGCCTTTTAAGTCTGAATTTGACTTGTTTTGAGGCTCTCCTTGGTCACTAAAAGGTTTATCATTTTTAAATTGTCAAATTTGTTCATTGTTTCCTTCATGGGTTTGCTTATCATTACAAACTGAAGTACTCCTGAGATGTTAGGGATTTACTAAATATTCAAGTACTAATATTTTCTAGTCATTAACATTATTTGGTTAAAGATATTTAACTCAATTCCATCTTAAATCTCTTGGGTTCATGGTAAGGGCAATAACTAACGTTCTGTAGGAATTCAGTTGAGAAAATAAATCATGATTACTTCCAGTTAGGGAGTTTTTTTCCTCAAGAAGTATCATTTGAATTCAATTAGATAATCCGATCAAAAGTTGAATGAGGAGTGACATATGCTGAGAACAAAATGATGTGACAGAAGAGGAAACCAGTATGTCCCATGTTACTTCTTAACTTAATCATCTAAACTACAAAATGGAGAACACTGGTTCTGATATCAGATAACTCAAAATCCAGTAGGGCAGACAGCCTGTGGGCAAATAATGATAAAGAGATGTGGCAAGCACAATGAGAGAAGTTATTACAGTAATAGTGATAGCTTCTTTGTTCCCTTTAGACTTTCATTAGGTATTATAGGTGTCCCCTGCTTTCTGAAGGTTCATATCACATCACTTTGCTTTTCTGAAGGATCTGCATTAGTACCTGTTGTTGCTAGCTAAAAAAAAAATTTGAAGAGGACTTTGCTTTTACAAAAAAGCCCTCCTGTGCTAATGTAGGTTCTTCATAAAAGCAAAATGGTGGAACTGCGACTTTCAGAAAGCAGGGAACCACTCTTCACTTTAAGCCACTTCGGTTTATGAAAGGTTTTATAGGAACACACTAGTTTCAGATAGTGAGGGAAACCTGTTAGGGGTCTTTGTTTGGGGACAGGGACTACATCACCCATGACACCTGAAATATCTTGGTGATTTAGAACTGTCGTTATATTTACATATTCTTTTCGGATACTCACAATACGCTGTAAATCAGGTATCCTAAGCTCATTTTTCAGATGAAAAACCTGAGGCTCGGCAAAGTAAATGATTGCTCTAAAACCTTACTTCTTGAAATTAGCACAGGTAAGACATCATTACAGCTCTCTTGTTCACAAATGAAACACTCTTTATAAAACAAACATGTTCTATGTATTTAAATGTTCTCCGATGCTGAGTATAGTTGCAGACCAATGAATTTTTGAAAAATATTTGCAAAAAATTTTTTTTATAATTTGAATATAAAAGCCAAGAGAAGTGAATGAAAACCAGATATAGTCTGAGGTAAGTGGAGTAAGGTACATGAGGTTTTTTTTTTAACCTTTGCATTTAAGTAAGGCAGACATACAGGAATGTGTATAAACATAAGTATGCAGTTTGATTAATTTTTTTAATGATTAGACCAACATATCTAGCAAAGATCAAGAACAGAACATTAACAGCATCCCAAAGCTTTATTCATGCCCCCTTCCTTTCTTTCCTACAAATGCCACTATCCAAATTTCTTATACCATAGATTCATTTTATCTGTTGTTGATATATAATACATATATTGATTATATATATTATGTATGTTAATATATATGTTATAAATATATATGTTATATATATTATATATATAGAAACATAATCATTTAGCATTTATTCATTTGTGTGTAATTTCTTTGGCTCAACAATACACTGGTGAGTTTTATCCGTATTGTTGAGAGTAGATGTAATTTATTAAATCTCATTGCATTTTATTAAATCCCATTGTGTAAATACCATAACTTATTTATCAATTCTACTGTTGATTTGCATTTGGGTAATTTCTGTTTTGACTTTTACAAATCATGCTTCTATGAACATTTATGTACGTGTGTTTTGAAGAATATAAGTAGGCATTTCTATTAGATATATACCTAGGAGTAGATTTTCTGATCACAGGATATGCCTATGTTCCACATTTTTTAAATTAAAATATAGTTGATACACAATGCTACATTAATTTCAGGAGTACAGCATGGTGATGTGATAAGTCTAGATATTATGCTATGCTCACCACAAGTGTAGCTACTATTTGTCCACACATTGTTACAGTACCATCGACCATGAAGCCAAAAGATTTTCCAGTTTCCACTCCCATCAAAGTATGAATTGGGTTTTTTACATATTTTCACTAAACTTGGTATTGTCTGTCTTTCAAGCTAGCCATTCTAGTCATGTATAGTCCAGGTTTTAATTTGCATTTCTTTGATGACTAAAGAAGTTGAGCATCTTGTCTATTGGCCATTTAAACATTCTCTTTTATGACGTGCATAGTCATATATTTTGCTCCATTTTCTATAGAGTTGCCTGTCTTTGTCTTATTGCTTTGTAGAATACAAATCCTTACTCATATATATATATATATAGCAAGTATCTTCTCTTACTTCATGGGTTGCCTTTTTACTGCTGAATATGTATCTTTTGATAGACTGCAGTTAATTAATATTAAAATAGGTCAATCACTCACTTCTAATTTTTTATAATTTCATATTTCTAAAAAAGGAATAAAGCATCATATAACTGTTGATGTATGCCCTACTTAAGAAATCGGCTACTCCAGCCAAGTAGACTTTCTATAATACTTTATTTTTAAAACAGTGTTTTATTTTCACATTTACATTTTTAATGCATTTGAAATGGATTTTTGTTTCTACTTTTAGATGGGAGTCAATGCATTTGAAATAGATTTTTGTCTTTAGTCTTAGATGAGAGCCAATATATAATTTTTCTATATGGATATCTAATTTACACATCATCATTTATTGGGAAGATAATCTTTTTGCCAAATCTATGCACTGTCTGTTCCATTTGTGATATATATCAGATGCACATATATGTGTGGGACTGTTTCTGACTCTACTTCATTGTGTTTCATCCATTTCCTTATCCTTGAATAAAAATAACATTGTATTACTTTAGCTTTACATTCAGATAGTAGGTCTTGTTTATGCCCTTGGCTTTTTTAGACTCAGCTTGTCAAATGCAGAATTAAAAAAAAAAAAAAACTGCTTGGGGGCACCTGGGTGGCTCAGTCAGTTAAGTGTCCAACTTCAGCTCAGGACATGATCTCTCAGTTTTTGGGTTCAAGCCCCACGTGCTCAGAGCCTTTGCTGACAGCTCCGAGCCTGGAGTCTGCTTCAGATTCTATGTTTCCCTCTCTCTGTCCCTCCCCTGCTCACACTTGTCTCTCTCTCTCTCTCTCTTTCTCAAAAATAACTAAACATTAAAAAATCTTTTTTAAAAACTGCTTTAAATTTTATTAGATTTGCATTGAGTCTAAAAATTAGCTTGAAAAGAATTAACATCATTATTTTTTTTCCTTATTTACAGTATGATGTATCTTTCCATTTATTTAAGTCTTCTTTATTTTTTTTAGATGTTATTTTGCATATTTCAGTAAAGAGGTCTTATATATCGTCCAATAAGTTTTTATTACTATATATTTCTTTCTTTTTTACTTGGGAAGATATTTTATATGGTATTTTTAATTTTTTTCCATTTACTTATTGAAGATATATAGAAATATAATTGATTCCTTAAACAGACTTTATTTTTTAGAACAGTTTTAGGCTTACAGAAAAACTGAGAAAATAGTACAATGTTCCCATATATCCCTTACCCAGCTTTCCCTACTATTAACATCTTATGTCAGTATGGCACATTTGTTTTAATTAACAAATTACATTTTATGTATTTTTCATAACTAAAGTCCACAGTTTATTCGCATTTCTTGATTTTTAACTTTTTTTTTTTTTTAAGGATCCCACCCCGGTTATCCCATTACATTTCTTTGTGTTGTCTCCTTAAGCTTCTCTTAACTGACCGTTATCTCAGAATTTCCATATTTTTTATGACATTGACTGTTTTGAGGGGACTGGTCAAGTATGTTGTAGAATTACCCTCTATCAGAATTTGTCTGGTATTTTTCTCATGACTAGAGTGCCTTACAGGTTTAGGGGAGGAAGGCCACAGAGGTAAAATGCTATTTTAATTATGTCATATCAAGTGTACATACTATGAACTCTTATGTCTACATAGGATACATTTGTAATACAGTTAGATTTTAAGGTTTCAGACTGCACTCCTTGGCAACCTCTGTCTCCTAAATAATTTTTTTTCTTAAATGTTTATTTATTTTGAGAGAGAGCGCATGTACAAGTAAGAGAGGGGCAGAGAGAGAATCCCAAGCAGGCTCTGCACTGTCCTGTCAGCACAGAGCCCAAGGGGCTTGATCTCACAAACCATGAGATATTGACCTGAGCCAATATCAAGGGTTGGACGATTAACCAACAGAGCGAGCTACCCAGGTGCCCCAATAATTTCTTAAATTGTGTACTTGAAGATTCACTTTATGTGCTATAAATCTCTATACATTTTGACAAATGTGTAAGGTCACTTAGCAACCATTACAGTATCATACAGAATAGTTTCATTGCCCTAAAAATCCCCTGTGTCTCACCTGTTCAACTCTCCTGGCTACTCCTGAACCCCTGGACACCACTGATATTTCTACTGTCTCTATGGTTTTACCTTTTCCAAAATGGTATATACTTGGAATCACACAGTGTGTAGCCTTCTTAGTTTGGATTCTTTCACTTAGCAATCTGTATTCCATATTTATCCATGGTTTGTATGTGTGTGCACGATTTGATAGTTCGTTTCTTTTTATCGCTGGATCATATTCTGTTGTGTAGATACTACAGTTTACTCATTTACCTATTGAAGTCATATTGGTGCTTTCAGTTTTTGGTGATGATGAATATGCTGCTCTAAACATTTACCTGTAGATTTTTATGTAGATATAAGTTTTCAAATCAGCTGGGTGAATACCTAAGAGCACAAGCGCTGGATCCCATGGTAAGAATATGTGTAGGTTTGTTAAGAAACTGCCAACTCTCTTCCAAAGTGGCTCTATCATTTTGCATTCCAATCAACAATGAATGAGAATTCCTGCTGCTCCATACCCTCACCGGCGTTTAGTATTGTATATACATATTTTAAATATTAGCCATTCTAATAGGTGTGTCGTGGAAGCTCATTATTATTTTAATTGGCAATTTTCTAACAACAAGAGATTTTGTGCATCCTTTCATGTGCTTATTTGCCAATTATATATCTTTTTTTGGTGAGGTGTCCATTTGGATTTTTTGCCTGTTTTTACATTGTATTGTTTGCTTTCATATTGGTTTTTTTTTTTTTTTTTTTTTTTTTTTTTTTTGTATATTTGGATACAAGTCTGCTATGGCCTGAATCTTTATGACCCCTCAAAATTCATATGTTAAAATTTTAACACTCAACGGTTATGGTATGAGTAGGTGGGGCCTTTGGGAAGTGATTAGCTCATGAGTGTGGAGCCCTCATAAATGGGATTAGATTATGAAAATCCACAGAATTTCCTAGTTCCTTCCACCATGTGAGGACACAACAAGAATTCTATGACCCAGAAGAGAGCCCTTACTCAACCATGCTGCCCCCTTGATCTTGGATTTCCAACCTCCAGAACTGTGAGAAACAAATTTCTGTTGTTTATAAACTACCCAATCTGTAGTATTTAATTTTAACAGCCTGAATGAACTATGACAAAGTATGTGTTTTACAAATACTTTCTTGCAGTCTGTGGCTTGTTGTCATATTGTCTTTACTTTGTCTTTCACAAAGCAAAGGTCTTTAATTATAATAAAGTATAACATCAATTTTTTTTTCATTTATGAATCATACTTCTGGTATTATATCTAATAACTTATCACCAAACACAGGATCACCTAGATTTTCTCCTGTGTTTTCTTCTAAGTTTTATAGTTTTGTATTTTTCATTTAGGTCTATAATCCATGTTGAGTTAATTTTTGTTAGTTAGGTGTCTATCTTCATTTTTTTTAAGCATATGCCTGTTGTAGTGGGTTGAATAGTGCTCCCACCCCCATTCTTGTCTATCTGGAATGTAGAATATGATCTTATTTGGAAATAAGGTCTTTGCAGATACAATTAAGGTGATTTCAGGAAGAAATCACATTGGGTTAGGGTGAAACCTGAATCCCAAACACCTTGATTTAGGACTTCAGACCTCTAGATCTGTGAAAAATAAATTTCTATTGTTTCAAGTCATGAAGTTTGTGGTACTTTGTTATGCCAGACCTAGGAAACTAATTAGACACCCAACTGTCCCAGCAGCATCATTTGTCAAAAAGGCCATCCTTGGGGTACCTGGGTGGCTCAGTAGGTTGAGTGTCCGACTTCAGCTCAGGTCATGATCTCGAGGTTCATGAGTTTGAGTCCTGTGTCAGGCTCTGTGCTGACAGCTTAGAGCCTGGAGCCTGCTTCAGATTTTGTGTCTCCCTCTCTCTCTCTGACCCTCCCCTGCTTGCACAAGCTCTCTTTCAAAAATAAACGTTAAAAATGTTTAATTAAAGAAGTAATAAAAAAATAAAATAAGAAAAAGGCTATCCTTTCTCTGTTGAATTTCTTTGCACCTTTGCCAAAGATCAGTTGACTCTATGTGTGTGAGTCCATATCTGGACTCTCTATTCTGTTCCATTGATCTATTTTTTTTTTTTTTTTTTTTTTTTTTTTGCCAATTCCACAGAGTATTGATTACTCTAGTTATAGTAAGTTTTTAAGTTGAATAGTGTTAGCCCTCAAACTTTGTTGTCCTTCCATATTATGTTGGCTATTCTGGGTCTTCTACTTCTCTTTATAAACTTTAGAATCAGTTTGTCAATGTCTGTAAATAACTTGTTAAGATTTTAATTGGGATTGCATTGAATCTACAGATCAGGTTGGGACGAACTGATATCTTGACAATATTGAGTCTGCCTATTCACGAACATGGAATATTTCTCATTTATTTAGTTCTTTCCTGATTTGCTCATCAGAGTTTTATAATTTCCCTCATATAGATCTTGTACTTATTTTGTTAGATTTATAACTAAGTATTTCATTTGGGAGCTGCTTATGTAAATGGTATTATGTTTTTAATTTCAAGTTCCACTTGCTCATTGTTGATATACAGGAAAGCGATTGACTTTTGTATATTGTGTGATCCTACAACTTTGCTATAATTGCTTATTAGTTCCAGGAGTTTCTTTGTTGTTTCTTTTTGCTTTTCTACATAGATGATCATGTCATTTATGAACAAAGACAGTTTTATGTATTCCTTCCCAATCTGCATACCTTTTATTTATTTTTCTTGCCTTATTGCATTAGGAAGAGCTTTCAGTATGTGTTGGAAAGGAGTGGTGAGAGGGGGCATCCCTGCCTTGTACCTGATCTTAATGGGAAAGCTTTGAGTTTTACACTATTTTTTTTTTTTTTTAATTTTTTTTTCAACGTTTTTTTATTTATTTTTGGGACAGAGAGAGACAGAGCATGAACGGGGGAGGGGCAGAGAGAGAGGGAGACACAGAATCGGAAACAGGCTCCAGGCTCCGAGCCATCAGCCCAGAGCCTGAAGTGGGGCTCGAACTCATGGACCGCGAGATCGTGACCTGGCTGAAGTCGGATGCTTAACCGACTTGTGCCACCCAGGCGCCCCGAGTTTTACACTATTAAAGTGTGATACTAGCTGTAGGGTTTTTGTAGGTATTCTTTTTTTTTTTTTTTTGAAGATGTTCTTTCTCAGGTGAAGGAAGTTACCCTCTATTCCTAGTTTACTGTGAGGTTTTATTATGAATTGGTGATGGATTTTATCAAATACTTTTTCTAAATCTGTTAATAGGATCTTGTGACTTTTCTATTTTAGTCTGTTGAGGTAATAAATTGCATTAGTTGATTTTCAAGTGTTGAACCAGCTTTGTATACATGGGATAAATCTCACTTGATCATGGAGTTTATTTTTTTAATACTTTTTTAGATTCAACTTGTTTAGAATTTTTGCATATATGTTTATAAGAGATATTGGTCTGTAGTTTTATTTTCTTGTAATGTCTTTGGCATTTTCTCTTTATTCTTTTTAGCATTTCCGTATCTATGCTTACATTATCCATATGTTTTTGCACGTGTCAAACTTTTCCATGAGTCGTTACTATATTAATCATAGTTGACTTTAATTTTCTGTCTGATAATTACAAAATCTGTACTGTATTTGAGTCTGGCTTGGATACTTGCTTTGTCTTTTCCGATAACTTTTATTCTGGGCTTTTAGCATGCCTTACAACTTTTTTTTTTTTTTTTTTTTTTTAATCCAGACATGACATGTCAGATAAGAACTAAGGTAAATAGAGCTTTAACTTGGGTTTTATGTTACTCTGACAGGGAGTTGGGTTGTGTTTACTGTTTACTATAGGTTAAGGTATCAAGGGTTTCAAATTCTTGTAGTTTCTTTGTTTTTGTCTCTCCTATTGATGATTGAAGTCTGAGCGTTACAACCATTTCAACTGTAATCCACTGTCATTATATTGGAACCCTACTGCTGTGGTGGGGAAGACTTAAGGAAGTAAGTATTTTAAAATCTTATGTTTAAATTTCACTCTTGGTAGGCCTATGACCCTTGGCTGTGACTTCACAAGTTTTTGTACCTTTTCCCCCTGCCTTCCCCACCTTAGATAAGATAGGAAAACTAAAGGGAACCAGATCTGGGTCATTGTCCTTCCACCCATGTGAGATAAGGTCTGATAAAGTCTTTTCCCCTGGAGAAGGGGAAATTTTTATGGAAAATGCACTGGGCTTATTTCAACATGATTACTTTCTCCTTCCTTTGCCAAAGATATGAAGTGAGTTTTCCTGGCTCTTCACTGCGAGAAACTGGCTAGGTTCATGCTGGTGGAAACTATGAATTTTAGGTCCTCCCTAATACTGGAGCCCTGAGGAGTTTGTCACCCTCAAGCTAGTTCACCCTCAACCTCCAGAGATTCATCAAAATTACCATTACTTGTGTTGGTAATTTATGTTTCAAGTTTTGCCTTCAATAAATATTTGTCAATAGGTAGTATATGTCAGAAACACTTTTAGAAACTACCTATCAATGGTGAAGAAGATAAGAAAGCTCATTTTCTAATGGGGAAAGACACAAATAAAAAGATAATTGTAAAACAGAGAGATAAGGGAGTGCTATGATAGGGATAGTCTCCAAGGTAGTATGAAAGTACATTTCTCTTAATTTATACTGGGCTTTATTTTCAGATTCTCCACATAGAATAAAATACAAAAATAATGAGACAGCTGTATTTGGAGAAAATGTGACGATTTTCTGCAATTTGACAACTCCAGCAGATGTTGTGCAAATTACCTGGCAGAAGATCCAAGGTTCTTTGCGACAAAATATTGGCACATATAGCAATATATATGGAGAAAAGATTCTTCCACCATACAGAGATCGGCTGCACTGTGAGGTCATCGAACCCAATTCCTCATTCATAACTATCCGTGAAGTAACATTTGAAGATGAAGCCTGCTACAAATGTCTATTTAATGTGTTCCCGCAAGGCAGCCATAGTGGACAAATTTGCCTTAACATTATAGGTATGTAAATGTTTTATGTAGAGTCAAAATCAAGGAGATGTGAGCTTTGAAGTTTAAGGTCCAGAGAAAGAATATTAGAGAAGGAAAGACTATTATAAAGGCCATCCATAACCAGTCTTTTGTTATACAGAAGAAAAAAAGTGGAAGCCAATGATGGCTACATGACTTTCTGATTTCCACATGGTTCCTGACCAGGCATAACATTTAGGTCTTCTGACCTCTCATCTAAATTTTACACTGCATTGATTTTAATCCAGTAGATAAAAGTCATAAATGACATCAGAATTTTCACTGGGAAAGAGAGGAAAAGAAAAAGAGAGAGTAGAGAGAAAAAAAAAAAGAGGAAAGAAGACTTAGAGAATAAAAATTTACTAACAAATTAACAAAATGTTGAAGGAATAGTGATAGTGACATAGTGTCCCCTCATTATTTTGCTATAACTTGAAAGTGTTGGAGATTTATAGAATGTAATTTTAAGGTTGAATGAAAGTGAAGATACCAACTGTTCCTCTTAAATTGGAATAGTGGGTATAAGAGATGAAATTGTGAAGTTTTGCAAAATGTGAGGAGAGGTATCTGAGAGGGACATGTTTACAACATTTCACTGTCATATAAAAATTTGGGGAAGTTCATCTTTAACACTTCAGAAATCTTGTGTGACATATTTTTATATTTAATTTTGTGTCTCCTTTTTTGTCTCAGCTGTATCTGAAATAAAAACTGAGCTCCAGTCGAACTTTGACTCTGAAGATTTTCTTAGTTTTACTTACTCAGCTGTGGGAAAACCTGTTCCTCAAATATCTCTTTTCCCATCAAAAGTCTTGATTAATCCACCAGAGGAATACCTTGCTCAGAACCCAAATGGCACAGTGACTATCACGAAAATGTACAATGTCTCCTTGGAGACTGTGAGATCCCTAAGTCTCCAACACCTGATTGTGCACATGGATCATCCTCTAAGGAATGAAGAGAAGATTGTTCCTCTGTCAGTCAAACAAGAATGTAAGTAGAAATAATAATCAACAAGGGGAAATGTTTTAAAAATTCATACCAGAAGTGTTTGTGTACTCATCTATTTTTAGAAATGTTAAGTCTTTGTGGTACTCCTGCATGGTTAAAAGAATCAGGCAATGCAAATGTTCTCTACCCCAGTTCTGTCTCCAATGGTAACTGTTCTTAAAGGGCAAAGTTTTCATTGATCTCCCTTAACTGCTTTCCACTGAATTTCTGCCACAGGCAGTGAAGACTGGGTTCACTCATACCTCCTTCAACCTTTCCTCCTCCCAATATGGTTCCTTTCTTCCCAATATAGTTCTCTTACTGCTTACCTCTGCAGCCGTCAGCAGCATGGTAAAACCTATTTTTTGTTTCATCCACCATAGAAAGTCTCTCTCAGCTGCCCGTTTCTCCTTGCCTGTCTTCCACCCAAGCTCTGTCAATTGTACCCTCTGTTTCAAAGCCGTAGTTAAACAAGGTATGATTTTTCTTAAAACTTTAAATAATAATTTCAATATATTTATGTTCTGTATTTATATAATATAATTGCCTACAAAATTTAAATAATTGTTTTTATATTTCACCTGCATAATCTTTCAACATGAAACCATTTTGTCTCTATACATTAAGTGTAAATCTGATATATTTAGGTTTTCATTTACCGCCTTATTATTTGTTTTCTATTTTCTGACCTGTTTTATAATCCTTTCTCTCCCTGAATTCTTTTGGATTATTTATTTTTGTTTCATTTACCTCTTCTATTAGTTTGTTAACTATACATTCCTGCACCCCTCTTTAAGGGTTGTCTTGGAGACTGCAACATACATATCTTGACTTATTAAAGTCTAATATAATTTACTATTTTTACTACTTTTCAGATAATGCAATGGGCTTATATGAATGCCCACTCCTTGTGCTATTTGTTTGTGCATTTTATTTATTTATTTATTTATTTATTTATTTATTTATTTGAGTATAGTTGACAAACAATGCTATATTAATTTCGGGCGCATATTTTGTACATTTTAATTCTTTATATATGTTTAAATGCCAAAATATGTTATCGTTTTTGTTCCTGTTATTTATAATAATATTCTTTATATTTATCCTTTCCATTGTTTTTTATTTCTTTGTCCATGTTCACACTTTTCTTTCTGCCTAAAGAATTCTTTTTTGTTTTTTTCATAGTGGAAAATTATAGATGGCCAATTATTTTAATATTTTTGGTCATAAAATGTTTTAACTTTTGAAGAACATTTTTACAGGATTTCTGATTCCAGTTTGATAGTTATTTCGTATTTTTCATCACCTTGACAAGGTATTTTATTGGCTTCAGACTTTCATTACTTTTGTTGAAAAGATATATATCAATTTTATTGCTGGTCCTTTGAAATGTATCTCCCTTTCATCCTGGCGGCTTTTAAGATTTTCTCCTTGTATTTGTTTTATGTCAGTTTTATTATTAATGCTTTGGTGTCACATCCTTTGTATTTGTCTTGCTTGTGTTTTCCTAAGGTTCTTGAGTCTTTAGTTAATGTCCTTCATCACTTTTGGAAAAATGTAAACTCAGGAAGTGGGGAGGATAAAATTTGTCCATAATTTGTCACATTCATTCAAGAACAAAAAGCATCACTTGCCATCGATGATATTGGTACATAAAATTTGAATGAGTGAAGGACACATCACATTTTTTGGAAGTTTAACAATTTGGGGTACATAACCAGCTACTGGACTATTGGAATAAGTAGCCTACTACATAGTACAGATGGGCTAAACATAACCTCATTTGAACCTAGGATGTCTCATTAATCTCTGAATTAAACAATCTGTAGACTAACCTAAATAAAGTACAAGGTAATAACCAGCACAAAATGAAACTACTACAAAATATAACACACTCAGGCCAACATAAATTATCCTTCCATCATTTTCATGCCTCACTCCCCCAGGTTAACACAACCTGGTTAAAGCAAAGTTGCCTCAGTGCTGTGGAATTAGAACAGTGGGAAATTTCCCTAGTGATTCTGATAGTCGTGCTAACAGGCCACAGGGTGTCTCCTATGGTCTTACAATGCTGTTTCATGTGATTGATAGTTTGCTTGTTACACAACTTTAGTTTAACAACTCTTTTGCCCTCAGAATTTGCAAAGTAGTCCTCCATTGTCTTTGATCGTCCATTGTGATTGATGAAAAGTCAAATGTCAATCAGAAAATTGTAATAGTAAATATTACCATATCTTCTCTTTGGTAATGATAACCTTCTCATTATCCTTAGAGCTCTGAAACTTTCTACTACTATTTTTAGAGTATTTTATTTATAGTTCTTTAATGTAATTGGCATTTGGTGAGTTCATTCAATTTGGAGACTCAAATCTTTAAAAGACCCTGAATATTCTCTCCTTTCTTTGAAAAATTTCCACCTGTTCACTTAATTTATTCTCTTTTTATAAACTTCAATTAACTGGGCATGAAAACATTTACATTGAATCTTATTTTCATCTTTTAAAAAATATGTCTTTTCTTCCCTTCATAGTATCTGGGAGACTTAAATATCTTTAAATTTTTTCATTCAAGTTTTTCTTTTTTTGACAATCAGGCTTATAATTTTGAATTGCTTTTATAATTAAAGATTAATTTTATAAATTAAAGTTGATTTAATTTTTTCATACCCTTCTCTTCCTGCTTTAAGAAAGTAATATCTTGTCAAATCTTGTAATTATCTTCTGTTTCTTTAATTATCTCCTCCACTGCCCACCCTTGGGACACTACCATCATTTTAATTTTATTTATGCTTCCTTTACTCAATCTTTCTCACTTTGATTACAGGTTTTATTCAAACTCTGATGAGCCCTGACTGCAGCTTTACAGATTTTTTGTGTGTTTTTTTTACATCTTGTAAAGAGACAGACTTTTGTTTGTAGAAAGGAGGCAGCAGAAGACTCTAAAAGCCAGAATGGAGGGGCCTATACTCAAGGTGTCTGACCCCCTACCCTAAGTATTCCTAGTATATATTCATTATATTCAATGAATTACTTAACTCTTCCTTCTTCCTCTTCCCCTTGTCCTCCTCCTCCTCCTCCTCCTCCTCCTCCTCCTCCTCCTCCTCCTCCTCCTCCTCCTCCTCCTCCTCCTCCTTCTTCTTCTTCTTCTTCTTCTTCTTCTTCTTCTTCCTGAAGGATCAGAGCACCTGGCTGTCCAGAACCGAACTTTCGGATATGGAAATGGGTGCTTTTGAGTGTAAGTTTCATTATGTGATTAATCCCTCCTTCTTTTGTCATCTGAGTTCTAATGCTGTCCAGTTTCTGTGGGGCTCTCTCTGCAGGTGTAGTCTGTTCTGTGCATACATGAGCCTGCAGCTTCTCTCACCCTGCACCTTCAGAGGCCATTCCTCTATCCACTTCACATCTGTTGTAAATTTGTTTAAATCTCTTGCCAATGAAGATCATTCTTCTGTCTGCTGTTTTTCACTGAATCAGTATTTTTGTTACTATAATTTTAATGGAGTCTTAGGAAGGGTAGAGGTAAATATTTTTGTTACATGTGTTTCTTGAAGCTGAAGTTAATCAGGTCCTCTTTCCTGTAAAAATTCCTTAAATCATGAGATTGGAACATGCCCATTGAATAGCATATGTATATATCTCTCATCAATCTATTGGCTGGATTATTATGGTTAATTTCACTTCTCACTAAAATGTAAATGTCTGTAAAGAAGTAACTTGTCAATTCAGAAGATAATTCTTCCTTGCTTAGCTTTGCAACAAATAGTAGGGATATAAATTCCTGATTTTTTTTTTTTTTTTTTTTTTTTTTTAGAGAGAGAGAAAGCATGTCAGCAGGAGAGGGGCAGAGGGAAAGAGGGAGAGAATCTCAAGCAAGCTCCACACTGAGCATGATGTGGGGGCTCGATCCCACAATCCTGGGATCATGACCTGAGCTGAAATCAAGAGTCGGACCTGCAACCGACTAAGCCACCCAGGTGCCCCCTATAAATTTCTGGTTTTACTGAAATCTCATAGAAAGCCTTTTTTCCCCATGCTTTATTATTGCTGACTTTAGCGCTGTGTTCACATTTTAGTGCCAATTTCAGGGCTGTATTCACATTTTATGCCCATTCAACCTTCTTTGCCCAGTTTGAATGAGCTATGTAGTATCTCATTGAAAAAGAATATAGTTAAAACTAGAACCTGAGACCAAGTGACATCTGAACAGTCAAAAATAAATAGCACAGAGTTTCTCACATGGATTTTCCTAACAGTATCAACGAAGAAGTAATCGCTAACAAAAATTTCTCGAAAAAAGGACTCAAAAACTCTACCACAAGCAGACCTAAGAATGCAAAATGCACAATAATTCATGTCATTTACTGTAAGCACAATTTCCTCACAAGGTCCATCCACAAAGTGTATTGGTTCATTTTTATATTATATCTAAGAACTAGCATTGATAATCATGACGATCTTCGGTTAAATTTAAGTTGTAATGAAAAATGTAATTATATTCAGAAGACAGAATATACATATCTATACACAGATAGAAGTGGATTTGTAAGGGGCGCCTGGGTGGCTCAGTCAGTTAAGCGTCCGACTTCGGCTCAGGTCATGATCTTGTGGTCCATCAGTTTGAGCCCCGCGTCAGGCTCTGTGCTGACTGCATAATCTTGCGGTCCATGAGTTTGAGCCCCACGTCGGGCTCTGTGCTGACCGCTCAGAGCCTGGAGCTTTTTTCGGATTCTGTGTCTCCCTCTCTCTCTGACCCTCCCCCATTCATGCTCTGTTTATCTCTGTCTCAAAAATAAATAAACATTAAAAAAAAAAAAAAAAAAAAGAAGTGGATTTGTAATACAATTTAGGAATACTGTGGCCAAAATAGTTACTATAAAGAGTGTTGATAGGGCACCTGGGTGGCTCAGTTGGTTAGGTGTCAGGCTCTTGATTTTGGCTCAGGTCATGGTCTCATGGTTTGTGAGACTGGATTCTCTCACTCCCTCTCTATCTGCCCCTCCCCTACTTGTGCTCTTTTTCTCTAAAAATGCATTTTAAAAAACTTAAAAAAAAAGAATTTATCCAACCCAACACTCAAAAAACAGCTAATCCAGTTAAGAAATGGTCAGAAGACATGCATGAACAGACATTTCTCCAAAGAAGGTATACAAATGCCTAACAGACACATAAAAAAATGCTCAACATCACTCATCATCAGGTAAATACAAATCAAAACCACAATGAGATACCACCTCACACCTGTCAGAATGGCTAACATTAACAACTCAGGAATCAACAGATGTTGGCAAAGATGCAGAGAAAGGGAAACCCTCTTACACTGTTGGTAGGATTGCAAACTGGTGCAGCCACTCTGGAAAACAGTGGGGAAGTTCCTCAAAAATTAAAAATAGATCTACCCTGTGACCCAGCAATTGCACTGCTAGGTCTTTATCCAAAGGAAACCAAAATGCTGATTTGAAGGGGCACATGCCCCATTGTTTACAGCAGCGCTATCAACAATAGCTAAATTATGGAAAGAGTCCAAGTATCCATCAACAGATGAATCGATAAAGAAGATGTGATAAATATATACACAAAGGAATATTACTCAGCCATCAAAAAGAATGAAATCTTGCCATTTGTATCAATGCGGATGGAACTAGAGTGTGTTATGCTAAATGAAAAAAGTCGATCAGAGAAAGACAAACACCATATGATTTCACACATATGTGGTATTTAAGAAACAAAACAGATGAACATAGGGGAAGGGAAGGAAAAATAAAATAAGAAAAACAGAGAGGGCGGCAAACCACAAGAGAGTGTTAAAAAGAGAACAAGCTGAAGGTTCCTAGAGGGGCAGTTAGTGGGGTGATGAGCTAAATGGCTGGTGGGCATTAAGGAGGGTACTTGTGATGAGCACTGGGTGCTATATATAAGTGATGAATCACCAAATTCTACTCCTGAAACCAATACTATACCATATGTTAACTAACTTGAATTTAAATAAAATCTTGGAAGAAAATGTAAAAAAAGTGTTGATACTCAAAGTTTTACAATATTCTTTTTCATAAGACTGCAGGCTCTGGAATCAGACAATACTGAACTTGCTTCCCAATTTTGCCACTTAATCACTATGTATCTTTGGCCAATTTTCTTAACATCTCAGAGCCTCTATTTTCCCATCTGTATCTAATAATGTACTCCCCTGGTTAATGTAAATAATCCTTATAAGATGCTTATCACATTGCTTAACACATTAGTCTTAAGTATCAATTATCATTATAAATTTATTTTCTGGGGCTTTTGCAGATACATTTTAATAATTGAATAATATTTCATTGTGACTACATTATATTTTTCTTAAACATTTTCTTGTGATTGTTCTTTTGGTGGTTATATCTTTTTTTCTTATTCTTGAGTGTGGTAAAATGGTATTAAATATTATCTGTCTTCAATTTGAAAATGCGTTAGTATATTCTTTTACAAAATTGAATATGGTACAATAATATTAAAGTATCAATTTGATTATCAACAAAGCAATGGTAAATCAAAAGAGCATTGAAGATTTAAAGTACCATGTATAGAAATGACATATAGTCACAAAGAATATGTTTCTGCTTATGTCTTTCAGGTACTTCTGGTTCTCCTTATATTTTGTTGTATGCATTTGGTTCATTCATAATTTTTCTATGTATTGTATTTATCATTTTCCATCTTGTTCAGAGAAAGAAAAAGTAAGTTATATTACTCCCTGTCTATGATAGGGAATGTGGGTAAAATAGGTCTAGTTTTAAATCTAAAAAAAATTTTTTTTCATGGAAAAATTCATCATGGAAAGAATGATGATGGAAAACTCTTTTACCTATATTTAATAATTCTTGCAGTCAAGGGTTTATTCTTATTAAAATGACACCCTACTTGGGATTGTTACAAAGGTAGGCTGTTAGTAATTTATGCTATGGTAAATTGACTTTAAGATTCTTTCTTGAGGACAGATTTTGACAGGACAGAGCATATGGACTTCAGGTGACTGGTGGGAGGGGACCCACTGAGTGGTGAAAAAGGCTGAATGTGAACAGTTTTTAGGCTTCAAGAATGAATGAAAGGAGGTTTTTAAAAGAGGTGATTGCCATAGTCAAAATGGGAATCAACAGTGGTCTGGACTAGGGTGGTAGCAGTGGGAGTTGAGGGAATTAGGGATAGGTTTAGGATGACAAGATTTGCTGCTGGAAAAGATGTGGATAAAGGGTAAATGGGGGAAATTATCTTGATGATTCTAAATGTTTTGCCATGGAGTGAAGAAACCTTTTACAAATGGGGAATTATTAGAGGAAGAACAAATTTGGAGGGAGGATCAAGAGTTCTATTTTGAACATATTTGTTTTTACATGCTTATTTGACATCCAAGAGAATATGTCAATTATCTCTATATATGAATCTGGAATTTATAGAGCAGATAAGGACCAGAGGTACAAATTTGGGAGAGTAGAAGGTATGCTCTTTAACAGGACAAATCCTAAGTTATGACTCCACTACAATAGAGTGGAAATAACCTGCAAGTTCTGTTAATGGATTATATTTATGCTGAACTCAGCATTGAAAAGATATTTTGATCAATCTCTAAAGAGATCTGAATCTCCCTTTTTTTTTGCTTTTTTTTTAAAAAAATTCATAGCATACTCTCACGAGATACTGCCATTAGGGGGAGTGTTTGGACTGTATTCTTCTAATGAATATATCAATGTCATCATACCTGTAGGTCAGAGAATGTGCCTGAAACCACACCCCAGCTGAGACATCCTGAGGTGGAGTCCTTAGTAACCCGGTTTTTTCCTGCTCACAGGTAATTAAATTGGCAGGTGTGTGATTTTTGCTGTCACTGTGTATACTTCAGATTTAAGACTTAACCTTCCATATTAAATCATCCATTTGGTAGCAACAATTATCATTTAAAAAATAAATGGAAACAAAGATTTGTTTATATAATCCAGTTGCATGAACTAGTGGGTTCAAGTGAAATTGTATTAATGTTAATGACTTTGAATGTTCCTATTCATCTCCTGATTCAGGATCCCTCCAATCAACACCAATTGAATGGTTTCTTTGATTTGTGTGATTGTGTGTGTGTGTGTGTGTGTGTGTGTGTGTGTGTGTGTGTGTGTTTTCTGATTATTAGTAAGTATGAGCATGTCTTCATGTATTTGTTAGACATTCAGGTTTCCCCTTCTGTGAGGTTCTTGTCTACATCTTCATGCAATTCCTGGTTGTTTGTCTATATTTGCAGAAATTCTTTATATTTTAGATTCTTTGCATACTAGACATTGATTACTTCTCCCTATTTGGCACCACTGTATCTCAGTTACATCATTAAAAGAACAGAAATATTTAATGCTTTAATGTTGTTAAATTCATCAATTTTCACCTAACAGTTTGAGTTTGGGGAATTATTTAAGAAGTCGTTATCCACCTAAATTCACAAAAATATGATCATATTTATTGGCTTCATATTTTTCTATTTTATGTTTAGATTTTTATTTATCTACTTATTTTTTTAAATGTTTATTTATTTTAAGAGAAAGAGCATGCACACACACAAGCTGGGGAGGGGCAGAGAGAGAGGGAGACAGAGGATCTGAAGCAAGACTCTGCACTGTTATCAGAGTTCAAACTCACAAACTATGAGATCATGACCTGAGCCACCCAGGCACCCAGAATTTCCTTCTTTTTATTTAATTTTATTTTTTTAATTTTACTTTTTTTAATTTACATCCAAATTAGTTAGCATATAGTCCAACAATGATTTAAGGAGTGGATTCCTTAGTGTCCCTTACCCATTTAGCTCATCCCCCCTCCCACAACCCCTCCAGTAACCCTCAGTTTGTTCTCTGTATTTATGTGTCTCTTCTGTTTTGTCCCTCCCTGTTTTTATATTCTTTTTGTTTCCCTTCCCTTATGTTCATCTGTTTTGTCTCTTAAAGTCCTCATATGAGTGAAGTCGTGTGATTTTTGTCTTTCTCTGACTAATTTCACTTAGCATAATACCCTCCAGTTCCATCCACGTAGTTGCAAATGGCAAGATTTCATTCTTTTTGATTGCCAAGTAATACTCCATTGTGTATATATACCACATCTTTTTTATCCACAGAATTTCCTTTTTTTTTAAGTTGAGTAGTATTCTGTTGTTTGTGTGTACCATATTTTCTTTATCCATTCATCTGTTGATCAACATTTAGGTTGTTTCTACATCTTGGCTGTTGTGCACAGTGCCACAAGGAACATGGAAGTACTAATATCTCTTTGAGATTCTGATTTCACTTCTTTTCCATAAATACCCAAAAGTGGGATTGCATCATATGTACTTTTATTTTTATTTTTTGAGAGGTGGGGAGGGGTTGCAGAAGAGGGGGAGAGAGAAAAAATCTTTTTCCCTCTGTGGGTATGGAGCCCAACACGGGGCTCGATCTTACAACCATGAGATCATGACCTGAGCTGAAATCAAGAGTTGGTTGCTTAACCGACTGAGCCACCCAAGTGCCCCTATTTTTAATTTTTAAAGAAATCTCCATACTGTTTTCCACATTGGCTGTACCATTTTGCAACTCCACCAATAGCAAGCAAGGGTTTCAATTTCTACACATCCTCATCAACCTATGCTGTCTTTTGTTTCTTGTTTTATTAGTTTTGGTTTTTTTTTTGTTTCTTTCTAGTTATTAGAAAGTTGTTTTAACTGAAGTAAGTTAACATACAATATTATATATTAGTTTCAAGTGTACAACATAGTGATTTGATAATTATATATGTTACATATGCTCACCACAATAAATGTAGTTACTATCTGGCATGATACAAAGTTATTACCATATTATTTACCCTATTCCCTATGCTGTACTTTTCATCCCTGTGACTTAATTATTTTATAAGTGGAAGTTTGTACTTCGTAATTCCCTTCATCTATTTTGTCCATTTCCCCACCTTCTTCCCCTCCGGTAACCACTAGTTTGTTCTCAGTATTTATGAGTCTTTCTGCTTTTTGTTGGTTCATTGGTTTGTTGGTTTGTTGATTTGTTTTGTTTTTTAGATTCCACATATAACGGCAATCATATGATATTTGTCTTTCTCTGTCTGACTTATTTCACGTGGCATAATACCCTCTAGGTCTATTCATGTTGTTGTGAATGGCAAGATTTCATTCTTTCCTGTGGCTGAAAAATGTATATATCTCACATCTTCTTTATCCATTCATTTAGTGGTGGATACTTAAGTTGATTCCATATCTTGGTTATTGTAAATAGTGCAGCAATAAACACAGGGGTGCATATATCTTTTTGAATTAGTGTTTCCATTCTCTTTGGGTAAATACCCAGAAGTGGAATTACTTAATCATACAGTATTTCTAATTTTTAATTTTTTGGGGAACCTCCATACTGTTTTCCACAGTGGCTGCATCAGTTTACATTCCTACCAACAGTGCATAAGGTTTCTCTTTTCTCCATATCCTCTCTGACACTCGTTTTATTTTTTGATACTAGCCATTCTGACAGGTGGAAGATGACATGTTAACAATATTAATTCACAAATATCCTAAATTTGGTCAGTAAATCTCCTTCATGGATAGCCCAGGTGCTTTCCAAGAGGCTGCTTCTGTGCTGGGTCTCAGACGGAGTGATATACTGTGCTGGCCCTTTGAGAGTCTCAATTTCTTATGGCTCTCTGGATCTCCCCAAATTAAGCCCCTCTCGTTTTCAAAAGCTCCTGGAGTTAAGCCCTGATGACTTTCAAGGCCAGATGTTGTGAGGTTTTATGTTCCCTTTCCTGTTCAGGTCCCCAGAGCCAGTGGTGCCTGATGTGGGTCTTGGTCCCCTTGCTCCTCAGGGAGGACCTCCGCACCTGTGATATCCCTTCTGCCTGTAGGTCACCATGTTGGAGGTTTGGTTCCTGGCTGCATCTCTGCCCTTCCTACCCTTCTCACTGGGACTTCTATTTATGTCTTCAGCTGTGAAAAATCCGTTCACCAGGCCCAAGTTTTTTTCAGAGAGAGCTGTATTACATGTACTTGTTGCCTTGGTGAGCTCATGGGAGGAGGTGAACTCAAAATCCTTCTATGCTGCCATTTTCCCCACTTTCCTGTCTCATTATCTTGATAACAGCCATCCTGGCATGTGTCAAATAATATCTCACTGAGGTACTGATTTGCATTTCCCTGACAATTAACGACATTGAGCACTTCTTCACATGCCTGTTGGCCATTTATATCTTCTTTGAGAAATATCTGTGCAGATTTCAAATCCTTAGTCTATTTTTTTTTCAGCTGGGTTATTGGGGTTTTTTTGCTATTGAGTTGCAGTTCTTTTTTTTTTTTTTTTTTTTAATTTTTTTTTTCAACGTTTTTTATTTATTTTTGGGACAGAGAGAGACATAGCATGAACGGGGGGAGGGGCAGAGAGAGAGGGAGACACAGAATCGGAAACAGGCTCCAGGCTCCGAGCCATCAGCCCAGAGCCTGACGCGGGGCTCGAACTCATGGACCGTGAGATCGTGACCTGGCTGAAGTCGGACGCTTAACCGACTGCGCCACCCAGGCGCCCCTTGAGTTGCAGTTCTTTATGTGCTTTGGAGATTAACCTCTTATCAGTCACATGGTTTGAAACTATTTTTTTACCAGAGGTCAGGTTGTCTTTTATCACTAGCACTGATTAATTTAAAAACACACCTGGAAGCATGCCCTAAATAAAATGAAAACTCGTTTTAGCAACTCATTAGGCCAGATGATGTGACTGAAATTGAGAAATGGATACATTCCTAGAAACACAATAACCACCATGATGAAATCTTGAAGAAGTAGAAAAGTCTGAACAGACCTATATCTAGTATGGAGAGTAAATCAGAAATCAAAAACTTTCAACAGAGAAAATGCCAGGACTATTTGGCTTCACTAGTGAATTCAACCAACACTTAAACAAGAGTTGGGGCGCCTGGGTGGCTCAGTCAGTTATGCATCCGACTTCAGCTCAGGTCACGATCTCACTGTTCCCGCTTCAGGCTCTGTGCTAACTCCTCAGAGCCTGCAGCCTGTTTTAGATTCTGTGTCTCCCTCTCTCTCTTGGCCCCTCCCCTGCTCGTGCTCTGTCTCTCTCTCTCAAAAATAAAGACAATATTAAAAAAAAAAATTTAAACAAGAGTTAATGTCAATGCTTCTCAAACTCCTTTAAACAATTGAAGGGGAGGGAACACTTCCCAACTCATTTGTTGAAGCCAAGGGTACCTTGATACCAAAGCCAAAGACATCACAAGAAAACAAAAACAAAACAAAAACAAAAACAAAACTCTCAGCCAATATTCCTACAAATATAGATGCAAAAATCTTTAACAAAATACTAGCAAACTGAATCCAGCAGCATATTAAAAGGCACACACACCATGACCAAGTGGGATTTATCTCTGGGATGCAAGGATAATTCAACATCTGCAAATTAATTAATGTGATACACCATATTAACGCAATAAAGGATAAAAGTCACATGATCATCTCAATACATGTAAAAAAAGCATTTGAAAAAATTCAAGATACTTTCATGATGAAAATTTTGAACAAAGTAGGAATAGAAGGAAAGTATCTCAACATAATAAATGTCATATTTGAAAAAACCATAGCTAACAACACCCTCAACAGTGAAACACTGAAAGCTTGACCTCTATGATCAGGAACAAAGCATGAGTGCACACTCTTAACACTTGTATCTAACATAGTACTGGAAGTCTTAGCCAGAGGAATTAATCAGGAAGAAAAAAACAAAAAGCTTAGAAATCAGTAAGGAAGAGGTAAAACTGTCCTTGTTTGCAGATGCCATGATCTTATATATACAAAATCCCAAAGACGCCATAAAAAACTTAGAATATATAAATGAATTCAGGAAAGTTACAATATAAAAAAACCAACATACAAAAATCAGTTGTGTTTCTACACTAACAATGAACTGTCTAAAAAGGAAATTAGGAAAAGCAATTCCATTTACAGTAACACCAAAAGAAATAAAATACTTAGGAATAAAACTAACAAAGGAGGTAAAAGACTTGTATACTGATAACTATAAAACATTAATGAGGGGTGTCTGGCTGGCTCACTCAGAAGACCATGCGACTCTTGATCTCATCGTGAGTTTGAGACCCACGTTGGGTGTAGAGATTACTAAAAATAAATTAATTAAAAAAACATTAATTAACAAAATTAGACAAGACACAGCAAATGGGACAATATCCCAAATTCATGTACTGGAAGCCTTAATATTGTTAAAGTGTCAGTTATTAAATTTTTTGTGACCAATTTGGCACTTTCAGAATTTTGCCCATTTTGTGTTTTCGAATTGATATGAATGTTCATAATATTGTCTTATTTTTTTCTATTTGTTATATTAATGCTAGTTCTCATTTTTCATTCTATATTGTTTCTTTTTATTTTTAATTTTCTTAGCAATTTTTGCCACAGATTTGTTCAATTAATTTCTAGACGAAAGCCCTTTTTTTGTTCATTCAATTTTGTTCCTTCTAATTGATTTTTGTCTTTAGTTTTATCAGCAGGCTCCACTGTCAGAGCAGAGCCCAACACAGAACTCAATCCATGACCTTGGGATCATGACCTAAGCTGAAATCAAGAGTCAGATGCTCAACTGACACTGAGTCACCCAGGCACCCCTGTCCAAGAATTTTAAATGTCATATTTCCCTTTTTTTGCAAAATGTTAATTTTATGTAAGCACATTTCTTCTTTTCCAAAGAACTTTTAAAGCAATATTTATGCTTCATAATGGCAGGGATTTTTTTCCCCTCATTCACTCTTCTGTGTCCTAAGTTTCTATCTTTTGTGTTTTTAACCTAGTTGTATATGTTGCAGTTACTGATATATATAATAGGACATTTTTCCATTTTATTTTTAAATTTATATTTTACTTTAGTGATAGTCTTTTTTTCTCCCATACTGTCTGTCATTGGGTTAAATATTCTTTTGTTACTTTGAGTTATATTTCATGCTTAGTCTTCTGATGTTCTTTCCTAACTTACTAAGGACAATACTTGTATTTATTTTATAATGTCAATTTCTTAAACATATACAACTTGCCATAATTCTCACCTACCTCCCATGATCTCCTTTCCTCCTTCCATGTAGGTTTGAATTATTCAATTATTTTATATAGGGATACAAGTTGGGGGAATTTGCTTTATGGGGGCAATTCATCAATTTTTATGAATTATTTATCCTTTCTATATATCTTTCTGTTTGTCTGGAAAAATCCAGTCATTATGTTATTATTTACAGCCCTCAGATTTACAGCCACATGGATGCTTAAGTAAAAGCTTTTTCCCAGCACCTTGTCAAAGGGTGGTCCTAGGAAAACATAAAGGCTTCAGAAGATGAACAGTTCATTGATTTCTCTCTCTCTCCCTAAGAGCCAAGAACTCTGGAATGTGTTAAAATAAGAAGACTCCTCATCATTAACTCAAGTGGAAAAAAAAAATCACATCATGAAAGAAGAGATCATTACAGAATTGGTTGCTTGAATATATAATTTGATACTAGATACATTGCTTGAATATATAATTTGATTCTGGATAAAAAAATAAATGTACAATTGTTTTTTATTTTTTTTAGTGTTTATTTATTTTTTAGAGATAGAGTGGGGGAAGGGCAGACGGAGGGAGACACAAAATCCGAAGCAGGCTCCAGGCTCTGAGCTGTCAGCACAGAGCCAGATGCGAGGCTTGAACCCATGAGGTGGAAGACCGTGACCTGAGCTGAAGTCAGATGCTTAACCAACTGAGCCACCCAAGCACCCCACGTACATTTGTTTTTTAGTGTCTATTGGTGAAATTCAGCGACAATAGTTTTGCACGCAGTTAAATTTCAACAGAGCAACTGGTGTTCAGGCCATACGAGGACAGTAAAGTTAATAAACACATAGTAGGGGCAGTTTAATCTGATGGCAGCAAGAAAATAATAAGATAGTTATCAGAAGTGGCTCAACGGGTCAGCACCAGATTAGCATCTTTCTCCCTTATCTTCTTTGTCTACAACATACAATTACCCCTTCCTTCTTTCTCATACCCCGCCTTTGCTTTCCCTACCAGAGCAACACTTTTTTGGTTTCCTGAAACCTGTGCTCCCCCGAATTGCAATTCCGAGACCCCAAATAACAAACCTGTGTTCTTTTTCAGTTTCGCCTCGTTCTGTGGATTAACACCTGCTGAGCAATGCAGACAGCCATACCTCTGAGCGAGAGCTCAAACGATTGAGGTCTCCCCACCTCCCCCCATTTCCTTTTTCTCTGGGTCCTTGTAGAGTGGAAATGGAAAGAGTATGTTTTTCCCAACACTTTCTCAAAGTGTTTCCAAAACGGCCACCTCTGACAAATGCACCGTGTTTCAGATGGGGAATTTACCCACGAGACTGGAAACCCCAACCGCTGGCTCCCGCGAGTGGGTGTAGCGGTGAGGACTCCAGCGGGGGAGGCGGGGGGCGGCGAGGAGAGCCATTGCAGCAGCTCCTCGGGGCGGGGACCGGCCGCGCCTTCTAGGCTTCCAGCTCCTTTAGCGAGAACCCTCGGGCTTTCCAGCTGAGGCCGGCCTTCCCGCGCGGCAGGGAGCGACCATGGAGAGGCTGGTGAGCCGGGCCGGGCCGGACGCGGGACGGCGGGCGCGGGGTGGGCGATGCGGCGCGCGTGGCCCGGGGCTGGCGGCGGGCAGAGCTGTCTGTGGCTTCGGTGTCAGTCGGCGCTGGCCCCGCGGCGCTTCACCTGGGGAGGAGCGGATTTTGCCTCCGGCAGGGAGGTCTTCAGGCCTTTCCTGGCGGCCCGGGTACCTGTCCCAGTGTCCTGGAAAAAGGATGCTGCCGGGAGACGCTTCTCCCGGGCTCTTTCGGAGGGGAGCTGGGCGGGGAGGCGCGCTGGCGGCCGGCGGGCCCTCTGGGCAGTCCGGCGGCCTGGCTTACTGGCCGGGGCTCGAGGGCGGCAGAGCACGTTCTGTTGTACCCTGTCCCAAGGAGGGGATGGCGGTGCTGTTCTGGCTCCGTCGTGGCACCCAAAGCTGGGGTGGGGCTGCAGGATTCAAGGCTCGCTCTCTCCGGGGGAGCTCGCTCCCTCCTGGGATACACCGGCCTCTTTTTCCATCCTCCGGTCCCTTTGTCTTGAGAGCCATAAAGGATTTGCCTTGAGAGCCTATAAATCCGGGTTAAACCCCAGGATATCCAAGAGAGACAGACCCTTTGTTTATTCAGGACCTGTTTACTAACTGAATGGGAGCCTTTTTATTTACGCTGCCGTAATGAAAAGAAATAATAACAATGAATAAAACAGTTAAAATCCAAATACAAGTAATACCTCAAGGTAATTTTTTTCAGATGTAGTTTACTGGCGACACCACACAGCCAGTCATTCGGCATCTTAACAAAGGAGTATGGTGGCCTGCGAGCTAGTGTTTCCTTGCGCTGGACGCTTCTGATCTTCACAGCCTTCAGAGAAGGAATTTTACAAATTCCCTGATTTTACAAATAAGGAAACAAGCAGAGAGGTTAATTTTTACATGTCCATGTGACTGCATGTGATGGGATCAGGATTTGGACCCAGACACTCAGGGAAGGAGGCTCTGAGCAGTTGGTTGCCAGAGGCACAGGTCTCTGTGAACCTTGGCCTTGTCGGCAAAGAGCTCCTGGATTTCTCCATTTAATATTTGTACTCCCTGTGTATGATGTGATTCGTGGATTTTTTTAGTTACCTAACATGTCTTGGTATTTACTGTATCTTAGGCGCTTAATTAATACTTAATACTTAAAATATTAAGTATTTTAAATGCTGAGTTCTTACAGCAACCCGATGAAATAATAACGATATTCATTCACCGCTTATCTGTGTCACTCACAATTCTGGGATCCTTACATGTACTACTTTGTTTAGTCTTTTTAATAAAAGAGTTCGGTGCTGTTATTTTGCCCACATCTTGGAGAGGTAGAGTCATTTGTCCTGGCCCACGCATCCTGCATTTGTGCTAACCCAACTTATCACCCAGGATAATTATGTATATATTTAATAGCAAGGCTTTCCTCCGAATTCCCTAGTCTCAATCATTGTGTTTTGCTTCTTAAAAACATTGTCGGCTCCCAGCTTACACACTGCGTTTTGGTGTGCATCTGTTTTCTCTGTTATCCTAAAACACGGATTTTCACTACGAGAACCAATCCATTCTGCATTTCTCATCATCTTTGCTTTTGGGTTTCCACGTAAGAGGGGGGCATATGGTTTTTTAAAAAAATACCATGGACTTAGAATGCCAAAGAAGACTTTTTGGTTTCAGAAGCCAAGGTGTTGATATAGCAAAAGCCTAAGCGTTTGAGTTTTAAAAGCCTAAATATGCTGAAAAACCCACGACATGTGTTATTCCAGTTGGGAGAAACGCAGGGTAATGGAGGAACCAGCTTTCCCAACCCTAGCGGAAGTAAATGTTTTCTAGGCTACGAAAGCAAAGAGGGTCTGTCTGAAGTCTATATTCAGACACAAATTTGTGCTCTGAAAAGGTGGCCCTGTGCCTGGTGCCCATGAGTGGGGAGTTCAGGGAGGATGATAAATAGAACTTACAGGGAGGTGTTGAAATCCAAGAACAGAAAACACCTGTGCCTTGCTTTCTTGGGGGCAACTGTGGAAAGAGACCGGCCTCCCCATCATGATAAGTGAACAGTAAGACAAGAGATGGATAGGCAGAGAACACGCAGAACGCCCCTTTGCTGAACACAGGGAGAATCCAGGAGCACGGAATCAGGAGAACAAAAGAAGAGAAGACACTGTAAGCACAAGGTTTAATTGTTTAATTGCTATGACCATGATGTCTTGAGGGGAACACGGCCATCTTAGAGAATGCCACCGTGGAGAGATGGTTGTAACCAAGCATTAGCAGCCCTGCCCCGTGGCTTGGCATTGTGTGAGCCTCTAGGAATGGAGATGCAATGCAATGCCAGAGACTGGAACAGTTGTGAAGTGCTGGGGTGGCAGGGGGCTGAATTGACAGAGATTATGTGACATTGACTGCAATGAAGTCTCTACCTCTAGTTGGAATGGCAACGTGAAATAACAATGAAATTTAGTTAAAGAAAAATACAGAGAAACCCACATTTCTTATGTATCTCTATTATAGAAAAATGTAGGGAAAAGTTACATTTCTGGCCTGTACCCCTTACAATGAACACACATGTAGACCAAATGAATGGATCTATGGGGCTATTGTAGAGAGAGGTTAATCTGTCTACATCCCATCCTCTCATCTTATAGTAAAATGATACCCAGAATAACATTTCATTAAATATCACCATGTAAAATGCCAGGGGTTTCTGCCCGGTCACTTTAAGCATTGAAGAAAAAAAAAAAAAAGGACATTACTGTTTTTTCAAAAGGTGCAATTCATGTAAAATTTGCAGAATTCTCAGGGAAAAATACTTCAGCAAACTTCAAGGCAGTCACATCTTTCTGAAAGATGGTTACCCCTGAGTTACATTTTTAATGTTAACAGATGTGGATTATTTGGGATGTAAATGCTCTCTAATGTTTGCAGTCTCTGTGTTTTCTGTATGTATTTATGGCAGTTTTTTTTTTTTTTCCCTCTGACCATCCTACATCTTTGAGACCTTGCTGTTTACAGTAGTGGCTTTGAGAGCAAGGCTTCCAATTGCTAGGGATTGCCATAATGGATGAGCTACATGGTTGCTTTTCCCTTCCCATATCCTGAGCACAGTCTTTTATTTCTTCCATTTATAGTCCCTGGTTCTACATCCAAAGAACCAAAGTTCTCTGGTGGTTAAAACTTCAGCTGCAGCATTTCTGGAGATAGCAATGAGATGGAAGCTTCTTGAGCTTTTTGTCCACATTCAAATGCCCATTTCTCTGCTTTGCTTTCTGTCTTCAGGTGTTCGTTGGGCTCTTGTGTCATCTGTCTGCCTACAGACTGATTTGGTTCTTCGCAGCAGTGAGGCTCTGCAGGGCGGCCCAAGGTAAAAAGTTATGCAATTCCCCTGTGTGGAGTCTAGGAAACAAAATTTCTGGGATGGAAACATTTGACCACTGTTGTTTGGCCTGTGCTAGTTCATTTGTCTGCGTGAATTATTTAAATGTGTAATTTGCTTGGAGGAATGGGAGTGGTTCTTTCTGCTTTCCACATTTTTGTTTTCAAAGTGGAAAAAGACATTGGATACTTGCAAACTGTTTTCATAGATTATACCAGACGTAAAAAAAAAATTCTTCCTAATTTAAGATGTTTTTTACCTATCAAATCGAGTAACTTCTAAATATCATTTAAACATAGTTCCCTGTTTGTAAAGATAGGGAAATGCTTGGGGAGTATAAATTAATATACCCTTTTTAGAAGGTATTCTAGCAGTAAGCTTTTTAAATGGGGTTGCCCCTTTTTATAGAAAACTATGGAAAATAACGAAATATTGAGGTTCCGTAGGTTCACAGTCTGTTATGTAACACATGCTTGTGCTGTCCACTTATCTGCTGAATTTCCTGATTGGGCCAGACCTGTCTGCTCTCTTTCATAGGAAATCACACCTCACTTTGCTGCTGGCCTGTTATCACCTTCCATGTGATGTGCCCTTACGACAGCCTTTACAGCTGGGGGCAGGGCAGGTTTCACACCATCCACAGCACAGGCTTCACCAACTGACGGGGGGAATCTAAATGGAATTCTATAGAAGCATCAAAGAATCGTAAACGTTCTCACCAAATTATTTCTTCCATAGTCAAAAGAGAAAAATCACCTAAGAAGTTAAAACTGTAGCTTTGATTCCTTTTCTACTCTCCATTCTAAAAGCAGCAGTTTCTTCAAATCTCTGCTCTGCAAAATCTCAAGGAACTTTCAGAAAACCCCAATCCCAACGGCAGGTATTGCTTCTAGAACTTTTCACATCTACCAAGAATATGCCTCCCTAAAACTATATATATATAACATCTATATTAACTCACTGTTTTTATTTTTGGGAGGCAGTGTGGGATTCTGGATATATGTGTGTATTCATTTTTCATTCTTTTGTTTCCTAATGAAATTAGGATTAAATATTTCCCTCTGAAAACTGCTTTATCAGTTTCTTTGGATTTCAATACATTATATTCTCCTTGTCACTCATAGTAATTGATTATTCTTCCTATGGTTTCTGGTGTAATTAGAGTTAAAAGAAGCATGTAAATTTCCTGTTTTATTGCATTGTGGACAGTGTTCAGGATCATAAAGTAGCAGCTTTTTTTGCGTCCTTTTTCAAGTTCAATTTTGGAGAATGTTTGTAGAGATTGTATGTTCTCTTTGTTTTTTCTTAAATATTTATTTTTGAGAGAGAGAGAGAGAAACAGAGTGCACACAAGTGGGGGAGGGGCAAAGAGAGAGGGGGACAGAGGATCTTAAGTAGGCTCTGCACTGACCACAGCAAGCCTGATGTGGGGCTCAAACTTGTGAACCATGAGATTATGACCTGAGCTGAAGTCGGATGCTCAGTTGACTGAGCTACCCAGGTGCCCCTATATGTTCTATTTGGATAAAAGTTTATAAATACATACCTATATGCATATACATATATAATTTATATATAATGATTCATATATAAATATTCAGTTTTCAAATCGTCTCTATCCATATATATATGTGTGTGTGTGTGTGTGTGTGTGTGTATATATATATATATATATATATATATAAAAACTTTATTCATTTCAAGAGAGACAGAGAGAGTATATGGGGAAGGGGCAGAGAGAGAGGGAGAGAGAGAATCCCAAGCAGGCTCCGCACTGCCAGCACAGAGTCCAATGTGGGGCTCGAACTCACGAAACTGTGACATCATGACCTGAGCTGAAACCAAGAGTCTGATGCTTAACCACCTGAGCACCCAGGTGTCCCTTCTCTATCCTTATATTTGACTTTTTTGCTTTATATATATTTTTTAATATATGGAAGTGAAACTCTCCCATTATCTCTGAGGGTTAAAATTTTTTCTTTGCGGGGCACCTGGGTGGCTCAGTCGGTTAAGCGTCCGACTTCCGCTCAGGTCGTGATCTCGAGGTCCGTGAGTTCAAGCCCCGCGTCAGTCTCTGTGCTGACTGCTCAGAGCCTGGAGCCTGTTTCGGATTCTGTGTCTCCCTCTCTCTCTGACCCTCCTCCATTCATGCTCTGTCTCTCTCTGTCTCAAAAATAAATAAACATTAAAAAAAAATTTAAAAAAAATTTTTTTCTTTGCAGTTCTATTGGCTTTTGTATGTTTCACTTATGTTGTTAGGCATATAAAGGTTTATAATTAATATATCTTATTTTAGATTGCTTCTTTTGTCATTTTGAAATGTCCCTTACAGTGTTTTTATCTTCTATTCTTTCTTTTCCCCTTTTTTTAAAGTTTTGATGGACTACCGGTGAAACATTCTAGGTCTTTGAATTTTTCTTTTATTTTTTCCATATCTTTATCCCTTTGTGCTATATTCTGAAAGAATTTCATGACGTGGCCTTCCTACTTAACTAATTGACTCTTCAGCAATGTCCATTTTGCTAAGTGAGCCAAGTTAAGATTTTATAGATGTCATTTGCTACACCTCTAGTTTCTACTATTTACAATGCTGGCTTCTTTTTACACGTAAGATATGACATGTATTCATGTCAAAGTGTTTCTTGATTTATGATATCTTTATTCATTTGGTAGGAGTTCTTAGGTTTTGTAGAGTTCATTTTTCTTCTTTCATTGTGTCAGCTTTCTCACACCTGTGCCTGTTTGTTTTTATATTGCAGTTTCTTATGGAATCATCTATCATATCAACATGAGTAGCCAGCATTGTGGGGGAAGAAGTTATTGTCATGCCTTATGCTCTGCATTGCATTAAGTAAAAATGTGGGGGTGCGTAGATTCTTATTTGGCTGCCAAAGCCGTCTGTTACGATGCAGCCTCCTGAAGCACTGTCCTGAATATTTCTCTACCTTACGTTCCCGTATGCAGCACTGCTTTCTGGAGGCAGACGCCACTGTTGCTGCCCCTTCTTTTGCAGGGTGTGTGTGTGTGGAATGTATGGGGCTGCTGTGTCTTCTTCACTTAAACCTATCACTCTGCCAATTGTCCATTGGCCCTTTTCCTGCTTCCACCTCTCTGGGCACGAACACATTCTATTCTATCTGACAGTGTTCATCTTCAACCTCATTCTACCTACTTTCAGTTTCCAGGGATTCTTTACACAATATTTGTTCAGTGGGAGTTTGCTTTCTTGTTTTTCTACTCTGTTACTCTTAAAGATTGAATATACGTATTTGAATGTATATTTCTCTAACAGCATCAGGCATGTACATAAATGTTTTCTTTGCATTTTTCTCTATTTTTTCTTTTTTTTCACTAGTAAAAGAATTTTACTTATTATTTATTTATTTAATTCAATTTAATTTAAATTCAGGAGAGTTAACATACAGTGTAGTCTTGGCTTCAGGAGCAGAACCCAGTGATTCATCTCTTACATATGACACCCAGTGCTCACCCCAAAAAGTGCCCTCCTTAATGTCCATCAACCATTTAGCCCATCCCCCCACTGCCCTCCCCTCCAGCAACCCTCAGTTTGTTCTCTGTATTTAAGAGTCTCTCACGGTTTGCCTCCCTCTTTGTTTTAATCTTATTTTTCCCTCCCTTCCCCTATGTTCATCTGTTGTGTTTCTCAAATTCCACATATGAGTGAAATCATATGATATCTTTCTCTGACTTATTTCACTTAGCATAATACACTCTAGTTCCATCCACATTGTTGCAAATGGCAAGAATTCATTATTTTGATTGCCAAGTAATATACCATTGCATATATATACAACATCTTCTTTATTCATCAGTCGATGGACATTTTTGCTCTTTCTATAATTTGGTTATTGTAGATAGTGCTGCTATAAACATTGGGGTGCATGTATCCCTTCGAAATAGCACACCTGTATCCCGTGGATAAATGCCTAGTAGTGCAATTGCTGGATCATAGGGTAGTTCTGTTTTTAACTTTTTGAGAAACCTCCCTACTGTTTTCCAGAGTGGCTGCACCAGTTTGCATTCCCGCCAACAGTGCAAAAGGGTTCTCCTTTCTCCACATCCTCACCAACATCTGTTGTTTGCTGACTGGTTAATGTTAGCCATTCTGAAAGGTATGAAGTGGTATCTCATTGTGGTTTTGATTTGCATTTCCCTGATGTTGAGTGATGTTGAGCATCTTTTCATGTGTCAGCCATCTGGATGCCTTCTTTGGAAAAGTGTCTATTCATTTCTTCTCATTTCTTCACTGGATTATTATTATTATTATTATTATCTGTTGGGGGGGTGTTGAGTTTGGTAAGTTCTTTATAGATTTTGGACATGAATCCTTTATCTGATATGCCACTTACAAATATCTTCTCCCATTCCATCGGTTGCCTTTTAGTTTTGCTGACAGTTTCCTTCACTGTGCAGAAGATTTTTATCTTGATGAGGTCCCAATAGTTCAGTTTTGCTTTTATTTCCTTTGCCTCCAGAGTCATGTCTAGTAAGAAGTTGCTGTGGCTGAGGTCAAAAAGGTTGCTGCCTGTTTTCTCCTGTAGGATTTTGATGGTTTCCTGTCTCACCTTTAGGTCTTTCATCCATTTTGAATTTATTTTTGTCTATGGTGTAAGAAAATGGTCCAGTTTCATTCTTCGGTGTGTCGCTGTCCAGTTTTCCCAGCACATTTGCTGAAGAGATGTCTTTTTGCCATTGGATAATCTTTCCTACTTTGTCAAAAAATAGTTGGCCATATATTTGTGGGTTAATTTTGGGTTCTCTATTCTATTCCATCGATCTATGTATCTGTTTTTGTGCCTATACTATACTGTCTTGATGATTACAGCTTTGTAATACAGCTTAAAGTCCGAAATTGTGATGCCTTCACCTCTGGTTTTCTTTTCCAAATTAATTTGAGTTTTAGAGCTCTTTTCTGGTTCCATACAAATTTTAGGATTGTTTCTTCTAGCTCTGTGAAGAGTACAGCTGTTATTTTGATAAGGATTCCATTGAATGTTGTAGATTGCTTTGGGTAGTATCAACATTTTAACAATATTTGTTATTCCAATCCATGAGCATGGAACGTTTTTCCATTTCTTTGTGTCTGCTTCAGTTTCCTTCATAGGCTTTCTATAGTTTTCAATTGTTTTCATAAGCTTTCTATAGTTTTCTATAGCATACAGTTCTTTTCCTATTAGGTTAGATTTATTCCCAGGTATCTTATGATTTTTGGTGCAATTGTAAATGGGCTCAATTCCTTGATTTCTCTTTCTGCTTTTTCATTATTGAGGTATAGAAATGCAACCAATTTCTGTACATTGACTTTATATCCTACAGCTTTGCTGAATTCATGTATCAGTTCTAGCAGTTTTTTTGGTGGAATCTTTTGGGTTTTCCACGTAGAGTATCTTATATATCATCTATGAGGAGTGAAAGTTTGACTTTTAACTTGTCAGTTTGGATGCCTTTTATTTCTTTGTGTTGTCTCATAGCTGAGGCTAGGACTTCCAGTGCTATGTTGAACGATAGTGGTGACAGTGAACATCCCTGTCATGTTTCTGGTCTTAGGGGGAAATCTCTCAGTGCTTTCCCATTCAGGATGATATTAGTGGTGGGCCTTTCATATATGGCTTTTGTGATGTTAAGGTATGATCCTTCTATCCCTACTTTCTTGAGAGTTTTTATCAAGAAAGGATGCTGTATTTTGTCAAATGCTTTCTCTACATCTATTGAAAGGATCTTATCTTCTCTTTTATTAATGTGGTGTATCACATTGATGGATTTGTGAATATTGAACGAGCCTTGCAACCCAGGAATGAATCCCACTTGATCATGGTAAATAATTATTTTAATGTACTGTTGGATTCGATTTACCAGTATCTCTTGAGAAATTTTGCATCCAGGTTCATCAAGGATATTGATCTATAATTCTTTTTAGTGCTGTCTTTGTCTTGTTTTGGAATCAAGGTTTTGCTGGCTCCAAGAATGAGTTTGGAAGCTTTCTTTCCATTTGTATTTTTAGAACAGTTTGAGGAGAATAGGTATTAACTCTTCTTTAAATGTGTAATAGAATTCCCCTGGGAAGTTATCTGGCCCAGAACTCTTGTTTGTTGGGAGCTTTTTGATTACAGATTTGATTTCTTTACTGGTTATGGGCCTGTTGAAGTTTTCTATTTCTTCCTGTTTCAGTTTTGGTAGCGTGTGTCTAGGAATTTGTCCATTTCTTCCAGACAGCCCAGTTTTATGGCATATGATTTTCATAGTATTATTTATAATTGTATTTCTGTGGTGTTGGTTGTGATCGTTCCTCTTTCATTCATTGATTTTATCTCTGTGGGTCCTCTCTCTTTTCTTTTTGAGAGGTCTTACTGGGGGTTTATCAATTTTGTTTATTCTTTCAAAAGACCAGCTCTTAGTTTCATTGATCTGTTCTACTGTATTTTTTTTTTTATGTTTTATTTATTTTTGAGAGCAAGAGAGAGAGAGCACAAGTGGGGAAGGAGCAGAAAGAGAGGAAGACACAGAATCTGAAGCAGGCTCCAGGCACTGAAGTTGTCAGCTCAGAGCCCAATGCAGGGCTGGAACTCACAGACCTCGAGATCATGACCTGAGCCGAAGTCGGACACTTAATCGACTGAGCCACCAGGCGCCCATCTACTGGATTTTTTTATTCTATATTGTTTATTTCTGCTGTAGGATTTATTATTTCTCTTCTTTTGTTAGCTTTGGGCTTTATTTGGTGCTCCTTTTCTAGCTCCTATAGGTATAAGGTTAGGTTGTTTATTTGGGACCTTTCTACCTTTCTTGCTTCTTAAGATAGCCCTGAATTGCAATGTATTTTCCTTTTAGGACTGCCTTTCGTGCATCCCAAAAGGTTTGGACTGTTGTGTTTCATTTTAATTTGCTTCCATGTATTTTTTAACTTTGTCTTTAATTTTCTGGTCATCCCATTCGTTCTTTAGTAGGATGTTCTCTACCTTCCATGTATTTGAGGGCATTCCACCTTTTCTTTTATGGTTGATTTCAAGTTTGATAGTGTGATCTGAAAATATGCATGATGTTATCTCAGTCTTTTGGTACCTGATGAGGACTGATTTGTGACCCAATATGTGATCTATTCTGGAGAATGTTCCATGTGCACTCTAGAAGAATGTGTATTCTGCTGCTTTAGGATGAGATGTTCTGAATTTATCTGTTAAGTCCATCTGGCCCAGTGTGTCATTCACCTTTGTTTCCTTGTTGATTTTCTGCTTAAATGATCTGTCCATTGTTGTAAATGGAGTACTAAAGTCTCCTACTATTATGGTATTAGCAGTGAGTTTGCTTAGGTTGTGATTAATTGATTTATATATTTGGGTGCTTTTATGTTGGGTGCTACAATTGTTAGCTCTTCTTGATGGATATACCCCTTAAATATAATATAATGACCTTCTTCATGTCTTGTTACAGTCTTTGTTTTAAAATCTAGTTGGTCTGTTATAAGTGTGGTACTCTGGCTTTCTTTTGATATCCATTGGCATGATAAATGGTTCTCCATCTCTTCACTTTCTTTTTTTTTTTAATTTTTTAATGTTTATTTATTTTTGAGAGAGAGGGCAAGCAAGGGAGAGGCAGAGAGAGAGGGAGACAGAGAATTGAAGCAAACTGTGCACTATCAGCACAAAGCCTGATGTGGGGCTCAAACTCACAACTGTGAGATTATGACCCGAGCTAAAGTCAGATGCTCAACTGACTGAGACACCCAGGCGCCCCTCCATCCCCTCGCTTTCAATCTGCAGGTGTCCTCAGGTCTAAAATGAGTCTGTTGTAGGCAGCATATAGATGTATCTTGTTTTTTTTGGTTTTTTTTTTTTTTTTTATCCATTCTGATACTCTATGTCTTTATAGTAGGACATTTAATTCATTTACATTCGGAGTGCTTATTGAAAGATACGAACTTAGCACCATTGTGTTACCTGTAGATTTTGTGTTTCTGGTAATGTTCTCTGGTCCATTGTAGTCTTTGCTGCTTTCTACTCAGAGAGTCCCCCTTAGAATTTTTGCTGGACTGGTTTAGTGGTCACAATTTCCCTTAGTTTTTGTTTGCCTGGGAAACTTTATCTCTCCTTCTATTCTGAATGACAGCCTCATTGGATAAAGGATTCTTGACTGCATATTTTTCTTATTCAGCACATTGAATATTTCCTGCCATTCTCTTCTGGTCTGTCAAGTTTCAGTGGACAGGTCTGCCTCTAACCTTATGTGTCCACCCTCGTAGGTTAAGGACCTTTTGTCCCTAGCTGCTTTCAGAATTCTTTCTTTGCCTTTGTATTTTGCAAGTCACTTTATGATATATCATGGTGTTGACCAGTTTTTGTTGATTTTGAAGGGAGTTCTCTGTGCCTCTTGGACTTGGATTCCTGTTTCCTTCCCCAGATTAGGGAAGTTCTCAGCTATAATTTATTTAAATAAGCCTTTGCCCCTTTTCTTGCTCTTCTTCTTCTGGGACTCAATGATATGGATATTATTTCATTTTATAGAATCACTTAGTTCTCTAATTCTCCCCTCATGGTCTAGTAATTTCCTTTCCCTCTTTTTCAGCTTCATTATATTCCATCATTTTATCTTCTATTTCACCTATTCTCTCCTCGGCCTCTTCGGTCCTCACTGTCACTATATCTAGTTTATTTTGTGTCTCATCCATAGCATTCTTTAAAATTCATCTTGGCGAGTTCTCAGGTCTTTGATCTCTACAGCAAGGGTTTCTCTGGTGTTTTCTATGCTTTTTTCAAGCCCAGCTATTAGGCTTATGACTGTTGTTCTGAATATATTTATATTGTTTATATCTGTTTGGAGCAAGTCTCTGGCTGTGATTTCTTCTTGATCTTTCCTTTGGAGAGAATTCCTCCATCTTGTCATTTTGGCTAAGTTTCTGTCTTTTGTGTATTTTAAAAGCATATTATGTGTCCTATACCTAAGAGTAATGCTATATTAAAAAAGAGTCATACACTGTTGAGGGCCTGGCACTCCGGGAAGTGTTTCTGGTGTTTTGTTGAGTGTACTCTGCTCTTGCATTTTGGCTGCTTTGTGCCACTGGTCAGTCCTCCGCAGAGCTCCTCCTTGCTTGTAGTGGGGAGTGTTTGGACCTTTAACTAGGTGTGCTTTGATTTGTTTGTTGAAGTAACCCTGGGGGAAGAAAGGAAGGGGAGGGGAGCCGGATCCCATTAAAAGAGAAAAAAGAAAGGGGAGAAAATAAAACCAAATAGAATATCAAAACCTATAAGGCCGATTCCAAGGAAAGTGAAAGGAAAAGAAATTGGGGGGGGGAGGAAAGCAGAAGGAAAAAGAAAAGGATTTAAAAAAACAAATAAAAAATATGTAATAAGAAATGACAAAAAACAAATCAGAAAGTCTGAGCCTGATTCCAAAAGAAAAAAAGAAGAGGGATGAAAAAAATGAAAAAAGAAACCCAGAGTTGTCTGTTGGTGTGTGTTTGGGGGGTGGCTGTGCTGGTCTGGAGGCAAGGCCGGCTGTGTTGGGTCAGTCTTGTTTCAGTAAATAAGCAGTTGCTAGGCATGGAGAGGAGGGGTTAGGTGTAAGTGTGTCCAGCCTCCACTGGGGGCAGCTGTGCTGCTCTCTGAAGTCCCACCGCATTGTTGTTAGGGGGAAAAAAGGATGTCCTCCCAATCTAGGGGTCTCAGATTGGGATCTCAACTAGGGATCTCAACCCACGCTGTTCAGGCAGTCCTCACAGAATAGCGAGGGTGGTCAGCTTGCCCTGCGCCACAATTCTGTGCCTTCTCCTTGGCACTCAGTTGGGATTCAAAACCCAAAGTCTTAAAGGACTGGCGTGACAGTGATCTGCTCTCCTGCTCCAGAGTAGAGCCTTTCCACCTGGCTGATGAAAGACCTTTGGCTCACACCTGCGGGGTCTTTTGTCCTTGAGGAGGCAATAAACTCTCTTTCTAAAGTAGTCCAGGAAGGGGATTGTTCTTTTCCATTGTGCCCCAAAGATCACTACATCATGCTGTGCACTCTGGGACCAGCTCCCTCCTCCCCAGGATTGCGTGCCACAGCTCTGCTCCAAAGAAACTCGTGCACTTCCAGAACCTGAGAGTTTCACCTCCAAAGACTGAAAAAACAAACTAGTACACTCAGTACTTTTCGCTCCCTAGTCCATGGTCCAGAGAGGTTTTCCTCTTGTGCTAACTCACTGCTGTGCTTTCACAACCCCTCTTTGTTTCCCTTTTGTCTCTTCACAGAAGGGGTTCTCACTTCTCCATAACAGCACTATTTTATCTCCCACAACTCACACACACATGCATCCTGCCAGGCTGTCTCCTTCCAACCATGGAGATCCTTCTGTCGCTCCGCAGATCTATTTCCTGGGTGTTCCAAGTATTCTGACCTCAATAAGGCTATGTTTGAAGGACAAGGAAAATCCAGATCCCCCTTCTTCTCCACTATCCCCTTTCCTCCAGCATTTTCCCCTATGTTTTCTATATTTAACTTTGAACATGCATTTTTAATCAGAAAAATGTGTACTTGTATGTATTAAATTTTAAAATATAAATGTTCTTTTATGATTCTATGATAAAAGTGGTGACCCAAGATGAAGAAGAGCTGCTGAACACACCTGCTTCCTTAAGATGCTCTCTGCAAAATTCCGAGGAAGTCTTGATTGTGACATGGCAGAAAATCAAGGCTGTAAGCCCAGAAAACATGGTCACCTTCAGCAAGAACCATGGGGTTGTAGTCCAGCCTGCCTATAAGGACAAGATAAACATCACCCAGCTGGAACTCAAGAACTCAACCATTACGTTCTGGAATACCACCCTGGAGGATGAAGGGTGTTACAAGTGCCTCTTCAATACTTTTGGTTCCGGGAAGATCTCAGGAAAAGCCTGCCTCACCCTCTCTGGTGAGAATCTCTGATAATACATTGTCTCTGGCTAGAAATGTTGTTTTCAAGAATGTTTGGAACATGGTGGTGGTGCCTAATTTTTCAGGATCTTAACCTCAGAAAGGTTTATGAGAAGATACTTAGCCTCTCATGTCTACCATAACGTAGTTATGGTTATTGGGAGAGTTCGTGGGGCCACATTGAATCTCTGCCTGGAGTTCTCTTTGCTCTGAGGAATTGTGTTGTCAACAAGGGTAAATTAAGGACGATGGTGAGGATAATGGGGTTCTTCTAAGTAGTGATATGATTCTGACCTGGCTTTGCCATTAGCAATCATGTGACCCTGAAAGAGTCCCGTCCACTCTCTGAAGCAGAGTTTTTTTTATCTACACAATAAGTATAAAATAGATTATCTGTAAAGTCCCTAACAGCATAAACATTTTTGGATCTAAGGAAAGAGCCAGATTGGGATAACCTGAAGCCAGTTATGTGGTACCTCTCATTTTGGCTTAATGTAGTTCTCTTGGGATTGAAAGGGGATGTACCATAGAGGCCTTTCATACCTGAGGCCAACTAGAGATTTAACTGGATAATAAGCATTCTTTTACAATCCAATAGGGTTAGTTTGACAAGATTCCTCTCCTTTGACACATAACTGAGATCAAGAATTTAGAAGTGGGAATGAGGCATAACTTTGGAGCATAGCACAGTTGGTGGTAGGTTTAGAAGGGAAAAGACAAATTTAGACATAGTTATCAGGAATGTTAAAGTGAGAGTTTGAACTAAGAATATTGGACCTGGGGTAAGAGGATGCTCAGTAGACAAGAGTGCAAGGGACATATGGCAACACCAAAAAAAAAAAAAAAAAAAAAAAAAAAAAAAAAATATATATATATATATATATATATATATATATATATATATATATTTCACTTATTTTTGCCTACAATGAATCCTCTCTGCAGAATCTTATGTCAGATTTTCTTCTTGATTCTATGTCTTCTGTTCTGTCTCTTTGTACCCTTTTTTCCTCTCCCCTCGCCTCCAATCTTTCTTCCTTCTTTCCTTTCCTTTTTTCTCTCTCCTCCTTCCCTTCTTCCTTCCTTCCTTCCTTCCTTCCTTCCTTCCCCCTTCCTCATCACTTTTCATCTTTTTCCTTCTTGTGTCATTCTCATTTCTGTTACTTTTTCTTGTTCCCCTTCTCCCTCCATCCTCCTCCTTCTCCTCTCCCTTCCACTTCTTCCTCCTCTTCCTCACCTCCTCCTCCTCCTCCTTCTTCCTCCTTCTTCCCTCTTCCTTCTTCTTCCTTCTTCCTTCTTCTCCTCCTCTTCCTTCTTCTTCTTCTTCTTCTTCTTCTCCTCCCCCCTATACTTTACCCTTAATATTTTGTAATAGTTTTTGCCTGAAAACCACACTCCCCTGAGTCTTCCGGGTAGTAACCCCATTCTTTTCCATTCTGACCCTTTCCAGCTACACCTTACAGCCTTCATCTAAGTCATCCTTGGATATACCAGAGCACCTTGCCACCCAGTCTCACCATGTCAACCCTACTCATCTTCCCTCACTTTTATCTGTCTTCCCCCAGTGCCCCTTGACATTAGTATCTGGGTACTCTTTGGAAAAAGCCACAGCCCTTTGGCCCCATTTCCTCCAGCCCACTGTCACCCTCCCACCTCTTGAACCTCTAAGCACAGACCAGGCTTTCATTTAGTTACTGCCCTTTAATTATCTTGAGGGCTCTGAAGCAACCACAGGAAAGCAAAACTGCATTTGCTCAGCAGAGATAAACTGCACATTGAAAAATATATGATGGCAATGAATTCATCAGTCAAGGGACTTTTGGAAGGGAACAGGATTACAGCTGGACTAAAATAATATCCTTTTCTCATTAACTAGTTGTTTTAACTCCATTCAGGTGATCTCCAAGGTCTTTCCAACTGTCATTCTGTGATTTTCTAGTTATGGGCATGTGAATTTCTAATTTACATTTTTTATGGATATTCCAAGCAGGGACTTTCCAAGTCTCCTCCATGCATCTCATTCCCTGGTCCAGCTCCAAGCAGAGAAAGGCCATGCCTAAGCAGCAGCCCCTCTACGGGCTCTCTGTTCTGAAACTGCCCTGGTACTTCTGAGAAGTGCAAGCTACCTGTATGGAAGTGCTGATTGGTGACTATTGTCAGACTATGAGAGGGATACCCAGAAGAAGGCAGAGGTGCTGCATTGCCCGTGGAAAAAGAGAACAGAATAATTAAGCTTTGGACTGTATGGGAAAGAAGATGCCCTTTATCCATTCAGCTAATTCCCCTGCAGAGAAACGACAGAGAGGATTTTTCTTGTTGCAGGGTTGTACTAGGCCAGTTTCCATCCTGCCGGCCAGAGAATTAGACACAGGAAGAACTGAGATGCCCCAGTTTGGGTTGGATGTGCCATCTTATGTCTTGAGCCCCCAGTGTCTTTCTGTACAGATCTTCCTTCATCCTCTGAGGAGAATGTGGTGCTTAACTGATGGCAGACCATCATTTTTTTTTTTGTCCCAGTACAGCCCACAGTGTTCCTTCACTATAAATTTTTCGAAGACCACGTAAATATCACTTGCTCTGCCAATGCCCGCCCAGCCCCTGTGATCTCCTGGAAGGTCTCTGGGTCAGGAATTGAAAACAGTACTGAGATTCTCTCACACCCCAATGGGACCACGTCTGTCACGAGTGTCCTCCAGGTCAAAGACCCCAAGAGCCAGGTGGGGAAGGAGGTAATCTGCCAGGTGCTACACCTGGGGACTATGACCAGCGTCAGGCAAACTTTGGACAAAGGTAAGAGAAGGTGGGCAAAGATGTGTCACAACCTGGAAGGTGGTGAATGTTTTGCGAGCCTGTTGGTTTCTTAGCAAAGGAGCTAGTAAGAGAGAGAATGGCATAAGTGGGGAAAGAAAAACAGGGTTGAGGAAGCCAATAAAGCCAATCTTACTTTGGTAAATGTGGTATGTTGCCCACATACCAAATGCTTTTGCTGAGATCCATCCATTCATTTATTTTTCCACACTGCTGACATTTACTGAGTATCTGTTCTGTGCCAGGCTTTGGGACTGTTGAAATGTGACAGCAAGCAAGGCTCAGTCCCTTTGCTCAGAAAGCTTCTGGTTTGCTGGGAATACAGAATGGGCAGTTACAAAACTGCGTGTTAAATGCTTCAATAAGAAAGCTACGGTGCACCCTGAGAGGATTGAGGGCGGGGAGGAGGGACATCAGCTCAATCTGGAGGGATCAAGGAGATTTCCTGGAAGAAGTGACCTCTCCAATAAAGGCTTTGGTAATCTACACTGTGGAAAAGGGGCAACAGAGGCTTTAAGAAAGAGACCTATCGGAAGGTGTTTTCCTCACCCCTTTGAAACAAACTGCCTCCTGTTCAAAACCCCTTTTGCTTTCTTGTGTTATTCTCTAAACTGCTATCTCTGGGTCTCATGGATACAAGAAGTAAAGGTTATGGGTGGGAGAATGAAGGGAGTGGCCATTTTAGAGGCAAGACACTTTGCGAATAGTCACGGTTTTCTTTCTCTCTGTGGTTCTGAGGCACCAACTCTGGATGAGGCTGTCTGTAATAAGCGTCCTGAAAAGGTATTGATGGGTTTTGATTTTTTTTTTTTCAGGGAGGATTTTAAGCAACAGAGCTTGGAAAAACTTTTTCCTGTGTATGCCTTACTGGCGTGGTGGCCTCTAAGCAAAATTTCCTGTAGTCATTTTTGGGGTCCTTGTAAAAAACAGACGAATCAAAAAGTCGACATTTAGGTAAATTTGGTCAAAAGATATGCAGTGTTAGATTTGGATACTTGTGAAGAGATCCTCATTTTCAGCCAAGGCAAAGGGTCAATTTCCCTGAAAAACAAGAAGTTGAAAAGGAACTGGTCTTCTTTCCCAAGAATGCTAAAATCGACTTATGTCGTGTATAATGTGTGAACATCATCTCTGTAATGTTTGTTTGTTCTGCAAATGCTTACTAAAAGTCTCCCGTGCTTCGAGCATGTGTCAAGCACAGAAACTGTTGAACTTAGACACATCTCTGTCTGAAGGTGCCCGATTCAATTATGATGTAACAAATCCCTTTACGGAAGTATGGGGAAGATGCTGGAAACTCCCAAATCAGGAGGCTCTTCCTCCCGTCTTTGTATTGCAGAGTGATGCTGAGGAACTTTGTTTGTTGGCCGGTGGAAAGAGCTTTAATAACAAAGATGCAGATTAGAAGACATACAGTAAAAGCATTGAGATGAGTTACTCCTGGGATCGGAATCATGAGATGCATGATTTTTTTTTCTTTCTATTACTCTGTATTTTCCAAAGCGCCCTCAATAAATACATGACTTTCACGGACCGTAAGGCAAAGAATATGCACTTTAGAGGCAAACCAATCTCTGACCGAGCCCTGGTTCTGCTGCTTACTACTCTGATTCTGGGCTTGCTTAACTTCTCTCAGCCTCAGTTTTTTGTTCTATTGTTGTTGTTTGTATATGTGAGATAATAATAATAATACCTAACTCTTGGGCTGTTTTGAGGACTAAATGAAACCACACATTCAAAGGTCTTCAGAGATAGCAACCACATAAATCGTGTGGTTAGATTATTGTTAACTAAATGCTATCGAAATAATATAAAGCCATGAATGTAAACTTCAATAGGTATATATTTAAGGGTAGTTTTCATTTTAAACTCAGTTCTAGGAAAAACTAATCACAACTGTTTCTCTATCCTTTTTTGCCTCAACAGCTTCTTATGACTTTGTGTCTCCTTTTTCCCCCCTCAACATCTATAGGCTTTTGGTTTTCAGTTCCACTATTGTTAAGTATTGTTTCCCTGGTCATTCTCCTGGTCTTAATCTCAATCTTATTATACTGGAAACGTCGTCGGAACCAAGACCGAGGTGAGTGATCACAAGAAATACACAGAAGGAAACAAATGACTTTTTAATAGCAATTTGGGGGGGGTTGCGTGAAGATGTAAATAAGGGGTGGCAACAATGTGTTTTGTTCGCTGTTTCCAAAATACCTAAATGTTTCTGGTATTTTAGAACACGTCAGCATCATTTTCTTGCAATTGGACGTTAAAACTGGATGCTTCTGCTTTTTGTTTCCTAAGATCATTTAGGCTAATTATTTGTAACTTGAGAATAAGGGTTGATGAGTGGAAATGTGGAAAATGTTGATCCAACCATTGTTGAATCAGCTGATGGCAAAACCAGGGAGAGAAGTCTCAGCGTCCACACTATGTTCTTCCATTATTACTGAGAAGGACAATCTCTTTTCTTTTTACAGCGCTCCCCAGGGCCAGCTACTCCATGTAACAGACTTTGAAATTATCCAATATACTCACTAATTAAATAGTATTTTCTCTGTTATACTTTTACTATGTCTCAAACACTATAGGCAACATATAGGCAACCTTCTAACTACATTATGTCATTCTGTCCTTATAGACTGCACATTTTCTCTCTGTCCCCTACAACATCTATCACAACATCTTATGTATATTATTAGGTGCTCAATAGATGATCATTAAAATAGTGAATGAATCAGTGGATGAATGGATGGGTGGATGGCTGGCTGGCTGGGTGGAAGGATAGATTTTGAAAGTGATGTTTTCAATTCTCCTTTTCTTATTGTAATTTCAGTACCTCATAAATGCTGAGTCTAAAGCATTGTGAGATATTATAAAATGAGACGCTGTAAAACAAGAGGAGTCAGCTAGAAAGAGAATTAAATTTTTTTGTTTTCTGAAGACAGTGCATAATTTATTAAAGTTAATGCAAAGCTGCAGTTTATGGCATGTTGATGGGGATTTCCAAGGGTGAAAGGCTGATATGGGAGTTTTCACCATCTCAGATAACTGTAAGGGAAGGAAGAAAATGTTGGTTTAGAGTGTTATTTTAAATTTCTATTAAAAACTTCACTTAAGTGCTACTTTTCCCCCTTTTTCTTTTATGTCTCATGAGCTATCATGTGCTAGGTTTTTCAAACACTTAATTTTGCATAAACCTTATATAAACACCAGATTAATGTCATTTTATAAAAAAACAACAAATCTTCAGTGCCAGTGACCCCTTTGCAAAAGTAGTCAAAAGAATGTGTTCTGTGGGGAGAGGGGATTACATATTAGATAATTTTATTGCATATAAACATAAGCCCATAGAATTCATTAGTGCTCCGCAGAATGTCAAAGGCAGAAGGCTGTTTGACTCTATCCAAACGTTTCGTTTTTCCAGTTAGGAACTGAAGCCAGAGAGGAAAATTGACTTTTTTCCTAAGGTCACACAGCTAGTTAACAACAGGTTTAGGACGAGAACCGTGGCCTTGGTCTCCTGACCTCTGCCAGAATGTTCTTCCAGCTGTGATACCCTGGAGTTCTGACTTGAAAGGCACTATTGGGTTGCATTTATTTTAGTCTTAGCTTGCTGTTACTGCTGTATTCTTTTGGAAAGTACGAAGAAAAAAAGTATGAAGTGTTCAAATTTGTTTTAAAAAGTCCCTGTTGGACAAGAATCTTATAATGCAATCTATTCAAGCCCAAGGTAAATTCCACTAGAATGGGGCATTTGAAGAATAATTGTCCTTTGTTCATTAAGTCTTAGGTTTTCTGGGAAAAAGAATTGTTCAAGGCCTTTTCCAATTCCTGAAGCAAAGGGAGTCAGCTTATCTTTGTACCCAGGCTTTTCTCATTTATGAAATAAGCACTTGCACCTCTCTAGGATTTTGTAAGCACTAGAATTGCTATTTACTGATGATATCTTCATGACATATGGCCAACTCAGTTAATTACACTGAATGCGAAGTGACATATTTTGGGTGGCTGAATTGTTTTGTGGGTTTCAAAAATGTTAATAGGTCCCATACACTGAAATAGCTAGTAAAACCAAGTGTTTGTTATGCTGGAGACTTAAACACTCAGGACCAAAACTTAAGTTATACAAAAAGTTAGCAGAAAGGGATGAAAACCATCGGAGATACTGACGTTTAAAATTTCTTTAAGTAACAAATTTTGATTATCAATTTGTGATGAAAGTGAACAGTCCTGCTACATTTGCTTCCTACTTTTTTCCTACCCTTGCTTTGGGTTTTCCTTTTCTCTTCTGCTTTCCATCATTTGAAAACATAAAACTTTTGGATGGGCAGGGGAACATGATGATCAGTCAAAAATGACACCAAATTTCTGGACCCGGTTACTGGAAAAAATGGCAACTGTTCAGAAATAAGGAAGTGAAGAGGGGGAACTAAATGTGTGTGTGTGTGTGTGTGTGTGTGTGTGTGTGTGTGTGTTCATAGTTCATGGAGAAAGAAAGAGGAGAGAAAGGATGAATTAATTCTTGTACTAGTTGAATGTGGGCAAAGAAATCATCTCTGAGAAGCTGCTGGGTGGTAAGACAAATCTAGTTAAGTAAGGTTTGACTCTTTGTTAGGTCCATAACAAACGCAACAAAAAAGCGTATTTTAGACCAAAATCACTTATTCATTGCTCACAAAAGCACAGCAAACTTACAGTTTCAGGATAGAGGGGTAATCTGTAATGATGATGTTATTTTTGTACAAATTAGGATCTATTTTTCTTGTGATCCTGTTTAACGCCAGAGAGAATATTGTTCTTTTCACCAGGAAAGTTGTCCTCTGAAGGTATGGTGAGTTAGAGGCAGTTTCTCTTTGTTCCATTCCTGATAGGATCAGATCACAATTACTTCCCATGAGACTACAACAATCAGATAATAATAGACTGATAGGTTTTCAAAAAAAAAATCCCTTTTATTTTCTTTCATGAATGTAGTGCTTTATTACTGAAATAGAAAGTGAAAAAAAATAAAATTTCCTAGGGAAAATTTCCCCTATTCTATAATATTCTATTAAAACCCAATTGAGGTCATAATTTTTTCCCTTCCACATATACTACAATGAAGTTAAATTTGGGATTGAAAATAACCTCTTATTTCTCGTTAGTCAACCCACCAATGATTACATGCTTCTCAGTAACAAAAACCTCACGTGGGGGCAGATCTGAACAGATAATCATCTCACTTTTTGAAATGTTTGAGTAGCAGTTTTCTTTTGTTTGATTGAGTCAAAGTATAAGTGGAAAACAGTAAAAAATTTACACAACCGTAGGAAATGCCTATTCCAAACTTCACTTTTTCTTCAAATCATCCAGCTATTTTGTAACAAAGTGGTTTTTCCTTCACCAACATTATCTGTATAATTACCTTGAATTCTTTCACTTCACTTCATAATAACCTGACCTTTAAATAGGCTGTCTTTCCATTGATAACAATGGAGGTGTTAATGAAACACTGTGTCCTCAGTGGAATCATGTCGCTTTCTCTTATTTTACGCTTAGTACTATATCAAATACCAGAAGTGCTCAATAATTTTGATGGTGAAATAGTGATTAGTTGTAAGGGCAGTACAAAAAATATTTGTTTCCAAAAACAAATGCAAATCTTTGCTTTGTGTAATAATTGTACCTATGTCTCCCTAATGCAGAGTGGTTGTGGGGGCGGGGGTGCTCCTTACCCCTACTCCAGTTTCCTCAGAGCTCCAAGCAGAAGAGATGTGGCACTTTTTATGAGAGAAGTGTTAAGCAACCTTTACTGAACTGCTTAGGTCAATACTGCCGGGAGAAATCTTGCCTTCCAACTGATTTTTCTACAAAAGTTTACACTCCAATGGGTGCAGATGCCATCCATCGTATCAAAAAATGGCAGGGCATGATCTGATTACAGAGTCATTGGCTAACAGAATCTTAAGCCCGGACATTCTTGCCTGAGCTGCTTTACGTCTTTTACCACAGATAGTGGATACTGGGCATATTGGCAAGTTTAAAACATTGCAGTTTCTGGTGAAGAGTTACTTACGATTTACATAGAGAATGAGAGGTGGCACCAAGATAAAATCCTAGGCCTTTTACTTCACTAACTACACACCTTGAGGTGAGGCTCACATCCTTTCAGTTTATGTGCTAGAAATCTGATAGCCCTTGAAAGGCCCTCCATGTGTCTTCTTTGTGACACATGAATGCCACCCAATGTCTAGCAAGTTAATATCCACAGGAAGCAAAGCTCAAGGTCTTATAAATAAAATACACATAGATCATTTGAAATTCTTTAAAAAAAAGGTTTTTTTTCTATGTTTATTTATTTTTGAGAGAGAGAGAGAGAAAGAGAGAGAGAGCTTGAGTGGGGGAGGGCAGAGAGAGAGGGAGACCAAGAGTCCGAAGCAGGCCCCAGGCTCTGAGCTGTCAGCACAGAGCCCAACACAGGGCTCGAACTCACGAACTGAGAGATCATGACCTGAGCTGAAGTCAGACGCCTAACCGACCGAGCCACCCAGGTGCCCCAGATCATTTGGAATTCTTTAATGTTTTTTTCACTTGTAGTCTTAAGTGATTCTGCAGAACATTTTTTCCTAGAATTACCTGTCCTTTTATTTTTAAGCAATTACATTTTTTTTAATGTTTATTTTTGAGACAGTGGGGGAAGGGCATGGAGAGAGAGATGGACAGAGGATCTGAAGCTGGCTCTATTTTGACAGCAGAGAGACCGATACGAGGCTCAAATGCATGAACTGTAAGATCATGACCTGAGCCAAAGTCAGTCACTTAACCGACTGAGCCTCCCAGGAGTCCCTACCTATGTCCTTTTAAAGAGTCACAGTGTCCTTGTGTCACATTGGATCAAGAAATGTCCTTATCTTTGCCAATTAAATATGCACAGGAGTATTCTGTGTTTAGTGACCCTTTTGTTATTTATAGAAATATATACCACTATGTATAGAAATTATACATGTTTGAAGTTAATATCTTGTTCTTTCTTTTATCTAGAGCCGTAGAAGACTCACACAGAACCCTGAATATTATGTCCTGGTCTACTTGAATCTGATTCATGTGAAAGGCAGGAGGAAAAGGGTCATTCTCCAAGAACAAAAGAGGTAGGGGTAAAAGACTTAAGAATTTCAAGATTTCCTTCTGCCATGTAAGCGACCCAGTGCTGGTGAGTGTTCCAAAAGGAAGTCATTTCACCTCTCAAGTCTGTTGTAGGACTTGATTTTGTGAAGTAGGGCAGTGTTGTCCTGTTGAATGGACTCTGGATCAGTAGCCACAACTCAGAGACTGACTCTGGCTCCAGCTGATGGCAGCCCCACGTTCATCACTTTATCTCAATGAGCTTCCACATCTGCATCCAGAAAATTAAGAAGTTGGACCAGATAATTTGCCATTCTGCTCTAAAAACTGATGTAATTCCAGGAAAGAAAATGAATAATGAAATGAAAAAGAGAAAGGAGAATACAGAAAGGTGTTGAGGACCAAAGAACTTTTCTGAGACTACAATTAACCTTTCTGTTGATGTTCCTTCTCTTCTTCCATATTGTTCTTAGGTCCATGAGTCTGTTTTTTCACGTGTTTCTTCACTGCATTGTTAATAGCTGGTCTTTCTAAAGTCCTTGGTTTCACTGCTATACTTCATGTTCTTTTGTGACGTTTACCACAATGAATGTGGGACTGAATTTATTGCAAAATAACATCGGCAACCTTAACTTTACTTATCTATTTTTATAGAAGAATAAGTATTGTTAGTCCAACAGCTCGCATATTTAAAAAAGTGTGCATTTCCTGTCCCATTTGACTCATAAGATGTCAGTCCTATTTTAGTCGTTGTGAATTCAAACTTGTGTAATGAAAACATATGATAAGAATAGGCATTTAGGAAGTTTTGTAAATAACAGTCAGTCAATTCAAATGCTTTTCTCTCCTGTCTTCTTTTCTCATGAGTTAACTTCTCATAATAGCAGAGAAGGCATGTATGGGTTTATAGATCCCTTTGGTCTAAATATATTTCCCTTTCCTTTCCTTTCCTTTTTATTTATTTATTTTGAGGGGGGATGGGACAGAGAGAGAGACAGAGAGATAGAGAGAGAGAGAAGCTCAAGCAGGCTTCATGCCCACCACCCTAGGATCATGACCCAAGCTGAAATCAAGAGTCAGACACTCAACCAACTGAGCCACCCACGTGACCCCTAAATAGATTTTTCGAACTAGTGGAACAATTTTGAACTCTTATTACTCACAAGACCAAATTAGTGACTTTTTCAGTATTGCCTGCTTTCTTCTCTCTACTCCATGACTAAAACGTAACTTGTTTTCACTGTTGAATTGGATATTTGTATATTTAAGCTTTTCATGTGTTATTTAATTCTGTATTATTTCATATATTTGTATTAAAATACTGAATGGTTAAACGTAAAAGTGTCCAGGCTAAATATTTGGTTCATGATACTCTTGGGGACTGTGGTAGACATTAGTGATAATCTTTATACTTTCCCTCTGTGTGTGAAACCCTCCCCTCCCATCTATCTCTCACCCACTAGAAGATGCCACTAACATTTCTGATTAGTCACAAAGTCACAAATCAGATATCCCTGATCTAGCCAGAGGGAGCTCTGTCAGTTTGGTAACTGTGTCCATTTGATGTGATATGGTCAATTTTGGAGCACTTCCTTGCATGTGCTCTTTTGATTTTGCTTTTGACACCAACCTTTGCAAACTGATTGGCTTACACAGTTTTGAATTTAATAGGAGCCACCACCCTGCCTCTCGTTCTGTTGCGTTACTGTATCTTTGTATCTCAACTGCCAGATCAGGCAGGAGAGCTAAAGCAGCGGTTCTCAAAAATTTAGACCATCCCTAAAAACATTGAGGACCCCAAAGAACTTTCTGGTAAAGAGAAGTGTTTGCCAATGTTAACCACATTTGAAATTAAAACTTACATATTTGAAAAAAATATACAAGCATGTATTCTATTAGCCATCAGAATGATGTCAACATTACACATCGTGTAGCTTCTGGAAAATTCCACAGCACATTTGAGAGAATGAAAGTGAAATAGGCAAATGATGTTTTTGTATGATGGTGACAATAGTTTTGACCTTGTGGGCCCCCTGAAATGGTCTCAGGGACAATATTAAAGACTGATCCTGTAAAGTATATGCAAAGAAGGAGACCATCTGATGAGAAGATTTTGTGAGTCTTTCCCAAGGAAACTCCTTGTTAAACAGGTATCTTCACAGTGCCTAAACATTTTATTATTTCATCATAACTTAGTGCAGAGAACCCTAGGACGAATCCTTCTTTGTAACTAATCCAGGAGTACCTCAGAGATATTGTGGTTTGGTTTCAGACCTCTGCAAAAAAGCAAATATCATTAAAAAAGGGCTCAGATGAATTTCTTGTTTTCCCAGTACCTATAAAAGTTACATTGACACTATACTGTAATCTATTAAGTGTGCATTAACGTTATGTCTGAAAAACAATGCGCATATCTCAGTTAAAGAATACTTTATTGCTAAAAAGTGCTAACCATCCTCTGAGCTTTCATCGAGTCATACTCACTGATCACAGATCACCTAACAAATAGAATAATAATGAAAACGTTTGAAATATTGCAAGAATTACCAAAATGTGACACAGACACATGAATGACAAAATGCTTCTGGAAAAAAGACACCCATGGACTTGCGTGAGGAAGGGTTGCCCCAAACTTTCAATTTGTAAAAAACACAGTATCTGTGAAGTGAAATAAAGCAAGGTACCCATGTAATTCAATTAAATTGGCTTATAAAGTGGCTTATCAGTTACCTTGGAGGATATTGAGGGACTTGGACTTAGACTAGTAGGCTGTGATGGAAAAAACCCCAGGAAGGTCATAGCCAATGAAGACAGGAGGAGGAAGGGGTAGCCCAGAGCACGTGGCTGAGAAGGCCGATGCATGTGGAACACCTGTCTTGCCCTCTGATTCCTGCCTGGTCACCCCTGGGAGGAGCTCTCCAACATCCCATACTTATCCTGAAAGTTTCAATTAGGAGTGCTTTTTCTGAATTTGTGAATTGGAAAGAGGCAGCTTGGGCTTTGTATGCTTAAGTAATGCTGGGAAAGTTGTAAGCACTTGAGTCATTTAGAATAACTCAGTCACATAGTTCTCTTGTTGGTAAAAATTTAGAAAAATTCCAAGGTGGTGATAAACCTGTTCAGAGATAGGGGAAAGCAAAAGAAGCCTTTTGGGTTTAAAATAAAACTAAAACTGAAGATGAGAATTTGGGGGAGGATGTAAAAATGTATTAATCACCAACGAGGTAACATTTATAAATACAGGTTCAAAGAATACAAAATCCATACAGTAACTAAGGATCATAAAGCTTTGGTTAAAACAGCTTCCTTGAGGGGTGCCTGGGTGGCTCAGTCGGTTAAGCGTCCGACTTTGGCTTGGGTCATGATCTCATGGTTTGTGAGTTCGAGCCCCGCATCGGGCTCTGTGCTGACAGCTTGGAATCTGCTTCAGATTCTGCGTCTCCCTCTCTCTCTGCCCTTGCCCCGCTTGTGCTCTCTCATTAAAAAAAATTAAATCAGAAAACCCCTTATGAGTTAAAAACAACAACAACAGTTTCCTTGAACAGACTTTCTTCTTTGGCTATCCTTAGCCTACCAAGAAAGAGATTTAGCTTTTGAAAAGTAAACATCCCTAAATTAATTCCTCACAACTGTAATATCTCTTGGGTTTGGGTTTTTATAGTTGCTCCCAAGATATTTCAGATTTGACCACAGCCTCCCCACCTCAGTTGCTCAGGCTAATGAACTTGCATGAGGTCACACAGAACTGTGATTCATTTCTAAGAAAGTCTGCTTTTGCACAGATGTCACATACATTTGAGACTCCTGTGGTCAAGAAGGAGCTAAAGCCATTGTTCTAGAGGTGAAAAATGAGGCCCCAAGCTTTTCAGTGACTTTGCTCAGGTAACATTGTAAATGTGAGATGGACTGAAACTCAACTGAGAAGGCCAGGCGTCTTGCCCAGTGCCCTCTCTCCCCTCCTCTCACCCCGTGATTCAGCCCACACTTTATTTATAAGCATATTCTGTTTATTCTACCAAGATATTCAGAGTCCAACTCCTACCATCTGGCCCCAAACCACCACTGTCTCCTAGACTGTTGTTGCAGCTTTCTTGTTAGTCTCCTTGCTCTGCTCTCTCCCCTGTTCAGTCTATTCTCAGAACTGTTTGAAAATAGGGGTCAATACAAATCATGTCATTCTGCACAAAATGTCCAAATACTTCCGGTGTTATTTAGAGTAGAAGCCAAGGTCTTTACGTGGGCTATAAGGCTGTCCATGATTGGCCCCCCTGATAACTCCCTGAAATCATCTACCCCTCTTTCTCCTGATAATGCCCTGCCAGCTACACTAGCCTCCTTACTATTTCACCACTGTTCAGGCATGCTTCTGCCACAGGACTCTGGCACCTACTCTTTTTTTCTGCCTGGAATGTTCTTCTCAAGATTGCCACAATCTGAAGATTTCTCCAACAAATGCTCTTTATCTCGTTCTCCTTTTTATTTGTCTCCACTGCACACACCACCATCTAGCACACGCTGGGCTTTATTTATTTCATTTATTATCCGTCTTCTCCCATTATATGGTAAGCTTCATGACGGTGAGCGGAGATTTTTATCTGCTTGCTTGCTTGCTTGCTCTTTTCTAGCACCTAGTACAGACAGGTGGTCGACAAATAGTTTTTGGACAAATTAACTTTATGCTAATATATTTTGGGAGGGAGGAGTAGTTCAAACGACTTTGCACTGGAACATCCCTCCTGCCCTATGGGAAAGCAGGATTGGCCAAGACAGCAGGAAAAGGCCTTTTAGAAATTGGCGGTCATGAAGCCTGGGGACAAGCATAATGGATTTAGAGCCGATAGACGCAGTATATCTGAACGGTGTCTGATCTGCCTCACTGACAAACCCTGGCATTCCCAAGAGGCTTTCACTAGTTGGCTAAGTGCTGTGGGCCTCTTAATCTTAAATGTCACCACAGAACCATCCTGCCCCACAACCTTTAAATGAATACGATTCTTGTTCTCAGTCTTGGCTACTTCCTGGGCTTTTTGTTGGCCGTGCTGAGCACTGGAGTCTCCTCAGCTGCCACTGCACAAAAGAGGTACCAGGTTCACACTGCATAAGCACACAAACGGGACCAGGAGCAGCAGAAGGAGGTGGCGGTGGTGGAGGAGGGAAGGGGTGTTGGCTTTCTGACTACAGTTTTTCCATCTTGCTCCAGGGTATTAACAGCCAGGACCCTCCATCAGAGATGGCAAAGAGCCCACCTAAACGCTTACAGAGGATGCCCAGATTGACATCCCTGAATTGCCCCCCTAGACTTAATGTTCCTTCACCAGATCTGCTACTGTGTCGTGACAGAAGGACCTTGCCAGCACTTGCAAGGTTCCAAAGAACTCACATAGCTTAAAAGAGATCCTAGAATTGTATTCCCTCTTTCCATTTGTCCCCATGGGTTTCTGAAAGCCAAGCCGGTTCCACAGCGACCTAGACATGGTAGGAACCGCCTGGGGAGAGAAGATGCTTCTCTCTGCTTCATCTTAAAGCTAGCTTTAATTTACAAAGGCCGAACGTAGTCCCCAAGGGAACTCCATGTTTGTCAAGTTGTGTTTGAATATTTTTGACTTGGCCAGGTTCTAGCGCCAAAGTATCATCAGAAGCCACCAAGTTGTATAAAAAATAACAGCAACAGTTTGAGACCTAACATCTCAGGAGTTGATTGGCATATGCTTCTGGGTGAGTTGAAACTTCCTGCCGTATACAAAGGGACACAGCATCCTGTGAGTCTCTGTACAAAAGACTGAGTAGGAATCACAAAAAGTCAGTATTAGAAGTGATTTCAGAGATGGGGAAACTGAGGCCTGGAGATTTCAAGTGGCTCACTGAAAATTCTTAAGACTCATTCCTTTATCAGGAGAGAGGAAAGAAAGAGGGAGTAGAAATTCCCAACATAGCTCAGGCAAGACTCTTCTGCGGCCTGATAGAAGCTGGTTAGGGGCACTGACTCAGCCAAGAAAAAACATTTCCTAAGTTTAAATATAGCTTCAGGAGGTCAGGGCTTACTGGAACCCAAAATTTTCCTGAACTGCCTCTTTCTGCATGTGGTTCAAAGCTGTTCCTATCACTGGTTTTTGATGTACTTCCAATTTCTCTCACAGTGAGCAGGTAAACATCTGGCTTGATAGATATTACACACAGTTCTGATTTTACACTTAAATTCTGGAGAATTCTTTCCCTTGGCTGACACAGTCTGAATTGCTTTCAGCAAACATATTTTTTGCCTTGGATCTAGACAATGGTGGGAGGGTGGCACATTCTTGGGTAGGGAGAGGAAAGTTTATATATATCAGGTTAAGAACAAACAAAGAGGGGCGCCTGAGTGGCTCAGTCGGCTAAGCGACCGACTTCAGCTCAGGTCATGATCTCACAATTCATGAGTTGGAGCCCCATGTTGGGCTCTGTGCTGACAACTCAGAGCCCAGAGCCTGCTTTGGATTCTGTGTCTCCCTCTCTCTCTGCCCCTCCCTCGCTCATTCTGTGTCTCTCTCTGTCTCTCCAAAATGAATAAACATTAAAACAAACAAAGAAAACCAAGAGTCACTTATGAAGTGAACACTTACAAGCCAGACTTGAATTTACATTCACTTTCATCAAGTTTCAAAAGGTAAATGTTTCAGAGAGAACATTTCAACAGCGGTGAAAGATGAATAGAAAAAAAACAAATGATTTCACATTCAAGCGCTTGGCTTAGCATTTTGAAGAAAGGGATGGAGGTAATGATGTCATCGGACGAAGTTCGTGATAATAGGTTTTTAGAACAATTAAGTGTAGAATACGTTCTCTCTTTTTTAAGTTTATTTTGAGAAAGAGAGAGAAAGCGCGAGGGCACGAGTGGGGGAGGGGCAGAGAGAGAAAGAGGATCCCAAGGGGGCTCAGCACTGTCAGTGTAAAGCCTACCTCAAGGCTGGATCTCGCAACCTTGAGATCATGACCTGAGCTAAAATCAAGAGCCAGACACTTAACTGACTCAGCCACCCAGGCGCTCCAAGTATAGATTACTTTCTGACCATACAATTATTAGGAAGTGGCATTGCATTTCTTTTTATTATTTTACATACTTCCTTCTGCTAGTTGCGTTTCTGGTGATCAGCACGTATCTCAAAGCGGGTAGCATTTATCAAGTACTGTTCCAGCTGCTCCGCCGCACTGAGTCCCCAGAGATAGTTACAGAGGGAGGCACCAAAAATATCCTTTTTCTGGAGGAATTTAACCCTTAATGACAGGAAAATGAACCTATCTGTGTGTATTGAAAGCAACTTGTGAAATATGAAGTAATGTCACGAAGGGGAAATAAAATTTAGAAATGCGCTTATTATAATTCAGTTTATATTTTGATTACATGTGTAATGGTAGGATGTCTTGGATACGGACGAGAGGGAACGAGACTGGCCGCATGTTGGTCAGTGTTGAAACTGAGGTTTGTTACATTCTTCTCTCTAGTTTTGTGTATTGTTTGAAAATCTCTTAATTCAAACTTTAAAACAAAGAACTGAGCTCCAACTTTGCGATTAACTGGCTGCTTGAGAGTGGCCTTTCATATAAGTGAGCACATTCTCTCTTCTATGTTCACAATCTAGTCATCTCCTGCCTCCTTTTCATGCGTCTTCCAAATAAAATCTTTCCAGTCAATAACCTTGAATTCCATTACCCTAGGCCTTTATCAACGAAAATATAATCCTAATACAGTATTATTACAAAACTTTAAACACATATTTTATTTATCATCCTCAGATAGTCAAAGCTGTTACAGCCAGCTCGGAGCACACTTCCAAACTCAGTGCTGATGAACCAGATCCAGGAATCATGCCTTTCTACTTGCTCATGGGCTCATTTCACAGCGATCTTTAGGAGTAATTGACTAAGGACACATAGTTCTTTTACTGGGCATGTCTTCTCAGACCACATAAACTTAGGCCATTACAATATCACTTACAGCTTCTGCTGTTTTTGAACAAGGCTGCAAGAAGCATTTTCAGGTATTTGTGAGAAATGAGGGCATTGTATGACCTAGTGTTTTGAGTAAAAGCCAGTACTAGAAAAACTGTTACTTTCCCCGAAGGAATTGACCTACTACCTCCTCTCGGATTCTAATTATCTAAATGACTGATTTCCCCTTTTTACCTTGACTATCAAGAAGGCAAAGTCCAATTAAGAAGTCACTTTCCAATTATGAAAATAATAAATATTACATGCCCATGATAGAAAAGTTGTAAAATACCCAAGGAGCAAAAACAAGGAAAAGAGAGACATAAAAAAATTAACCCATGATCCCGTCATCCAGAAAAGCCACTGTTAATGTTTTTTGTAAGAGACAAATATGAGACTCAGTTAATGGAATTAAATTTACCATTAGGGTTGATATGAGTGCTTACCTTTTACTTGGTTCTGATTTTCTCAATTTCCTACCTTTTAAGTATATGCATGTTGAAACTGTTTCAAGTCATTTGGGGGAAGAAGAGGTGCCAACAAAAATTTATCCTTAAACTAATATGGTGGCAATATGAGGCAACTATTGTCAAGTTTGGGTCTCCTGATACAATACCTGCTTACTATGAGATTATGAGGATTATATCAAGTGAGTCACCGGTTACACATTGAAAATTTCAAAGTACTATAAAATAATGATAATAAAACGAGCTAACACTATTTGAGTTCTTTGCTATGTTTCCCGGCACAACAACCCTACAAAATGGTACTGTTTTAGCATTTCAGTCTTTGGAGTTATTAAATAGTTCACTTCACTCTTTTGTAGAGTAATGAGGTATAAACCTTAATCCCTATAACCTCAGAATGTTATCTTCTCTGAAAATAAGTCTGTGCAGATGTAATTTAAAATAATGACATTGAGATGAAATCATCCTGGATTTCCACAGGATGCCCTAAGTCCAATGAAAAGTGTCTTTGTAAGACACACCCCAGAGGAAAAGTAATGTGACCATGGAAGAAAAGATTTGAGTGCTGTGACATCAAGCCAAGGAAGGCCTGGAGCCACCAAAAACTAGACAAGGCAAATGACCAATTGCCCATAGAGCCTTCAGAGGGGGTAAGCCATGTGGACAACCTTGATTTTGGACTTCTATCTTCCAGAACTGGTAAAGAATATGTTTCTGTTGTTTAAAGCCATAAAATTTGTGGTAATTTGTTACGATGGCCCTAGGAAGATAATACAGAGATCCAGAAAGCAGAACCAGAATAAGTTGAAAGTTTAAAACAAAACAAAAAAAAAGAACTTTCTAATTATTGGAATTGTTTGAGATTGTGAGAGGCTAAGTTATGAAATCATGGGCCTCTGGAAATTGGAGTAGTGGTTTCGAGGTTGAATGGCCAGGAGGAAAGGGTTTAAGACTCCTTTACACTTTTCTTCCCTCAGATTTACATATTTCTGATTACAGTTTTCTGGAATCACTTCTCAGAAATCCCCAGATTTTACTCACATCATTGTCCAAAATCCCTGGTTGGGTTAAAAATAATACAGTTAGATCCAAACAGGAAGGTTAGTTTCCAGGGCAGGAAGAAGCCAATGTCGACCATGCCTGGCAAATAGATTGGGAATACCTGGCAGAGCTTCATAACTGTGCAACCATGTCCCTGAAGTGGATTCATCTGATACTTTCCTCATTTGCAGAGGAACAGACTTTCCCATAGACTCTAGCACAAAATGATGAATGATGCCTGCGGGCAGATTAGATCTCACCCTCTTAGAGTGTGCCTCTCCTGGCATATGCTACAGTATACTTCCAGAATGCTCTTTAATTTGTCATTTCTTTGGTCAAGTCTACTGTCTCCTGGGTTTCCATTTGGAGGATTGCTAGTGGGGCTACAATTAGGTAGCCAACAACAAGATAATTCCACATAAACAAAATATTTCTCCCACAATTCCAAGACTGGGAAAAGTGGTAAAGTGCTGTTTATGTAATCCCAAACCCTGTAATTTGGAACAACCATTTGGAACAGAATGTAAGTCTTCACGGTATATTTTCTTTGTCTAAACAAATCCTGCTTCCCCTTCAAGACACAGTTTAAGTGCTCCGCTCCTCTTGAAGAATGTTCTCAGATTTCCCAGACTAAGATCCCATAGCACTTTTATAGATTTATATTTTAGTTTTTAGTATAGTAATTAATATTTTTTCTTCACTGTCCTGTGGAACAAAATTTACATCTTATTTTTCTTATCTCCAGTGGCCATCAGAACTAGGCACATAGAAGGTGCTCAGTAAATGTGAAATACATTAAAGTTGCTTCACATTTGGGATCATGAAATGGACTTAAGTTGTTTCTCTTTGAAACAATGGGGGCAAAAAAGGAAATTGTTAGAATGTATCACATGTGATAAGGCTAGATGCTCATGGGTCTGAATTCTGGGTCAGGGCATTAGATGTATTTCTTCTTGTGTGTTAATTGAAGATGTGAAAAACTTGAATTAAAGTATGACTGAGTTATTAATACCCACACAACTCAGCAGATATTTTTTAGCATCTATTTTGGTAATTTTTTGGTTAAAAATCCAAGTGTGCCTGTCATTTTTTGACCAACACACCTATCCTTCTCCCTAGGAAATTTCAGATAACTTGTTGAGATCCTCCTGTAACCAGGTGATTATATGGACACGATCAACTTCTGGGGGCTAATGAAGACAGACAAACACATGGAGGCTGAGATCAATGAGACAAAAGTCACTCCTCTTTCTTAGTAGCAGAGCTGGGATACAAACCCAGGTGAGCAGGCTCCAAAGCCCAAGCTCATTTTTCTCTGTCTTGCTATGGAAATGACTCCCTGAAGAAGCAGAAGCTTTCCTGAGAGCTGCCAGTCAGAGCCTTGTGAGCAATGATGCTGAATATCCATTCTCAGGGATCAAGAGGAAGTCCTAAACATTTATGTACTCCTCACAGGACCTCACGCCCCACATTTCTCAAGAACACGATCTTTGTCACCACTATCTAACTTGTCTTTATCCCTGTTTATGGCAGTCACTACAAGAAGCCCAGGAAAGCGCTCATTCCTCCAGGCACTGTGGTCCCTTTCCTGACTCTGTCTCCCACCAACCCCTAAATCCTGAAATCCTTCGCCTCTATTCCCTGGAATTCAGGGCCAGTCATCAGCAAACTCCCTTGTGTTCACAACTTTTTCTATCTTTTTTTTTACATTATTGCTTGGAGTATAATTTATATACAATATTATATTAGTTTCAGGTGCACAACATATTGATTGAACAATTCTATACATTACTCAGTGCTCACCATGGTTAAGTGTGGTTACCATATAATGTTATTACAATGTTAATGACTATATTCTTTATGGTGTACTTTTCATCTGTGACCTACCTATTTTATAACTGCAGGTTTATATCTCTTAATTCCCTTTATCTATTTGAACATTTTTTCTAAATGTTTCCGTTCATCTTTTGCGATAACTGAACCCATGCTCCCCTGAGGACAGAGTCCTGCAGCCCCTGCAGGGGTTTGGTTGTACCTAGTTATGGCATGAGGAGGCACTTTTTTTGCCCCTTTATGACACTTCTAGGCCATTTTCCTTTCTGACTCCATGAAAAGCCCTTTCTTTGAATCTCAAATCTTCAAATAATTTACTATCCCCTCCTCTTTCTTACAGTCACCCAGCTTCCCAGGTCATCTTTATTTCTTGACGATGTTAGTCCTGACTAACTGCTATCATCTCCAAAACTACTTCTGTCATAATTTTTGGTGATATGTGCATAGATGGTGTTTCAATTCCTTTGCCTCTTCCCCTCCACTAGCCTAATCCTAGTCCTCACCCTACCTCACGCACTTACTTCTATGCCCATGTTCTAATTGTTGTTCTCACAGAAACTTCTACTCATTCATGATCTCATTTCACACTTTTCACTGCTGTAAGGCAACCTCCCTATTTTTCCTGTTTATTTCCTCAAGTACTCCAACTCCAGCTAACCTTTATCTGTGGTTTTCTTTAGTCTCTACCTGTTGTTCTGGACCAAAGGCACTTTTGACCCTCAACCCCAACCCTAGGAGACACATGGAAATGTTTGAAGACATGTATGGTTGTCACAGCTGGATGCTAAATGCTATTAACATTTACCAGATAGAAGCCAGGATTTCTGCCAAACATTCTACAATGCACAAGACAGCCCTCCGCAGCCAAACATTATCCAGTCCCCACTGTCAATACTGCCAAGGTTGAGAAACTCTGCGTAACGTGACCAGGATCCTCAATATATTGATTCTTCCATGGCTTATGGTTTGAATTGTTTCTTTGTAAAAAGGGCATATTGAAATCCTAACCTCCGGTTCCTCAGAATGTGAACTTGTTTGGAGATAAAGTCATTGCAGGTATAATTAGTTAAGAGGGGGTCATGCCGGAGCAGGATGGGCCTCTAATCTAATGACTGGTATTCTTATAAAGAGAATGCCATGTGTGGATAGATACAGAAACACAGGGAGAATTCCACGTGAGGATGGAATGATACACTTACAAGTCATAGAATGCCAAAGATGGCCAGGAAACCAGCAGAAATTAGGAAGAGTCAAGGAAGATCCTTCCCTAAAGGCGTCAGAGACAGCATGACTCTGCTGACACCTTGATTTTGGACTTTGAGCCTTCAGAACTGTGATACAAATAAGCAGCCCAGTTTGTGATACTTTGTTATGGCAGTCCTAGGAGGCTAATACTTATGCTTTCACTGAACTGTACTCCATTAATATCCTCACTTGCTGCCTTGCCCAGTTGAAATAATGGTGATTGCTAAAGCAATGGAATATACGATCTTGCACAACTATATTTATTTCAATCAGGAAGTAAAGAGATTGAAATCTGGGTATATGTTCCAGTATTTATCTATCCAAATTGAGTAATAAAATGTTGCAGGCAGGTATGATAAAAAGTTTGGGTAAGGATGAAACTGGAAAGAAGTCGAGGACTTATATGATTTACTAAATTGATATACCAGTGGGTTCTCCATTGACATAGCAGAACTCTTGAAAAGGGCCTTACCCTGTACACCTGAGCTGACTCTTCTTGGGGTATGCTTTGTACTGGGTCACATGATCCAGGTTTTAATTCCTTGAGCAATGACCAAGAACCTCAAATCCACAGCATTGGTGTCAAATCTCTGGCCAAGAACTCCAAGTGTATAATCTCAGCTATTGTGCTGGGTCTGAAATAGTGATTTTCTTTTACTTTGTTGATTAAATGATTTTGCAAACCTGAGACTGTACCAAAAAAAAACCCCAATAATAATATACACAGATATAATGAAAAAATAGATATGGGTTTTTGGTATGAATTTATTTTTATGCAAATATAACAATTTTAAAGATAATTTTACTGCTTTGTATATTCGTTATATTAAAGACATTTGAGAGAAACTAACATAGTAAACAAATTATTTTAACTGAAATACTTGGGGTGTTTATCCATTTATACACATTTCCAGTCAATTTTCAATACTTAATGTAATCTTATTTACTAAATTTATGAGTTTGAGGTTTAAAATATTTTTAACTTATTTTTTTGAGGTATAATTGACACACCATGTTGTATTACGTTTCAAGTGTACAATATATTGATTTGGCAAGTCTGTGCATTACTTAGTGCTCGCGATAAGTGTAGTCACCATCTGTCAGTATTATATTACAATAGTATTGACTACATTCCCTATGCTGTACTTTGCCATCTCTGTGACTTATTTTATGACTGAAGTTCGTACCTCCTAATGTCCTCTAGCTCTTTCATCCATCCCCCAACCCGCTTTCCCTCTGGCAACCACCAGTTCACTCTCTGTGTTTAAGAGTCTGTTTGCTTTTTGTGGTTCATTTGCTTTGGTTTTTAGATTGTACGGATAAGTGACATCATATGGTATTTGTCTTTCTCTGACTTGTTTCACTTAACGTAATACCCTCTAGGCCTCCATGTTGTTGCAAATGGCAAAATCTCATTATTTTTTAGTGGCTGAGTAATATTCTATTCTATATAGAATATTATATATATTATATATATACCACAACTTGCTTGTCCATTCATCTATCGATGGAAACTTAGGTTGCTTCTATACGGTGGCTGTTGTAAATTAATGCTGCAATTAACATAGGGGTGCATATATCTTTTCAGATGAGCATTTTTGCCTTTTTTGGGTAAATGCCCAATAATTTTTGAAGAATCTCCAACCCACAATGGCTGTACAAGTTTACATTCCTACCAACAATGCACAAGATTTTCTTTTTCTCCACATCCTCTCAACACTTGTTGTTTCTTGTCCTTTTGACACTAGTCATTCCGATTGACGTCAGGTAATATCTCACCGTGGTTTTGTCTTCATTTCCCTGATTAGCCTTGCTGAGCACCTTCTTGCATGTCTGTTGGCCATCTGTCTGTCTTTGGAAAAATGTTTGTTCAGGTCTTCTGCCCATTTTTGAGTCAAATTTTTTTTTTTGGTGTTGAGTTGTTTAGTTTATACATATGTGTGTATATATATTCACTAGGTTGCCTTTCTGTTGTTGATGGTTTCCTTTGCTATGCAAAAGTTTTTTTTTTTTTAATTTTGTGTAGTCCCAATAATTTAATTTGCTTTGTTTCTTTTGCCAACATATCGATAAATATGTTGCGAAGGCTGACATCCAAGAGATCACTGCCTATGTTTTCTTTTAGGGGTTTTATGGTTTCAGGTCTCACATGTAGGTGTTTAATCTATTTTGAATTTAGTTTTGTGTATGGTATAAGAAAGTAGTCCAGTTTTATTCTTTTGCATGTGACTGTCTAGTTTTCCCAACATCATTTGTTAAAAAGACGTCTTTTCCCCATTGTATATTCTTTCCTCCTTTGTCATGGATTAACTGAACATACAAGCATGGGTTTATTTCTGGGTTTTCTATTCTGTCTATTGATCTATGTGTCTATTTTTATGCTAGTATCATACTGTTTTGATTACTACAGCTTTTTGTATATCTTGAAATCTGGGATTGTTGATAGCTCCAGCTTTGTTCTTCTTTCTCAAGATTACGTTGGTGAGTTTAGCTTTTTTTTTTAATTTTTAAAAATTTATATCCAAATTAGTTACCATATAGTGCAACAATGATTTCAGGAGTAGATTCCTTAGTGCCTTTGGTGAGTTTAGCTTTTAAGAAGCTAAAATACTTAAGAGAATCATATGTAAATATGAAAGTTTTGTATTTAGCTTTATTAAAGTTGTGTATATGCTTATGGAGGTTTGTTTATGGGGTTTGTATGTCTGTTTTCTTAAGTGCTTGAGATTCTTGAGGAAATACATTATACGAAATATGACTGCAGCTGGAAAATTCACAAGAATGTAAGTAACCAGGTCTGTAAAATGTGTTTAAATATATAAGAACATTCAAATTATCGGATTTACACGTTCATTTATTGAATTATATACATTTAAAGTATAAGATAATTTTATATATAGTATCTAAAGGATTATGCAAATTTTGTTAAAGTATAAGCTAACCTAACAATAAGTACAAACTGCATTTAATTTCAAACTAAAAATTCTTAGTTTACTATATTTTTGCAATTGTGTTTAAAAGCTCAGAAAAAATAAGTTTTTCAATTTATAACTGTAGGCGATTGAATGTCAGTGATAACACAGGCTACTGTAAGCATTGTTTTCTGTACACAAAAGCCTCTATGAGATTTAAAAAAAAAAAAAAAAAAAAAGCCCAACTGATGTCAGCCTGGGACGGATCTGAGAAATCTTTCTGATGAAAGTGACTCTGAGGCTGGAAATAAGGAATGTGAAAAAGTTAGCCAGGAGAGAGGAATAACAATGTGTAGGGGAACACAGAATTTCAGTCTTACTGGAAATAAAGGATCAAAGAGGAATCCCTAGGGAGGCAGATGTCACAACTCCTTATTTGGAAAACTATCCAAGGGGCAGCTAAAAACAGTTCTGCAAAGTGCCTCCCACTTCTAAAGCACCATCCACATACTTGGTATGGTAATAATGAATCTAACTGCCTATTCCAGAACTCTCTGCTGTGAAGAGGCCGTGGTGGGCAATGCCAATTGGAAAACAAGGCTGTGGTTTGTGCCGCCTTCAGCAGAACCTGGTGCCAGCTCTGTGGCTCTGGAAACAGAGCTCAATTGTATCTTCCACTCCTCTCTCTTTTTAACCTAATAAACTTTTCTGACAGGCAATGGCACCACTCAGGCCTCACTGCCCGGTAGCCATATGATCTCCATCTGCACTGTCAGCACATAGGCATAAATGGAAGGAAGCAGAAAGCGTATCAGGAGGAAACACATGAATGGAATAAAATGTAAACCAGACTTCTGTCCTGCCGTTGGCCCTCCCAGGCTACCAGAGACTCTTCCTCCTGGCTGACCTCTTCTACAGAGCCTTCTCCTACATTCGCTGGGGATCAACCACAGGTAGCTGACTACTTCCGCGCATCTGTGCATTCCCAACTCAGGGCCTTCATTCACATTAGCTGTTTCCTCTACCGGAATATGAACCTTTTCTGTCTTGTCTACTCCTATACTTCCAGTGCCCAGAACAACATCTTCACATAATAGCCTCTCAGAGAACATGTGTGGGTGCCTGAATGGAGAATAGGAAGTACGAGAACACTCTTTCAATGGCCTCTTTAGCATTTTCTGTTTCTGTTCACCTTCAGAGCAGAAAGGGCACCTCTGGGCAGCACTAGATTTGCTCTCTGTTCTCCTTTTGGAGACTTTTGGAAAGGCAGCCTTTTGGAAAACTAACAGAGCAAAGTCTTAAGGGCACAGATGGACTGTGTGTACTCAGTCTTTTTTCATATCGGCTATTCTAAGTCCTGCTCAACCCCTGGGAATAAGAGACCAAATAAAGTGTAACCAAACCCAAGTACATCTGCACTATGTGTATGTAGCAAAGCCAATCACTGAGACGTCAGGTTTGCAGCAAGGAAAGAGTTTATTGGAGAAGCAGGCAAAACAAGGAGAGGAGATGGGAGGACAAGCCTCAAATCTGCCTCCCTGAAGGGGGACAGAACAAGTTTTTTTATAATCATAGGGGTTGAGAATACAAACATATTGATGAAGAGGGCAGGGAAACTTATGACTATTCGTGAGGAGAGATGGAGAATACACATTTAACAAACACGTAAAACATACATCCTGTGTTAACTTTGGGGTACAGACTTAGCATCAGAATGAGGCAAAATTCAGCTCCTGACATCAGGAGGTTGCTTTAGGATGTCCTGAGAGCCAGTATAAACTGGATGGAGTCTTAGGCTCATTACCTCAGGTAAGGAAAGCAGGGTCTTGCTTGTTCATAGGTTAGAACCATTATCAGTTGACCTTGAGTCCTGGTTTTTGCAGAGACAGCTAGTGGATTTGTTAGTGGGGTCTGAAAAAACATAATAGCTGATTAGGGAGAAACAGTTCTCTGAGTAACAAGCTTTAAACAAGCTTTCAATCTTACTAACCTTATGGGGCATGGTTTCAAAAAAAGTACAAGGTGCAGGAGTTTTGGGTTGACACTGTCTCTTCTATTTACTTGCTCTGTGACCTCGAGCAATTCATCAATTTTCTCTGTACATCTGCATAAAATGAGTTAAGACAATACTTGGCTCATATGGTTGCAGTGAGGAACAAAGAAGATAATTTTTGCAAAGATTTAGTAAAGTTCCTTAAGAGGTTTTAACTGCATTGCTAACATATGTATATATTATATATGTATTGTAATGTAATAAATGTATTGTGGTTTTTTTATTATGTTATTATTAGTTATAAAATGAAGGAAAGTATCATTTGGTGGGTTTCAAGCTATTTTAGATAACTGAAGATTTCTTACAGGCACTTCAGGTTCTGCAAATGTTTAATTCTATTTTTTAATAAACTTTTTACTTTATAGTTGTTTTTTTTTTTTTTTTTAATAGACTTTAGTTTGGAGCACCTATGTGTCTCAGTCAATTAAGCATCTGACTCTTGATTTCCACTCAGGTCGTGATCTCACAATTCATGAGATTGAGCCCTGAGTCTGGCTCTGTGCTGACAATGCAGAGCCTGCTTGGTATTCTCTCTCTGTCTCTACCCCTCCCACACTCATTCAAGCATTATGTCTCTCTCCCTCTCTATCTCTGTCAAAATAAATAAATGGTCTTCTGACTTTGTTCTTTTCCTTCAATATTGTGTTGGCTATTTTGAGTCTTTCACCAATGAATATAAACTTTAGAATCCATTTGTTGATACCCACAAAGTAAATTGTTGAAATTTTGATTGGAATTGCATTGCATCTATAGATAGAGTCAAGAATAATTAACATCTTGACAATGAGTTTCCCTATCCATGGTCATGGGATATCTCCCCATTTAGTTCTTTTTTGATTTCTTTCATAAGAGTTTTATAGGTTTCCTCATATAGACCTTATATATATTCTGTTATATTTATACCTAAGAATTTTATTTTGGAGGGTAATAACATAAATCTTATTCTGCTTTGAATTGCAAATTTCACTTGTTCATTGCTGGTATATAAAAAAGTGATTGACTTTCATATATTAATCTTGAATACTGTAATCTTGTTATAATCACTTCTTTAGTCAAGTTTTCTTGGCAATTGTATCTGATTTTCTACATAATTATGTTATCTGTGAGCAAAGACAGTTTTATTTCTTCCTTCTCAATCTACATACCTTCTGTTTCCTTACTTGTCTTATTGCATTAGCTAGGACTTCTAGTACAATGTTGAAAAGGAGTGGTGAGAGGGGACATTCTTGCTGTTTTCCTGATCTTAGCAGAAAAATCCTAGCTTTTCACCATTAAGTATCATGTTAGGTAAAATCCATTTTTAAAAGTACTTTTTAAGCTGTTATAAATTTGAATAGAAAATAACAGTCAAGTAAGTTTGCATGCCTAATTTTAAATAAGTGCAGACAATCAAGGTTCTAAGTGGGCTTGGAAAAAAGCCCACTCCTGCATCCCTGATATTCTAATAATACTGTCATTGATTAGGAACACTTGAGGTCTGGAGTGGTTTTCACTTCCTTGGAAGACAATGCTGAACTTTCTCAGGAGTGCCCCTGGTGAAGATGCCAGTAGATTAATGGACTATAGCTGACTTGATCAAATTTTGATCAAACTACAGAAAACTTTGACATGGAAATTCAGACCCAGTTCACTAATAGATAGTTTAAACACTGAGAAAGGATCATCTCCTTAGTGCAGACCCTGTGCTTCTCAGTACTGAATTCAATGGCAGATATAAACCAGGTTAAAGTGGCTCCATAACATCTTCTGTAGAGTCAAGTTAGTGTCATGGGTTTTACATGGCATTCTTTAAAAAAATGTGTTTAATCATATGTTCAGACTTTTTACAAAATTTCGTTATGGATAGAAAAACAGACAAATGAACTGATTAGTAAAACCCTCCCGAATGCCAGCAGAATGGACTCCATAATGTTCCTAGACCTTCTGCATAGGAGGCCTCATTCTCCTTCAACTTCAGCTTCAGCTATAATCTTTCCCTAACTCTAGAGATTGGCAGGGGACAAAGCAATGAGTTGTTTTTTTTTTAATTCATCTTATTTTTACTTATTTTCAACTAATTTATTAAGAAAGGATTTATAAGGGAACTTCTGTGTGGCTCAGTCGGTTAAGCATCTGACTTTGGCTCAGGTCATGTCTCATGGTTCGTGAGTTTGAGCCCCGTGTCGGGCTCTGTGCTGAAACTCAGAGCCTGGAGCCTGCCTCAGATTCTGTGTCTCCCTTTTCCTCTGCCCCTCTTCTGCTTGCACTCTTTTTTCTCTCTCTCTCTCAAAAATAAAAAACATTAAATTTTTTTAAACACAAAAAATTTAAAAAGGATTTATAAGGAATAAAAGATGATAAAATAAGCATGTAATGTGACCCCACAAATTTGAAGAAATAGATCATTGTCAATTACGAACATTGTTTAAACTCAAAGGCAGGCAAGCTTAATATTTATTTCTTTTTTTAAATTATTGGAGCTTTGTTTTTTCTTAATTGTCTTTGAAAGTAATAAAATTATATGTGGGAAGCAGATGCCTGCTTATTGTGCCATCAAGAGCTATGTTGACTGCCAAACAAGGAGACTTGTCAGACGACTTTGATTCATTTACTCATTCATTCAATAAACATTTATTGAGCTTCTATTATATGGCAGGTGCTTGTGTTTTACTTAGCATCCTGTGATGGTGTTCTTAATTTGAATTGAGATGATTCCCATAGCTCATGCTGTGTCCCATACTGTCAGTCTTGGGGTTCTTTCAATTCCACCTCTGGGCAACACTCTTGCATCTTCGTCCCTCTCCAAGGTAAATGGATCCCCCTTGTTCTTGCTTATACCTATTTACTCATTATAATTGCTAACCATCTTCCCCGGATTTTCAGGGGCATGTCAGTGTTCAAACTTTTGACTCATAAAATATGCTAATTACAGTTATATGTAAATAACTTCCTTGTTCTTGGCTTTGTTGAGAATATAACATGCATATTTGTCACATAAGGGAAGGCACTCTATAAGTACTTGTTGAGTAAATTGATAAATATGTCTTCATTGGCTGAATTTATTAAAAGAAAAAATGTATCACACTCAGTTTTCAGCTAGATTGGTGTACCTTTTTTAAAAAGAATGTTTATTTATTCATTTTGATTGACGGGGGGGGGGGCACAAGTGGGGGAGGGGCAGAGAGAGAAGGAGAGAGAGAATCCTAAGCAGGCTCCGTGCTGTTAGCACAGAGCCCAATGAGGGGTAGGATCTCATGAACCCAGAGACTATGACCTGAGCTGAAATCAAAAGTCAGATCTTAACTAACTGAGCCACCCAGCTACCCCTAGTTTGGAGTACTTTTAAGGAGAAAATAAGATCCTTATCACCTCAAGCTTGTACTTCTGCCCATCTCTTCCTCAAAAGTCTCTGTTACAACCTTTTATATTGCTGTGTTTGTGCTCATATGTACACTTTTCTGACTAGGGTGAATTGTCCCTCCACTTCACTTCTGCTCCGCTTATGTAAATCTTTCCCACCCTTCAAAAGTGATTCCTCCACAAAATTTATCCAAGTTCAGTCTCTATGCTTCCATTGACCAGTCACTAGACATCTAAAGACCTAGGGATAAAAAGAGAAAAATTCAGATGATTTTTTCTAAGCTTTTGATTCCTATTATTTCCTAACTTCTAAAAAAATAAGAGATGAGAGTACGTAGATTCCTTTTCTCCATATTTTTTTCAATAATACAAGTACATATCATATCTTAAATATAACAAACTAAATTGTTTACATCAGCAAAGTGTTACATAATAGATTTTCATGTCCCCAGACAATGTAAGTTTAGATTTGTTCAAGTCACAAAAGGCAAAGAGCTTTGTATACTTTCCCTTAAAAAAAAAAAAAAATCATTTCTAGCCTCACTCTAAGTTATAGCTTTTGATGCACATTTGAAAATTAATCATGTACTGCCTCATGACATGATCTATATCATATTAATGTCTGTAGAGTTGTTTAATAGTTCATTAATTAAGCAACATGGTAAGGGTGACAAGAACAAAGTAAGCTCCCCAGAAATCTTGGAAGGAGAGGAACTACTTTGGGACTGGTTAAAGTTTTGAGGCATTGGAATTGAGATTCCTGAGTGAAAAGAAAAGAAAAAAAAAAAAAAAAAAAAGGAAAGGAATGGAGATAAAGTTTGTTTATGCCTCTAGAGTGGAAACTGCAATCTCAGATGCCTATACAAGTCAGGGGAGGTAAATTAAAATAAATGATTTAATAAGAATAGGGAGTTTTAGGCTCAGTGTCAAATATCAACTCAAGCACTGGGTAGAAATAAAATGGCTAGGAAGCTAGGGACCTGCTCTTGTAACATTGAAATATTAGTTCGTGACTCATGAAAATTAATATTTTTAGGTATAAATCTTGCTGGGATTGCTTATATGTCTTCGAATTCCCTTTGACTGAGCCCAGGATAATTTGCTGTTTCTCAGTGGAGTATCCAACTCGACTTGAGGTTCTTGAGACCTCATTCCCCTCCATCCCACTTGGAATTGAGTTTTTAAAATTTTATTTATTTATTTTATTATATAGAGAGAAAGAGAGCGAGAGTGGAAGAAGAGGGGTAGAAGGAGGGAGAGAGAAACAATCTTTTTTTTAAAATTAGTTTAAGGTGTATTTATTTTTGAGAAAGAGAGCACAAGTGGGGGTGGGGCAGAGAGAGGGAGACACAGGATCCTTAGCAGGCTCCAGGCTCTGAGCTATCAGTACAGAGCCCGATGCAGAGCTCAAATCATGAACCGTGAGATCATGACCTGAGCCGAAGTTGGGTGCTTAACTGACTGAGCCACCCAGGTGCCTCAAGAGAAAGAAATAATCTTAAGCAGGTCCCATGCTCAGCGTGGAGCCCAAAGTGGGGCTCAATCTCATGACCCTGGGATCATGACCTGAGCCGAAATCAAGAGTCAGATGTCCAGCCAACTAAGCCACCTAGGTGCCCCTGAAATTGATATTTTTAAGTGAAGAATAAAGAGATTAGAACAAAGTTGGTGCCCTTGGACTTCTAAAAAAGGGTTCTGTATCTCAGGTGCTTTAAAAAATTCTTCATGCTCCTTGTAGGCACTTCTAGGCTAGCCCTTGCCTTTCTCTTCACCTTGGTCCTGGTCTCTTGGCCTTAGAGTTGATTTTCTCCTATGGCTCATCCCTTTGCCCTTTAGAAAAATTTCTATATTTGTGCCACTTGACTCCCAGCTTCACTTTCCCCAAGATTCTGGCCTCCAGTTTCCCCTTTGCTCTGCAATCTATTCCTCTGTGAAGTTTCATGTTATTATCAAACTCAGTGCAACTTTTCAGAACCTCAGCCAAGAGCAAAGCCCTCAGGTCCCTATCTGCCAAGGAAAGGAATTTGGACATGAATAATGTCTCAAGAAAATTAAGGTAATTAAGAGGAAATATTACCCAAGCCAAGGAAGAGCTTCCATTTGCGTGGATAAGTGAACAGAGAGCCTTCTCCCCTTGGCAGAGATGGCAGCCAGCAGGACTGGTTTTTGCCGTTAGGCTTTCCAGGTAGCAGCAAGGTTCCTGCATCCACAGTACAAACAGTCTGGTTGTGTTTGAACTTCTCATTACATATGGTCATAACAAGCGAGGGGAGAGGGGTAGCATATCTCCAAGATGAGAAAGCCCAAATACCTACCACGGTGAATATAAAACACTCCGTAGACTCTCAGTGGAGAGGAGGAAGGAAACAGAGGGAGGACAACTCTTGAAATTGTTAGTGTAAGGAAACCACTGTCAAAGATAACTGAGAAAGCATGTATACTCTTTGTTGCCCTTCTCCTGATGCTCTGCCCCCAGGAAGAAGAAGCTACAGATGTTTCCTCAACAAAGCACTCTGAACAGAGCAGAGTAATGCAGCTATTCTGGACTTGGAACCAGAAGACCCAGCTTCACATTCTGACAAAAGCACTGCCATGCCATGTCCCACAAGTCAGTCACCTCTCTAAATCTTGACTTCTCCATTTTTTAAAAAGAGATGATGTAAGAATATTCATCTTATACTGTTGAGAGAAATGTAAGGGGTAATGTATGTAAAAGAACTTTGAAATACTAAAGGATCCCACAAACTTGAGGTTGTATTATGACTTGCCATGTTTTAGTACTTAATAGTGTTCATACCAAGTATTTGTGATTTATTTTTTATTATTTTTTTAATGTTTATTTTTGAAAGAGAGAGAGAAAATGCACCCACAAGCAGGGGAGGGGCAGAGAGAGAGAGAGACACAGCAGCCAAAGCAGCCTCCAGGCTCTGAGTTGTCAGCAAGAGCCCGACGTGGAACTCGAACCCATGAACCGCGAGATCATGGCCTGAGCCGAAGCTGGATTGTCAACTTACTGAGCTACACAGGCGCCCTAAGTATTTGAGATTTAAATGATACAGGTTAAAAATAAAATTTGGATTTTTAATCCAAAAAAAAGTATGAGTATTAAAAGAGACTTCTAGCAGTAGTATAATAGCATGATGGGTTGTGGAGTCAAATTCCTGCAAATTCAAGATTTGGAACAGACTACATAATCATAGGTATCAACTTTTCATGCCACATGTCCTCATCTGTGAATAATTCTTTGCACTGTTTTCCAGGGTTAAATGAGAAGGCATAGCAGAGCATCATGTTTGTTTTCTTTCCTTTCCTTTCTTCTACTTTTTGACATGCTTTCTCTGTTTCCCAAGCTCATTAAAACCTGAAAAAGGAAAATTACCTTAGTGGATCCAAGCAAGAGATACTGGCATGGGAATATCATGGAGCCAGGAGGAGAATGAATTTTTCTTGTATGGCAGACAATGTTAAACTCTGCTTCTGCACCCACAGTCTGGGGTATCGTTTGTACTCTCACAAATCCACAATGCTTAGTTTAAAGAAGTTTTGGGTGATGCAAGATTGACTTGACAGTATGCAGTTGCCATTATAAAGAGGGATGCAGGGCTACATAGGAAAACAATGTGTCCATGACTCACTGCGATTTTAAAGGTTTTTTTTTTCCTGAGCTGACACTTACAAAGATGTGCCTCATGAGCTCATGCCCTACAATTTGAGGAATGTATTATTAAGTCAACTGGTTGTCTTGTTTATGCCTATTTATGGTTATGGTACCTTATTTATGAGTCTGTGGTATGAATAGTTAAGCTTCCATCAATGATAGTAGTTAGGCTGAGAGACTAAAGCAATGACACACTTGCCAAGCAAATATAAATGGGTACTACAAAATTTTTATACACATGTAGTGGGAGGATGTCTGGAAAGGCAGAATCTGGTATGTTTCTAACTCACACATGTGTTGAAGGAACAAATTCCTTGAAACCCAGGCCTATTTTGCCATGTAAAAGTTATCATTGGATGTAACTCTCCCAGGAAAGAGTAAGTTATTATTATTTTTTCCTTTCAGTGTATACCTTGAGAAACTACTACAGGACAAACAGGTTGGCAAGGAACAATGAATGCAACTGTCTGACTCTGTGGGAGCAGTAAGGTTGAGTGTTCCTCTTCTCCCTCAAGAAGTTCTTGGCATCAGGGCTAACAACTGGAAATGAATGGAAACAAAGTGCTTTAAGGGCCCCAGTGATAGCAATAGCCCAGTGTTCTTCAGAGTCATAGATGCTTTGTTTAAAGATTTCCCAGAGGAGCATCAGTGCCAGGAGGAAAACAGGATCAACCCAAAGAATCTTCTGTACATGGCCAGGGTTATTGCACAGCAGGTGGGGCAACATCAGTGAGGGGAGAATTTCATTGAAAATAGCCTTCACTAGGGGCAGCTCAGTCATTTAAGTGTCCAACTTTGACTCAGGTCATGATCTTGCAGTTCATGAGTTCAAACCCGACGTTGGGTTCTGTGCTGACAGCTCAGAGCCTGGAGCCTGTTTCGGGTTTTGTGTCTCCCTCTCTCTCTCTGCCCTTTCCCCACTCTCACTCTGTCTCTTTCTCTCTCTTTAAATAAGCACTAAAAAAAAAAAAAAAGAAAGAAAGAAAAAAAAAGAAAAAGAAAAGAAAAGAAAAGAGCCTTCACTTTTGGCCATAAAGCATGACCCAGCAGAGCGAATTTATGGAGGTAGTTTTGACAAACTCCAGTTTCAAGGTGGAGCTCTTCCTTACAGGATATGATGAATATGTGTAAGCTCTCTGGGCAATTAGGATTACCATAAAGAAGATGACTACAAGGGAGGAGAGAAGCTTATTATCGTGAAGGGCAGGTCAGTATGAAGCCTTAATCTGGTTTTGATTTGAATAACATAGGACCTTACTTGTTCCCTTCTTTCAAGTGAGTTAAAGGGATTATCCTACTAGGTGTGATTAAGAATATAGTGAGATGAATCTTAAACTGTTAGCTCAGTTGTGCAAGATACCATATTTCTTTTATTTAAGAAAAATCAACTTATCCTACTTTGTCCCTGGTTTCCAAATCAAAACTTATTTTGTTACACAGAAGAAAAAAGTCTGCTTTGGAGAGAGAATTGAACTTGGGTCACCTTGAACTCTAAGAAAATATGATCATAATTCTACAAAGAAATAAAACACCATACATATGCTAAATTGTAGTCACTCTTGTCACTCAACATATTAGCCCCTAATAATAATATTGAAGAATGCATACAAGGTAGGCTACTGATTTTTAAAAATAATCATACTGGGTGTCTTGGTTAAGCATTGACTTCGGCTCAGGTCATGATCTCGTGGTTCATGAGTTTGAGCCCTGTGTTGGGCTTTGTGCTGACAGCTCAGAGCCTGAAGCCTGCTTCGGATTCTGTGTCTCCCTCTCTCTCTCTGCACCTCCCTCCCACTCTGTCTCTCTCTCTTTCTCTCTTTCTCTCTCTCTCAAAAATAAATAAACATTTTAGCCTCTCTGACCAGTGTGAGGCTGTATCTCAGTGCAGCTTTTATTTGTATTTCCCTGATGATGAGTGATATTCAGCATCTTTTCATGTGTTTGTTGGCCATCTGAATGTCTTCCTTGGAAAAGTGTCTATTCATGTCTTCTGCTCATTTCTTCACTGGATTATTTATTTTACAGATGTTGAGTTTGGTAAATTCTTTATAGATTTTTGATACTAACCCTTTTTCTGATATGTCATTTGCAAATATCTTTTCAAATTCCGTCATTTGCCTTTTAGTTTTGTTGATTGTTTCCTTTGCAGTTTCCTCTGCAAGCTTTTAATCTTGAGGAAGTCCCAAGAGTTCATTTTTGCTTTTAGTTCCCTTGCCTTTGGAGATGTGTTGAGCAAGAAATTGCTGCAGCTGAGATCAAAGAGGTTGTTGCCTGCTTTCTCCTCTAAGGTTTTGATGGCTTCCATTTAGGTCTGTCATCCATTTTGAGTTTATTTTTGTGTATGGTGAGAGAAAGTGGTCTGGTTTCATTCTTCTGCCTGTTGCTGTCCAGTTCTCCCAGCACCATTGGCTAAAGAGACTGTCTTTTCCATTGGATTCTCTTTCCTGCTTTGTCAAAGATTAGTTGACCATATATTTGTGGGTCCAATTCTGGGTTCTCTATTCTATTCCATTGGTCTATGTGCCTGTATTTGTGCCAGTACCATACTGTCTTCATGCTTACAGCTTTGTAGTAGAGGCTAAAGTCTAGATTGTGATGCCTCCCACTTTGGTTTTCTTCTTCAATATTACTTTGGCTATTTGGGGTCTGTTGTGGCTCCATACAAATTTCCGGATTGTTTATTCTAGCTTTGAGAAGAATGCCAGTGCAATTTTGATTGGGATTGCATTGGATGTGTAGATTGCTTTGGGTAGTACTGAAATTTTAACAATATTTATTCTCCCAATCAATGAGCATGGAATGTTTTTTCCATTTCTTTGTGTCTTCTTCAATTTCCTTCATAAGCTTTCTATAATTTTCAGCTTATAGATCTTTTACATCTTTGGTTAGGTTTATTCCTAGCTATTTTATGGCTCTTGGTGCAATTGTAAATGGGATCAGATTTTTAATTATGTTTATGTTGCTTCATTATGGGTGTATAAAAATGCAACCGATTTCTGTACATTGATTTTGTACCCTGCGACTTTGCTGAATTCATGTATCAGTTCTAACAGTCTTTGGGTGGAGTCTTGCAGGTTTTCCACGTATAGTATCATGTCATCTGTGAAGAGGGTAAGTTTGACTTCTTCCTTGCTGATTTGGATACGTTTTATTTCATTTTGTTGTCTGATTGCTGAAGCTAGGACTTCCAACAGTCTGTTAAACAACAGTGGTGAGAGTGGACATCCCTGTTGTGTTCCTGATTTCAGGGGGAAAGCTGTCAGTTTTTCCCTATTAAGGGTGATATTAGCTATGGGATTTTCATATATGGCTTTTATGATGTTTAAATATGTTCCTTCTTTCCTGACTTTCTTGTGGGTTTTTATTAAGAAAGGATGCTGGTATTTTGTCAATTATTTTTCTGCATCTATTGACAGGATCATATGGTTCTTATCCTTTGTTTTATTTATGTGATGTATCCCATTGATTGATTTGTGAATATTGAACCAGCTCTGCAGTCCAGGAATGAATCTCACTTGATCATGGTGAATAATTCTTTTTCTATGCTGTTGAATTTGATTTGCTAGTATCTTGTTGAGAATTTTTGCATCCATGTTCATCAAGGATATTGGCTTGTAATTCTACTTTTTTGTGGGGTCTCTGTCTGGTTTGGGAATCAAGGTAATGCTGGCTTCATAGAATGAGTCTGGAAGTTTGCCTTCCATTTCTATTTTTTTGAAAAGCTTAAGAAGGATAGGTATTAACTCTGCTTTAAATGTCTGGTAAAATTCTCCAGGGAAGCCATCTGGTCTGGGACTCTTATTTGTTGGAAGATTTTTGATAACTGATTCCATTTCTTCATTAATTATGGGTCTGTTCAAATTTTCTATTTCTTCCTGTTTGAGTTTTGGTAGTGTATGGGTGTCCAAGAAATTTGTCCATTTCTTCCAGGTTGTCCAGTTTGTTGGCATATAATTTTTCATAGTATTCTCTGATACTTGCTTATATTTCTGAGGGATTGGTTGTGATAAATCCATTTTCATTCATGATTTTATCTATTTGGGTCCTCTCTATTTTCCCTTTGAGAAGTCTGGCTAGGGGTTTATCAATTTTGTTTATTTTTTCAGAAAACCAACTCTTCATTTCGTTGATCTGTTCTACTGTTTTTTTCTTTTCAGATTCTATATTGTTCATTTCTGCTCTGATCTTTATTACCCATTTTCTCCTGCTGGGTTTGGGGTTTCTTTGTTTTCTGCTTCTAGTTCCTTTATGTGTGCTGTTAGATTTTGTATTTGGGATTTTTGATGCTGGCGAGGATGTGGAGAAACAGGAATGCTCTTGCACTGTTGGTGGGAATGCAAACTGGTGCAGCCACTCTGGAAAACGGTGTGGAGGCTCCTCAAAAAATTACAAATAGACCTACCCTATGACCCAGCAATAGCACTACTAGGAATTTACCCAAGGGATACAGGAGTGCTGATTCATAGGGGCACATGTGCCTCAATGTTTATAGCAGCACTGTCAACAATAGTCAAATTATGGAAGGAGCCTAAATGCCCATCAACTGATGAATAGATAAAAAAGATGTGGTTTATATATACAATGAAATACTACTTGGCAATAAGAAAGAATGAAAACATGCCATTTGCAGCAACATGGATGGAAATGGAAGGTATTATGCTGAGTGAAATAAGTCAATCAGAGAAGGACAGATATCATATGTTTTCACTCATATGTGGATTTTGAGAAACTTAACAGAAGACCATGGGGAAAGAAAAGGGGGAAAAATTACTAACAGGGAGGAAGTTACTAACAGGGAGGAAGGGAGGCAAACCATAAGAGACTCTTAAATACAGAGAACAAACTGAAGGTTGGTGGGGGTGGGGGAGAGGGGAAGGTGGATGATGGGCATTGAGGAGGGCACTTGTTGGGATGAGCACTGGGTGTTGTATGTAAGCCAATTTGACAATAAATTATATTAAATAAATAAATAAGCATTAAAAAATAATCATTATCATACTGATTAAGGCCACTGTTTGAGCAACTCAAAATGTAGCTTGAGTTGATTTGGGACTTTCCCCATTTTGAACTGCTGAAGCCCAGTAAATTGTAGATAGTCGTTTTCAATTACTATTTATTGGATGAATGAATAAATACAAAAAGTTTTTAGAACTTTCCACTTTGAGTGAACTTGTTACTCTTGAACTTTGACTTAGTAATTTCCTTTCTTCTTGTCAAGCACCACAGAAGAAGTAGTTCTTGTCTTTCAAATTTCTCCGGAAATCTACAAGGCCTGAATTTCTTTAAAGAAACTGTAGTAGAAAAGTAAATGAGTTTTAGCGTATTAGAAATAAGTTCTAATCCATGTTTTGACAGAGCTGTTCAACTTACTAAATTATAAAGTTTGTCAACGCAAGCTAAACTTTTAAATTCTGAAATTAACAACATAATACTGAACTACATTGTTTTGGTTTTATTATGAAAAATAAGAGGAAAACCCAACATGTGCAAATAAGTTTAAAATATATACATACTTAAAATCCAGTTTGTTAATTAGAAATGTATCTGTTATTGCTACACATCTCATTATACTTGTCTTGCATTTGTTACTTTGGAAGGAATAAATGGGATTAAGGTAAGAGTTTCTTTAGAGGAAGAATTTTCGAAAGAGTGAGGAGGGCCTAGGCACAGATGAGAATCAGTCACTGAGCAGCTCTGACCAGCCAGGAATGAAGAAAGAGGAGCTGAGGAGACAGAAATCACGGTGTCATGTATGACAATATTTTTGTGATGGAAAACAAAGAATAAATTTGGGCAAAGCCTGGAGGTAAATTCTCAGAACAATCTCTCCTAAAGGGCCAATCAATCAAATCTTAGCAGAAGATTGAGAGGACTCATTCAGGGAGGGAAAACAAACAAATAAAACTTGAGTTTTAGTGATAAAGATAGAAGAATTTCTCATTTTATATGTGCTTTTCTAAACATCTCTGTAATAATAATTTGTTTTGCATAATTATATATGCATTAAGTTTTAATCAATAAATATCAGTAAATAAAGAAGCTTTATTTTGCTTACTTAAGGGAGAATGTCTACTTTTAAATTTTGCTCCTTTACCCTGACTGGTCATCCATACTCACCTGGTATATTAATAGAAAATTTTCATGAGATAACTCAACAGGTTGAATGTGAATAGCCTTTTCTGTGTCACAATATCTCAAAACTGGACATATAAGTAACAGTCACCTGTTAGAGGCATCTATCTGATGGTAAAGTCAGATGAGGAAGTCTTTTCAAGAGATTGGTAAAAAGCTGTTGGGAATTCTAGATAGGATTAGTAAATCTGGGTCTTGGTGGAGGCTATTGTAAGCAAATGCAGCAAGTGTGTTTTTACAGGAACCATTCTGTAAGTCTTGGTAAAAGGCCATTGGGAATTATAGACAGGATTAGTAAATTTGGGTGTGGGGGGGGTGCTATTGTAAGCAAATGCAGTGTGTTTTGAAGGAACCACTGGATTTAGAATTCCATCTACTGCAGCTCACTTCCTCATTACCTCATGGTAACTCGGAGTGAGCATTAATTCTGAAATAATGTAAGACCCGGGAAGGCAATAGTGTTCTCTTACATGATTAATGGTGTCTTTACATCAAAGTGCTTTCATATATTTGATTACATTTATTGTCAATTTATACATTAGGAAACGGAGGGTCACAGATGACACTGAACTGACTCAGTGTCTCAAAACTAGTTAGTAGCAAAGCCAGGACGGTGCCCTTTCCAGTATGTCCTGCCTGAGAGACTATCAGATAGATGACAAAATTAAATTACATTTTCTGTCACATTAGTGTGGGGAGAGACATCCTGACTCACTGGCTGAATTGATAGGAGAGTGACTTTAATCCAGGGCCAGCACGCTGATGCGGGAACCCAAACAGAAAAGTCCTTCATCTTAGGCCTCTTCCTATTGCTTTGTCCTTGCTCACTTATTTGTCATCCTTTCCAAAGATTGACAAAAGGAAAGGAACTGCTAAAATAGGAAGTATATAAAGCGAACTATTTTTATAACATGTGCTCAAACTGATCAAGCGACATTAGACAATAGATCTGTCACTCACTTCACCTATTTAATGTCTACTCTCATGCCAAATCCACTTGACACTTAAAGAAATTGAAAGCCTGTCATTTATCTCATCTCTATATAGTTTATATGTTAGAAACTATGTTCTCAAATATGAACACAAGCTATATTTTAAACTCTGGGATCCCCAGAGCTTAGAACAGAGCCTGGCACACACTTGATACTTAATAAATGTTTGTTGAATGAATGAATGAATGAGTGAATTATGCCTTGGCGATGGAAGGCTGAGAGGAATAACGAAAGAAAGGAAGAAAAGTCAACTGTCACAGACATGACCTTCCTTCTGTTGTGTGCCTTGATGCTGGCAACAAAATATGCCCCAACGTTGGCAACAGTAGAAACTTCATTGGGAAATTTTCTGGTCTTTCAGAAATGGGATGCTTCTTTTCCAAGGAAGTCAAAGAACAAAGTTTACTGAATATAGTTTCCTTGTGCATTCAAGTGTTATTAACAATGGAACTCATAAAGACATTTCTATTGTATATCAAAAGCAAAAACTGTAAGGAAATGATCTACTTCCTACAAATATTTTTCTTGAGTTATTTGAGTGCAGGGTTTCTCAATCTCTACTGTGCCTGTAAATCACCTGGTGAACTTACCAAAATATGGGGCTTACAGGTTATGATTCAATGAGTCTACAGCTGGGAACTGAGATTCTGCTTTGCTAACAGCTCCCAAATAAAGGCAACGCTGCAGATGTGTAGGTCACAAGTTGAGTAGCATGTGTTTTGTAACTTTTGGAAGGGATTCCATGTTTTCCTTTATCTTCACTCAAAACCTTACAATGTCAACATTGATATATACTCATAAAAGTCAGTAATATCCTGTAGGCGAATCCTTGGATTGATTCTTTATTCTTCCTGTATCACTGATTATATTTAGGTCACTGTGTCAGGCTGTTGATGTGACATATTATGATTAGTCAATCTTATTATCATGGTATTTTTAATTATTGAGAAATCCAAATTAATTGCTTTAGGAAACTGCCTACATCACACCTGAGTATGACTAATTGCTTTGCAATAAACATAGCTTCATTAACAGGCTATCCAGTCATCAGAAAATTTTCTCTTTATTTCCAATTTTTACAGTTTCTTTCTTTCTTTTTTTAAACTTTATTTGAGATGGAGAGAGAGAGAATGGAGAGAATGCAAGTGGGGAAGGGACAGAGAGAGAGGGAGAGAGAATCCCAAACAGGTTCCCTGCTGTCAGCACAGAGCCCGATGTGGGGCTTGAACCCACGAACTGTGAAATCATGACCTGAGCTGAAACCAAGAGTCGAATGCTTAACTGACTGAGCCACTCAGGTGCCCCTTTTCAGTTTATTTCTATTACCTGAGGCTATGAGCTGGATCATTCCTCTCTGCAAAGTAAAGCTGAGAAACTATTCTCAATCATGATCCCTTTAAGTTGTGAAGTATTTCAAAAATAATTATATGGTAGCACTGAATATAATAAAGCAGTGAAATTGGCAAACAATATTTAAAAATTATAGTCCATTCAAGGTTATCTCTCTACCAAGAGTTCTCAGACTTGTGGATCACTAAGAATCATCTGGAAGACTTCTGAAACCACAAATGTTGCAGCTCTCTCTTGGTTTCTGTTTCATCAAGTCTGGATGATGTGCACCTGTAACAAATACCCAGGTAATATTCTATGCCACAGTTTCTCAACCTCACACTATTGACCTTTCAGGATGGATAATTCTTTGTTGTGAGGGCTGTCCTCAGCATCATAGGATGTTTAGCAGAATCTTTGGGCCCTTCTCACTAAACGTCAGTAATGCTCCCACTCCCTGCAGTTGTGATGATCAAAATGTTTTCAGGTATTGAGGGGCACCTGGATGGCTCAGTTGGTTAAGCGACCGACTTAGGCTCAGGTCATGATCTCGTGGTTTGTGGGTTTGAGCCCTGCATCGGGCTCTGTGCTGACAGCCTGGAGCCTGCTTCGGATTCTGTGTTTCCCTGTCTCTCTCTGCCCTTCTCCAACTTGTGCTCTCTCTCTCTCAAAATTAAATAAACATAAAGGAAAATTTTTTTTAAATTTTAAAAATGTTTTCATGTATTGACAAATGTACCCGGAAAATGAATCTACCCTTGGCTGAGAACCACTGTTCTAAGCTATGTCATTCTCATCAATTTGTATTTTAATATGCTTTATTAAGTGGAAGACTAAGGATGTGCCAACTCTGGTATAACAGTAGGCCTGCGTGGTAAGTGTGCACAACATTTCCCATGAGTGTTTCCATGGAGGAACTGGTTGAGGTCACTGCTATCCTAATCAACATTGTTCCAACATCTAAACAAAAGAACGCAAATGAACATTTGGAACACAATCCATTCTTCTGCCAGGGCAATCTCTAGGTATCAAGTAGGGTGTCTAGAAAATACATGTGATTACTGTAAGATCATATTCTGTCTCTCTGTCTTCCTGTCTTTTTTGCTATCTGTTTCTCTTTCACTGAACTGTGCTTTCTCCATGTTTGGACATTATTTTTTGAATCTTCCTTCATATCTCACATTAAGATGTTATCTTTGTATCTGAGAAGCATTCTGCAATCTTTGTGTCTTCATTGATTATGTAGTTCATTTAATTCACTGAATTACTTCTCAGGAGAAAAATTTTACAAAGACTCATGGATAACCCAATGAATAACGATGTTATTCATATTGATAAAGGGTAACTTTTTCCTGTTTCACTCTAGTTCTCATGTTGACCCAGAATTCTTACTGAGAGATTTCTCAAAACTTATTTTTGTTCATTTACTGAAAGACGTCCATTGACATTGGATTCAGATTTCCCCTGAAGCAGAAAAAAGAAACATTAATTTAGAAACTGTGATCCAAAGACACAAAACAAGTTCTGGAAGTTTCAAACAGTGAAAACTAATAGAAGGCTATAAAGAAAAGAAGAGGGTGGATTTTCTTCAGATAAATCTTCTATTCCCTTCTTCTTGCCCCCATCTCAAACATCCCTACAAGCCCTACCAGACCCTCTTGTACACAGTTCCAATATCCAATTACTCACTCCTCTCATCTTCTTTTGCTCTCCCTACCACACCCCTACTAAAGAAAAAAGGTTGAGTAAGGACTAAGATGTTATCTAATATGGGAGAATCACTCCCCTAAAAGAGAAGTTTTAGATTATGAACAGGACGGTGCAGAAAAAAGATAAGTAAAATTCCAGCAATTTAAGACCAGAGCGAAGAAGAGCTCTAGGAGTGAAGCACGAGACAATACTACTGGTACTCAAGGGAATCAGCTCTGTCAGAGGCAAACATCAGAAGATGCTGTGGGGCTAAAGGAATTGACTTTGAGGGAAGTGGACGAGCTTTCAAAACTAATAATTTCCATTGGAATGATAAAGTATATTGAACACTTATAAGTTCACAATTTACTTGATGCTCTGTAATGTGTATATAAATTGTGGCATCTGAAGTATCTTATATATTTAGCTATTTGTGTTTAATTTTTTTAATGTTTACTTATTTTTGAGAGAGAGACACAGATAGAGTGTGAGCGGGGAGTGGCAGAGAGAGAGGCACAGAATCTGAAGCAGGTTCTAGGCTCTGAGCTGTCAGCACAGGGTCCAATGTGGGACTGGAACCCATGAGACGGGAGATCATGACCTGAGCCGAAGTTGAACGCTAAACCGACTAAGCCACCCAGGCACCCCGCTATATTTTTTGTTTTTTGTTTTTTATGAATTCTGATCAAGTGTTTAAATAAAATTGAAACTTATAAATACCGGAACAAACTCCTTAATACTGGCATTATAATTTTTCTCCAGTATTATGCTTACTTATTCAACATGTCTAAAACTGAAGTGATACTTGTCCCCCAAATACTTCCTCCCTATCAGAATCTTCAATAAAAAGAATTCCTTTTTAGACATTCAAACCCTGGGTGTAATCATTGATGCCTCCTTATTCAGTCCCCCTCTCCAAACTATTAACAAATCTCATAAGTTCTACCTTTTAAATATTTCTAGAATTCCATGGACGAGAGAGTTTGGAGAAATTGAGTCTTCCAAATGAAGCACACAGCACAACATTGGAAAGAAAGAAAAATATGACTTTGGACACATTGGAGAGACTGGGAGAAACTTTGCCAGTGCAGCCCGTCCCACTGAGACTACACAAGATAGTGCTGAAGTAGCTAGGGTGACTTCTTCATAAGGGAAAAAGATAGTGGAGTAGGTGCCTGGCTACTCAGTTGTGTGGGACATTGGAGAAACCTATTTTTCTCCAGAAGCACCCACAGTACTGAGGCAGGACCTCTGTGACTGGTGAGAGGGAGAAAATTGGGAAAGAAACATAGAAGACTCTCAAAGGGCATTCCAGAGACTTGGTTCCTGCTGACTGCTCTCAAGACTTCTGCAGGAAGTCTGCTCACAAGTCTTTGGGAGAACCTCATCCAAAGATCCTCCCAGCAGATTGCAGTCAACCCAACACTCCAAGTGTCAAATCCATACCTCTCCCCACTCTGTGACCAGCTCCTCTAACTCCCAAGTGTAGTGGTAAGTGAGCTCTACTAAACAGAGTATCAAACTAGTCTTTGGACAAGGGGAACCACAAACTGGAACTGTAGCACCACCTGCTGGAAAACAAAAGAGAGGTTTTTAGCAGCCAGCCTGGTGAGTTGTAACAACCATAGAAGAAATAAAAGCTTAAGATTTTGTCATGAGAAAAATCGAGGAGTGTGGAGCAGGTCACAGAAAACTCCAGATATAACAGGACCAATGCATAATACATCCCAAATGAAGGCAGCTAGTTAAGATTTGAGAAGGAGTTTGCTACTTCAATTGTGAAAGCAACAATGCAAAATTGCAAAAACACATGAAGAATCAAGAAAACACTTTATTCCCCAAAGATACCAATATTCCTACAATACCTGAACTCAAAAGCATGGAAATTTGTGAGTTAGCTGATAATTAAAAATAGCTTTTCCTCTTTTGAGGAAACTCAACATGCTACAAGGAATACAAAATGACAATTCAACGAAATAAGGAAAACAATACATAAATAAAATGAGAAATTTAACAAAGAAATAGAAATCATAAAGAACCAAACAGAAACTCCGGAGTTAAAAAATTCAGTGAATGAAATGAAAAACACAGTAGCATCTATAGCAGAGTAGACCAAATGGAAGATAGAATCAATGATCTAGAGGATAAGAACTTTGAAATGACCTAATCAAGGAAGAAAAAGAAAAAAGAATGAAAAGGAGCAAAGAAAATCTATGAGGTGTATGAGACTCTATAAAATATTAGAATAATTGGGGTTTCAGAAGGACTCAGAGAGGGAGAAGGAGGCAGAAAGTTTATTTAAAGAAATAAAAGCTCAGAACTTCCCAAACCTGGGGAAAGTCATGAACATCCAAGTTCATGTACTTATGAGATCACCCTATTACCTTAGTGCAAAAAGAGCTTCTCTATGACACATTATAATGAAATTGTCAAAAATCAAAGACAAAGAGAAAATCCTGAAAGCAGCCAGAGGAAAAAACCTACAAAGGAACTCTCATTAAGCTATAAGCAGATTTCTCAACAGACACTCTCTGCTGGGTAGAGGGAGAAGAATTACATATTCAGAGTGTTGAAATCATAAAATTGCCAATCAAAAATAATTTATCTAGGAAAGTTATCACTCAGATATGAAGGAGAAATAAAGGCTTCCCAGGCAAGCAAAAGCTGAGAGAGTTCATTCCACTATACCCGCCTTGTGGGAAATGCTGAAAGAAGATCTTTAAGCTAAAATGAAAAGATGCTAACTAATGATATGAAAACATGTGAAAGTATATGACACACTGGTAAAGATAAATAGATTTAGAAAACTGTAGAATGGTGTGTTAACCACTTTATATAGTATAAAAGTTAAAGGAAAAGTATTAAAATAACTATAACTATGGTTGTTATTAATAATTTGTTAATAAATACACAATATAAATAGAGGTAAATTCTGAGATAAAAAATAGAAACAGGACGGGAGTAAAAGGGTGGCACTCTCACATACCATAAAAGCTAAGTTGCTATAAGCTTAAAAATGGACTGCTTTATCTTTGTTTTATATGAACCTCATGGTAACTACAAAACAAAAATCTAGATTAGAGTAACAAAAAAAATTTAAAGGATAAACAAAGCATACCACTACAGAAAATCACCTATTTACAAAGGTAGGAAGAAAGAAAGGGAAAAAGAAACAATGGAACTACCAAACATACCGAAAGCAACAAGATGGCATTAGTAAATCATCACATGTTAATAATTACTCTAAATACAAGTGGATTTAATTCACTAATCAAAAGGCACAGAGCGTCTAAATGGATTAAAGACACAATACCCAATGATATGTTGTCTACAAGAACTCATTTTAGATTTAAGGATACACAAAGGGCCAAAGTGAAGAAACAAAAAAAGGTGTTTCAGACAAGTGGAAAGCAAAAGAAAGTAAGGGTAGCTATAATTATATCAAACAAAATAGCCTTTAAGCCAAAAACAGTAATAAGAGATGAAGAAGGCCGTTTTGTAATCATAAAGGGGTCAATTCATCAAGAAGACATAATGAACATAAATATAGACACACTGGAGTTCCTAAATATATTAAGCACATAATAACAGATGTGAAGGGAGAAAGAGACAAGAATCCAATAATAGTAGGGGACTTCAAAACCTCTTTGAGCAATGGGTAGATCATCTAGAGTGAAAATCTGGACTTGGGGCACCTGGGTGGCTCAGTCAGTTAAGCATCCGACTTTGGCTCAGGTCATGATGTCGCAGCTCATGGGTTTGAGCCCTTCATCAGGCTCTGTGCTGACAGCTCAGAGCCTGGAGTCTGCTTAGGATTCTGTGTCTCCCTCCCTCTCTGCCCCTTTCCTGCTTGCACTCTGTCTCTCTCTCTCTCTCAAAGACAAATAAACATTAAAAAAATAAAAAATATGGACTTGAAACATACATTACACCAAATGAACTCAACAGATATTTATGAACACTTTATTTAATAGCAGAAGAATACACATTATTCTGAAGTGCACACGGAACATCCTCCAGGATGAATCATATGATATGCCACAAAATAACTTAGCAAATCTAATAAGACTGAAATAATGCCAAATATATTCTTGAAACATATAAAACTGGAAACACAATACGCAAACCTATGGGATGCTGCAAAAGCAATTGTGAGAGGAAGATTTCTAGTAATAAATGTATATATTAAAAAAATAGAATGATCTCAAATAAACAACCTAACTTTACACTTTAAGAAACTAGACAATTAACCAAAAAATGAAATAACAAAGAGTGGAAATAAATGAAAAATAAAGACTGCAGTACACAATAGAAATGATTAATAAAAAAGAGATGGTTTTTTGAAATGGTAACATAATTGAAAAAGTCTTAATGTTATAATTAATAATAAATTAAAATTAATTAACTAGTTAAAAGTGCTCACCTAGACAAAGAGAGAGAGTGAAGACTCAAATAAACAATACCAGAAATGAAAGAAAAGACATTACAACTGATACTAGAGAATACATAGGTTCATAAGAAACTACTATGGACAATTATATGTCAGCAAATTGGACAACCTAGAAGAAATGGATAAAGTCCTAAAAACATAAAATCTACCAAGATGAATAATGAAGAAATGGAAAATCTGGACAGACGGATAATGACTAAGGAGATTAAAGCAGTCATTAAAACCCTCCCAATACAGAAAAGCCTAGAACCAGTTGGCTTCTCTGGTAAATTCTACCAAACATGTAAAGAAGAATTAATGCCAATCCTTCCAAAAAACGTGAGTTGTCAGACTCACTTTACAGGGTCCGTATTATCCTGATATCAAAACCAAATAAAGACATAACAGAAAAAGAAAACTATAGCACAATATTCCTGATTAATATAGATGCAAAAATTCTCAACAAATTGTTAGTAAACCAAGTTCAACAACACGTTTAAAGAATCATACACCATGACCAAATAGGATTTATCCCCGGAATGCAAGGATGATTCAACATATGTAAATCAATAAATGTGACACATCATATTAATAGAATGAAAGATAAAACTCTTATCATCATCTCAATAGATGCAGGAAAAGCATTTGACAAAATACAGCATTGTTTCATAGTGAAAACCCATAAGAAATTGGGTACAGAAGGAATATACTTTAAATAGTCAATGCCATATACCACAAACCTATAGCTAACATCATACGCAACAGGGAAATCAAAAAATTTTCCACTAAGATCAATAACAGGAAAAGGGTGCCTACTCTCATTTTATTCAACATAGTACTGGAAGTCCTAGTCAGAGCAACTAAGGAAGACAAATAAATAAAAGCTATCCAAATCAGAAAGAAAGAAATAGAACTGTTATTTGCAGATGATATAATCTTATATATAGAAAATTTTGAGGACAATGAAAATACTCCTGGAACTAATCAATGAATTCAGTAAAGTTGCAGAATATAAAAACAACATACAGAAATTAGTTGTGTTTCTATAAACTAACAACACAAATGTGAAGAAAAAAGCAATCCCATATTCACAATAGCATCAAAAACAATAAAATACTTAGAAATAAATTTTAGCAAAGGAAACGAAAGATCTGTACAATGAACACTATAAGACTTTGATGAAAGAAATTGAAGAAGACATAAACAAATGGAAGTATAGCCTGTGTTCATGAGTCATAAGAATTATTGTTGAGATGTCCATACTACCCAAAGCCATCTACAGATTAGATGCAATCCCTATCAAAATTCCACTGAAATGTTTGACAGAAATAGAAAAGCAATTCTAATATTTGTATGGAACCACAACAGACTCCAAATAGTCAAAGCAAACCTGAGAAAGAAGAACAAATAGGAAGCATCATACTTTCTGACTTCAAACTATACTACAAAGCCACAATAATTAAAATAATATGATACTGGCATTAAAAATGACCACATATACATATGGAAAGAATAATGAACCCATAAATAAACCCTCGCATCTATGGTCAACTAATATGTGACAAGGAAGCCAAGAACATTCAAGGAGAAATGATAGTCTCTTCAACAAATGGTGTAGGGAAAACTGGATAACCACATACAGAAAAATAAAATTGGACTTTTACCTTACACAACTCACAAAAATTAACTTGAAACAGATTAAAGGCTTAAACATAAGATCTGATACAATAAAACTCCCCAAAATAAAACATAAAAATATGGAAGATCCTTGACATGTGTCTTGGCAATGACTTTTTTGGATATAACACCAAAAGCAAAGATCAACAAGGAGGATTACATCAAGCCAAAAAGCTTCTGCACAGCAAAAGAAACAATCGACAAAAAGAAAAGGCAATCTACAGAATGGGTAAAAATATTTGCAAACCACATATTGCATAAGGGTTGAATAGCCAAAATAAACAAATAACTCATACAACCCAATAACAAGCAAACAAAAACAATCCAACTAAAAAATGGGAAGAGGAACATGAAAGAAATAGAGAATCAATTCTGGATGTCCAACAATAGACTAAAAGGCATTTTTTAAATAGTAAGTTTACAGAAATCATCACAGGAGGGAATTGTAAAGAGTACATATAAAGAGAAGATAATTCCCACACGTGAAGGGTAACACTGAAAGGTACCACTGAATGGCAAGGACAATAAATGAAATGAAAACCCACATATATCCATGGAGGTTCAGAAGACCAGAGAGAGGGGAAAAAACAAAACCAAATTACCTACCAATGAACAAGAATCAGAGGGCATCACATTTCTTATGGATATCCAGGATTCTTGAATTATAAGGCAGTGCTGGAGTTCAGAACATAAGCAGTTACATCTGAGGGAAATAAGAAAAAAAGTAAATTAAATACAGAAATAAGCCATACGAGATTTCCATGGAGTCAATGACAGTAATTCCTATTTTTTTAAATATTAGGCTAAAATATGAATAACACACTTATTTTAAATTCCTTTTCTTAGATTTTCAGATGCTCCTGAGCTGGTCTCCTATGCCCCCTAACAAACCCTCCGTTATAAAAAACAAGTTAAGGTTACCTTTTTCACTAAACCCTCATAATTAAAAATTTTTTTAATGTTTATTTATTTTTGAGAAAGAGAGAGACAAAGTGCAAGTGGCAGAGGGGCAGAGAGAGAGGGAGACACAGAATCCAAAGCAGGCTCCAGGCTCCGAGCTGTCAGCACAGAGCCTAATGCGAGGCTTGAATTCACGAACCACGAGATCATGGCCAGAGCCAAAGGTGGACGCTTAACCAACTGAACCACCAAGGTGCCCCCCAATTTTTGTTTCTTAAATGTTCATATGTTTGAAACAGAATAGGTGTATTTCCCTACTGTCACTTTTTCATCCTTCTCCTCCTTTATATTTTCTCTTTTTTCCATTTCTTCTGCTACTTTGCAAAAGTCAGTCAGAGTCTCTTTATAATGCTTACCCATATTAATGCATTGTCTGCTGGGAAAGAAAAAGTAGTAAGGAAATGATACAGAAGTACCTGTTTCATGGTCACTGTGCCTCTTAACCCAGGCTGGTCTCAGCTCTCTTGTCCATAGCACGAAAGTCATGGACTATTTAAGTCCAATTGGTCTTCCAGCTTTAATGTACCTTCTCTGAGTACAATCCCTGAAAGGTCAAGGCCCAGGATTTCTACCACAGCAATTTGCTCCCCCTGGAAAACAGATTCTGAGAATAGTAGATATGCCCATTCTCCATGGTTGCCATGTAGAAACACAGCAAGGGGACATTTGTAACAAGCTTAATCCTAAGAAATCACTTCTTACATGGCTCTGAAATGCTTTTGATGTTTTGCAATGCAATCAGTCTCAATATGGTTGCAGAATTCCCCCCCCCCATATTTATATTATAAATGTATCATTTTTATTTAAGAGTCTACTCTCTTGCCAGGACATTCATCTACTGACCTGGTCAAATTGCAGAAAAGGATCGCATTCACTCCCAGCACATAGGGAAAACCTAAAAATAAAACCTCTAATTTACAGGGAGCCACATATTTCTATCGCTCTCTGGACTTAGCCACGTTCTAACACTTACTCTTGTGCATCATAATTATCTTTGTCCAGGTCTCTCTTCTAGGGTTGTCAGATAAAAATAGAACTCTCAGTTAAATTTGAATTTTAGATCATCAACAAAGGTTTTTAGTCTGTTCCAAATACTCCATGAACATTCATACTAAACATTTAGTTGCTTATCTGAAATTCAAATTTAACTGGATGTCCTGCATTTTTATTTACTAAATCTGACATCCCTACTCTCTTTCCACATAGACTACAAGATCCTTAAGGGAAGGGCCTCTATTTTCACTTCTGTGTCCACCGTCCATGCACAATATCTTCACAGAGTAGATACTCAATTTTTGCTGAATTAACAAGTAAAAATATAAATGAAACAACTATAAAATAGGTAGTGTTAGCAAATTTTATTTGTACCTTAGTAGCTCATAAGTTGAATGAATCATTCAACTAGGCTAAGCACAGTGTATGATTAGAGCAGAGCAGGTCATAGTATGACTGCATACAAATTTTGAGTATTTAAACAAATCTGAGAGAAATTACTGTGATGTCTCATTCAAACCCTTTCTGAACGCCTCGACTTCTCTTTTTTTACATTTTTTTAATGTTTTTATTTATCTTTGAGACAGAGAGAGACAGAACATGAGCAGAGGAGGGGCAGAGAGAGAGGGAGACACAGAATCTGAAGCAGGCTCCAGGCTCTGAGCTGGCAGCACAGAGCCCGACCCGGGGCTCGAACCCACGGACCAAGAGATCATGACCTGAGCCGAAGCCCCACGATTAACCGACTGAGCCACCCAGGTGCCCCTGAACCCCTCGACTTCTGACACAATGTTAAGACTAGGAGTAGCTCCAACATAGTGAGTACACCATTTCTAAGAGGGAAAATACTAAGTGAGATGGTCATGGAAACTCAACTGAACTGAGAAGACTTTTTACTTCCTTTAGTAATATTTTCCCTTGACACCTGGGACTAGTAATCAAGGACATAAATAAGTTAATATACTAGTAATCAAACCATTTTCCACAGGAAATTATAAATTAAAAAGAAAAAATTTCCAGTCAGTATCAAAGGAAAGTTTTGGAGACATTATTCCATGAAAGACATGTAAATCAGATTTTTACATAAAAACAAAACAAAATAAATCTAAAATTGCTTCCGTCTATCACACTTGATTTTGTTCATTTTCATTTTTCTTATTTCTCCCCTTTTCTCTGACTCTCATTCTAAAGTTGAGGAAATTTGGCTTCTAATTTTTAACAAATTCCTGCTGACTATCTGCTACAGACTGGTATTCTAAGGACTAGTTTTTATAAAAAGTGGTACACTCAATTTGTCACCAAAGACTTATGTCCATCTGCCGCTTTGCAGAATATGCTCTTGTGCCAGTCCCTTCTGAGTTTCTGTTTACTCCACTGCAAGATGGAGACCAGGATTCCTGTCTCACATGGTAACCATGTTGTAACAATCCAATGAGAACATACGCATTGAAGCACCTCTGCTAGACACTACAGATATGTTGGTTTCCATGTATTATGAGTGTGGTCTGAGTGGGGGGAAGACAAAAGATAGACACCTGGACAGGAAAGAGAAAATTACTTGGATTGAACTTGGAAGCTGCCGCGAGAGCACTTCTCTCGTAAATGGCCTGGCGTTCCATGAAAAAGAATAACTGACCCACTCGATTATATATTTAATCCATATCTACAACCACTTTTTGAGAATATTCTGTGGTAGAAACTAGAAATACCAAGATAAAAGAGATATGGGTCCAGCCCAAAAGGAGCCCTGTGTGAATTTCCTTGGAACTTCGCTCACTCACTTGATTCATTCCTGCAACAAATGTTTGCTGGGTTTGTTGAGTTGACAGAGCCTGTGCTAAGTACTATCACTACAACAAAGACCAGGGCACTTTTCATCTTTGACAATCTTGTGGTGTATACCAAAACAAAATTCTCTCTCAGCCTCTTCATCTATTATGAAAAATAAATACTGATGGCCTAGACTCCACCAACTACTTGTCTCCAATTGTTTTCAATTAGTCTTATAGATCAACTACATATATAAAAAGATTATTAAATACACACACATACACACACGCACACGCACATGCACATCTTGAGATATTGTGTTTTCAGTTCTAGACCACCATAATAAAGGAAATATTGCAATAAAGTGTCTGAAATAAATTTTTTGGTTTCCTACCCAGTCCATATAAAAGTTATGTTTAAACTATACTGTAGTGTATCAAATATGAGATAATGTTATGTTTAAAAACACAATGTACATACCTTGATTAAAAAATACTTTACTGCCGGGGGACCTGGGTGGATTAGTTGGTTAAGCGTCCAACTCTTGGCTTCAGCTCAGATCATGATCTCCTGATTTCATGAGTTTGAGCCCTGAGTAGGTCTCTCTGCACTGTCCGCACAGAGCCTGCTTGGGATTCTCTGTCTCCCTTCCTCTTTGCCCCTCTCCTGCTCACACTCTCTCTGTCTCTCTCAAACTAACAACTAACTAACTAACTATTTATTGCTTAGAAATCCTTGGGGCGCCTGGGTGGCTCATTTGGTTGAGTGCCCAACTTGCTCAGGTCATGATCTCACCCGACTTCACCTCAGGTCATAATCTCATGGTTAATGAGTTTGAACCCCACATCAGGCTTGCTGTTGTCAGCTCAGAGCCCGCTTTGGATCCTCTGTCTCTCTCTCTTTGCCCCTCCCCTATTTGCGCTCTCTCTCAAAAATAAACTTAAAAAAAAAAAGAAGAAGAAGAAATGCTGCCCATTATCTGAGCTTTCAGCAAGTCATACTCTTTTTGCTGGTGGAGGGTCTTGCCTCAAAGTTGATGGCTGCTGGCTGATCACAGTGACAGTTGCTGACGGTTAGGGCGGTAGTGGCAACATTTTAAAATAAGACAGCAATGAAATTTGCCATTTTGATCGACTCTTTCTTTCATGAATGATTTCTCTGGAGCATATGATACTGTTTGACAGCACTAAATCCTATGTCGTCATTTCAGTAATCATCACAGCATCTTCACCAGGAGTAGCTTCCATCTCAAGAAACCATTTTCTTTGCTTATTTGAAATAAATAACTCCTCTCTCATTAAAGTTTTATGCGATTGCAGCAATTCAGTCCTATCTTCAGGTTCCACTTCTCATTCCAGTTCTCCTGCTATTTCCACCACATCTACAGTTACTGCCTCCACTCAAGTCTTGGACTCCTCAAAGTCATCCATGAGGATTGGAATGAACTTCCTTCAAACTCCTGTTAATGTTTTAGGCACTTCCAGCTAAATACTTTAATTTGCATGGAATGAACTAGATGTCAGTATTTAGAGTTTTTTCTTTTTATGTAAAATTTGTATGCAATTAAATGTTCAAAGCTCACAGGTAAATTTGCTGAGTTTTGAAAAATGCATGCATCTGGCTAACTCAAATGCCTATCACAATATGAGCATTACTATCACCTCAGAAAATCCCTTCATGCCCTCTCCAAGTCCTAGATACAACTGCTGTTTTGATTTTTCCACCATAGATATTATTAAATAATATATACCTGGCTTTAAAAAAGAAGTTTCTATCTAAATGGAGTAATAGAACTTAATTGTTTTTGATGTGTTGATTTATTTGATTGAGCTATTCTTTACCTTACCTTATATTTCATGTTTTTTATTTAGTCTACTTCAGTTGTTTTTTTTTCCCATTTTCCTGCCTTTTTTCTCCCCCTTTTCCCTCGACTTATTTGAATGTTTGATATTCTCATTCTATTCTATAAAGGTTGTTTTTTTTTTTTGTCCCATGTAATTAATACATATTTTTCTAACAATCTAGGCTTAATGAGTGCCTATATTGTTCAACTGGACAAGAAAATTGGTACATTTAAGAGTTTCTCTGCTCACTTCCAAAGCCTCTCCATATCCTTATTCCATGTTTTATTACATGAAAGTTTCTGTTTAACAAATCAATACATGTTTACAATAAGCTTTAGTAATTTCTTTGATTATCATTGCTCCTTGAATTCCATGAATTCAATGGTTCATTGAATTCAATGATGTTTTCCTCACTAATTTACATCCTCAAGAAATATGTCATTTTTTTTTTTGAGAGAGAGAGAAAGAGAGCAAGTGGGGGAGAGGGACAGAGGAAAAGAGGGAGGGAGAGAGAGTTGGAGAGAGAGAGAGAGAGAGAGAAAGAATCTTAAGCAGGCTTCACACTCAGAATGATCCTGAAGTCATGTCCCAAGCCAAAATCAAGAGATCAAGAGTTGGACACTCAACTGACAGAGCCACCCAGGTCCCTCATCCTCAAGAAATTCTTGTGGTAAGAGTTTTGTTAGTAAATATTTTCAGTTCTTCCATGTATAAAATATTTTTATTTTATCTACAAAATTTGGCTAAGATTGGAATTCTCGGCTCAAAATTGCTTTCTTTTGAAACTTTGAAGATAATAGTTCATGATCTTATCACTCCCACTGTTATTTATCAGAAGACTGATGTCAATTAATTTTTATTCATTTGTAGATAATTGTTGTTTTTGTCTTGTGGAAGCTTTAAGGGTTTTCTACCTAATCTTTAGTGTTCTGAAACTTACACTATAGGTGGCCTAGTCTTTTCTTTTTCTTTTTTTGGCTTTCAGTAAGATTTTTGATCTTGGGACTCATGTGTTTCTCAGTTTAGATTAAATATTCTCTGTCATTTGTTTAAATATCGTCTCTCCTCCATTTGGTCTATTCTTACTCTTGGGGACTACTGTGAAGTGGTTATTTAAAATCTGGATGTATTCAGCAGCTGTGTGTGCTTTACTTTTCAGACTATCTCTTGAAGCTTTCATTTCAACATCCAAATACTTAATTTTTGTTCTCTTTAATTGGTTATTTTTATGACTGTGATAGCTTTTTTTCATCTCTCCTGACCTTTATTATTTTTTCCAAAGATTTATTTATCTCGTTCTATTAACTGTTTCTCCATTGTTGGTTCTTCCATTCATTGAGCTTGCTTTCTGTCTGATGTATTAGTTTTCTAAAATATCTCATTACTCTGGGTTGTTTGTTCTTTGTAGCAGAGGTTTTATTTTTGATTATCTGGTTATAAGTGTTTCTGCAGCCTGCCAGAACACTGTCACACTGAAAGTTTGGGGAAGGTCTACCATGCTGACAGGATGTTGATATTTTGGACTCTTCCCATGAATCACAAATGTTATTAATGGTATCTAGAATAGTGAATCCTTTCCAGAAGGTTTTCAATTTACTTTCCCCAGATCCATCAGAAGAATCACTTATGGCAGCAACATCCTTATGAAATGTATTTCTTAAATAATAAGACTTGAAAGTCAAAATGACTCCTTGATCCATGGGCCACAGAATGGATGTGGTGTTAGCAGGAAACCTGGAGAACACACTAAAAGCCACTTAATCATACACTTGCAAATGGTGAATTTTATGTTATGTGAATTATGTCCCAACAAAGTGACCAAAATGAATAAAATCTTTAAGATGCTAAGGGCAGAATCTAGGTAGTGTGTACCTAGGTGCTAACTTTAAAATCGTTTTAATGTTTCTATATATTTGAAAATGCAAAGTGTTGTGAAAAAAATTATGGGCCTGACTTTCCTGATATTATTCCCCATTTCACGGTCTGGATTTTAATAGACCTTTCTTGCTTAACAAAACTTTGAATCTGATCACACCATGACTTACTCAACTCACTTTATTAAGCACTTGACAGGCAGGCATGAAGAGACACACAAACATGGCATGAAAACTGCTTTTAAGAAGCACATAGCAAGTTAAGATGGTGCACAGTGGAACACAGAGTCTGAAGATTCAGAGTTTGATAGTTCCTGGTGGTGCTCTGGTGAGGAAACAGGGAGAATCCCCAGGAGCAAGCAGTGTGGTCTAAGAAGTCTGTGTGCCACATGGGGAGAAGCAATTCTCCTGGTGGAAGAGCATTTGGTAGAAGCCATATTGCTTCCCCATGGGCAAAGATCCCAGAGGACCCCAGAGGGCAGCCCATGGGCAAAGGTCCCAGAGGACCCCAGAGGGCAGCCACGTTTCCTGGATTGGGACGAAGACACCCGAGTAAAGTGAAACCTGGTGCCACCTGTGTGTTGTGATTTGCCATAATCTCTGAACCTCTGCTCTATGCTATTGCACGAACATTTTCTGGGCAAGCTGGCACCTAGCCACTGCTCAGTGAGACCCTCCCCCAGAGAGTTGGAGCAGGTCCTAGCTGCAGGGGTCTCTGAAGTGTGGGGTTTTGAAACACAACCCCTCTGACATAAAACTCTGGAGGAAGGCACCACCTGGCAAGTGGGCAGCTTGGAGAAGGACAAAGTAGAGGTCGGGAGTTGACAGAGGCCTGAGACAAAGGAGGAGTGCTTGATTGTAGGTCGGTGAGAGTGCAAAGCTCCTGCACCAGGGACTAGGGAGCTGGGTGAAACCATTTCACCTCTACCAAACACGTGCATGTGCCCACACCATTTCCATGCCAGGAAGCTAAGCAGCGCCGCCTAGTGGAAAATGGAGCCATTACACCAAGCTTCCCCCAACTGCACCCTCTAGTCACATCACTCAGAAGACCAACACAAATCCCTCCACCTGCTTAGTATGATTCAAAGTTTGGGTTCTAGGGGAAACTAGATGTAACTTCATTCAGGTTTCATTCTGTTTCTGGTTTGTTTATTTGTTCATTTCCTTTGCTTCTGTTTTTGCTTAAATTGTCCTTTTTTTTCTTTCTTTTCTTTCTCTTCCTTGGATACACAAAGAACAAATTCTTTTTTTTTAAATTTTTTTGTAAGATTGTTTATTCTTTTTTATTTTCCTTATTTTATTCTATTTTATTATTTTATTATTTTAATTTTTTAATATTTTCTTAACTTTTTTTCTTTCCTTTCCATTTTTTTTCTCTATTCTATCAAGCTTCTTTCAATAAGCAGACTTAAACACACCTGGGATCTAGCTTCCTTTATTTGATTTTTTGTTTTGTTTCTGATTTTTTAATTTTAACTTTTTGCTTATTAATTCTTTTCCTTCCTCCAAAATGACAAGACAGAAGAATTCACCCTAAAATAAAGAACAGGAAGAAATGATGGCCAGGGATTTAATAAACACAGATATCAGTAAGATGTCTGAACTAGAATTTAAAAGCACAATTATAAAAATACTAGCCAGGATTGAAAAACTATAGAAGACACCAGAGAATCCTTTTCTGTGGAGATAAAAGAACTAAAGTCTAATCAAGCCAAAGTTAAAAATTCTATAACTGAGATGCAATCTCAAATGGATGCCATGATGGCAATGATGGACAAAACAAAGCAGTGAATCAGCGATATAGAAGATAGAATTATGGAGAATAATGAAGCAGAAAAAAAGAGAAACAAAGGCAAAAGGTCATGACACAAGACTTAGAGAACTCAGTGACTTATTAAAAAGGAATAACATCTGAATCATAGGACTCCCAGAAGATGAAGAGAGAGAAAAAGGGACAGAAGGTTTATGTGGGCAAATTGTAACAGAAAACTTTCCTAATCTGGGGTAGGATACTGATATCAAAATCCAAGAAGCACAGAGATCTCCCATTAGATTCAATAAAAACTGACCATCACCAAGGCATATCATAGTCAAATTCACAAAATACACAGACAAGGAAAGAATTATGAAAGCAGCAAGGGAAGAAAGGTCCTTAGCCTATAAGGGAAGACAGATCGAGTTCACAGCAGACCTATCCACAAAAACTTGGCAGGCCAGAAAGGAATGGCAGGATAGTCAATAGAATCAGAAAAATATGTAGCCAAGAATTCTTTATCCAGCAATGCTGTCATTCAAAATAGAAGAAGAGATAAAGAGTTTCCCAGACAAACAAAAACAAAAGGAGTTTCTGACCACTAAATCAGCCTTGCAAGAAATTTTAAGGAGGAGTGGAGAAAAGACAAAACGAAAAGACCAAAGACAACAAAGATAAGAAAGGACCAGTGAACATCACCAGAAACACCAATTCTACAGACAACACAATAGCACTAAATTTATATCTTTCAATAATCATTCTAAATGTAAATGGACTAAATGCTCCAATCAAAAGACATAGGGTATCAGAATGGATAAGAAAACAAGACCCATCTATATGCTACCTACAAGAGACTCATTTTAGACCCTAATGACACCTATAGGTGTGCAGGATGGTTTGGTGTTGATCTGGCTGATTTCATGGACACATGACGCAAAAAAAACTTCCATGCTGTTCTGCCATCTTGCCTCCTTTTCCTAAAGACACCTACAGATTAAAAATAAGGAGATGGAGAACCATCTATCATGCTAATGGACATCAAAAGGAAGCTGGAACAGCCATATTTATATCGACAAATCAGATTTTAAAACAGACTATAACAAGGTATGAAGAAGGGCATTATATCATAATTAAGGAGTCTATCCACCAAGAAAATCTAACAATTATAAATATTTATGCCCCTGATGTGGAAGCACCCAAATATATAAATCGATTAATCACAAACATAAAGAAACTCATCGATAATAATACCATACTATTAGGGGACTTCAACACCCACTTACAGCAATAAACAGATCATCTAAGCAGAAAATGAACAAGGAAACAATGGCTTTGAATGACACACTGGACTGGATAGACTTAACAGATATATTCAGAACATTTCATCCTAAAGCAGCAGAATATACATTCTTCTAGAGTGCATATGGAATGTTCTCCAGAATAGATCATATACTTGGTCACAAATCAGACCTCAACAAGTACAGAAAAGATCAATATCATGTCATGCATATTTTCAGACCACAACACTATGAAACTTGAAATCAACCACAAGAAAACAATTGGAAAAGCCACGAATATTCAGAGATTAAAGAACATCCTATTAGGGGCGCCTGGGTGACTCAGTCAAGTAAGTGTCCAACTCTTGATTTCAACTCAGGTCGTGACCTCATGGTTTGTGAGTTTAATCCCCACATCAGGCTCTGCACTGATAGCCCAAAAACTGCTTGAGATTTTCTCTCTCCCTCTCTCCACCCCTCCACTGTGTTCCCTCTCTCTCCCAGAAAATAAATAACTAAAAAATAAAAAAGAACATCCTACTAACAAATGAATGAGTTAACCAAGAAATTAAAGAGGAATTTAAAAAGTACATGGAAGTCAATGAAAATGAAAGCACAACAGTCCAAAACCTCTGGGATACAGCAGAGCTGGTCTTCAGAGGGAAGTATATAGCGATCCAGGCCTTCCTAAAGAAGGAAGAAAGGTCTCAAATATACAACCTAACCTTACATCTAAAGGAGCTGGAAAAAGAACAGCAAATAAAGCCCAAAACCAGCAGAAGAAGGGAAATAATAAAGATTAGAACAGAAATCAATGATAAAACAAACAAACAAACAAACAAACAGTAGAACAGATCACAGATCAAGGAAGCCAGGAGTTGATTCTTTGAAACAATTAGCAAAATTGATAAACCCTAGCCAGATTGATCGAAAAGAATAAATAAAGTCACGAGTGAAAGAGGAGAGATCACAACCAACACTGAAGAAATACAAATAATAATAACAGAATATTATGAGCCAACAAATATTATATGCCAACAAATTGAGCAATATGGAAGAAATGGACAAATTGCTATAAACATAAACTACTAAAACTGAAACAGGAAGAAATGGAAATTTTGAGCACACCCATAGCCAGTGAAGAAATTGAATCAGTAGAGGTGCGTGGGTGGCTCAATTGGCTAAGCGTCCTACTTTGGCTCAGGTCATGATCTCATAGCTCGTGAGTTTGAGCCCCGTGTCAGGTTCTGTGCTGATAGCTCGGAGCCTGGAGCCTGCTTCAGATTCTGTGTCTCCCTCTCTCTCTGTTCCTACCCCACTCACACTCTGTCTCTCTCCTCTCTTTCAAGAATAAATTAACATTAAAAAAACATTAAACATTAAAAAAAAAAAAAGAAGAGGAAAAAATTGAATCAGTAATCAAAAGTCTCCCAAGAAACAAGAGTCCAGGGCCAGATGGTTTTCTGGGAGAATTCTATGAAACATTTAAAGAAGACTTAACACCTATTATTTTGAAGCTGTTCCAAAAAAATAGAAGTGAAAGGAAAACTTCTAAACTTATTCTATAAGGTTAGCATTGCCTTGATTCCAAAACCAAACAAAGATCCCAATAAAAAGGAGAACTACAGACCAATTTTTCTGATGGACATTGATGCAAAAATTCTCAACAAGATACTGGCAAACTGGATCCAACAATACACTAAAAGAGTCATTCACCATGATAAAGTGGGATTTATTCTCGGGATGCAGAGCTGGTTCAATATTCACAAATCAATCAATGTGATACGTCACATTAGTAAAAGAAAGGAGAAGAACCACATAATCCTCTGAATAGATGTTGAAAAAGTATTTGACAAAATACAGCATGCTTTCTTGATAAAAACCCTCAAGAAAATAGAGATAGAAAGAACATACCTCAAGATCATAAAGGCCATATGTGAAAGACCCACAGCTATTATCATCCTCAATGGGGAAAAACTGAGAGCTTTCCCTTTATAATCAGTAACATGACAGGGATATCCACTCTCACCACTGTCATTCAACATAGGACTGTAAGTCCTAGCCCTCAGCAATCAGACAACAAAAAGAAATAAAAGGCATCTAAATCAGTAAGGAAGAAGTCAAACTTTCAGTCTTTGCAGATGGCATGATACTCTAAGTGCAAAACCCAAAGACCCCACCAAAAAACTGCTAGAACTAATACATGAATTAAGCAAAGTTGCAGGATATAAAATTAACGTACAGAAATCAGATGCATTTCTATACACCAATAATGAGGCAGCAGAAAAAGAAATCAAGGAATTGATTCCATTTACAATTACACCAAAACCCACAAAATACCTAGGAATAAACTTAACCAAGGAGGTAAAATATCTATACTCTGAAAACTATAGAAAAGTTATGAAAGAAACTGAAGGAGAAAGAAATGGAAAAACATTCCATGCTCATGGTTTGGAAGAAGAAATATTGTTAAAATGTCAATACTACTCAAAGCAATCTACATATTCAAGGAAATCCCTATCAAAATAACACCAGCATTCTTCACAGAGCTAGAACAAACAATTCTAAAATTTTTATGGAACCACAAAAGACCCCGAATAGCCAAAGCAATGTTGAAAAGAAAAACAAAGCTGGAGGCATCACAATTCCAGACTTCAAATTGTACTACAAAGCTGTAATCATCAAGACAGCATGGTATTGGCACATTTAAAATAGACACTCAGATCAATGGAACAGAATAGAGAACCCAGAAGTGGACCCACAAATGTATGTCCAACTAATCTTTGACTAAGCAGGAAAGAATATCCAATGGAATAAAGAAAGTTTCTTCAGAAAATGGTGTTGGGAAAGTTGGACAACAACATGTAGAAGAATGAAACTGGATCACTTTCTTACACCATACACAAAAAATAAACAGAAAATGGCTGAAAAACATAAATGTACGATAGGAAACAGTCAAAATACTAGAGGAGAAAGCAGGCAACAACCTCTTCAACCTCGGCCACAGCAACTTCTTACTTGACATGGGAGGCAAGGGAAATAAAAGCAAAAATGAACTATTGGAACCTCATCAAGATAAAAAGCTTTTGCACAGTGAAGGAAACAATCAGAAAAACGAATAGGCAACTGAGAGAATGAGAAGTGACATATAAGATAAAGGGTTAATATCCAAAATCTATAAAGAACTTATCAAATTTAACACCCAGACAACAAATAATCCAGTGAAGAAATGAGCAGAAGACACGAGTAGATATTTCTCCAAAGAAGACACACAGATGGCTAACAGATACATGAAAAGATGCTCAACATTACTTGTCATCAGGGAAATACAAATTAAAACGGAATGAGATACCACCTCACACCTGTCAGAATGGCTAAAATTAACTCAGACAACAACAGATGTTGATGAGGATGTGGGTAAAGGGGAATCCTGTGGCACTGCTGGTGGGAATGCAAACTGGTGCAGCCTCTCCGGAAAATAGTATGGAGGTTCCTCAAAAAATTAAAAATAGAACTACCCTACGACCCAACAACTGCACCACTAGATATTTATCCAAAGGATACCAAAATGCTGATTCAAAGGGACACATGCACTCCAATATTTATAGCAACACTATTGACAATAGTCAAATTATGGAAAGAGACCAAATGTCCGTTGACTGACGAATGGATAAAGAAGATGTGGTATATATGTACAATAGAATATTCCTCGGTGATTAAAAAGAAGGAAATTTTGTTACTTGCAACATGAGTGGAAACAGAATGTATTATGCTAAGTGAAATAAGTCAGTGAGTGAAAGACAAATATATGATTTCATTCATATGTGGAATTTAAGAAATAAAACAGATGAATATAGGGGAAGGGAAGCAAAAATAAGATAAAAACAGAAAGGGAGGCAAACCATAAAAGACTCTTAAATACAGAGAACAAACTGAGGTTTGCTGGAGGGGAAGTGAGTGGGGGGATGGGCTAAATGGGTGATGGGCATTAAGGAGGGCACTTGGGATGAGCACTGGGTGTTGCATGTAAGTGATGGATCATTAAAATCTACTCCTAAAATCATTATTACATTTCATGTTAACTTACTTGATTTAAATTAAGGGGAAAAAAGAAAGAAACACCTAGCACCAGTAGCTTGGGAGAACAGACACCTAACTATAATAATGCACCTTCCACTGCCCAGAAGAGGAGACTGCAGGAAATGGGAATGCAGTGAAGGGCTCTGAACCAGAAGGAGGCAAAACACAGTGAAGGAGGAATGAAAGTAGCTCCAAAGGTTATCATCCACCCTTGAGACTTTGACACTGAGCCCAACTTGTGCCTCAGTCTAGGATTTTAAAATTGTTTCCTATGAAAATAGACCCTATTCTCCAAATGTGATTGCCTTAGGACCCAGAGAAAAGGGAGGCTCTCCAAATGGAAAGTGGGAGCCATGAGAGAAGGTATTCCTATGCCCATAAATTTTGTTCTCTCATAGAATAAAAACTCATAACGGCAAGAGTATCCTGTGTCTCCACCACGGTGTAAGTGTCTCAAGGGATGCAGACAACTTCACATGGTTAAGATACATTAATGTGGAATTCATGTATTTTGGAGCTTAGATATGATCCACTTCCTGAGTTCCTATGAAGACGTGCCTAACCTCTGGAAGCTTACAACACCCAGAGTGGCATTCTTCCTGTGTGTTTAATCTATCAGATATAATTGGAATGTTAATTATTTCCTCAAACATTTTTCACTTCCATCTATGATGGCAGGTTCCTCTACATTTAGTGTTGAATGGATTCTGTTAACAGAAATTCCTAGAAAAGAGGGAAACATTAGAAAGAAGAAAATACTTGTACGAGCGATTGCAAAAGGTTTTGAAAATCTCCACTGGAAAGATATTTAATGGGTAGTGTCAGAACATGGGGCTACCCATAGATTACCCTCTTCCTTTCTCCATTGATTTGGGCAGTTAGACAATTAGAGTCATAGCTAGACTGATAAATATTAAAATATAATAAATTAGAACCAAAAGTTGTATTGGAGTATATAGCTTAAATATGCAGCCACAATGAGTTTCTTAGCACGTCACTACAGACTTAAACTGATCCTCTCACAGAGTCCAGGTCTGCTCCACCAGCAGGCAGATCCAAAATTCAATTTCATCTCACGAATTCACTAGGTCGATACGTCACTCCTTTTCTTGTAGGAAGGTATGTAGAGAATTCGAAGTGTTTTGTACAGAACATTCCCTGTTGATTGGAGTGGAGTAAAAATTCTCCATTTTCGTAAATATAAGAATCAGAGATAGTGTTCCCCCACTGGATATCCGTCTGTCCAAAATGAATTCTTATAATAGTGTGCATTTTATGACATTTTGTCATTTACAATTGACTTTCTCATGATTATCTCATTTGGCTCTTATAGGGTTCTTCTGGGAATTGGGGGGCTCAAAACAGGAATTCTGTAAGTAACTATGAGTCCTGCAATTCTAAGATCTACACATAGATTCCCATGATACTACTGTTCCAAGATTTGGGATTACAACCAATGTCACATTTATCATAATATTTCAGGACCATTTAACTTCAATTTAGGACAATATGGTCCAAAAATAAAAGAGGCATTAAAAGGAGAGGATGAGGGGTGTCTGGGTGCCTCAGTCAGTTGAACATCTGATTCTTGGTTTCCCCTCAGGTCATGATCCCAGGGTCATGGGATCAAGCCTCAAGTTGGGCTCTGTGTTGAGTGTGGAGCTTGCTCAAGATTCTCTCTCTTCCTTTCCCTTGGCCCCTCTCCTCCACTTCCTCTCTCTCTCTCTCTAAAATTAAATACATATTTTTGGAAAATAGTTAAGTGGAATTATGTAGGCACAAATAACCAAATGAATTATCATCCTTGATATTCTTCTTTTCCATTAGCACTGATAATCACTCCACAGAGCCTGGGAATCCTCTCTCCTTCTTCCTGATCCCTCTAACCAAGTTTTGACAAGTCTTCCTCCATTCTCTCCCTCACGTATTACCTCCCCTTCCATGCCTACCACCATATTTTCAGTCTCAGCCTTCACCCCCTACTCTGCAACAGCCTACCCACTGATTTCCCTGGCTCCAGAACCCTGCCTTATCTTACCCATCTTCTACTCTATAGAAACAATGACCTTCCAAATACATAAATCTGTTTACCACCTCTCCTCACTCTCAGTGAGAGATGCTGTTAATGGGGTAAATCTACACACAGTTCAACTCCCCTTTTCCTTCGCAATCCCAGCTCAAGCGGTGATTGAGTTCTCTCAACTGCCTTGAACCTAGTAAGAGCCATCATGTTTATTCATGTCACCAGCTATAGGGAATTCAATTGAATGACTTCCGGGAAAGTTTCACAATTTTAATAAAAGGCATCTATGCAGTAAATCCTCCCAACACCAGCCAGTGCTAGCTCAGAGAGAGAGCTGAGAATATTATTCTCTTGCTCTGAAATGCTCTAACAGAAATAGTATGATTATACTCTTCTTTAATACTGTGATTCCTTTGCAAGTGCCCTTTCCTTCTTTTATGATCTCTCACTGATTCCAACCATTACCTTTCTGATACACACTGCCCTCCGTGGTTGAATTATTTGGCTCAGCTGATGTGCCATTTATCCATATAGCTGTTAAGAACAGCCGTAATGGTCATGGGTACTTAAAATTTTTCCTTCAGCTTAATTGAGGTATAATTGACCTATAACATTGTGTAAGGCAAATGTGTACAAGGTAATGATTTGATATATGCATATATTGCAAAATGATTACCACAATAAGGTTAGTTAATATGTTTACCCCTTCACATAGTTACAATTTTTATGTGTGCATGAGAACTTTTAAGATATACTCTCCTACAAGTTTCAAATCTACAGTATTGTTAACTATAGTCACCATGCTATATTATTCCACATTATTCCTCTGGAACTTATTCATCTTGTAACCGGAAGTTTGTACCCTTTGACTACCTTCATCCATTTCCCTACTCTCCTCAAACCCCTGACTCCTGGCTACCATCAGTCTGATCTTTATTTCTATGAGTTTGATTTTTTAGATTCCACATATGTGTGAGATCATACAGTATTTGTCTTTCTCCGTCAGACTTATTTCACTTAACATAATGCCTTCAACATAATGCTTTCAAGTTTTATCCATGTTGTTATGAATGGCAGGATTTACTTCTTTTTGGCTAAATAATATTTCATTGTGTGTATCTACCACATCTTCTTTATCCATTTATTTATCAGTGGACACTTAGGTTGTTTCCATATCTGGGATATTGCAAATAATGCTGCAGTGAACAAGGAAGGGAGTGAGGATATCTCTGTAAGATAGTGATTTCAGTTCCTTTGGATATATACTCAGGAGTAGAATTTCTGGATCATATGGTAGCTCTACTTTTAATTTGTTGAGGAACCTCATGCTATTTTCCAAAATGACTGCACCAATTTACATTCCCACCAACAGTGCACGAGGGTTGCCTTTTCTCCACATTCTTACCAGCACTTGTTATGTCTTCTCTTTTGGTAATAGCAATTCTTATAGATGTGAGGGGATATCTCATTGTGGTTTTGTTTTTCATTTCCCTGATGATTAGTGATGCTGAGCACTTTTTGTGTACTGCTGGTCATTTTGTGTACTGCTGGTCATATATTTTCTTTGTAAAACGTCTTTTCAGGTTTTTTGTTGTTTTAAAAATATCCGATTTTTTTTTTTTTTTTGCTATTGAATTGTATGAGTTGCTTATATATTTTAGATATCGAGGTCACTGTTTAAACTCCCTGGTTATGTGGGACCAGAGGTTACACTTAACAGTTGGACAGTACTGCCGGCCTGGCTCCCTGCTTAAGCACACCTGTAGGATGAGCTCTACAGCTGCTCAGATTCCTTGGTCAGCCTTTTGGGTCAAGTGGGCCTAGAGGCTATACTCAGCAATTGGGCAGGGCTGCAAATTTGCTCCCCTGACTGGTTGGGACTATAGAGTGGGCTCATTGCTTGCATGGTTTGTTGACTGGAGACCAGAATTACGCAGAACTGCCCGCCAAGCTCCCTTGAGCAGATGTGGCCACTGGCTTGACTCTGGGCAGAGCTGCTGGCTGGGATCTCTTCCCAGGGCACTGCTGCAAGGAAGAACGTGATTCTCCAAGATCTGAGTGCTGTTGCTGTAAACCTTGCCCCACATTCTCTCTATCTAATCCTCAGTGATCAAGTCTTAAAGATTCCCCCAGTGATCCCCATGAGGCGAGATCTGAGTGGGCCTCCCAAGAAGTGTCCCACAACTCTGAGGGAGCTATATGTCCACCTCGGGCTCTCTTTTATCCACTGGGTAAAATGTAGGCCCAAAGGGGCCCTCTTGGTGCAGCACAGAGCTGGTCTGGAGGAGGGGAGATGTGGTCAGTGTATAGCCAATCCTCTTGCCCTTCTAATGCAGTCCTTCAGGGTCTCTGTGGTGGGGGGGAGGATGCTTCAGCCTCACCCTGGGTTCTGGGATTTCCTCAATGGAAATGTCTTGGAAATTGAATTTCTGGACTATGGATAGTTGTTAGTCTTCTTGTGAGAGAGACTGAAGTCTGTAATGATTTATGTCACTGTTATGCCCAGAATTCGTGATCCCCAAAGACCACCAGGGAGCCGAGTCTGATGCAAAAGCAAAGAGCCTTTATTCGAGCTAGCTTGAGCTCAATCCCCTACCTGCACCGACGCAGCAGTGAGATACTGGAGAGAGAGAGCGGGTTTCAAAAGCACAAAGGTTTTATAGGGATCATGGCCTTAGCCGATTGGCTGGGGAAGGGTCATGGCCTCAGCTGATTGGCTGGGGAAGGATAGAACAATGGCTGCCCAGATCAGCAATTATCAGTGTCACCTGGAACTTGTTAAAAATGCAAATGTTGGGCCTGGTGGTCACAGATCCACTGAATCAGAAACTCTGGGGGTGGGGCTCAGCAATCTGTGTTTGAACAAGTCTTCCAGGAGATTCTGATGCACCTGAAGTTTAAGAACCACTGTGCCTGAGGATCTCTAACATGTTTGGCCTTGGTGTATACAGAACGTTTCTCACTGGTCACCTATTAACCATTGGCTGTCAGCCTTGCTGTGCTATATGAATACCTAGCACCAAACACCATCCCCAGAGACTCTGATTTAATTGGTTTGGAGAGGGGTAAAATGCTCCCAGGTCATTCTAAGCCTGGACAGGGTTCAGGGCTCCTGCCTCTGGCCCCTACCTGAGGGAAGCTCTCCCTCTTCTACTCACACTTTCCACGCCTCTCACACTCCCCTTCCTCCCACCTTAGACTTCGGAAGAATGCATCAATCGGTAGCCTGCTTTCTTAGAAAACATAAGTTACTCAAGGGGAGGAGGTGTGGTCTGAGCTTTGAGCAGGAACTTCTTTCTGCGGCCATGTCGGGGACATAGTCACTAGTTGGTGGCCTAGGTCTGCTCTTTCAGTCACCAACTTCTTGACCTCCATTCCTAATGTCATATTTGAAAGGTAAAGAAACATAGGACTAGTTCTGCTGCTTGGAGATGGAATTATATTTATAGTTAGGCAAAATTTGGTTACATAAATTGAACTTATGATCTACTCACGAGTATCTTCAGGAATACGTACTGTCAAAGTTATATCGTGTCTTATTCATTTATATCACCTTTCTTGGGAACATATAAATTTAAATCCAGGCCTGGTATGCACGGAAAACTTCTGTGAGATGGGAAAGGTATAAGGTACTGCTTTACATTCTTTCTATCCATCATTTGCATCTCCAGATCCAGAAATAGATCCACTTGAGTCCTCATTTTACTTCCTGTCATATTCAATCATTTGAATAACAATCCACCTCTTAAAATCTTTTTTTCAGCAGCTTTTGTGAAACAAGGGTTTCAGATGCCATGACAGGTTTGTAATGGAACCACTGCTCTAAGAGCGAAAAGAAGTGTGGTAGAGCCATGCAATGTTAATTTTCTTTGTTCATTTCTGTACATTGGTAGAAGAAAAACATGTACCAGAAAAAATATATTCAACTGAACCATATTGATGGATAATTTGCTCTTCCGAGCCTGAATTATATTTTCTGAGGGTACTTCTGGGTTACAGGATAAGCAAACCCATTATAGTACAGTCTCAATCCCAGTTAAAACCATTTGTAGCCCACTATGGGACTACCAGTAAAGGTAGAATGCAATCCACTAGCCAACTATGCACAGACTTTTGCCTTCAAGCAATCTTACCCAACCAGTTTCAAAGGATTTGTTCCTTGTAGACAAAGGTATAGTTTCTTTACCTTTACCTTTCATTTCTTTACCTTTTTTCATTAGTCAGCAGTTACTAAGGGAATGTGTCATCTGTAAGCCCAAAAATGCATGACCTGAGTCCCTCCATGCCTATTCATTTTGCCCAGGTAGCTTCAAGGTAGGGATATGACTAAAAAACAGTGGCCTGCTCTTCCAATTCCCTTCTGAGCCAGCAACTGGGGTTTTTGATGAGCAGCTACATGACTCACTTTAATTTTTCCTCTAAATTTCCACAGGGGATTCTAAATCTGAGTTCCACATACAGGGGTATTCCTTTTGTTCAGTCACCTAGGCCTCATTCGCCTGACCATATAGCAGGGCCACTGGCTGTAGCTACAGAGATTCTAAGCATCCAAACCACTACCAGAGGGTAGGAGCTTTACTCCCCTTTCAGTGTTAAATAGACAACTCTCAGCTCTCTGCCCATTGTACAGATTTGTGTTGCCTTCTTCCTTTAAGGCTAACCCTCTTTAGCATGCTGCTGATTTCCATACAGCAACGTGACCCTCAGTCCAAGAACTCCAATCAGTGAACAGTGAACAAAGCCAGCGACCCCAGGCCTTTCTTCAGCTGGGATAAAAATCATAAGGTTCAGACAGCAATAGGGCTAGGGAGTCCTCAGAGACCTCTATCAAATTCCCTACAGGCAATAAATCAGCTTGCTCCTATATGTGTGGGACACCCCTGGACATCTCCCTTTGGCATGCTCTTGAGTATATCACTTCTGCTTTAGGAGAGTCTTCTGTGCTTGTTCTTTTTGTGCATGTGTGTGATTTTTTTTTTTACATTTAACCAACATACAGGGTATACAGTGTGTTCTTGGTTTTGGGGGTAGATTCCATGATTCATTGCTTATATACAACACCCAGTGCTCATCCCAACAAGTGCCCTCCTGGACAGTCTCTTTGGCATTACCCAAGACATGGTTCACATTACTGGCCCCAAATCAATTGGTGCCTTTCTATGGTGAGGGTAGTTTTGACCAAGGCCAAGAAACAAGCTAGCAATTGTTTTTCACATGGGCAGTTTTTGAGAACAAAACTTGAGAGGTGTCCATTGAGTAATGTATTGCATTTCTGCCAAAAGCTCCAATCCTGTGTATGTTGTGGTTGTACTTATTTCTAATGTCATCTGAGGAGTTGGTTCATAGAACATAATAAGACTGCCTGTGCCACTGTCCTTTGTACATTTTTTAACCCTTGTTTCTGCTCAAAAACTCATTGAAATTCAAATTTCTTTGGAGGAATTAAGTCCAACAAGATTTCTAGGTGAGGAGTGTGACTTCTTCCCAAACCTGAGTAGCCAGTCCTCCTGGTCTCTGATATACTTGTTTATTGGCAGGATCTCCAAGAGATAATTCACTTCTCACAGTTTGAGGAATGTTTCTAGTTTTTCCAGCGCACATGATCCCCAGATTGGGCTGGGCCTTGAATTTTAGCAGCAGTTATTGGCCCCCATTTTCTTATCATAATATTCCAAAGGCCCTTAGGCCTCCTCCTGAGCATCCTTTCAGGAATGTCTGGAGTGTGGTACTTTCCCTTGTTCTTAATGGTGATCAGGCCTAATCTCATCTCATTAGATTGTGACATTATGTCATCACATTCAAATTTGCTGTGCCCAAACAGTAAATGCATACTGGGTTTCATTCCATGGGAATACCAATGTACTTACTTAGCTGGACTCAGAAATTGTTTCAGAAAAGAAATCACCAGGAAGACCTAAAATGGCCTCCTAATCTCCTTTAGCTTTTCTACATAGTCTTTACCATATCGGATATTGCTAAAGCTATCAGTGAAATCAGTTTCTTTTCATCCTCCACAGTCTACTGTTAACCTCTGGGAGACATCTGCCTTATGTACTGGGGCCAGACAGGACTCTTAAGGGAGCTAGTAGGAATCAAAACTCCCACTTCAATTATTTCCATCAGAGCAGTTATTTTTTGATGCTTCCTGGAATTCTGCATTTATGAATATTTACTAGAAAGGAGGGCTAAGATAATTCCAAAGATTCTCATGTGGCATGGCCAATTAAAATTGGGCAAAGGTTGAGGACATCAGGCTTCATTCATGTATAATATCATCCCATTTACATATTCAGGTTAAGGTGATGATGACCAAATGACTCTCCAGCCACATTTTTTCAATGGGAAACATTCCCCCGTCTTAGTTCTCTTCATCTGTGGCATCTGCATGTCCTCCCAATTTTACCTTCAGGCCTTTGGGGTCACCTTCTTGGTCTCCCAGGTTTATCAGGGGATTTTCCCTGCCTATCTTCTTTCTTTCTTGGGAGTTCACCAGTAAAGCAATATGGGTTGCAGACCCACTGTTTAATCATTTCCTTCCCAAGCACCATTCATCACCTGCTCCCCTGCCTAGCTTACATCTCTCTAAGACAAATGAAGTACATAACCACCATTTATGAGATTAGTTGGATTAGATTAGATTTTCTAGGAGGGGAGCTTCAAAAATGGATTTTTATAGACAAGTTTTATTGAGGGAGTAGTCTTCAGAACGAATCTCTAAGACAGAATGTGAAGCAGAAGAGGGAAGTAGAGAGAGGTAATCAGGATGTGACTTCAGGTACAAAATAGCCTGGGTTGGTTCCTTGGGGGTGGGGGTGCGCTGGAGCATAAGTTGCACCACAGAGTTGTTCCCCTTTGAGATAAGGGGTTGATCTATCATACCTAGTATGAACTAGTCACTGATTGCTTATAGGCTATGGTGAGGGAGTTGGCAGTCTCCCAGAGAGGTGACAACCATCATCCAAGGAAGTGGGTGGATAGGTAGCTGTGAGTCATTGGCAGTCCACACTTCCAGAGTTTGGGAATTTGTATAACTGCCGGTAAATGCAATTGGGAAGACGTAACAATGCCATCAATACACATGCCCTATTCCACCTATTTGACTTGAGATAATTGACTTGAAAACTTTAAAAATGTATTAAAGAGGAAACAGAAAACAGTACATATGAGGTAACAATGCCATCAATACACATGCCCTATTCCACCTATTTGACTTGAGATAATTGACTTGAAAACTCTAAAAATGTATTAAAGAGGAAACAGAAAACAGTTTAGAAATGTTGTTGATGAAGTGACAGATGTACATGTAACATTAGTGAAGTTGATAGTATGCTTTGTGAAATGAAATAGACTGCACTGGGGTTCCCTTCAGACATGTGGATACATACAGGTTCAGTAGGGGTAAGAATACTGATAAGTATGGAGCTTACCAGTTAGGGCAGAATTTACAAAATTTTGATGGCAGGAAACTTGTCATTAAAAAATTGTATACAATTTGAAATTTTTAGCAGGCATTCCTTTTGAAAACCATTACCTGTGCCCAATCAGAGGTGATCTTTTTTTGTAATGTTTTTTATTTGAGTATGGTTGCCACACAATGTTACATTAGTTTCGGGTGTACAACATAGTGATTCAATTTCTCTTTACATTACACTATGCTCACCACGAGATGTGATTTTGGAATAAATTTATGGGTAGCATTTCTTTATTTCTTTATAAAGATGAGAAAACTGATCTTCAATCTATACATTTGTTATATATATTATATATATATTATTGTTATATATTATAAGCATATATATATGTATGTGTGTGTGTGTATATATATATATATATATATATATATATATATATGGGGAGAGAGAGAGAGAGAGAGATTGATTGATTGATTGATTTTAAGGAATTAGCTTACATATGAAGGCTGGCAAGTCCAAAATCTACAGGGGGAGCTGACAGGCTGGAGACCCAGGGAGGAGCTGATGTTGTAGTTCTAGTCCAAAGGCCATCTGGTATTGGAATCCTTCTTCTGGGAAGGTCAGTCTTTTTCTATCAAGGCCTTCAACTGATTGGATGAGGCCCACCCTCAAATTATGGAGGACAATGTGCTTAGCTCAAAATCTACTGATTTAAATATTGATCTTGGGGTGTCTGGGTGGCTTTGTCAGTTAAGCATCCAACTCTTGATTTTGGCTCAAGTCATGATCTCACACTTCGCGAGATAAAGTCCCACATGGGGCTCTTTGCTGACAGCACAGAGCCTACTTGGGATTCTTTTTCTCCCTCTCTTTCTCTGCCCCTCCTCCACTCATTCTTTCTCTCTTTCTCTCTCACTCTCAAAAGTAAATAAACATTTAAAAGTATAAATATTGATCTCATTTAGAAAATACCTTCACGGAAAATTCTTTTTTTTTTTTTATTTTTTTTTTTAACGTTTATTTATTTTTGAGACAGGGCATGAACAGGGGAGGGGTAGAGAGAAAGGGAGACACAGAATGTGAAACAGGCTCCAGGCTCCGAGCTGTCGGCACAGAGCCCAACGCGGGGCTCGAACTCACGGACCGTGAGATCATGACCTGAGCCGAAGTCGGACGCTTAACCAACCGAGCCACCCAGGCGCCCCCTTCATGGAAACTTCTAAAACAACATTTGACCAAATATTTTGGTACTTTGGCCTAGAGAAATTGACACATGAAATTAATCATCATATTGCCCAATCCTTTACAAACTTCTAGAGTATTCAGCTCCTTTTCTTCTCTTATATTTCATAGTATAACTTCTCCTATGCTGAGCCTTGTGCATTTATTCACCAGGCTATTCTTAAATTTTCTATTCTTAAATTTTCCTGGTTCAATGTATTTCACACATCAATCACATCCTCCCCTGAATTAGTTGGAAAGTATAATGTTCTATATATTTTTTTAAGTTTATTTATTTTGAAAGAGACGGAGATAGTTTAAATTTAGCTTTTTAAGTGTATTCATTTTGAGAGAGATGAATGGGGGGAAGGGCAGAGAGACAGAGTGAGAGAAAATCCCTAGCAGGCTCTGCACTGTCAGCACAGGGTCCAATGCAGAGCTTGAACCCACAAAGCCATGAGATCATTACCTGAGCCAAAATCAAGAGTTGAATGCTTAATCGACGGAGCCACTGAGGCGCCCCAGCATGTTTTGTACTTTTGCCCCCTCTGCAATAACTATTTGGGGAGTTGTGTTTTAAGAATGCTGACGTTAAGGTCATAGCAAGGAAAAGCAAAATCAACTCATCTGAAATTGCCAATACATGAGTCACAAGATAAAGCTCACAGTACAGGTAACACAAGGGAAGTAGTCAGAAAAATTTTTTGGTGTATAATTTCAACGTTTTTCCCATCCCAAGAGTTCATTTTGAGCAGGCAGCATTGGTTTAAGGGTTTGGAGTTCTTTTAAAATATATAAAGAAAATAAATGATTTAGGAAAATGAGCATTTCTATTACACTAAACTGTCCACCAAAACAACGTAAATAATGAACTGTGAACATTCTCTGAGCTCTCTTGCTTCACATCTTTGGTTATTCTTCCCCTTAACCTGAACTTCCACCAGACAAATTCCAACTCCCTCCATCAAGACATTAAAAAGAGGAAGAAGAAGAAGAAGAAGAAGAAGAAGAAGAAGAAGAAGAAGAAGAAGAAGAAAAAGAAAGAAAGAAAGAAAGAAAGAAAGAAAGAGAAAAGAAGAAAGGAAAGAAAAAAAGGAAAGAAAGAAAGGACAGAAAGAAAAAGCCTCACTTCCAGGTTCTGAGATTTTCACAAAAGTATTCTTGTCTGTGGATAGTTGCTATTTGGTTTTCTGGGGGGGAGCGGATTTCATTTTATTTTATTTTTGTTTGTTTGTTTTTGTGAAGGGAAAAATAGTGTCAAGAACCTCTCATTCTGCCATATTTATTGATATCACTGTCAGAATTCTATTATTGTTTTTGTAAGAACACTTAACTAAGCAGAATCCTGTAAGATTTATTATATTAAGTCTACTCCTGGAAGACAGTCTATGTTTCATCAAGCTAAAATTTTATATGGACCATGGGAGTCAATTAAAGAACAGTTAATGATTCAGAATCTGGACAACTTAAGATTTTGGCCACTGTTAGCTCTTAGAGTTACTATTTTAGTCACTATTATCTCTGGAAGAGCAACCATAGTTTTTCATATTATTGGCTATGGTTAAAATCCAAGACTATCTCATATTTTTATTAAATGTTATTCTTGTTATTAGGGGTTTTTTCTTCAAACTCCTGCTTTATGGTATCCTGTGTTAATTAGGAGTGATAAACTTGGATGAGATACTGTAATAAATTTGGGGATTTGTTTCAAGTTAAGAGCTATGCACGTATACTCATGTACAATGCTTGGATTGCTTAGTTATATTCCTTTATGGCTGCTGAAGAGTTTCCAAATGCTTTATGGCTGAAGCAGAGCTATTTGGAGAACTGTGTTTTTAAGTTTAATTTTAGAGATTTCTTATTTAAGTAATTCAATCATTATGAGAGATTAAAACCATACTGTAGCATGATTTAGAGGATTTAGAAACTTGGGTAGTTTTTGATGGTGAAGAAATCTGCTTCATTTGGTGATTATGCTGTTCGGTTTCTAATGCGTGGGTGTGGTGATTAATTACCAGTATTTTCAAGTCAAGTGGTTTGTCAGTGTTTGGTATTTTTTTACATTACTATGATCACCGAGAATCCAAAAGACCAGAATTGGGAAAATGCGGGAATAAAATTCATTAAGTACTTTCAAGTATCATTTGTAATTACGGAACTGGATTGATTAGGGCAAGGTGCATAAGCTAGATTTTCCGTTTTTTGTTTTTTTGGTTTTTTTTTTTAACAATATAATTTATTCTCAAATTGGCTAACATGCAGTGTGTGTAAAGTGTGCTCTTGGTTTTTGGGGTAGATTCCCTTAGTTCATTGCTTACATACCACACCAAGTGCTTATCCCAACAAGTACCTTCCTCAATGTCCATCACCCATTTTCCCCTCTCCCCCAGTCCCCAACAACCCTTAGTTTTTTGTCTGTATTTAAGAGTCTCCTATGGTTTGCCTTCCTCCCTCTCTGTAACTTTTATCCCCTTCCCTTCCCCCATGGTCTTCTGTTAATTTTCTCAAGATCCACATATGAGTGAAAACATATGATATTTGTCTTTCTCTGACTGACTTATTTCACTCAGCATAATACCTTCCAGTTCCATCCATGTTGCTGCAAATGGCAAGATTTCATTCTTTCTTATTGCCAAGTAGTATTCCATTGTATATACAAACCACATCTTCGTTACCCATTCATCAGTTGATGGACTTTTAGGCTCTTTCCATAATTTGGCTATTGTTGAGAGTGCCGCTATAAACATTGGGGTACATGTGCCCCTATGCATCAGCACTCCTGTATCCCTTGGATAAATTCCTAGTAGTGCTAGTACTGTGTCATGGAGTAGTTCTATTTGTAATTTTTTGAGGAAACTCCACACTGTTTTCCAGAGTGGCTGCACCAGTTTGCATTCCCACCAACAGTGCAAGAGGGTTCCCGTTTCTCCACATCCTCGTCAACATCTGTAGTTTCCTCATTTGTTCATTTAGCCACTCTGACCAGTGTGAGGTGGTCTCTCAGTGTGGTTTTGATGTGTATTTCCCTAATGATGGGTGACATTGAGCATCTTTTCATGTGTCTATTGGCCATCTGGATGTCTTCTTTGGAAGAAGACATGTCTTCTGTCTCATGTCTTCTGTCCATTTCTTCGCTGGATTATTCATTTTTTGGGTGTGGAGTTTGGTAAGTTCTTTACAGATTTGGACACTAACCCTTTTTCTGGTATGTCATTTGCAAGTATCTTTTCCCATTTCATCAGTTGCCTTTTAGTTTTGTCGATTGTTTCCTTTGCAGTGCAAAAGATTTTTATCTTGATGAGGTCCAATAGTTCATTTTTGCTTTAATTTTCTTGCCTTTGGAAATGTGTTGAGTAAGAAATTGCTGCAACTGAGGTCAAAGATGTTGTTTCCTGATTTCTACTCTAGGGTATTGATGGCTTCCTATCTCACATTTAGGTCTTTCATCCATTTCGAGTTTATTTTTGTGAATGGTGTAAGAAAGTGGTCTGGTTTCATTCTTCTGCACATCACTGTCCAGTTCTCCCAGCACCTTTGCTGAAGAGACTTTTTTCCATTGGATACTCTTTCCTGCTTTGTCAAAGATTAGTTGGCCATACATTTGGAGGTCCTTTTCTGGGTTCTCTATTTGGTTCCATTGATCTAAATGTTCTTGTGCCAGTACCATACTGTCTTGATGATTATAGCTTTGTAGTACAGCTTGAAGTCCAGGATTGTGATGCTTCCTGCTTTGGTTTTCTTTTTCAAGATTGCTTTGGCTATTTGGGGTCTATTGTGGTTCCATACAAATTTTAGGATTGTTTGTTCTAGTTTTGAGAAAAATGCCAGTGCAATTTTGATTGGGATTGCATTGGATGTGTAGATTGCTTTGGGTAGTATTGACATTTTGACAATATTTATTCTTCCAATCCAAGAGCATGGAATGTTTTTCCATTTCTTTGTGTCTTCTTCAATTTCCTTCATAACCTTTCCATAAATTTTCAGTATACAGATCTTTTACATCTTTGGTTAGGTTTATTCCTAGCAATTTTATGGTTCTTGATGCATTTGTAAATGGGATCAGTTTCTTGATTTCTCTTTCTGTTGCTTCATTATTGTGTATAGAAATGCAACCGATTTCTGTACATTGATTTTTTACCCTGTGACTTTGCTAAATTCATGTATCAGTTCCAGCAGTCTTTTGATGGAGGCTTTTGGGTTTTACATGAGGAGTATCATGTTGTCTGAGAAAAGGGAAAGTTTGGCTTATTCTTTGCCTGGGTGGCTCAGTCGGTTAAGGGGCCAACTTCAGCTCAGGTCATGATGTCCCGGTCTATGGGTTTGAGCCCTGTGAGCCCTGTGTTAGGCTCTGTGCTGACAGCTCAGAGTCTGGAGCCTGCCTCTGATTCTGTGTCTCCCTCTCTCTCTGCCCGTTTTCTTGCTTGCTCTCTGTCTCTGTCTCACTCAAAAATAATAAACATTAAAAAAAAAATTAAACCCTGATGTCTTAAACAGTCCCACCCCATGTGCCCCAGTTTTGAGGAAGTGCTACCAGTTTCAGGGAAGTGACACTCTGCACTGCCAGATATATTGTCTCTGGCTGGCAGGCGCAGGCAGTCTTTGTCCTTTGAAAGGTTATATACCTTCTTCCCACAGCACTCCAGGGAGGGGATTGTTTTCTCCTACTGTAGATTGTGCCTCTGAACTAGTCACCAAGCCCAGGGCTGGCTCCCCTCCTCCCCTGGTGCGGGAACAGGGCAGCCAGCCCCAGACCGAAGAAAGCCCTGCAGTTAGAGATTGTATCTTTCTCTAACCTGGTCTGTGATTTCTCTCTTGTCCAGATACAATCCTATACTTCCCCTAACCTCTCTTTCTCTTCCCTTTATCTTTCCGCAGAAGGGGATCCTTCCCTTCCATTCCTCCACCACCCATTTTATCTCTCCCAGTTCACAATCACACACCTATGGCCTGCCAGGTCATCTCAGTAGGTCCCTGGAGGTGTCTCTGTCACTTTGTCACCCAGACTCTTGGAGTTCAAAGTCCTTTGGCCTCAATACTATTGTGTTTGAGGGATGAGGGCACTTTGGATCCCCCTACTTCTCTGTCATGTTGGATCTCTCTCCTAGATTTTCCAGTTTTCAAAAATTGGAATTGTAATAACAATTCTTTGATGTGCTAGTTCAATTTTCAGTAGCAAATGTGTATGTAGAGGATCTTATTAAAACTGAGGGGCGCCTGGGTGGCTCAGTCGGTTAAGCGTCCGACTTCGGCTCAGGTCATGATCTCACGGTCCGTGAGTTCGAGCCCCGCGTTGGGCTCTGTGCTGACAGCTCAGAGCCTGGAGCCCGTTTCAGATTCTGTGCCTCCCTCTCTCTGACCCTCCCCCATTCATGCTCTGTCTCTCTCTGTCTCAAAAATAAATAAACGTTAAAAAAATTAAAAAAAAAAAAACTGAGACTTATTTGAATACCTTAAACCATGTTTTGTGTGTGATCAGTTTTTAACTGTTTTGCACTAAGTATGAAAGTTGGTGTATAATCATTGGAAGATATCCAAGTAGGTAAGAGAATCTATTTTGGAGCTCTGAATGTGAAACCAAGAATGTTCAAAGCAGGGGATGTTTAAGTAATCTCAGATGGTTGTGGGTGTGGATTGGCCAATGTTAGAATAATATTTTGAATAAGAACACTGCAAAAATGCTTCTGCTATATGATTTGGTTTATAAAGTAATGCGTGGTTCTAATAAAAGTAACATTGGAAATTGTGACTGACTTGCACAGTTTCTCTAATGCTGTCAAAAAGGTTATTTTTAAATAGTTTGCCAAGTTTTTTCTCATTCTTCTCAGTAGGAGTGTGTTAGCCTGATTTACCCAGATCTCCTTTAATAGAAACAGAACATACAGTTCACTTTTCCACAATGCCAAGTATTTGTGTTATTTCTAGAATCAATTATCTAGTCTAAAATTTTAACTTACTAACTTGCATGATTTGTCAAGGAAGAGAATACTGTTGAAATTTTTTTTTCTTAATTTCCAAATTTTATAATTTTGGGTCCAGTGTAAATAGACTATTTACACGGAGTGGGTCCACTCTATAAACAGAATGCGGTAAACAGGTATGGCAATTAAAGTGAGTAATTGGGTACAGATGTTAATATGTGCTTGTGGCTTCCAGGTTAAATATTTAGAATACAAATGTGCAAGGAATAGTGTTCTTATTAACACTAAACTTCCAATTAATAATGACCTGGTAAGTAACTCATCTGAAAGCCCTCTTTTTTTTTTTTTATGTTTTTATTTATTTTTGATACAGAGAGAGACACAGTATGAGCAGGGAAGGGGCAGAGAGAAAGGGAGACACAGCATGTGAAGCAGGCTCCAGGCTCTGAGCTGTCAGCACAGAGCCCGACGCGGGTCTCGAACTCACGAACTGTGAGATCATGACCTGAGCCGAAGTCGGACGCTTAACCGACCGAGCCACCCAGGCGCCCCTGAAAGCCCTCTTTTTAATGAGATATCTTGTTCATAATTTAAGTTGTGAATAACGAATCCTGAATATACGAGTAACAGTCATGAAGAGTGCTTTAATGCAGATATATAAAAACGCTAAATGTCAGTGGTTAATTCTTATTGTACTATCACTAGTCCCAAATGACTGGAAGTTGAGAAAGTCATAATTTTTATGCCAATTTATGATAAAGCATAGACAGCAGGAAATTGTATTGCTATGGGAGTGAGAATGATGTCATGGCTTGGACAATAGCTTTGTTTTGCAGTGTAGGGTAAAAATCCAACTAGTAGGAAAGCTCTTACTATTATGCTTAGTTGAGAATAATGCTCTAACAGGAATTAGATCATCTATGAAGAAAGGAAATCATGAATGGAGGCCAACTTCAGCTGGTTTTATTGATGTTATTATAATTAATCGTAATAAAGTTAAATTGCTAGAAGAATTTAATATAAAATGAGCTTATGGCTATGTTGGTTATGATGAAAAATATCTGTAATATAAATAGCATTGAGATAAAAGTTTTTGTTTTCAAGTTTTTAATAGACTAGATTAACTATTGAGAAGGAGATTGGAGATAAAACTTAAAATCTATGAGAAATAGAGACTTATTTCAAATAATTTTTATTTTTATTTTTTTCAAATAATTTTTAAATAAAGGCTATTTAAGCTAACTATGAGGCTATATAAATTATAGTTAATATAAAACTTAAGTTTTTTGACAGATCATTTATTGTTAGTAATATGAGTGTGGGCATAAAAATAATTAACATTGAAGTAGAATAGTATATTGGGCATATGAGACTGTATGTATTTGACACTATTACTAAGAATGCCAAACCTACATTGGAATCTCAAGCTACAAATGCTAATAAAATGAGTGGTATTAAAACCAATGATGTTAAATATTTGTTTAGGGTAAGCAAAGTTATATAGAGATAATGCTATGCACTCTAAATTTAATAGTGAAGATATTATTTGGGACTGGTAAATGAAAAGTCACAGTACAGCCACAATGAAACTAGTGAGAAGTTCATTTAAATGGTGTGGGGGGTGCATTGGCATGAAGGAATGAATGAGTCATAATCTAATGAGTCAGTATTATTTGCATATTGTTACACTACTTTATTCATTTGAGTCTTTTGAGGAACAAGCTCTTAATATTATAAGAACAAATGGCAGGGCAAGCACAATTTGTAGATCATATATTCAGTATACTCAAGATAGTGATAATAAAGAGGCAGCTCTGGGTTAAAGGGCTGGAGGGTGATAGCTACTGGGAAAAATTTTGTTGGAAATAAATGTGTAGATTCTCAACAAGTCTATATTCAGACTGGTTTTTCTGTATATGCATTTAATTGTCATATCATAATACAATAATTAATATGAAAGTTAATATTTCATGAGTAGTAGTGATGCCATTTGTAAGTTTATTCTTCCACATTAGACTGAAAATAACTAATTGGAAGCTTGCTATTAGTCAGGGTTCTCCAGAGCAATAGAACCAATAGGATATTACATATATGTATAATATATATAATATATACTATCTTATAAGATATATATACTACATATATCTATATATCTGTATAAGATATCTATTTAGATATAATCTAGATTTAATATTTATTTATGTTATTTACTTATTATTTAGCGTAAGGAATAAGCTCACATAAGTACAGAGACTGGTAAGTCACAGAGTCAACTATAGATCCACGAGTCCAGATGAGTCCAGTCTGGGTCTGAAGGCCTAAGAAATGGGAGAGCCAAAGCCATCGTTCTAGTATGAAGGTGGCAACTTCGAGACCCAGGAAGAGTCAGTATTTCAGTTTGAATCTGAAGGGAGGAAAAAAGCCAATGTCTCAGTCTGAAGGCCTTCAGAAAGAATTCCCTCCTACCTAAGGGAGAATCAGGCCTTCAACTGATTGGATGAGGCCCACCCTCACTGAGGAGGGCAAACTGCTTTACTCAGTCTACAAGTCTTTACTCAGTCTAAGTGTTAACCTCATTCAAAACCACCCTCACAGAAACACCCAGAATAATGTTTCACCAAATATCTAAGAGCCCTGTGGCCCAGTCAAATTGACACATAAAATTAACCATGACAACATCATAGCTCTACTAAACAAGACAAATATAATCTTACCAATAAATTAATGTGAATGAAATCCTCAAAATGTCAATATTAAATGGCAACTTCTAGTCTAAAATGGTACGTATAATAGATATATTCACATATATACGTAAATGTTAATTGTAGTATATGAATTTAATTATTTTTAATTATTTAAGGAATAACTGGAAATGTTGTTCCTATTACATATAAATCACAAAATCCCATCTCTCAAAAAATGTTGAGTCATATCTACTATTGGAAGGTGAAATAGTGTCTTGAGTATTCATATATTTGTACCAGCATTAAACCTCTAGGAGAGCGATGGAAATAATTAATGTATTTTCATTATTCAGACATTGTAAATATATTGCTTGATATTCCTACTATTAGTAAACCTGATATATTAATTTAACTTTATCAAAGTCTAGCCCAGAATTTACCACCACAGTACGCCATGGGGGTGTGGTTGAGCTAGGTGTGGTAAACCACTTCAGTGAGGGTATGAGGCCAGCTCCATCTGATCTTTTGTAAACCCAAAGGTATTTTTAAAGGCGATGGGCATTGAAAAGTCATAAGGTTACTAATAAAAGGGCCAAGACCAGGCTCTGTGTTTATGGGTATAAAACAGCATTTTCAGCACTTACATTCAGATTAAACTATATAACTCATTTTTTTAAATTGTGAAAAATCCTTCTTATGAGGGCTTTCAGGAGTGCTATGGCAACACTGATAAAATAAAAAACTTAATCTATATGCATTCAAAAATGTTTTGGAAAAGAAGTCCAAGCTATCGAAATAGAAAAAAAAAATTTAATGATGAAATTTGAATAACTGTCATGGAAAAGAAGTATTATATTACTTATATAACTCCCTAAGATTATCAAGTGCTAGCAAGTAATAGTCATATTTGGGATGTAAATTGTAATATTGAAGTGTCAGGAAAACATGTCTTATTATGCCTTTCATTTTTAATTTGTGAATACTATCTTAAAGATTTGACAGCCTGGAAAAATCCGGTTGGTAATTAAATTTATAAATATAAATGTATTTTTAAAGTATACTAATAATTAAATTTATAATTATCTACTTGTTTATTATTATATGTGCATGTATATATATTTATAAGGGCATATGTGTATTAACTTGTGTATGTGAGTGTATACATGTGTAAATGTGTACATGTAAGTGTAACATTATATCTAAGATTATTATTACATGTGTATTTTCATGTGTTTGTATTATATACGAGCGGGAATAATGATATGTGTGCATGTGTATTATTGGATAAAATTTATACACAAAATTCTTGTGTTCACTAGGCATTAAATAATATCTTACAGCAAATGCTGCTAATAGCAAAAGTTTAATTAAAGTCTAGCAACAGCTGTTTAACTGTTAAGGCCTTTGACAGCCATAGCTGTGATTGCCCACCCTAAGTTTAAACATATCAAATGAAAGCCATTACAGTTAAATGTGATCATATGCTGATTGTCATTAGTCTAGGATTATGTCATAGTTAAGAGAAAAAAGTAGGGAACTTTAAATGAGAAGTTTCTGAAGGACAAACCAGATACCACTTTTTGTTATAGGATTGTGGAGAAGGGTCAAGGAGTTGCTGGTTTCTTGATGCTTAGTTAGTGAACAATTACATTGGAGATAATATGCATAATGGTGAGGATTTTATGGTATAGTGATATGTATAATTAAAGGTTTAATCCTATGTAATTAAAAAATGACTGCTTTGAAAGCTGAACCAGACCACATGTGACTTCAGGTCCCTGAGACCTCACAGCTTAATCCTCCTATTCCTCTGGGGCCTGAAAATCCAGTGGGCCCTCTGATGCTCTAGGACCTGTGTCTCAGGCTGTGTAGCACAGCAGAGCCAATTTACTTCTAGAATTTAGAAACCATTTTATTTATTTTTAAAAATTTTTTTTTAATGTTTATTTATTTTTGAGAGAGACAGAGACAGAATGCGAGTGGGTTGGGACAGAGAGAGAGGGAGACGAATCTGAAACAGGCTCCAGGCTCTGAGCTGTCAGCACAGAGCCCGACGCGGGGCTCAAACTGATGAGCTGCGAGACCATGACCTGAGCTGAAGTCGGATGCTCAACCGACTGAGCCACCCAGGCGCCCCTAGAACCCATTTTAAATAGCAAAGAATATCAGAAACAAAGTTACAAAGATTAAATCAAAATTATAAAACAAGAAATGAAATTGTAACAATGTCAGCCCTCTTAAATTAATCTATGAATGCAATTAATTAACTAATAAAAATAGTAATAGGTTTGGGAGTGGTGATATTTGTGTTTTTATAAATTCTTTGTGTGTTATTTTTAAAGCTGATCAAAATTTGTTGAAGTATATATTAATCTAATCAAAACATAATAGATAGAAATAGTTAATTCTAGCAGATGCAATGAAAAGGAAACATATTCATGAGGATTATATTTAAATTAACTACATTCAAAAACAGTATTTTATAAAATGTAATTCTGTCACAATTCAATAAGAGCAGCTGTAGAATCAATTAAGTAACTACAGCTAAATTTTGTTTCTGTTTAGAGAATGAGTGGGGGAGAGGGGCAAAGGGAGATGGAGAGAGAGAATCTTAAGCAGGCTCCATGCTCAGTGTGAAGATTGACAAGGGGTTTGATCCCATGACCCTGGGATCATGACCTGAGCCAAAATCAAGACTCTGATGCTCAACCAACTGAGCCTTTTACATTTTTACAAAATAAAAATCAAACTATTAAACTTGCAATTATCCTGCTGCGGTTTGGGGTTTTTGGGTTTGACTGCTTTGAAAGCTGAACCAGACCACATGTGACTTCAGGTCCCTGCGACCTCACAGCTTAATCCTCCTATTCCTCTGGGGCCTGAAAATCCAGTGGGCCCTCTGATGCTCTAGGACCTGTGTCTCAGGCTGTGTAGCACAGCAGAGCCAAAAAGACCACTCGGGAAAAAGTAGAATTTAAATTCACTTCAGTCATTTTTATTTGTTGTGACCATTTTTTTAGTGCATTGAACTTTTTCTCAGTCAACAGAGCTGTCAAAAGGAAACTTTCTAAAGCTTTTTCTCTCATGGGAGATAGTCTAGCTTTGATAAAAAGGAGTAGATTTTTCTAATTCTTTCTCAAGGTCCTTTATTCCAGGATATTTGTATAGCAAACAGCCTTGGAAGAAAGAGATAATGTCTGCCTCCAGTTCAAATGGCAGGCATGCTTACTAACCAGTTAAAAGATCAGGTTACTTAAGTTTGGAGTTCCTGTCCTGCAACCCACTGTTTGTGCAGGCATCCATCTGGGCATATCTGCATCATCCTTGTGGGACTTGAGGGGCAAGGGCAATGGACACAAATAGGCTGATGCTCATGTTGTTTGCTGTGCCATGAATGAAAACATCCTTTTCTCTGGTCCAAGGATCTCATGTCTTCTCCCAGAACCCATGAAATTGTGGCAGGTTAACTTGTCAGCTTGCAAGTAAGGTAAAATCTCAGACCTTTTACAGTTCTTGCCGTTAAACTTAAATTTATATACTGTGTGATTCTATTTATGTCAAGTTCAAAAGCATTAAAGCTAATATATGGTGTTAGAAGTCAGGATAGTTTCATTGGAGAGCAGAGGCATGGCTTGGAGAAAGCATTAGTGGAGCTTCTGCTGTGCTGGCCATGTTCTGTCTCTTGCTCTGAAAATGTGCTGATTGCATAAACTTATTCAATTCAAATTCAACAATCTTTGTACTTATCATTTTTGCTTTCCTCCCCTTTATGAATGTTTTACTTCTACAAAAGTTCAACTTAAAATTTAAGAAAAATAAAAAAAAATAAAAAGCAAAGACAGTGACCAGGATAGCCACATCAATGAAGTAAAAAAAAAAAAAAAGTGGAACTGGGGTACCTGGGTGGCTCAGTTGGTTAAGCATCCAACTCTTGATCTCACTATCAAGTCCCAAATTGAGCTCAGCACTGGCTGTGGAGCCTGTTTAAGATGCTCTCCCTCTCCCACTGCCCTTTGCCTACTCATTCTCTCTCTCCCTTTCTCTTTCTCTCTCTCCTTTCTCTTAAAAAAAAAAAAGGTGGAAGTAATTATCCATAGCTCAAAGAAAGATAAAAAGAACTAAACATTATTAGCTAAAAGGTAAAGAAAATGGAGGAGAGATCCAAGAAGAAAAATACACTTTAGTTGAGATTTCAGAAGTAGAGACGAATCAAGGAAGACACACATTTGGATATATGCTATTTGATATTCAGAATTTCAAGGATAGAAAAATAATCTCTGTAACTGTCTAGTCAGAAAAAAGAAAGACAAGCAAGTTACCTAACATGGAAAAAATTATATTTACAACAGACTTTGTTTCCATAATATTCAATGTCAGAACCAAATAAAACAGTACCTGCATCATTCTGGGGTTGGGAGGGGTGGTGGGGAAGTTATCCAAGAATGCCACGTTACCATATATATATGTGGCAAGAGAAATATACTCTCAGATGTAGATGGAATCAAAAACTACACCATTTATTTACCTTACTGGAAAAAAATATTGGAAGAAATATTTCAGCTGCCGGAGAAACAAATCTAAATCGACATCCAAAAACCAGGAAGACATAGTGCAGAAGAGAAAACTACCACTAAAAGAGCATTGAATTCTTTTAATTGGCTTATAAATTACCCAGAGATGGTTACATTACCCATGGGACAAAGTAATAGTCTTCCTGCCTCTCAGGCCCCCAAATAGCCCTATAGTAGCATACAGCTGTGGAGATTATGCCCATTCTGGGTGAGAAATCTACAAAGATGGAGAAGGAATCTGCTGTTGTTGGAGCTGTAAGCCAGGAGTAGGCCAAAGACCCTCCTGCTACCCTCTCCTGTCTGACTTCTCTGAGGTCTCCAGCTTATCCCCCTACGCACTCACCATATATAAACAATTTGGGATATAAAGCAACCCCAAGACATTTCCATCAGGCGGAACCAAGACCAATTTCTGAGACTCCTCCTTTAGGTTCAGACATTAAGTTTTGTCTGAAGTCCAATCCTTCACTTAAACATCACTCTGACATATTTAGCTATCAGATTCAGATGAAACCAACCATTCCCTTCCCCCATGTGCCCAGCAGGAACACTAAAGGTACAGATGGATGGCACCTTCTTCTACCATCCCACAGCTGAATATTGGGATAGATATTAATGTGAAAGCCCAGTAGAAGGCTCTGGCGAGGCTCCTAGAGCAGCCTAAATCAAATACATCAATCAGAGTGAGTTTATTTCCTATTCAGGCTTACAAAACACAACTCTTTTAACTGATCATTTTCACTTCCCTGTTTAAATGGTTTAATGAGACAGAGGGTCATCTGTCACTTCCTGTTGTTGAATATGTACATTTTAATGGGGCTAGGAGTTTTATCTTATATGAAATGTCCTTGTTTTGGTGTAGTCAAGCTGCTATAACAAAATCCCATAAACTGGGTGGTTTATAAGCAATGAACATTTATTTCTCACAGTTCTGGAAGCTGGAAGAAAGATCAGGGTGCCAGCATAGTCAGGTGAAGACTTTTTTCAGGGTGCAGACTACCCATTGTATCCTCGTATGGTGGGAAAAGCTGTAGATTTCTCTGAGGTCTCTCTTGTAAGTTATTACTGTCATTCATGAAGCCTCCACCCTCATGATCTAATCACTTTCCCAAAGCCCCACCTATTAATATTACCTTTGCAGTGAGGGTTTTAACTTAGGATTTTGGAGGGACAGAAATATTCAGACCATAGCAATTCTCAGAAGATTGAAGTAAATGTCATGTTCACAAACCATTCAATGGCTCTCCCGATGTCTATTAAATATATTCCAAATCTGACAACCTAGCAGACCCACAATGCCTTTCCTAGTGCTAGGGATACAGAAAGGCCAATGACATCTTAGTCTTTATTTTCATGCATAAGGACTTCATTTATTTTCTACCTATGTGCTTTCTCTTCTATTCCATTGATCTGTAGGCTCTTCCAGGGGTTCTCAACTGATATTTAAGGTTGCAGATTTTTCAACTACTGCCCTAAATCTGTCAGGTTTTGTTTCATGTGTTTTGAAGCTCTACTAATAAGTTCAAACACATTTAGTATTGTTCTTTTCCTTGAGGGGAAAGGAACACTGTGAAGTGTCCTTTATCTCTGACAAACTCTTTGTCTTCAGTTGTACATTCAACAATCATACAGCCTTTTCAGCTTTATTATGATTGATGTTTGTGTGATATCTTCTTCTACCCTTTTACTTTTAGCTTATGTATTTTTACTTAAAGTATATCTGATATAACAGCATATAGTACAGTCTTGTTTTTCAATTTGAAAGTTTCTATTAATTGGAATCCATAGTTCATTTATATTTAATACAATTATACAGTTAGGTTTAAGTGTGTAACCTTAGTATTTGTTTTTATTTGCCCCATATGTTTTCTGTCCATTTCCCTTCTTTCCTGATTTCTATTGAGTATTTATACTATATTTGTATCTCCTTAATTGGTTCTTTAGCTAGAATTTTTTTTAAAAAATTTAGTGATTGCTCTATGGATTTCAATTTGCATCCTTAACTTATCACACTATATCATGATGTATTATTATACTTCCATTTACCACTTTCCCATTCTTTGGGCTGCTACTACCCCATATTTTACTCCTACATATTCTATACAATTTACATTACATTATTATTTTTCTTTAAACAATTATCTTTTAAAGAAATTAAAAATAGGATTTCAAATGTGTTTTACATTTACTACTTATTTCTTATGTCATTTCAATAGTCAAATTTAGAGACAGTTTTTAAGAGAAAAAAATATCATGAATGTATGCTTAGACTTTCAACTGGAAACTTGGATTTCAGGATTCTGAACATCTTTAAGTTTGATATTTTGTTATATTTTGTTGTACAAGAAAGCTTTATTTCTAAATATATTAACATAGTTATGTATTTGCTTTATCCTATATTATCTACATGTTTATTTTTAAAATAATAACATCAGGGTAACTGTGAAAAATGCCAAATGCAGATTAAAATATATGTTTTTTTGTTCCTATAATATAATCTCTGCAGGATGTATAGTTAAAACACTGATTAAGGTCATTTAACATAATTATTCTGTATACATGGTTATTGACCTGAGATACAGTTAAGCTTGATTCAGTTTGGCTTATTTATTTATTTTTAAAAGTAATTTTCCGGGATTTTTTTTAAGTTCATTTATTTTTGAAAAAGGGAGCATGTGCGCACATGAGTGGAGGAGGGGCAGAGAGAGAGAGAGGGAGAGGGAGAATCCCAAGCAGGCTCTGCGCTGACAGCAGGGATCAATCCCATGACCATGAGATCATGACCTGGGCAGAAATCAAGAGTTGGATGCTTAACCAACTGAGCCATCCAGGTGCCCCAGTTGAGTTTGTTTTCAGTTTGGGGGGATTACTTTTTTCTTTATGTATTGTTATTATTTAACTATGCAACTAATTTTCATGACTCCAAAGTTAAAACTCTATACCAAGATACATGTACTGAAAGTCTCATTTCCATCCTTGACTATTCCACACTGCTCTTTTCTTCCACCAAGGGGTAGCCATACAAATTAAATTAATAAATGATAAATTAATTTTTGTTTTAATTTTTTAAGTAAAATTACATATGCATATATATTTATATGCCTGTGTATAGGTATATGTATATGTGTGTGTGAGGATATGTGTAGATATGTTACCTCCACTACCCATACCATTTTTCTGATGTTTCTGGGATGTGGTAAGGCACTGGGGATACTTGTAATGCAGAATAGGGCAGTGCATTTTACAGACAAAAGAATCCTAACATTGTTCTGGCCACTTGGAGAATCATATACCACAAGGTCAGCATAATTTGAAAAGAGTTGCCAGTTAAAAGAGGTTAAAACTAGGACATTTTGTGATATGTGGGTTTTAGCAAATGGGACACTTGATTTCCCCCAAGACCACTAGGGTGCTTTTATAACTCAGGAGCAGTGAGACTTACCTTCACCGAAATTTTGGTCCAATGATTTTACTCCTGAGACTCTGGGCCTTATTTTTCTCTTGGCTTCATCACTGTTTGTCTAATTGGTTTTTCCAACACATTGATACTTCTCACGGGGAGGAGAGATGGAGCAATGATGAGAAATGTCAAGTCTGCCCAAGCCCCATATCTCTCATCACTGATGCTAGCATCCTTAAGATTCACTAATCCCTCAGTTTCACACAGGTCTGCATACTTGTCTTTATCTTCAGTTTTAAGTGCATCACACTGTGACATCAGGCTTGAGTAAGACCAATGTTAGAGACTCCTGCATTCAAGTGCAATTGGCTCAGATCCAGTTGCATTCATGCTGCTGAGCCCTGTGCGAGTCTCCTACCCCATGCTTAATCTCATTACAGTATCTTCATTATACCCTGACCATTTTTGTATCCTCCTATACATACTTACCCTGATGGCCATTTTATGATCTGTCCTTGACATCAGCATATGTATTATTCTCTCCAGTGTAATTTCAGGTCCTTGCCTGGTACAATTCCTTTCTTCTCTCAATGGCCCAGAACTGGGAACTGGGAACCAAAAGCATCACTGGGTTACATAGTGTTATACATGGATTGCAGGGATGAGTCCAACATTTTTGGGTCAGCATCAGCAGATAGATCTAAGGCATTATAGAATGAGTCCAGAACAGCTCAAATCCTTCTCCATTGCTCCTTAAGCTGATGTTGCAGTAAGAACATGGGTTCTGGAATCAGATAACTAGGTTATAATTCAGATTCTACCACTTATTAGCTCTGTAAAATTGGACATGTTAGTTGACCATTATGTGCCTCAGTTTCCTGATCAGTAGAATGAACACGACAGCTACCTACTTCATAAGGTGATTGTATGAATTGAGCAAGTCATACACTTAAAAGCTTAGAACAATGCTTTACACATAGACAAGCACTCAATGAATAGTATATATCTGTTATGATAAACAATTAGAGGTGGGGCGCCTGCGTGGCTCAGTCAGTTAAGCGTCCAACTTCAGCTCAGGTCATGATCTCAAGGTTCCTGACTTTCAGCCCCGCATTGGGCTCTGTGCTCACTGCTCAGAACCTGGAACCTGCTTTGGATTCTGTATCTCCCTCTCTCTCTGCACCCCCCCTCAAAAATAAATAAACATTAAACTTTTTTAAAAAAAAATCATAAGAGGTAAAATATTGTCTAGTGATTATTATGCTTGGTTATGGACCATAGAAAGCCCCAGGCACAAGACTCAATTTAATATAGCAGTCAACCTATGGGCTATAGCTCCACTATGGATCCAATTCTACTCAGGTTACTTCCTTGGAAGAGATTCATTATATTATTTAATTTGCACTTCTTAACTTGAGAGACATACTAAATATTAATATCACTCAAATAAAAGTTGAGATTGAGATCCTATATTATTCAATCTCTACATAGAGTATCACTCAAAGAAAACACAAATTCCTAGAAGTCTGAAAAACAATTCAATCTGTCGTTATCCGGTGTGGAGTTATTAACGTTTTTAGCCATTGTAAGGTAGCTGAAGAGAGTTGAAAGTTTCTAACCTGATGAAATTCTAGCCAGTCTTGACCCTCCTTTTATTTTAAAAAAACCCAAATAAAAATTGTTTATCAATTGTTAAGCTTTAAGACTTGGATAAGTTTATAATGATATTGTCTAAACTCAAAATAAAATGTATGGCTATATCAGGATTTTAGTTACATATCAAGAAGTGTAAAGAAGCATAAAGAGAAAACAGTTGCAATAGAGCTCTCTGTTTGGCATAAACTGTTTGGTATAATATATAGGAAAGCACTTTGTAACTACCTATATGCTATTTAGATGACAATTACAACTAAAATTTGGCTCGTATCTTGTCACTTCCTCTAGTAATTTAACACCCACTAAGTACTTACCAAAATTTAAAAAAAAAATCATTCTTTTGCTTTCCTCACATTCTTACTTCAACTTCTGAAATCGGTGTTTCACCGATCTACCTTCTTGCAGACTTCCCGCACGGAAAAACGATTGATTTCACTGACTGGAGAGATGGGCAGAGCCCCTGGCTCTGTTAACCACATTAACCTTGGGAAGAAGTCCTTGCATTAAAGGCGAAGGAGGCTGTTATCACATCCCTGACTCTCATTCATTTGCATTTAGGGAGGTTTGAGGCAAACTGACATCTCCCACTTGGCTGGTTGGGTATCTCTATTCAGATCTAACTTTTCCTATAAATAAGTCCCAAAGTCAAGCAGGATTTAGGGGTAGAATTGGTAGGAAACTTATGTTGTCTTTGGACCCAAGCCATGCTCACCAATTTACCATTCCTATTAATATTAGTCTTATCCCCCAGTCTGACTTCTTTATGTTTTAGGCAGTCAAGGACCTGTAGACACAGAGCGCTGAGAACAATTCAACTATTAGAATATCTTTTTTGTTTGGTTTCTATCTCTTCATCTATGCTATAAACAGTGATGAGCAGTAATGGAATCTTTCTCAACCAAGTCACCTAACAAACTAGGTGCCTAGTCTGTGATCATAGATTGCTTGCAGATAAAGCGATTCCCATGGAACGTTTACCCTGACTAACTTCAGAATAGAGTTTGATTTTAAAGATCAATCCCCAGAACTTGCTTTTGAACTTGTAATTTGATTTCTAACATAGGATTTTCAGTTCCTGTCTTCTCAAATTTAGCGCAAACATTCTATAAAGTAGTAATGTTTTCTTTCTCACTTGCCATTTTTACTTTCTGGGCTGGGTGGTGAGGCCCTTCCTGTTTCTGCCTAAAATAGAACTTTCCAAATGAGTCTATCATGAATGTGACTTGGCTTCCTGCCACACCTGACTCCTGGTGGGGACATGTGGGTTCATAAAGGCTAAGCTTCACAAGGCTAAGCTTCATAAAGGCTGAGTGATCTTGTGAAAAATGCAGATTCTTATTTAGTAGGTGAAAACTGAAATTCTACATTTTTAACAGTTCCCAGAGGATGTCCATGCTACCGACTTGAAGACCATCCTTTGAGTAGCAAGGAATTAGACAACTCACTTCACAAACAATATCATCCATTCCTTAAACACTATTTAATTCTACTGTGTGCCAAACACTGGGATAAGAAACTAAAAAGAAATGTAACCTAATCTCACCCATAAGAAGCCCAGAGTCTAATATGGCAACAAATTTAACAAATAAATGTTCTGGGGTGCCTGGGTGGCTCAGTTGTTGAGTGTTTGACCCTTTATTTCAGCTCAGGTCATGATCTGGTCATGACTCAGGTCAGGGGATCCACCCCCAAGTTGGGCTGTGTGTTGAGTATAGAGCCTGTTTAAGATTCTCTCTCTTACCCCCTGTCCCTCTCCCTTACTTGCTATGTCTCTTTAAGTTAAAAAATATTTTAAAAAAGCAAATAAATGATATGACCATTAATAGAATGAGAAGACAATCCACAACCTGGCAGAAACAGTTGCAAAAGCTGTATTTCATAAAACATTGTTCTCCAAACTATGCAAATAACTCTTAAAACTCAACAATAAGCAGACAAGCAACCCAATTTAAAACATGTGTAAAAGATTTGAATAGATACCTTGCCAAGAAGATACACGGATAGCAAATAAGACTATAAAAAGATGATCAACATCATATGTTGTTAATAGGAAATTGCAAATTAGGACAAAGAGATATTATGACACACCTATTAAAATGGATAAAATCCAGAACAGTGATAACACCAGATGCCAGTGATGATGTAGAGCAACAGGAACTCTCCTTCATTGCTAGTGGGAACGCAGAATGGTACAGCCACTTTGGAAGGCATTTTGACAGTTTCTTACAAAACTAAACATACTCTTACCATCCTGCAATCATACGGTATTTGCTCAAATGAGTTAAAAACTGATGTCTATCTATGCAAAAACCTGCATAGGAATGACTGTAGCAGCTTTATTCATAATTGCCAACGTTTGGAAACAACCAAAATGTAAGTGATTGGATAAATAAACTGTACTACCTCCAGACAATAGAATACTATTCAGTGCTAAAAAAAAAAAACAAATGAGCTATCAATGAGGCACCCGGGTGGCTCAGTCGGTTAAGCAACTGATTTCAGCTCAGGTCATGATCTCATCATTCCTCAGACTGAGCCCAGCATCTGGCTCTACTGTCAGTGTAGAGCCCGCTTGGGATTCTCTCTCTCCCTCTCTCTCTGTCCCTCTCCCACTTGTGCAATCTCTCTCTCTCCCTCTCTCTCTCTCTTACTCTTTCTCTCTCTCTCAAAATAAATAAACATTAAAAAATAAAAAATAGAAATAAATGTGGTATCAATACACAAATAGACATGGAAGAATCTTAAGTGCATATTATTAAGTGAAAGAAGTCAATGATTACATATGGTTCCAACTGTATGACATTCTGGAAAGAGCAAAACTGTGGAGACAGTAAAAGGATCAGTGGTTGTCAGGAGATTGGGGGAGGGAAGGATAAATAGAAAGGGCACAGAAGATTTTTAGGGAAGTGAGACTATTATGTACATTACTATAATAAAGGATACATGTCACCATACATTTGTAAAAACCAATAGAGTTAAAACACCAAGAATGAATCCTAATGTAAACAATGGACTTTGGTTGATAATGATGTGTCAATGTTTGTTCACTGATTGTAACAGATGTACCATGTACCACTCTGGTGCAAGATGTTGATGATGAAGGAGGCTGTGCATGCACAGGGGCAGGGAATACATGGGAATTCCCTGTACTTTCCACTCAACTTTACTGAACCTAAAATAAATTGAGAGACAGAGAGAAGAGGAGGGAAACAAGAGAAGAGGAGGGGAGGGGAGAAGAGGGGCAAGGAGGGGAGAGGAGGGGAGATAATCTGGCCAGAGAATCAATTCTGGGGCCTAGAAAGTCTTCACTGGTAGGCAAAACTGATCAAATAAACCACATATACCAAACTAGCCTCTACACTGGGAAACCTGCATTAAATTATCTGGGATGCCTTTCATTGTGAAAATTGTAGAACCGTATTCTGGATCTCCTGAACTTCTTAGTGCTAGCAGTTGGTAGTTTACAGTTTATCAAGCTTTTCAGGCTGTTTTTTGTACCATAAAGTTTGAGAATCACTTTCTACTTCATGTCCACACATGTTTTTAGTACAAAAGCCAATACCAAATTGATTCTAAATAAATTTTAATAACTTTACTTTCTTATAGGTAACGATCAACAAGCTTAAAATTCATGAAAAATCTGTTTTCACTCTTATGTGGATCCTGAGAAACTTAACAGAAACCCATGGGGGAGGGGAAGGAAAAAAAAAAGAGGTTAGAGTGGGAGAGAGCCAAAGCATAAGAGACTCTTAAAAACAGAACAAACTGAGGGTTGATGGGGGGTGGGAGGGAGGGGAGGGTGGGTGATGGGTATTGAAGAGGGCACCTTTTGGGATGAGCACTGGGTGTTGTATGGAAACCAATTTGACAATAAATTTCATATATTGAAAAAAATAAAAAGAAAAGAAAATCTGCATAAGAAATTAAAAAAAAGAAATAAAACGCTTGTATCTATTAATAATAAATACTCCTGAATTGTCAAAAAAAATTCATGAAAAATCATTAAATTATATACATATTCTTTTTCTCATATCTCCTTAATTAAATACACCATGTAAATAATACTGAGTAGATTTGTTGGGGGAAATACATGTATAACTCTGATAGCTTTTATTAAGAAGGAATAAAAACATGAATGATTTGGAATTTTGGCAGCATGGTACAAATGTAAGAATAAATCATTTATAGAAGTGAAATCTTTACCAACATTATTTTTACTATAAGACATGCTAAGAATATCCTCAATAATACACAGACATATTTTGTTTAAATTTTAAAAAAATTATGAAGGAACTGTTCAGCATTGTGTGTTTATCTGATAAGGACAGCTAAATGTATCCTCCCCATACTTCCTGTTTCTATATTTAAGAATACCACAAACAGTTATTCTAATATATCTTTTGTACGTAATTGCCCATAAATGCAGCTTGGCTGAAAGAGCCTACCTGGAACTGATTGCTCAAAATTTCGGGTATAGCCATATCATACTGGCTAGATAACAGTGACTCACAATCTCAATCTAATGGGCAAAATCTTAATGCCAGTGTTACATGAGGAAAGCTCCACCACAGAATCCCAGTTTTATCTTCATGGCATAAAAAATTGTATGGGATGTCATACTCCTGTCTCCGCAACTTCATACATTTCTTTCATACATTTTCTTTAATGATCCATTTGCTGTAGTATTTTAAACTTTTTAGGAAACTGAAATGGAATGTCAGTTTTGTCAGTTTGTCTTTTTTACCACTTCTGTAAGTCATCTATCCTCCCTTACACACACACACACATCCCGCATTCATTTGTGCAGCAGCTCACATATTTGTGCAAATGGATCCCAACCTTTGCTGTCCACTTTGTAAGAGGTCTACTGCATTCTTCAGTAGCAGCACCTGAGAAGTCTAATAGACTCATGCTGTTGAATGAAGTTGTAGGCTATATTTGACATGATTAGACTCAAGTACTCTGGAAATTCAGAAAGTTTGAACCCATCTCTTTTTGCTCTACTCAAGTGGCTGGACCTACAAAATTTTTAATGAATTGTTATGAAGCTATACCACTTCACTCTGGATGATTTGCCCTGACTTCCCTAGAAAGGAGTAAGAAGAACAGCAAGATACAGATGTGCTTAGTGAAAGTATGGTGACCTGGGGTGGCCAACTAAATATTCAAGACTTTTCTCCATTCCATTTTTGTTTTTAACATTTATTTATTTTTGAGAGACAGAGAGAGGCAGAGCATGAGCAGGGGAGGGGGAGAGAGACACACACACACAGAATCTGAAGGAGGCTCCAGGCTCTGAGCTGTTTGTTAGCACAGAGCCTGACGTGGGGCCCGAACTCATGAACCGCAAGACCATGACCTGAGCTGCAGTTGGGCGCTCAACCGACTGAGCCACCCAGGCACCCCTCTCCATTCCATTAATAGTTCTTTTCATTTGCTATCAGATCAACTATGAAGCAGTTTAAGTCATTAATCTGCATTTGCTCGATGATGCTTATTTTTATGTTTATTTAAACACCCACGAGTATATTAATTCAGCAGCATTATATCACATTCATATACATTAGTCCATGTGACCTAACCACTGAGTCACAACTTTGTTTATAAATGCACCACACATTAATTGCTCCATTACTACCTATATTTGCTCAACAATGTAAAACCATTTGCGTGTCAGGTATGGGGAGCATCTGCTCTACAGTAGTCGGTGTAGCCCACAACTTTACTGAACCATTTATGCTTTCCATTCTTTTTCTTATATCAAGTCTAAAGTTACCTCTTTACATTAAAAAAAAAACAAAACAGTATTAGAGGGACAGAGGAATATTTCTCATCATGGAAGAATGACCAGAAATAAACATACTATCATGACTGTGTTGATGGTTAGTTAGTCAAATTGGGACATCCTTTCTTTGTCAAGAGAGTGTAGTGAACTGATCCAGATAACACAAACCTCTCTTACTTACATGTGTCTCCTATCCTCCAAAAAATATATTAGCTTTGTACATTGGGTAAAATGTAGCTACGTTTAAATATTCTGCCACTCTGCTACTCATAATATCACTTAGTCTTGGAGGGAAAGGTTTTTGTGTTGTTGTTCAAGGGTGTCATATAAAAAGTTCCCTCAGAATTTGGGGGGAGAAATTTTAGTCATTTGTCCTATGAACCCTTAAGACCCGAGCACCAACATGAACCTCCTTAAAGTGAAGCTTCTCAGGTCAAGGAATGTTATTTAACCTTTTGTTGGGCTTGGTAATGGTGTTGACATGCATATCTTTCAGTGATCACCAGTTGGAGATCAAGATCGAATTTAACTCCTCACACATATGGCCGCATATTCTGTAGGTGTTTCTTTCACATTCCTTGATTGTCTTGGGTTTATTCCAATGACAGAATGGTTCAAAGAAGCGTAAACAATGCCCTGCTTGTTTTCCTCCAGACATGGGTTAGAATAAACTTCAGACTCTTCCTGGACCCTGAACCAGGGGTCATTATCATAAGTACCAGTTTCTGATAGCAGTGTTTGGGGATTTTGCCCGGTTCCCACTTCAGTTTCCTCACTCCGAAAGGGCTGGGGAATATCAACCTATAAGAGAAAAAAGATTGTTTTAACTACCATTTAAGGATGTGGTAGTGCATACAATTAGCAAACTATTAGTATATGCTAAATGGAGTCAACACATCACCAGAAATAATTTATTCTTCCTCACATTTGCTGCTGACATCCACATTTTTAGCATATTCTTATTTGTTAAAAGATGAAAGTCTTAGGAACATCACAGAACACTTTTCTTTAAGTTTTATTTATTTATTTAGAGAGAGACAGAGCATGAGCTGGGGACGGGTAGAGAGAGGGAGAGAGAACCCCAAGCAGGCTTAGCACTGTCAGCACAGAGCCCAAAATGGGGCTCCATCCCATGAACCATGAGATCATGACCTGAGCCAAAATCAAGAGCTACATGTTTAACCAAATGAGCCACCCAAGTGCCCCAACAGAATACTTTTCAATCTCTCAGCCCAAATTAATAAGAAAAGCATAAATATCCCACAAGAAACTTCAGACAGCTTATAAGATAATGGATAGCATTAACACAGCTTAGAAGTAAATGATTAAAAATAAAATAGAACAGATGCCCTCTAAGGGGTCAGGAAGAATAAATATGATGAGTTATCCAAGATACATTATTATGATTTAAAACCTGGAATTAGAAATTGCTTTCAATTTTGGAAAAGGAGGGCCTAACTGCAGGAAAAATTTTACAATATTTGGATTATCACAAGAAAATTATTATACTTCCAAATAATTCAAATATCTTAAAGCTTCTGAGAAAGAGGTGAACTTAAAAAAAAAAACAAGAGGGACACCTGGGTGGCTCAATCGGTTAAGCATCCAACTTGGGCTCATGATCTCACTGTTTGTGAGTTCGAGCCCCACATCAGGCTTTCTGCTGTCAGCGTAGAGCCTGCTTCGGATCCTCTGTTCCCCCTCTCTCTGCCCCTCCCCTACTCGTGCTTTCTCTCTCTCAAAAATAAATAAATATTTTTAAAAATTAAGAAAAAAAATGGGAAAAGAGGTGAACTTACAAAAACTAAAATAAAATGTGTCCTGATGCTTCTCACTCTTTTCAGTTATTTGTTACCCACTCCTAACTATTCAAGGACATTACCAGTAAAAATGAAGATATTATTTTAACTCTAAGAGTTGTTAATTCAATTTTTAATCACAATTTTGCCAGTCAATTTACATACATGAAGTTTGGTCTAACTCCGTGAAGGTATCAGATCCACAGTCTTTGACAGTCTACATGCCTGTCTGGTCCTTTATCGTCCTTATTTTGTATGTGAAGTAACCCATATCCTACCCCTTCCTGGCAGAATTCTACCACACGTGCACGTCTGGCCCTATCCCGAGAAACTAAGCATTAGATGCTGAGTACATCGCTACCCTTCAATGAGGTGGCGGCCCAGGAAATAGCTCTAAGGCAGGATGATTGAATGAGGCAGGAATAGCTTTAACCCCCTCAGTCTCTTAGCTCAGCTGAAAAGTGTCCCAACCCCCATTCGAAGGAACCTGGGTAATTTCTCCAAAGAAGCTTTGAAGAAGAAAACAGTCATGTGACCTAATAAATAGCCATAAGTCCTCAATATAGAAACAAGATCCCTGTTGTACTTTTACATTTGTATAAAAGTCTGTCAACTCAGTTACCTGGCTCCCTTCCCAAAAGATGGCTGGTTTCTGTGGAAAACTTGGTTAGAATGAATGAGATAAAATAAAACACGGTGTCCTGTGGCTGAGCCCATCCTGTAGGACCTCAGGAAAGTGGGTGGAGGCCACAAGGCTCTGTCTGTGGATAGAGATGACAAACGCCAAAGCCACTATCCTACTCTATATTTGTAATGCCATTTTACAGTTTACAAAGCACTGTAAAAAAATACACAGTTCCGGGTTTTCAGTATTTTAACTATTTTTATATACTCCAGGGACCGTTGTGGAATAAGATGAGAATTTCGGCTTTTATATGTACCTGCCATAATTTTACCAGTTCCTTTCTCTCCGTTGGATTTCTATTCCACTGATTTCAATACAAGTCCCTTCCTAAGAAATCTTTAATCTCAAAGATCTAATATGGCATCACTATATTTTCTGAAATGTTGGCCAACTGAAATGGGCCAAAGCTGTGAGTTCCTGCAAAAGACACAGGCATCTTAAAACAAAATTCCTAAATAATTGCACACATAGAGAAGCCCGTTCAATTCAACTTCAGATCATAAATAATTTGTTCAGCCTACACAGGAAGACATATGACTACATTTTAACCAAGCTGGGCTTTATCTAAGCAAGAAACTATTTAGATTATTGTTTTAGATAGTTTCATAGATCTCAGTCCTGATTGTAACAGAATGTAGTTCGTTGTTGTTCACTATAGGAAGAAAGAAAACAACATTTAAGAAAATTTTCCTACTTGAAAAAACAAAACTTCAGCACCCAACATAGTGATGCCTACTGCTGCTTACTAAAAACTTAATACGAGTTTACAAAGTTGAATGTATTTGGTTTGATTTAAAATTGGGCAACCTGGTGAGGAATGCTGAGTGTCATTTAATATTATACATAAAATTATTGGCTGTATCTGCCTTTGGTATTTCTGGAACTTTTGAGAAGGTTACTACAACTTTATCTCTACCCTTCCACAGTGAAACATGCACACACACACACACACACACACACACACACTACACACACACACACAGACACGTTCCTTTGCAGTACCTCATTTACAATTATTTGTTTTTAACTGAAGACCCTCATAAAAATTTTTTCAGAAATGTATTGCCTCATCTTCCATTTTTTTTGAGTTCCAATATTTACACAACATTGAGCCCCAAATAAAAAGCCTATGTTTAGATTCCAAGAACTTGTAGGGAAACGACACTGCTTCCAAAATGCCCTTGGCTTTGTCTGAGAGGTCTCTTCCTTGATGAGCCCACACACATTATGAGAGTTTTTGCATAATAACTAGACTTAGGGTCATGTTTCTTTAGCTGCTGGGAGTCTGTGAAGAAATCACCTGTCATTTATGAGATTATTTATGGTTCATTCTTTCATTAACTCTCAATTCTCTACCAAAAGACTGTAAGGTGTTTTTGTGAGAATACTTAAATAGCCTGAAGTCACATAACAGGCCAACAGCAAGCCAAGGCTGTACAAGCTACTCTCTGACTTTTCTGCTTCAGGTCTACCCTGCCACTAATGCCCTTCCAAAAGGCCACTTATTGTGAGACTTGTGAATTCTGAAGAATCTTTGCTGCAGATGGAGATTAATGTAAAATAAACACATTTTTAGGGATGCCTGGGTGGCTCAGTCGGTTAAGTGTCCGACTTCGGCTCAAGTCATGATCTCACAGTTTGTTGAGTTCGAGCCCCGTGTCGGGCTCTGTGCTGACAGCTCAGAGCCTGGAGCCTGTTTCAGATTCTGTGTCTCCCTCTCTCTCTGCCCCTCCTCTGCTCTCTCTCTCTCTCTCCAATAAATAAACATTAAAAAAATAAACGCATTTTTAGAAGTAAGTCTATATATAGCATTTAGAACAGTTCCTGGGACAGGGTAAATGTTACATAGACTTATTAAATTTAAAATATTATATCAAGATTAAGATGGTATAACATAGATTGCATTTGTTTTAACAGATGCATGGAACATACCAGGTTAATTTCCCTTGCTGCTGTGTCAGAAGGCTCCTTTTTTTCTGCTGGAATTCAAAAAGACAAATAAGAAACCAAGAAGAGTAAAGAACAACACCAAATTCTTTCCCAATTCCCTGTAAGTTAAGGTTGTGGTAAGAATATGTGTTCTGGAATCAGATTGCTAGGTTGAAATTCTGGGGCAGAGGTGGGATGCCTCCCAGGCCAGTGGCAGCGTTGTTATTTGTTTTGGCGTGTTTATTTGCTAGAACCAACAAGGCACATACACTTCGGTTTGTGTACATTCACTGGCTCTTCCCTTCTGACTCCGGAGAGTCCTATGGCATATCCAAGAGGAAGGGGCAGGATGTACTGTATCACTTTAAACAGGCTGGAAATCCTGTTCTGGGGACATTCTATACCTGATGCCAGACCCACTGCTGTCCCCTCACCCACAAAGGCCAGGATCTCCTATGGCCCAGTTCACTTCAGATACAGTAGATCAAAGCATTTATTCCTGCCTCTTTTTCTAAAGTTTTCTAAAGCAGCCTCAAGAAAGATGGTGAAAGCTAGGGAGGGACTATCGAAAGAGACTTGGAGTTGCACATGTGAAGTGGGGGTTACAGAGGATTCCTTCAGTATTCTGAGAATGTTCTAGGCTCCGGAAGTCCTTACCACAAAACACCAAAAGTACTTTTGCCCAGACAAAGCTTTCTCTTGTGGCAGAGAAAAGGGTTGCTCTGTCTAGCTCTGTTTCTGTAGCTACCCTGAGGCTGCCCATGTGGGAGCTGGGATGGGAGGAGATGGCAGAGCGGGAAAAGTAAAGAGAGAGAGAACAGGGATGTTTTGGAACAGAGCTGCATCAGAATTCTCTACACATCTCTTTCTTACTATGTTTAAGTGTTTGCTCCCGACACCAAAGGAATTCTTAAACAAGCAGAAGGGAATTGTTTCCAAGATTTCACACCTCTCTTGTCCTAGCCAAACCCACATTTTTTCAAATGCATTACTTTTGGGTGAGAGTTCAGTTCAGGCCTGTGTTTGTGGTGGCAAAAGAAAGTACAGACATAGGAATTTCCTTCTGGGAAACACAGTCTTCATTTAGGCAAGGGCGTGTATGAGTGGTATGATGTGGTGTGGCTCTGAAAAAGAGGATGAGACAAACTAACTCAAAGCAGACTTGTTGGCCTGAGAGATTATGTCAACCTCCCTTTCACTACCCTTAAAGTTTAGAAGAGCTGCTTGTCACATAAACTTAAGACAGACACAAGTGGAATGGGTCAGTCCCAGCCACATGCCCTCTTTAGCACAGGCCCTGCCTGGAGCACTGTGCTGTGGAGAACATGCCTCTCTATGACTGAAGGGGACCTGAATTAATCCATTTGTCTTTTTGGTGGAAGGATGTTGTCCCTGAGGAAATCATTATCCATGGCTCCTTGCAGAATATGGGAAAGAAAACAAGAACCAACTAAAAATCAATCAGCCCTAGTAACTGACCCCCAAATGTGTAGCATATAAGCAGCAGATGGAAGGTAGAACCCACCTTGGTGCCTTCTAAGGCAGAAGAACAGGCACAAACAGGTAATGAGCAGAGGCAATGCCCCCAAAGGAAGCAAACTATAAAGCATCCATCGTTTGTCCGCCGTCACTTCCTGAGAGGGTGGTCCTGAGGCACCAGTTGTATCTGAAATGTGAGTCAATGCTAAAGACAGTTAGGAAATTTCAGATATAATAGGATCAGTAATACCTCCTGCATCATCAGAACTTGAATGAAGGAGATTTCCAGCTGATGCCTCTATTTCCCTTCCGGGATGCATTCCCACAGAACCCCTGGCCTCAGTGTTCTCACCCACCTCTTGCTTTATTGATGAGCATATGTGGGTGGCTCTGGGTTAAAATTCATCTTTTGTAAGAATTTGTAATTCTGCTAGGATTGATCCCCTCTAAAAGAATACCCATAACAGCTCTCAGAAAGCACTTCACCAAGCCCTTTCATTGACATTGTCTTACTTAACTCTTATATTCACCACTAAAGAAAAGTAAGGAAACTGTTATTTTTATCTAGTTCCATGCCTTGATAAAAGGGTTATTGTTCCAAGACTCTTACCCAAGGTCAGATAGCTAGTGAGTTGTAGTTGGGACCCAAGCCAACATGTTTTTGATACTAAATTCCAGTTTCTTTAACACAAAGGTCTTTTTGTTGTCTCGTAACTCTTTGGTATCTCCATATACTATATAATTTTGTTATCTACAGATAGCCTTGTTATCTCCAAATATGCTCTGCTGGGCATACAGCTTATACTCATTGCTATGATCAATGTTAACATGCGTTAATGTTCTGTTTGTCCATGATAGTTTGCAACTAATCGACGGATCGCGAAACAATTTAATAGACCACAAAAAACATTAAAAATAAGAATCACAACAGGATATAAAAAAATCAGAATGCATCACACAGCATTAATTTTGTATATATGTTAAGTATTTTATGCAGCAAATTTTTATTTCTAAATATATTAACATAGTTATCTACCTCCTTCCTCATATGCTTGGTTCAAGGTAAAGGTGGTCAGGAGCTACTGAAGCTGGGCAAATAGTGCTTAGATAACAACAGAGTGGTAACAAAGTCTTCATTATCCATGCTGCAGCTGCTGCTTAGGTTAGGACAGCAGCCAAGTCATTACCAACAACAGACAGCTGTCTGGGGGGAGGGTATGAATAGAAATAGGGACAAGGGTTCCCACATAGAAAACCTAATACAAAAAAAAATTCACTCCATTAGGAAAATCCAACTTTTATCCTTTCTTCAACCATGAAACAATCTTATTTCCTTATTTTTATTTGACTAGTTTGATACTTACTTATTAGAGGGTATTCTGAATTATTTTGAGTCTGTTCTGAAATAGAAAAGCAAGATAAAGAATTGAAACTGGTTGCAAAAACAATACTTGTGTGTGTCTAGAGTCAGAGTTAGTCTGAGAGGACTCCTGCATTTGCACACTAACCGAACCCAGTAACCCAGCTCAAAGGAGTTTGCATGATGTGCAAATCACCACCTCAAAGATCACGGACACAAAGTTAAGTCCCTAGATTTATTTTGAGGCTTGAAAAATTACCCTAAATACAACACAAACGTCATCTGTCTGCGTTGATTCCCTTTTCCCTATTACTTAAGTATAAGGACAGAATACAGCCTGTATGACATCTTCCGGCACTTGGAAAAACAGGATGCTCATTCAGCAGGTGCTCCAAGTGAGTGTGGAGGGCCACAAGGAAAGGATGCTTTGGAGGCCATGCTGACTACTCACTCTGAAACAGAGATTGTGCCTTTCACTTCCTGCCTACTCATACCACTCTCACTTTTCTGCTAAGAGAATGACCACTTGACTTTGTGAAGTTCCTAATCACGGACTGACCAAGGGAGGTTGGGGAGGATGTACAGGCCCATGTGCATTCCAGGGATTGTTCCCCAGCTCTGTCACCTTTTCTTCTGGGGCTTTGCTTTGCAAAGCACTTTTCCTCATTCTGGGAGAATACTGCTTTCCCAGCAGCGTCCAAGCCCTGACTCTGCCACAGCCCTGTTCTTACATGGACCAATTCTTAACTTGGACAAAGAAAGAGAGTCAGATGCAAAACAGGAAAATTCCCAATAGCGCCAAAGAAAGATATTTGAAGGGGAGAAATATTTTTTGTGTCACACCTCCACATCATTTTTATGCAAAGCATTGTTTTTAAATATAATTTCATAGTATATTTTTCTCCTTCAGTACTCAGCTCACTGAGTACTCCCACATACAGAAGGAAAAGGAATTTTTCTTGAACTCTTTCCCTATTATGTTTGCTTTCATCACTTCATAAAAGGCAAATTCACACCCATTTCAAAGCCAATTCTGAAATAATTCATTTGACTTTTGTGAAGGAAGCAAGGATGACCCAGAAAAATATGACACAGTTCCTGCTTTCCAGACATTATAATTCTTCATGGGATAAAGAACATTTCCATACATTACTACAGTGCAAGGAAATGTCTGATAAATGAGAGGCACAGACCTTAAATGGCATAAAATTTGCTAGAAAAGAGAAATCACTTCCCCTAGGGTGAACATGGAAAGCTTCCTTAAGAATGTGGGAAATGGGCTGGGCTTGACAGGAAGGCCAGAATTGTGGTAAGTGGAGGCAGATGAGTGGTTGCCCTATGAGTGGAGAGAGCAGCATAGGGTGAAGACATGCGATGATGGCAGGTAAGGCTGTGGGGCTGGAGTAGAGGTTCATGGTGGAGTCCAGAAGCAATCAAGGAAGGTAGGTGTGGGTGGACTGTGGAAGGCCTTGAATGTTGGTTAAATGTGAGCCCAACATGGGAAGCACCGCAGATGCTCTGCGGGGACTCACTAAAGGAGCGGCATTATGGAAGACATTTATTAGGCAAGTGAAGTGTATTAGGAAGATGTTTGGCTGAAATGGACTAAAACAGGAAACACTAAAGACAAAGAGTCCATATGGCTGATTGGAAGATTTGGAAGGAAGATAATGAAAGTTTGAGATGCTCATGAAGCTACAGGAAGGAAGCAATTCCAGAGTGAAGGTTGCTGCTAGACAAGAGTAGACGGCCAAAGCAAAGTCCTGGGGACCTCCCCTTAGGGCAGGAGCACTGATTCAAAAGTGATAAGAAATTCTGGAGAGTACAAATTAGAATAGGAATCTCCAAAGGGAAATTTAAAAAGCCCTTCCTGTCTTCTAGGTAACTTTTCCTTCTCACATCTCCATCTTTCTTGCTCATCCCCAGTGTGATCCTAATAAGCACATCGCCACCCCCACCCCCCCCCCCACCCCCGCCCCACAGGCACAGGGTTCAAGAGAGAAGCTGCCTCTCTTCCCTTTGGCCCCTTCCTCCCCAAGGGAGACAGATTGTTGATCCTAATTTCAGCTCCGACTTTTTCCTAGAACAGGAACCTTTATGCACTTTACAAACTGGGCAGCCATCTGTAGTGGCTGTGGAATGACCCCAAAATGGGACAGAGGAGACACAGTAATACCCCTGGGACACTTCCATGTCATAAGTCATTTTTGGGTTGCCTCTGACCTTGGCTGAATTCCTCCCTCTTGCACAGAAGGGGGTTAATTCCCACAAAAGAAGACAGAATTACACAAGACAGTCCCTCTTCCAAGGAGGGTGGACTCAATGCCACTGCATTTAATTTTATTATACATTATATTAATATACATTATATAAATAATCTAATAGCACTGAATTACTATTTCATAGTATCATTAATATCCTGGAAGTAATGTTTTGCAAGTTTTGCTTATTTTTATCATTTATTTTGCCAGTTAAAAAAGTACTACTTCTTAAAAAATTCAATATTTTACCTCATTATGTGAATGTGCAATTTTCTCCAGAAAGGATTCATTCCATAATCTATAGTATAAGCTTCTCCAGGTTGTTAAAGGCAATTGTTTAACTTTGCATAGATGATGTTATTTAATTCATTTAAGAATTATAAAGAAATATTTATTGAACACCTACTATGTGCTACACACTGTGCCATCTATTTGTAGAGAAGCAAAGATGTTTAAGACACAGCTTCCATTCCAAAGAGGTTTATAAGCCAATGCACGTATAGTCACAGGCAATTAGCACTGAGTTTGATAACAAATTTGCAAAAGCAGGGTCTCCAACTCTGCCTTAAATCCCTTCTACACTTCTGTGCTTGATGATAGAGGTTGTAACCAGCACTAGATTGTTGTGCATTCCTTTACCAGGCTGCTTTCAGAGGTCTTAAAATAACTTAAAAGATTTTTAAGGAATTTAAGTGGATTCCTTCATTGGGTTACTTTAAGGGAGTTAAAAGATGGACTCCAAAGTGTGCATGTATAGTAATAAATTAATTTTTACAAACACAAAGTGTATGCATTCAAATGAATGGTGTCCATAGAGGAAGTGACTGCATACGTCTGCATCTAGATTTCAGACATTACTATTGCACCAGAACTCTTTGAAATTTCTCTTTGCAGTAATCTTCATGGTCAATTTAACATAAATATTATTATTTTAATATTTTAAAGCATACAACTTAGTGTAATGTTGTACAACTCTCTAGTGTTGTGCACTATCTAGTTTCAGAACATTTTCATCATCCCCAAAGGAAATTCCATACACATTAAGTAGTTACTCCCATTAACCCTTTCTGCCAGCCTCTGGCAGCCATTAGTCACTTTCTATCTCCACAGATTTTTCTGTTCTTCGTATTTCATGCAGACAGAATCAAGATTATAATATGTAATCTTTTTTATCTGGCTTCTTTTACTTAGCACAATGTTTTTGAAGTTCAACTGTTTTGTAACATATCAGTACTTCATTCCTTTTTTGCCTGAATAATATTCCACTGTATGAATATAACACATTTCCTTTATCAGTTTGACGAACATTTGGATTGTTTCGACTTTTTGACTTTTGTGAATAGTATGGCTATAAGCATTCATGTACAAGTTTTAATGTGGACATATACTTTCATTTCACTTGGATATTGCTGGGTCTTGTGGAAACTATGTTTAACCTTTTGAAGAAAGGTTGCCAGACCTTTTCCAAAGCAACTGCAACATTTTACATTCCCACCAGCACAGTACAAGGAGTTCAATTTGTCCACATCTTTGCTATCACTTGTTATTTTCCATTAAAAAAAAATTCTAGTAATCCTAGTGTCTGTGAGTGGTGTCTCATCGTGATTTTGATTTGCGTTCCTCTAATAACTAATGACATTGAGCATTTCTTCATGTGCTTATTGGCCATTTATATATTTTCTTTGAAGGAATGTCTATTCAGTCTTTTGCCCATTTTAATTGAGTTGCCTATCTGTTGTTGAGTTGTAAGACTTCTTTATATATTCTGGGTTCTAGTCCCTTATCAGATATATGATTTGCAAATATTTTCTCACATTCCATATGTTGTCTTTTCATTCTCTTTATAGTGTCCTTTGATGTACAAAAGTTTTTAATTTTTATGAAGTATAATTTATTTATTTATGTATTTATGTATATATGCTTTTGATGCTGTAGCAAAATAATATTGACAAATCCAAGATCATGAAGATCTACTCTTGTGTTTTCCTCTAAGGAAAAATAGTATTAAAATTTTATACAAACATAGATTCTATTGTTTTAGTTCTTATATTAAATATCTGATCCATTTTTACTTATTTTTACATGTTGTATGAGGTAGAGGTCCAAATTCATTTTTCTGTGTATGTATATCCAATTGCCTCAGCACTATTTACTGAAGAAACTATCATTTTTCCATTGAATGGGTTTGGAAGTCTTGTTAAAAGTCAATTGGCCAAAAGAAGACATCCAAATGGCTAAGAGACCCATGAAAAGATGCTCACTATCATTCATAATCAGGGAAATACAAATCAAAACTACAATGAGATACCACCTCAGATTGGTCAGAGTGGCTAAAATTAAAAACTCATGGAACAACAGATGTGGTGAAGATGTGGAGAAAGGGCAACACTCTTGCACTGTTGGGGAATGCAAACTGGTGCAGCCACTCTGGAAAACAGTGTGGAGGTTCCTCAAAAAATTAAAGATTGATTACCCTATGACCCAGAAATAGCACTACTAGGAGTTTATCCAAAGGATACAGGAGTGCTAATTCATAGGGGCACATATACCCCAATGTTTATAGCAGCACTTTCAACAATAGCCAAATTATGGAAAGAGCCTAAGTGTCCATTGACTGATGAATGGATAAAGAAGATGTGTTTTATATACACAATGGAATACTACTTGGCAATGAAAAAGAATGAAATCTTGCCATTTGCAACAACTTGGATGGAACTGGAGGGTATTATGCTAAGTAAAATAAGTCAGTCAGAGAAAGACAGATATCATGGTTTCACTCATATGTGGAAGTTGAGAAACTTAACAGAAGACCATATGGGAAGGGAAAGAAACAAAAATATATAGTTACAAACAGAGAGGAAGGCAAACCATAAGAGACTTTTAAATACAGAGAACAAACTGAGGGTAGAAAGGGGTGGGGGGCAGGGAAAATGGGTGATGGGCATTGAGGAGGGCACTTGGGATGAGCACTGGGTGTTTTGTATAAGTGATGAATCACAGGAATCTACTCCTGAAGCCAAGAGTACACTGTATACACTCTATGTTAGCTAACTTGATGATAAATTATCAAAAACAAAAAAAGTCAATTGACCAAAGATGCGTGGATTTATTACGGACTCTCAATTCTATTCTATTGATCTTTATATCTATACTATGTCAGCACCACACTGTTTTGATTATTGTAGTTTTGTAGTACATTTTAAAATAAAGGAGTGTGAGTCCTCTAACTTTGCTCTTCTTTTTCAAGATTTTTTTCAGCTATTTTGTATTTGTTGCAACTTTATGTGAATTTTAGGATCAGCTTTTTCATCTATGCAGAAAAAGAAAAAAACGTTTGTTGGGATTTTGATGGGAATTGTATTGAATCCATAGATCACTTTGGGAAATATTGCCACATTAACAATTTTAAGTCTTTTAGCCATATTTTGTTCAGTGTACAAGTGTTGAGTCTCCCAGGTTAGATTAATTTGTATTTTATTCTTTTTGATGCTATTATAAATAGAATTGTTTTTGTTTTTAATTTCCTTCTCAGATTGTTCATTGGTAACGTATAGAAATACCACTGACTTTTTTAGTTGATCATACAACCTTGTTGAATTCATCTATTCACTCTAGTAGCTTTTGTGGATTTTTAATGATTTTCTATATATATAATCATATCATCTGTGAATAGAGATAGTTTCACTTCTTCTTGTTCAATTTGGATGCCTTTTATTTCTTTTTTCTTGTCTAAGTGCTCTGGCTGGAACTTCCAGTTCAGTGTTGAATAGAAGTGACAAAAGCAGACATTCTTGTCTTCTTCCTGTTCTTAGAGGAAAAGCTTTCAATCTTTTACCATTGAGTGTGATGTGAGATTTTCGTAAATCAAACTTTTTAAAAAAATTTTTCCTCTACTTCTCTCTTTGCTTTCCATTTTTTATTCTAGGTTTTTAACTTCAACCTGTTCTCCTGATATTTGAGCCTACTTGAGGACCTCTGGGAGGGACTGGGGAGGCAGCTAAAACTATGAACATCCTCAAAGCACATCAGGGAGTCAGGTTTATTTGTGTGCTGTTTGCTCTCTGTGCAAACTGTGAATTATTAACAAGCTTATAATTGTCTGAGCACCACAAATGTAACTTCAAGGATTTGTTATCAACAAAAGCCAAGGACTGGTAAGTGGACGAAAAAATAGAAGGAAAAGAGGACAAAGAATAGACAGCTATCTACTACTATTGGTATTCACTTTGTAATTTTTTCCATATTTCAGTGATCTACTTTTGGATTTATCAGATAAATGCTATACCCCCTAAAGGCAAGAACAAGAACTTTTATTGTATTTTTTTCTCTATTCTTTTTTATCTCACTCACCTCAAAATTACATACACACGTGCTCACACAGATCACCATCTGAGGAGTGTGGCAACCTTCTCATTTACATGAGTTCAGTGTCTAACATAATCACTTGAGAATCTGGGTCCTCCTTTTCCTTGAAACATGTTGAAAAAATATCAGATATCCCTGGAGTGCAGAACTCACCTGTCACATTAATGGTTACTGAATGGCTTTCAATAACTCCAGATGTAAAATTCGCAGAACAGCGGTATGAACCAGAATCACTAGCCAACGGGTGATTAAAATGAAGACTAAAAACTGAAATATTCTCCCCTTCTTTCCAAGTTGTGTATTCCAGAAGTTTATATGCGAGAGGTAAACAGTTTTTTCCTTTGAGCTTGCACCAGGTCACAATAGGCCTCTTAGTACAGTATTTCACAGGGCACTCCAGATTAAATGGATGCCCTGCTGACACAGTGTATGTGGAATATCTCTTTACATACAGTTGTTCATTACATGATCTTTGCCCTGAAAGATGAAAACAAAATTAAAATCAAATATGCTCCGGAAGGACCAGATATTTGCGACTCAACAGTTTCTGCCAAAGATTTCTCAAATACGATCTTACAATTTTCCCAGATAACATTCTCAGTATATTAACCCCTCGTAACAAAGTGTCTGGTACATGGTAGACACATAATAAGTATTTGTCGAAAAAAATTTTCCTCAATTGTTCAATAACTTCCTCAATTTCTTAACTATCACTGATATTTTTAGGGGTGCCTGGGTGGCTCAGTTGGTTAAGTGTCTGACTTTGGCTCAGGTCATGATCTCACGATCCGTGAGTTCGAGCCCCGCGTCAGGTTCTATGCTGACAGCTCACAGCCTGGAGCCTGCTTCGGATTCTGTGTCTCCCTCCCTCTCTGCCCTTCCCCTGCTCGCAATCTGTCTCTCTCTCTCAAAAATAAATAAACATTAAAAAATTTTTTTAACTATTACTGATATTTTTATTATTATATTTTGTACTTACCATATTCTTTTTTATTTTTGTATTTTATTAAATATAATTTATTGTCAAGTTGGCTATTATTATAAAATATTTTATTTTATTATCTGGTAGCTACTTCAATAGTAGCAAATAATAACAATTTCTGTTCAATTATTTTATTATATTCCAAGGGCTGTTCAAAACACATCAAATATCTTAACTCATTTCATCTTCACAATAAAATATATATTATTATGAAAACTATTTTAAAGATAAGGAAATTGATGTGGTGAAATTTGCCTAGTGTTATATGCTAATAATTAGGGGAATCACAACTCAAACTCATACTAGAGTCCATTATTCTATAATTCATTAACCATTACTCTGTTATTGTGTCTTGAGGAGTAACCACATTTTCTATTACTAGCTCTGATATATTCTAATAAGTGGGAGAGAGGAACTTTTGTTAACAACTATTTCCCTATAGTACCTGGCATTCGAAATTTTCTTTACTTGTTTCTCAAAGGCTTTAGTACTGCCTTGTAATTTTTTCCATGCCTTTTTCTTTGTAGGACACATGCAGCTCAAGATAATTGTTGAAAGATAGGATGTTCTGACATAACCTGAATGTTTTGTCTTCCAAAGTGGGAGGAGGAACACAATGTACCTCTTTTGGTCTGCAGGAAATTGCCTCCCTTTGTTTTGGTGGGAGAGTTTTTTCTTGGAAACAGGCTTTCTGTTATCTTCTACAAACCTTCTGTTAGTAATTGTCAATTGTACATAAAATCTAAAGCCAAGAGAAATAATTTATTTTTATTATTTTTTAAAGTTTATTTTTTGAGAGAGATAGAGAGTGAGAGGGGAGGGGCAGAGGGAGAGAAGGAGACAGAGAATCCCAAGCAGGACTTGAATAGAGGGCTTGAATTCCCAAACCATGAGTCATGACCTGAGCTAAAAACAAGAGTTGAACGTTTAACCCACTGAGCTACCCAGGTGCCCCAAGAAAAATAATTTCTTAAATTATCAACATTATTGAGCAAGTTCTACTACCTTTAACCTGTCATGAAAGCATTTACCTTGTAACCTCAATATCTAGGATGCAACTTAGAGCCAAGATACATGATGAAGAAATGTTCTCTAAACAAGCGAAATAAATATGGCAAGATCCCAAACGCCTCTCACTTGATACATAATCCTCATAACTTCATGATCATTTCCTAATTAGCCAGAGGGAATGATTGTGTTATATAACAGAGTAATAACTATGCTCATAATGAGAAGATTGAATCCACAGCAAAACTTTCAATTAGGTTTAATATATCCATTTTTTTGAAGCAAAGAATTCAACACATTTTATTAAAAAGAATTTCATCAGAAATAGTCACTTCAAAAAATGTTTTGGCCTCCAAAGGGACAAATGTCAGTTACTTAGAACATATATATTCATTCTCTGATAATTGTTGGATTATATTGTCCCTCTAAAGACTCATGCACGTGAGCAAGAGAAATGGCACCAGTTTACGACAACCACTTAATATTTTTAGCATCAGTTACATGATGAGTGTATATAAATCATAGAATATTCCACTACTGAACTGACTCTCTGTGTTGGCAAATCAAAATAACTAAAATAGGCCAGACTCCTTTTAGTTAAGAACTCTGTAGAGGTCCATACCTTTCTATTTTTCCATTAGAGCTAAGGTCTTGAGAGTGTTTTCTCTTTAAGTTCCTTTTCCTACATCCTGATAGTTTTTATCTTGAGTGTCCTTCCCTGTTTTGAACTATTCTCTCAGCAATACATACATCTGCCTAATTTATTTCACTCATCTTCAAGCACCATTCTGAATAGATGTACTGTCTCACAAGTTAAAATGACATAAGCATAACCAAGATGATAGCCTAAACTCTCTTAAAAAAAATTTTTTTTTCATTTATTTATTTTTGAGAGACAGAGAGAGACAGAGCACAAGTGGGGGAGGGGCAGAGAGAGAATGAGACACAGAATCTGAAGCAGGCTCCAGGCTCAGAACTGTCAGCACAGAGCCCAACGCGGGGCTTGAACTCACAAACTGTGAGGTTGTGACCTGAGCCGAAGTCTAACGCTTCACTGACTGAGCCACCCAGGGGCCCCAACCTAAATTCTCTTTTAAAGACAAAGCAGGCTAAGGGCTACTCCAATGTTGAAGTGGGAGACAGCTTTTGGCCCTGCATTGCACATGCTGCTTTACTTATCTTACTGCTCCACTTTATTTCGACACCTTTGCCAGCATAAATATTCTCATTTTTAGTTATTTCCTAACCTCCAAAAAAACCTCTCACTGTAATTTCTGCTCACATCTTGTCAACCTCTGTTCAGAGACTTGGTTGAGTTTCCAGGAACCAGATTGAGAGAAGGGCCCTGCAGAGAACATTTAGAAACTTGTAGTATTTATTATATATTTATAAATGTATTGACACCTCAAACAAGTTCACTTTAAGACTTACTAATTCAGTTGCTTCCAAAAATTCAAAATAAAAATGAAAGCAAACTAAAAGCCAAGTTATGAGCATGAAGTTTTCAAAAACTTGAAGAGAAAGGGTAAGATAATCTACCAAAAGGAAGTGCCTAACAATATAACACCTGGATGTGGTTAGACTTACGACAAAAAAGCAAAGAGGCCAGAATCTGAAAAGCCAAGTGAAACTCACATTTCCAGAACTCCATCCCCGCTAAAGTTAATAGATTATCTCAACCTCCTCACTTCCCTTTTCATGCACTTGGATAAATCAGTCATAGCGTATGGAGCCTAGGACCTGGTGCCAACATTGTGGAAAACAATAAGGTAGTTTTAGACAAAGACCCTCCTGCCCTCAAGAAGCTTAGCATTTAATTGATGAGACAAGGTTAACTAACAATGCCACTTTCCCAGAATAAATTTACTATCTTCCATTTTTTTAATCTTCAAATTGATCTGAGTTGAAAGAAGGGCTCAGAGAGAGCTTGTGTGTCCTTGTACGTTAGTTGTTAGGGGGGAGAGAAATAAATAAGGCAAGGTGTCTTCCTTCAAGGGGCTTGCCTTCTAATGGGAAATAAAGATGTTTGACAAACGAGAGAATGAAATAACACTATAAAGAGGTGTAACTTCGCTTGTGTGTACAGAAGCTTAACTTCAGCTGGGACTATTGGGATAAGGCTTGATGGAAAGGTTACATACTTTGAGCTGAACCTTAGTGAATGAATAGCCCTTTGATAATCAGCAGTGAATGGGACAGGGGAGGTATTTTAAGACTGAGCACACGGAAGGGCAAAGGCAGAGAAGCCAGGAATCTCATGGCAAATTCAAAGAATCGAAACTCACTTCGATCGTGCTTTTCTCAAATAGTGACATGGAAACCACTGGTTGTTTCAGAATAAATGCAATAGCGTTAGGAAGAACACACTAAAAGTTTGCTTATTCACCATGAGAAAATACAGAGCCTGATTCTTTTGGGATATTTATAAAAGTCATGTAAATAGCTAAAAATTGGAATATTTATTCAAACATGGTTGTTCAAATACTAACACATTGTGTGATGGTGAGATAGCCACCCAGTCTTTCTGGTCCTCAATCTCTGTAAAACAGGATGAAAATAGGAAAATTCTTACCCACCATCCTCTCCTACACAAACACATACGCAACTTCATCTCCCTCAGTGTGTGACCGATGTGATAAAACCAGCTCTAAGTCTCTCTTTTTACTACAGTACGTTATCTTTCCATTTAGCCATCAGCTCTCACCCAATGCTAGTAGCACAAGTGAATATCCCTTCTAGTCCCAACCTATGTGGTTATGTGGTTGGGGGGAGTGCACAGAGCAGGGTAGGCAAGGAGAGCCAGCTGATGGTCCCAACCACGTCACTGACTCTCCCACTGGGATTACAGAAACATCACAGTGGTTCCTGCATACTCTTATCAGCAGACAAGGATCACTGACTGTCACATTGACTGGCACAGGGATTTTTCTTGAATGGAGGAATGAATAGACAAATGAAGACTTGCCAACAGGCACTAAAAGTCATCAAGAATATTCACTTTTTGTACAAAGAAAGTATTAACACTTCCCATCTCCCTGAGACTCAAGCAGATGTTTGTAGCACAGCAATACTGCACAGAGCTAAATGGCACCATTGCAAGTCTCCATCGGACAGGCACGTGGACACTTTGCTGCTTGTCCTGAATTATGAATAGCTATTTCACGGCATTCAGGAAATCAAAAGCTGTACCCAAGGGGCTTGTCTTGTGAAACAATTATTTTCTAAAGAGAGGTGAAGATTGCAGTTGTTTTTGTTTGGGATGTATCAGCTAACATTAATTGTTCCTGCTGTTATTCTCAAACATTCATACTAATGCATAGGGAATTTTCAACGCTAAAAATAATTCAAATAAACATAGGCAGTTAAAGAATGAAATTTCTACCATCCTCAGTGTTTCCTGTGATAAAGTATCCCTTTTTAAGTAACTGTAGGTTTAGGAAGACTTACATTTAAAAAATCCTTATGAAAACCATGACTGTTTAGCACAGCATGCATATTCCATGACTAGGGTATACCTAGCATATTTGATGCCCAGAGTGCATCATTTAAAAATTTTTTTTAATGTTTTAATTTATTTTTGAAGGAGAGAGAGAGAGAGAGAGAGAGAGAGAGCATGAGCAGGCGAGGGGCGAGGGGGGAGGGAGACACAGAATCTGAGCAGGCTCCAGGTTCTGAGCTGCCAGCACAGTGTCCAATGAGGGGCTCGAACTCACAAACTGTGAGATCATGACCTGAGCCAAAGTCGGACACTTAGCTGACTGAGCCACCCAGGTGCCCCTGAGAGTGCATTATTTTTAACAACCTCTTCCTCTATATAGAAAAATGTTTTCAGAAATCATGAAATGAAACAAACCATAAAATGGCCAAAAAATAAAATATTCATTCAACTTCATATATAAAATCATGCAAATTAAAAAATACTTTTAAAATATTAGAATACAAAAAAAGAAAAAATGCACAGCTATTTATTTAATAATTTTATTTAAATAAATTAAATTTAAAATAATTAAATTTATTTAATAAACAGTGTGAACTTTGATACAGTCTGATATAGTTTATATAAGTAATTTTCCAGTGACTAACAAATGAATTTTATTAAAACTAAAATTCTACAAAAGATACAATTTAACCAATTACTCAATTGTACCCTGAATGTGAAGTTTTATTTTGATTCATTCTTTAAGTTTAAAACAACACTTGAAGGGGGCGTCTGGGGGGCTCAGTCAGTTAAGAAACCAACTTTGGTTCAGGTCATGGTCTCCTGGTTCACGGGTTTGAGCCCCATGTCAGGCTCTGTGCTGACAGCTTGGAGCCTGGAGCCTGGAGCCTGGAGCCTGCCTTGGATTCTGTGTCTCCCTCTTTGCCTTTTCCCCACTGGTGCTCTGTTTCTCTATGTGTCTCAAAAATAAACACTTAAAAAAACTTTTTTAAAATAAGTACAACAACACTTGGAGGACAAGAATACATTGAAGTTGTATAGATAATAATCAATAAAACATGAAGTCTTAAACTTTGAAACTAAAGTTCATACCTGGAAACAAATTACACTGCACAGTTGGAACTCATTGTTTTAGATTTAATTAATTAATTAATTTTAAGAAAGAAAGAGAACATGAGTGGGGCAGGGGAAGAGAAAGAAGGAAAAAGAGAAGCCCAACCCGGGGCTCAATCCCATGACCTGAGACAAAATCAGATCCCAAACTGGGATCATGACCTGAACCAAAATCAAGAGTGAGACATTCAACCGACTGAGCCATCCAGGCTCCCCTCACTGTTCTAGATTTTAAATAAATAAATATTCAAAGTGGTTGGATAGGATGAAAGCAATGAAATGGCTCACATTCTGTTTCTTTGGTTTCATAATCACAGTGGTATTGTTGTTTATTTAAAATCTACTCTGGAAATGAAGGAATATGTAGTGTCACAGGGATCAGAGACACAAGCTGCCTAGAGCAAGCTCCAGCAATTCTGAATGTTATAAATTTACTCATGAAATGAACACACGAATTTGTATGTGTCCAGAGCCAACTCCACCATGAGGAAGTTCTCTGAGTTAGCTTTCATGTAGAATGCAATGTTTATCAAAAGGGAAGTCCTAAAAATGTGCTAATTTGAAATTTACATACATATTATTTAGAGTAATTATTCAGAATTTAGACCAAAGATATTATAAGGGGGAAGAATATTTTATCACTCATATTGTTCACAATTGCTGGTATATGGTGATAATTAAAAGTACCTTTATTTGTTTTTAAATTCTGTACGGATAATGTCCCCTTACTGCCCACACCCAGGGGTGTGGGCAAACCCCTGTCTACGACTACTTAGTAACGTGACAGTTTCTAGTGCAAAAGTAATGAAAAAAGAGACTTCCGTTGCTCTTCAATTTTCCCTTCAGATTTTTTTTTTTTTTTTTTTGGTTATCCTACACAAGATACAATCCCTCAGAGCTTTCAAATTTCCAAGGAGGGAGACTTCTGGCTGGGTCAGTCATGAAAGGCTTCAAGGAGGAGGTTGAATCCCCTCCGGCCTCAAACTCACCCTGGGGCAAAGCTAGCCCACCTTCTATTATCACAGTATGATACCTTCACCTACCTATGACATGGTATGAACCTGGGAGCCCTCTTGGTTCTTTCCTCCTTCCTGCCCCATTCCATCAGTCATAAGGTTAAGTTGATTCAGCATCCGAAATATCTTTCAAATTTGTTTCCATGACACTGTCTTAATTTGGGTTTTATTTTGTTTCATGTGGATTTATTGTCATAGCCCACCAACTAGTCTCCTACAGTCCAAACTTGGCCTTGTTCCCCTCCCCCACCCCATTTATTTTCCACATCATTGTCATAGTTTGCATTCTTTTTTTTTTTTTAAGTTTATTTATTTACTTAAGACGGGTGGGGGAGAGCAGAGAGAGGGAGTGAGAGAGAAGTCCAAGCAGGTCTGCAGTGTGAGCACAGAGCCTGATGCTGGGTTCAAACCCACAAACTGTGATCATGAAACCAAGAATCGGTCGCTTAACCGACTGAACCACCCAGGTGCCCCACAGTTTGTATTCTTGAAAGTAAAATCCAGTTGTAAGATTTGTGTCTAAAACCCTCCAGAGACTCTTCAACACCTGTAAGAAATGTCCAGACTTCATCAAATGAAATTTGGCCCCTGCTTCCTTATGCGAACTCACTGCACCCCCATCCTCCAGCCACCCAAGCCCACTTGACATCCCCCTACTCCACGAATGTCTCAGGCTGTTCTGTGTGACAGGCAGCATTCTTTTATAATTAAATGTGTGTGTGCATCTGTCTTCCTATCAGGGCCACAACTTTCTTGATGAGCTACTACCTGTCTCTGCAGGAGGAGGTGGCCTTAGAAAACGTATGAAAGGAAGAAGGCATGATGTAGCCCGAGACTGAACAAAGAGAGCTCAGGAAGAGAAAAATTTCCTGTTCACAACTCTGACTAATGCTTTCTATGCACTAAGGGTGCAGAGCAGACACCTCTGAGTTGTTACAAAGGTGGCCTACAAGGCACTGAGGTGAAGAATATATGCATCTCAATATACCCTAAAGTGGTTAAGTTATAACCACTAAAGAAAAATTAGATCTTATAAGTATACAGTGTGGGAAGGCCTGATTTATGTCCACTCAGGGGTGATATTCAAAGTACTTAGCAAGTGATACTCTGTGGTCATTTAGATACCTGGATCCAGCCAATCAGAAAGGCGTGCCAGCCACAAACAACTACACGGGCCAGTACCTTCCAGCTGAGCAAGTGTATTTGCAGGTATGAATATCATCAGGAGCCAGGGAGGGTAGATAAATCTGTTAGCTCTTAAAAAAAAAAAAAGAGTTTTGTGATTATGAATTTTATGTGAAGTAATTATTTATTTTTAAAGACCACGTACCTTGATTATAAGTATCACCTGAGGAAAATCCCAACTAAGATTCACTCTTTCTCCATGGAAAAATTCTTACATATGGGAAGTTCAAAATGGTTACATGTACTGAAAGAAATGAATGACTGTAACAAATGCAGGCTGCCTTAATTTGAGATAAGACAGAGTTAAGCATAAAAGTGCAAATAATTTTTGAAAACTACAATGGTTATGAAAAGTATAATACGTCAATAATTTTCTGTGTCACGAAGCAGGATTTTAGTTTCTGTCAGAAGATATTGTGATAGACAAACACGAAAAAACAAAAACTTCGGACACAGGGCGGGGGTGGGAGCTACAAAAGGAGAAAAGCCTTCAGATTTAAGAGGAAAACAAGCCTTCAGAGGGTCATGGTGGTACAATTTGCCTTACTTTTGAGGGCCTGTGTGATGGATGGCAGGGGAGGTCTGATGACCACAGGGAAGGGAAACAAATGCTTCTTCCCTTATAAATTGGTATGGGCTTAGGGGCCCCCTGAGGCAGCAGAATGAACAAAGTCAAGGCCAATTCATGCACAGCAACAGCAGCCATGTGATCACACATCAAATAATTCTGAAGGACATCCACCTGGACACCTTAAGAAATCCCATGAACAGCACCAGAAAGCCCACATGGCATAGTTCTCATCATAAGCTAGGTGGCTGGCATAGCCTCGGAAAATCACAAATGTGGTGACATGAGATGAAGTTCCACCTCATACAGATGCCACTATTTTAATGTTGTATCACGTAGTGTTGATTATACTTATTACTTTAACTCTCTGGTAAACACACCCACTACATATGTCAGGTATCCCCAGAAGTTCTAGGAATACCTGGGAAATTTATTGTATGCGTGCAATGTTAAAACAGAGCTCCTATTGTAAAGAGAACATCGGTAATCTAAGCAAAACCTTGTGACATGATCTCAGGGGTACAATGAAAACTGACCGAGCCTCAGTCCCTACCACAAGATGAAATCTACTCACTCACATATATCTACCTGACAAACAACAATGTAATAGAGATCAAAGACATAGAAGTAGTATGAAATAGTAGTTCAGATTTTTCTTCTTCTCTGTGATTATTGTGTGATACTGGTCTTCAGATGGGGATAGGCATCTCTTCCCTGTCCAAACACACACATGCAAACATGCACACATACAGAGAGAGAGAGAGAGAGAGAGAGAGGAAGAAACTCATATAATATAAAGTTTCTATAGCAAAAAGGGAATTGGAAAGAATTAAGGAATTAACTTCACAACAAGAGTATGCATAGCACAAATCCATATTTATTCCCTTTGCTTAAAAAAACAAAAGAAATGAGAAAATTGAATTTTCACAATCATCTCCATTATTGTTTCCTCTTTATTTTTATTCTTTTTTCATTTTTTAACATTTATTCATTTTTGAGAGACAGAGAGAGACAGAGCATGAGTGGGGGAGGGGCCAAGAGAGAGGGAGACACAGAATCTGAAACAGGCTCCATGCTCTGAGCTATTAGCACAGAGCCCAAAGCGGGGCTTGAACTAACAGACTGCGAGATCATGACCTGAGCTGAAGTTGGACGCTTACCCAATTGAGCCACCCAGATGCCCCTACTATTTCCTCTTGAAAATTTTTGTTATACTGGTATGTGAAAACATTCTTTAAGTTTGCTTTCATGTGGTATTTATTCAGCACACTTTGAGGCAATTTCTTCTAGGCCTAGAATTTCTCATTGTGTGATATGACTATTTGAAGGAAAATTTGAAGTCTATCTCTTCAATCTAGTTTTATTGAGCAATTTGAGACTTTATGCCATATATCTCTTGGTTTTATCCAGTCTGGGATAATTCTAAAATTGTTTTGTCTTAAAATAGTCATTTTAGTATTTGCCATAGCTTTGTAAGTTAGCAAAACTTACAAAGCACCTGTGTCATTCCCTCTCCCTGAGAGGACAGGACCCACAGAGAGCTTTAGTGATCATCAGGTCAGACAGCACCCGGATAGTGGAAGCCACCTCCAGAATCACTGCTTCACATTCATTGCTGCTTGTGCAAAAGCACATGGCACTTTGCGTTATCAAAGTGCTGCAGACTCATCCTCCAGATGGGAGGAAGATAGGGATATAGCTAATGTTTTTGAATTCTTATTATGTGCTATTCACTTTTAGGTACCATGCATATATCGTTTCATTTGATCCTTAAAATTAGTATCTTTATATTTAAGTTGGAGAAACCAAGTATTAGAGAAGCTAAGCCACTTTCTCAAGACAACCAGCTGGTGGGAGGCAGAGCCAGGACCAGGATTGAGTCTAGGCCCGGCTAACTCCACAGCACGAGCCCTTACCTGCCAGGATAGTTGTGGAAGGAAATGAGAACACACAGGAAGAGTTCTTAGCACTGTGCTTGGTTTCTAATAAACAACGATAAGTACCAGGTATTATTATTTGTTTAGGGAAGGGACACAGCAGTTGAGCAAAGCCTATGGGTGGCAGAGACAAGATAGAAACCAGAAGGCCTGCCCTAAGCGCCTCTGCTCTGAGCAGTTATTCCCAACTGTGTTCAAGGATCAGCAGTAATGCATAATGACTGGTATATACATTGGGCAAACAGATATAATAGACATAGAAAAGGCAGTGTATCCCATAGGAAAATGTCCTTTTGTGTGAGATATGTACTCCTACTGGATTATACTAACCAGCAAAGCCAGCCTTGGCCAAAAGTGGGAAGTAAAACTACCTTTGACTTTGGATATTTTTCCAAGATTTCTCTCAGTACTTCCCCATTACGTCTCTACCAAGTGATAAATGTCTCTTTGTCACAGACTGTCTCTCCAGCCAAAGGATTCATGTGTGTTCCATTTCTGCAGAGTCCTGCCCACCCTATTTGACAAGAATGAGTATCTAGTGCAGTGTTCGTTGGCCAATTCTACAATCTTCTCAATGGAGTAGCAAATGTTTTTAGCCAGTTTAATGGGCTGTAAAGAACAATGACTCATACTGACAATTTAAAGAATAGTTCTGGAAGACTTTGACTGCCTGCTATATAGATGGGCCCTTTCCTTCAGAAATGCTAGGCCCTCCACCTTGATCACAGTGCCTTCTGGAAGAAAATCAGTGCAGAAAAAGCCTAGAGCATACCTTAGAAGCCATGTCCAGTAGTATCAAAGAGAGCTTTGTCATTGTATCAGAAACCAACAAAAGTATTTCTATATATTGCCTTCAGTGATAATGTAGTTACTTGTGAGCTCAGAGTAAGTGTGGGTTATGTGTTACTCCAAAGACCCAGGGAACGTCCATCTTGACTTCTTTGCCAGGTACTTCCTCACCTTCCTAATGCACCCTACCACAGAGATCACAATGAGATTCACTGGCTTTTTCAAAACCCAAGAAGATACTTAACAATATCCATGTGAGCAGAAACTGCCAATTGTCCCCCAACATTAATTATCCTTCTTTAATATGGTTGAAGAAAATGAAATAGGGCCATGACCACTCAGCTAGAACCAAAATACCCCAGCCTGCCTTATAGCCACTTCTGGACAATGAGCTGTTTGTGACATATGTGAGTTCCAGGTTGATCTCACAACATAAATATGGCTAACAGGAAGGAGGAAAGGAGAAGTTAGCTACACCAGCTAAACCTGAGGTTTCCCTATGACTGACCCAGATGACCCCTCCAACATTCTCATGGACTCTGTTCAAAGTGAACCTCAAATTATACATGTTTAGATTCTGAGCATATGAAAATGATAGCCCTGCATGTGTACAAAAAGACACACGCACACAATAATTTCTTCCACAGAGATAAGCATGTAAATCAGAGCCTATAACCATGAGAGGATAGGTGGGTAATATTGAGCTTATTTGGAAGTAAGGGAGTGAGGAATATTACAAAAGTGAAGCAAATTACATATGACAGAACAGCTTGCTGACACAATGTAACTCAAGTCACATGACTACCAAACTCTTATTGTTATTTATTGGTAACTGTGGATGATCTTAGACGATGATATGGAATTTATAGGCAACTTTTCTCAAGCCCAAATGAGAGATGGTCTCCCAATACTACTTTAAGGGAATTATCAAGCTAATTAAATTTTGAACTAAAGGAAAAAAAAAAAAACAACATTATTAGCTGAATTTACACAACACTTAGTGATGCATCAAGTAAGTCATGGGAAATCCTCAAGATATAAAGGTTAAAATTAATATGTTCTAAGTGTTTTACAGAATTAATTCACTTAATACTCACAAAATTCCTATATTGGATCAGTGTCAATATTGTCTCATCACTTAGATGGGGAAACAGAACCAGAAAGATTATAGTTACAGGACCAGGAAATGGCAGAGATGGGACAGTAATCCAGATGGTCTGGCTCTAAAGTCCCTGATCCTAACCATTCTGCCACTGCCTTTCCAAGAAACATAGGAAAAGACTGACTTAAGTCTTGGGCCTGATTATGAATGCCTGTGAACATTTTGCGTTCAATAATTTTGAACTCTTTTTTTTTAAATTTACTTTTGAGAGAGAGTGTGTGAATGGCAGTGGGCGGGGGGCGGGGGCACAGAGAGAGAGGGGGACAGAGGATCCCAAGTGGACTCTGAACTCACAGCAGCAAGGCTTATGCAGGGCTCTAACTCATGAACCTCGAGCTCATGACCTCAGCTGAAGTTGGATTCTCAACCAACTGATCCACCCAGGAGCCCCAACAATTCTGAACTCTTAAGATAAAACTTACAAATAAGGAAAATTAAGTAGGAAAGCCCCAGTGAAGCAAGATAACCAGCATTTGTCTTCAGTATGACAATAGAGAAAATTTTGATAGTGCAACAGATAAAGGAACTATTAATTAAAGAATTATCAGTGTTAGGAAAGTCTACTCAAGGCTCTTATCAGCACAGGAGTTCATCTTTTCACGCCTTAATCCACAAAGTCCTTTAGCTGCAGAATATATTCCTAGACATTTACATAAAAGGTAATCATATTTTGTGGCAGACATTTTGATAATAACAAAGCACGGGCACTTGGCAGAAGACAGAGTTCTATCTCTAGCATACCATGTACACATTTCAATAGGAACAGATAGCTAGAGCCATAGAAATAAGTCTGAAAAAGACGCCGTGTTACAAAACAGAAACTTAAAAAATGATAGACAGGCACGGGACACCTTCTTCCCTGTTTCTGCCCAGACACAAGGACATGGCCAGTTTGTGGTGGAGCGGTATACCCTGTGTGGGATGTGGGGTACGGATCCATGGGCCGTACTGAACTATCACAATGAAGGAGAAAGGACACAGGCAAGAGCCAAGTGGAGAGTGGCCCTAACTACTGCGTTCTCAAGGGAACTAGAAGTGTCCACTGGTACTAGACTAGAAGTTTTTTTTTTTTAATCACAGTAAGCAGCAATCAAAGATTTACTACTATCTTCATTTCAGACCATATATAGTGCTAAGAAATACCCACATATTAATTGCACTACTCCTGCCTGCTTGAAGACAGAATCCTTGGTCCAAAGCCTTGTAGCTGGACCTGCTCCATGGTGATGCGTCTTCACCTGCAGCCTAGTTCTTTTTGGTATAATCTGCCCATCTGTGCATGAAGGGAAGGTGCTGACACCTTTATTACTTTCATCAGGACAGAAGTCATACCCAGATACCAAGAGGCAGAGTTCCCTCTGACTTTTTTGAGAAACACAAAAAGCAAGCAAGCATAATTTTAAGGAACAATTTTAAACAAGAAGTTTGTAGAGAACATAACATTTTTCCAACCTTATTACAGACACAGAGTCATTCCTAGGAAGAGGCACACAGATCTCACATTGCTTTTAAGTGGATGGAAAGAAATCTATAAAAATTATTTTTAAGCCTTTTGAAACTCTGCCAGTGTAAAGAATGCAGTAGTTAAGTGTAACATAGGAAACCCCCAAGATATATAGGTTAACATGAATGTGGTTTTAAGGAACAGAGCCTTCAGCTCTGTCTGGAGGAACAAATTTCACCAAACATTTATCTCAACCTGTATCTTAAATGTAATGCAAGTCATGTTGCAATCTATCAACTGCTTTATAATATACCTGGCTGGCACTTTATCTGAGGCTTTCTGTTTAATTTTCCAAATAATTTGATCCACTATAGTTGGGACTAAACATATTGTGCAACATATTTCATTTTTTCATTTTGTTTAGCTTTAAAAGCTCAACTATTTTAAATGATAATGTTAATGCTTATTTCTCATTTAACTGAATTTTGGGGAGGGAGGTTTGCTTGGTTTTGCTTAGCAAAAAACACCGTTAACATTTGTCAGCTTTTATTATGTGCACTTTTTATACCAGGCACTTCACCCATATTATTGCATTTATAGTCTTCACAATAGGCCCATAATTTAGGTACAATTGTTATCTCTATCTTACAAATGAGGAAATGAAGAATAAGAGAGAAGAAGAAACTTAACCAAGGTCACATAGCAATGGGCAGAGCCAGTAAACAAACTCGGGCCTAACACCCATGTATGGTTTTATAAGCATATTGGGAAAGGAATAAAAGTTGTACCCCACCTCCAGGGTGAAATAGCACTGAAAATTCTTTTACTCCATTTCACACAGGATAGTTTATGTATTCTTCAAATTGGTATGAATTCTGTTTTTTAATGTTTATTTATTTTTGAGAGAGAGAGAGAGAGAGAGAGAGAGAGAGAGAGAGAAACAGAGCATGAGTAGGGGAAGGTCAGAGAGAGAGGGAGACAGAATCCAAGGCAGGCTCCAGGCTCTGAGCTGTCAGCACAGAGCCCGATGCAGGGCTCGAACCCACGAAATGTGAGATGATGACCTGAGCCAAAGTCAGATGCTTAACTGACTGAGCCACCCAGGCACCCCAGAATTCTGTTTAATATTTGACTCCAGTTGTAACTGGGATTTTAGGCATCTGATGGAAAGTGAAAAACCCAGCCAGCCATCTAAGCACCCCATCAACGTAATACCAAATATTTGCACACATGAAAATGTTTAGGTGACTGGGAATTTTTACTTTGCACCTGGTTGTGAGCCATCCTTGCATCATGAAGACAAATTCCAAACCACACTGTTCCAGAATTTAAGATGACGTTCTATAGGATTTCAGTGACCATATTTTCTGATTTAAAACCACAGCACACAAACTAATGTGAGTATGTGTATTTGCAGGGATAACAAGGCAGGATATTTGCAATCAGACCTGCGAACATCAGAAACACCCTCTAGCTATTTATAGCCTTTCCAATATATGGGCTCCTATATATATCAGTGTAAGGGAGCAAAGGAACTCACCAGAGGAAGAAATTGCTTTTTTGCCTGCATAAAATCTTTGCAGAAGAACACCATCTATGCAGAACCCAAGCTGTTTTCTATATCATATGACACCCAAGTGGGAACCATCCTCTTTCAGCCTAATAGAAGCAATGACAGAATGCTCCAATCCTAGATTTCTGAGCATTTTCTCTTTCAGTATCTTCCAGGTGCACACCCCACTGAAGCAAATAATACTTTATTTAGTGACACTATTCAAGAGTAACCAGAGTCAGATATAACCTCAGCTATCAAACACCTACCCAATGGAACACTATAGCACTCTGCTTGCTTCAGTTTGGAAAAGACCAGCTATTTAGTCACCATCAAGATGGTATCCAGAGCATTTTTGCCAGAAATAGTGATAAATTTGTACTTTATTTAAACATCCGCCCAATTCTCTGTCCTTACTATCAGAACATGTTTTTTTTTTTTTTTTAGTTTTATTTATTTTGAGAGAGAGAGAGAGAGAGAAAGAGAGGGTGTGTGAGTGGAGGAAGGGCAGAGAGAGGGAGAGAGAGAGAATCCCAAGCAGGCTCCACACTGTCAGCACAGATCCCAATGCAGGTTTCAATCCCATGAACTGTGAGATCATGACCTGAGCCGAAATTAAGAGTCGGACACTCAACCAACTGACCTGCCCAAGTGCCTCCCATCAGAACATGTTTTTAAGAAAATCAGCCATGCCATGACTTGAAAACGATGTTACTGAGTTTATGTTCTAAAATGTGCTCACTGAGCAAACCTCACTCTACGGTTTCATCTACCATTATCCACTTGACATAAATAATACATCCTGCTAACATCGGCAAGCAAAATTATTCCCTCCAACACCCCCTGGGAAATAAAACAAGACATTATTTAAGTAAGTGTCTTACCGTTGATACTCCAGATGCCCAGATGTGGGATTAGGAAGAGCACCCAGGACATTTTCTCAATTCCAAGCATGCCAGGTGATCTCTTCATTTCCTGTGCATATCAGGGATGGAAAAAGTCCAGTAGACTTCTCTTCTTTCCTTGAATTCCCCAGGCTTGGACCACGTTACCTACCTCAGTGACATCTGTGAAATACAGAAGAGCAAGGAGGCAGCAGAAGATAGTAGGAAGAGCTTGAATAAATTTGTAAAACAAAGTGAGCAGAAAGATTACGTGGTACTCTATTGTGTGGTTTTTGCTTCTTGTCAAATCGGCTTCTCACTTTCAAACACTATGATCTGCAAAGCAGCTCAGTCCTTAACTTCTCCTTCCGCTTACCACCCTTTTTGCCCCACACATGAGGTTTTCTCATGTTCAGTGGCATGAAAAATCAAACTTTAAAGAAGTCTATAGTGTTGCAATCTTTAGGTTGAGATTTCAATCACATTAAGTTCAGGGAATTCATGGTAAAAAGTACCTATGGTAAGTATGCCTTTTCCCATTTCATAGCTTTAGATTATGAAACTTCTTTTATGTAAAAGGTCTTAGATTTTTCTTCCCAAACATCATGTCATGGCAAGATGAGAATGCTTATTGTCATTACACCAGTGATTTATCTGAGGTTATGGAGAATATGAGTGACAGGAAGCACTTCCTCAACAGATGAGGGAAGGGCAAGTGTCTTTAATCTGTAGTTAGATATCAATGGAACAAGACCATCGTTAATATTAGCTACATGTTCTCTCTAAATAATAAAGTTCCGAGCTAAATGACATCTTGAATACCAATTAAAGGAAACTTCCATTTTCAACATTCTTCATGTGGTTATTGTCTGGATGAAACAGAATAGAAATAAGAGGAAGAAATGGAAAAGTTTAAGATCAGATAGCTCAGGGTGGAGGTAGGACTGTTTTCTCCAAGTTAGCTGTGCTTCTAATTATAGAAGCTAATTAAATTCACCCATTTGAGATTCCAAATGAGAAACTGAGACTTGTGACATCTCTGGTCATTGGCAGAAGTTGACCTTGTAAGTCTTTCTCCCAGAGGCTGGTGATTTTCTAACAAGACCAAACTTCAATGGTTTTAAACAAGTTAAAAAAAATAGCTATATTAATTTGAACAGATATTGTGTGATGGTTGGAGAAACCAAGATGAATGAGCCACTGTTCCTCATTTTAAAGAGCTCAGTGAATGAGTACTGTAATCTCCTCATATCTGTCTTTAGTGTCGGAACTGAAACATTCATGCATTTCAACCACCACAGTTTAACATACAGCAACTGTACCTGTTGTCTTAGAGCATCCATTACTTACTAAGTAAACATCCTGTGAAATATTTATGCAGCATTTATAAACTTTTTTTCCGGTGCTCAAGGTGGAATGCAAACTTTCGGTGACAGCTGAGGCAAGGCTCATTATGTCTTTGAAATGGTCCCCGAAGTGAAAAGCCATAAACCATAAGCCAAAGATCTCAGAATATTGTCCCAAATCAGAGAGGTCATATATGCTTTGTTTATCTCAGCATAAATCCTTTATGATCTATTATTTTAAAAACGTTTTTCCATATTAAAAAAGCCCAAGTTGACTAGATAAAATTTGGAAAAGATGTTATGCAACATCTAGTATATTTTTTAAGATATCTATTTTGTTACTTCCATCAGCATGACTTGCCCTTTACCCCTCCACTGCTGCGGTCCTGATAGACCCGCTGTAGACAGAACTCTCCCTCAAAATCTCACTCCTGTCTTCCTTCTAGTGAAGAAGAATGGAAAGAAGCCTAGCTTCAAAGTTTGTTAGCTCAGCTACAAGTCAATTTTGCTTTACATCTCTACCTCATCTAGTAATTACGTTTCTATCCTGACCCTCCCTTCATTATAACCATGTAATTTTTTATTTAAAACAACCCAGGTGCCCTAACTTGGAGGTGCTTGGGTCATTCAGTCAGTTAAGTGTTCGACCCTTGGTTTCAGCTCAGATCATGATCTTATGGTTCGTGAGTTCAAGCTCTGCATCGGGCTCTGCACTGACAGTGCAAAGACTGCTTGGGATTCTCTCTGCCTCTACCTCACATACTCTCTCTCTCTTCAAATAAATAAATACATTAAAAAAAACCTTTTTACTTAAATGTGCAAATTTAAAGAATTTAGTACATTTTAAAAAGGAATTGTATTGTATTTTAGAAACAATTTAAAAAATATGCGTCTATCTCCAATTTTATTGTGAAAGACAAAAATAAAAGTAGAATTTGGTTTCTTAAAATTCATTTTGCAAACAGTGGCACTTGGGTGGCTCAGTCAGTTGAGCATCTGATTCTTGATTTCAGCTCAGGTCATGATCCCGGGGTCATAGGATTGGATCCCGCATTGGGCTCTGCACTGAACATGGAGCCTGCTTAAGATTCTCTCTCTCTTTCCTTCTGTCCCTCTCCCATGCTCTCTCTCTCTAAAATAAAATACTAAATAAAATTCATTTTGCAAACTTCTTAGGAGGTACATAGAGGGCAAATTCTTCAGTTCACTTACAGATTCAGTCGCTTTCTTGAATCATGAAGCAGCTGTACTTTCTCCAAGATTTTTACCCCAGGGGTGGGGTCAGAAAAACAGGAATCACAAAACAGATGCCAGACCCTAGAGAGGTCTTAGCACTGACATCGTATTCTCTGTCTCCCTCTCTCTCTCTTCCCCTCTCCTGCTCACATTCTGTCTCTCTCAAAAATAAATAAACATTAAAAAAAATTAAAAATTTTAGCACCCTGAAAAACACTGCATAGCTTCTACTGTTACGGAACCAGGCTGGAACGCTGGCAGAAAAACCAAGTGACACTCGGAGATTTTGGTGGATTGGAGATTTATTTAACACCAGCGGGCTCAGAGGAGATCATTTCTCCAAAGATCTGAGCACCAAATGCAAGTGGGAATGGTAATTTGTAGTTATCAGCTTCCATATCTGTGGGGGTTTTCACGTGCGGCAAACAGGGCAAGGAGAACCCGGAAGAGGGGTCTCTAAGCTAGAGACCAGAGCTTGTTTTAGTCCTGTGTAAAACCTTATTCATTTTTCCAACACTACCACAAAAGTAGTACAGCATTTAAAACTTTTTCCATTCTTCTGCTTGTTGTCCTCTCCTCATCAATATTCTTGATAGCATTGGTTTCCAAATGTGCCTGTACTTTAGAATCAGTCTGGGCATTTTTTATATAGTGGGTGGGATTCCCAGATCCCATCTACATCCATTGGATGAGAATCTCACAGGATTGAGGCCACATACCCCTATTTTAAAGAAATCTCCCAAAGTGATTCTGTTAGCTGATCTGAATGGATACTTGGAAACCAAGTATGAATTTGTGGGATACATGGACTTTTGAGTCACAAAAGACTTGGTACCAAATCTTTGCCACTTATTAGCTATAGAACCTTTCATAAATTTCCTAGATTCTTAGAGTCTATAGTAGACACAGATGTACCACGTGGGTACCCCTTCAAAGACATTTTTCTTAGCTGTGGGGAATGCAGTCAGTAGACAGCTTCCAGGTATAAACTTCTTTAGGGACTGCCCGGTTGAGACTCACCTTGTCCAAGGTCATGATTTTCCAGGACAGCCTACATCTAGTGATGGAGCAGGGAAAATGTGTAAAAGGCTGGCCATTTCAGCCTCCCATGCGATGTTGATGGGCCATACTTGATCCAGAGGTGCTGGTTGTCAGCCAAGGTTATGGCAGGCCTATATCAGTTTAACTTCTTCCTCTGCCCAGTCTTGCTTCTGCCCTCTTATTTTCACAGGTGCTAATCCCTAATTTATCTCAGTGTCTGCTTCCAGAAAATCAAATTTGTTCCACATCTTGATTTTATGTTCTGTAGAACACAGATGGTAATAACATCAATCTGTCATGTTGGTGAACTGCGATAATGTATGCAAAGTGATCATTAAATTGTATCTATAATTATTCCTGAGTCAACGATGGGCTTAATTTGGACAAGATGGATACCAGGAAACCCCGTGTTAATAAGCCAAAATACAATGGTGGCAGAACAATTTGAATATGTTTATTTGCTAATGGGAGTCACTGTTGCATGGAGATTGAGACTGTGAATAAGCATCGTAACAAAGCTTTGATTAGCAAATAAATGCAGCAGATTAAAGATGGTCTGAATTCCCCCCCAAATTTACAAGGATGGATCAGTCATGCCAGGAGGCCTCAGAAGTAAAGGGCAGAAAGAATTAGAAGCCTGAGGACAGGAGATCTAAAGAAGGGCCTATATTGAGAAAACTCTCCAACCATATATAAGACTGGAAGGAGTCAAAGCAGGTGTGCTATCACAGTAGAACTAGAGGGCTGGGATACAAAAAAAGGATCCACACCCCAAGACGGGCAAAGAGGCCAATTTGATATTGAGCCCTTCTCCTTTGCTCCTTAAAGTATCCCTTGGGTGAAAGGATTGGTCCCACACTATGAGGTGGAGAAGGTTGACCCAAAACATGGTATAAAATACCCTCAGCTGCAAAACTTAGAAGACTGAAGATGCTTTGGGCAGGCAGATGTATACACAGAGAATGCCCAAGAATGCCCTTCTCCCCTTACTTCCCTACTGGCAGACTTGAAGTGTATTCTTGTTCTATCATTTACTAGATGTGTGGCCTTAGACAATTACTTAACTTTGAATCTATTACCTCAGGAATAATAACACCTACTGAAGGGTTGCTATAAGTGTTCAATAAGGGGCTTAAATAGTACTATATATTTTAAGTTACTATACATGAAACCACCTACCACAGTGCCTTACTCAAAACTAGGATCCTGACAAATGCATTTTCCTTTCTTTCTTCCCATTCAGATACGGACATAAAGTTGACTTCTCTTATATCCTATGCACCTGTGTGTACCAAATTTGTATGTGTTTATAGTACTTACTTGTACTATACTTTTGTGCTATTGTGTATGTTTATCGCATTGCTTTCCTCATGAAACCAACTATGTTTGCATCCATAGCTTTGGATGCATCATAGCTTTACAAATTGTTTTTTATCTTTTACTTTTGTGGATGTGTACATGCTTTGATGTATTTGCAGCTTCAGGTCTCCGCAAAATGTTAGAGTCTGACGCCATGAACTTGTTCTTTCAGGAGGAATTATGGGGGCTACATGGAAAAGAAGGGTGGCATACCTTATAGATTTCCAGTTACAAGCAGTATAAAGGACCAGGAGCCCCAGGTTCTGTGCCCCCAAATCCATCATCCACTTTGTGAAAGAGGCCATGCTTTTTAGCCAGTGACTAAAGAAAATGCAGATACCAAGGCAGGTCCATTTCTGAGACACAGGACTCCTCTAATGACAGACTTTGGCTTAAGAACTCCGTTATAGCCTTGCCAAACCTTCATTAGAGTTCATATTAGTTTAGGATACTTCCCCCTAACCTACTTCCTGCTCCCCATCACTATGGATCAGGGTTGCTTTGTGGTCTTTCTCCCATCTCCCCATTTTTCTCTCATACCTCCCCACTTTTTCTCACAGGCATTTCTCCTAATCTAATCCTTGCACAGTTTGGAGCCTGCATTTGGAGAACCCAGTCTAACACGTTAATTTTTCAGAGTTACAACAACATAGACTATACAATTTCTTATCTTGCTTCCCCTTTCCTCTTGTTCAGTGGGTAGTAATCTTCATAGGGGGAAATTTTTTTTTAGAGGGTAGGAAGGCATGACAGCTAGTTAGTAAAAATACCAGGATTAAATTAGTCAATTTGGGAGAAACTGTAAAGATCAGCCAAATCATGGAGAAAATAGTGAAAACACAGGCAGAGAAAAGAGATAGAAACATGGAAAAGTCACAGTATTTTAACTGTGGGAATTTGACCAAAAAAAGTGAAAGGCTTTTTCAGAGCTTCACCGCTCATGCTCACTCACATTTGTCTTCACGGCAGAGTCCTCTTCTTATTTATATGGCTTTATGAGGAGAAAAAAATGCAGATGAAGTGAACTGTAATTTGAAACAAAACACAATGGAGTTAGCTTGGTTTGGAGTAAGGTTAAAGAAATAATTTGGAAGAAGTTGTCCTGAAATGAAATATATACACATTTAATAACCAGTATGGTACCAGTCAGATCACATGCTGGCCACAGAGCTAGAAAAGCTTTCTGAAGGCCCTAAATGTGCCAGTGATCTTACTTGGTCAATAATTAGGAGATCCAAATTGAGAGACCCCAAGGAAGGGTCCCAGGAAGTCAGGTAAGCAGGGACTACTTGAGGGCTCAGGATAGCAACTAGTTGCCATTCACCAACTGGTCTGGAAGTGCAGCATTCATATTTTAATGTCTGGTAGAGCTGTGCCAATGGTAACTGACTACCTTTCAGTTGCTTATCCCTTTAATATTGATTAGTCAGTGTTAATAAATCCAAATTACACAGCTGACCCTTGAACAACATGAGGGTTAGAGGCCCCGACTCCCCCACACAGTCAAAATCTGAACATAACTTTTGACGCTCTCAAAACTTAAGTATTAATAGTGAGAGCCAGGAGAGATCACTTTTTACTGTGATCTACAATTTGCTGTAGAAAGGAACTGCTCACACAAGAGATGATTAATCTCACAGGGCATTTTAAGTGGATACTGGCGACACTCAAGGTCACTGCAGTAGCAATAGCAGGTGGCTATGAAATTACTACAACACTACAGTATATACTATGGTACATTTTATGAAGTTACAATTTAATACTAGATCTATGGTTGTTTACATTTCTCTCAACTGTGCATGCCACCATATATAGTCCATTAAGTGTTTGTGTTTGTGAGATTTGATAAATTTTAACTTTCTATATTTTGTGTGTATTTTATGTATATAAGTGTACATTTTATGGTAGTAAATAATAAACTAGACTAGTATCTATGCATTTATGACATACCTTTTTCCTAATTTTTTCTATACTTCTAGGCTATGGGGTTCATCTGAGAAGTTCTTCAAATTGTTGCAAATCTCCAAAACATTTTCCAAGATATTTATTGAAAAAAAAAAACAAAAAACAAAAAAAACCAACATGTGTAAGTGAACCTGCTCAATTCAAACCCATGTTGTCCAAGGGTCAATTGTGATTCTCAATTGTCCAACATAGTAGCATCTAGTGGGTAGAGGCCAGACATGTGGCTCAACATCCTACAATGCACAGGACAGAACTCATAACAAAGAATTATCCAGCTCAAAATGTCAATGGTGCTAAGATTGAGAAATTCTGGTGTAGAATGAACCAATATGCAGTATCTGCCTCAAACTTCTCTAGATTCACATTCCCTGGTGGCAGTGGAGGCCCTAGAAGTCATTTCTGGAGACTCAGAAAGCAGAGTCTTACACTAAGTACTAAGGAACCACACAATGATCATGTCCAAAAAGGAAAAAAAAAAAAAAAAGAAAGAAAAAAAAAAGCTTTGTAACAAATATAGGGACTATGTTTTGTGACCACTTGAGTTTCAGGCTTCCACCCCACTTTGCAAGGCCTCTGCATTACTGCATCTTGGAACTGATGAAAATTTATGATAAATATAGAACTCTCTACTCCTTCAATTCAAACTTGAAGAATTTGAAGAAGTACCTATATCAGTCTTTTACCAAAGCCATCTCAAGTTCCATTTTAGATGGGTTCCCCCTAAAGCAAACCCCAATTCAAGGACTCGAGTGCAAGCAGTTTATTTTGAGATGTTCCCAATACAGTAGGGGAGTGAAGAACACAGGAAGGAGAAGAAGGCTAATAGGTAGTGTGCTTTCTAGCAAGTTATTGCTGTGAATAACATACTTAATCCTCACCTCAGGAACGCTGAAAGCCAACAATGAATGGATGCCTCAGTCATCCCACTCAAGGACTGAGGAAGTTGGGGCATTTAACCATTTTATTAGTTTCCTATTGCTACTATAACAAACATGGTGGCTTAAAATAATACAAATTTATTATTTTACAGTTCTGAAGGTCAAAAGTAAAAAACAGATCAGACTAGGCTAAAATCATGGAGACAGCTGGGCTGCATCTGGAGGTTCTAGAGGAGAGTTTGTTTCCTTGCCTTTTCATCTTCTAAACATGACCTGTATCCCTTGGCTAGTGTCCCCTTCCTCCATCTTTAAAGCCAGCAGCATAGGATCTACAAATTGCTCTCTGTGACTTCCTTCTTTCGGTTGTAAGGATTATGTGGTAAAACTGGCCACACCTGGATAATTCAGGATAATCTTCCTTCTAAAGATCATGAACATAGTCACTTCTACAGAATAACTTTTGCCAAGTAAAGGTAACATATTTGTAGATTTAGGGGATTAGGATGTGGACATCGTTGAGTGGGCCATTGTCCAATTATATACGTATGCTCTTATCAGTCATTAAAGACTGCTCCCAAGAGGGGCATTAGCATTTCTAGCCTGCTGCTCAGGGAAACCAACCAGACTCTGGTGGTCAGGGAAAGCTTGTAAGCAATGAAATACAGGTGTCAGCAATTGGAAGTTGGGCAATGTCCACAAAAGTGGCTGAGGGTAAGGAATAAAGGTGGGGCTCAGACACCCTATGCTGCAATTCCTCTTGGATACAAGCCAATAATCAGAAAGCACAACCCTTTTGTTAGTTTTCGTTTTGGTTTAAGAGGGAAAAAAAGTAAGGGAGGGAGGGTGAGATGATTAAAAATCATAGGAATCTATGTAAAGATAATGTCTATATGTAAGAAAATGTTTACATAAAGGTGGAGGAGAATTCAAAACGCAAGCCACCATGTTTTTTTAACACTGTTAAGGGGCACATGGGTGGCTCAGTTGGTTAAGTATCTGACTCTTGATTTCGGTTCGGGTTATGATCCAAGAGTTATGGGATTAAGCCCTACACTTAAGATTCTCTCTCTCCCTCTGTGACACTCTCCTGCTGTCCCTACTCCCAAATAAAATACAATATTTTAAAAACACCGTTAAAAAAAAGATAGCTTGGAAAATCAAAGGAAACTTCCTTTTGAAAGAGATTTATTAAGAGAAACAATAAATTTTGGAAAATTTTATGTTCAATATGATTCAGGAATTCATCGTTCATTTTGGGAAGTTGAGCAGCATGCTTTTTGAATCTTTCCAAATCTCCACATCCAAACAAATAGAGCAACTATATAGTGCTCACAAATAACATTTACCAAACACACACACACACACACACACACACACACACACACACAAAACCCAGATACTGCACTGCCCAGCAGACCACAGAGGAAGGCAGACTACCAATAGGCATAAATCTGCATGATGTCAGGTGCACCTGGGTGGCTCAGTCAGTTAGGCGTCTGACTTCAGCTCAGGTCATGATCTTGCAGTTCATGGGTTTGAGCCCTGCGTCGGGCTCTGTGCTGACAGCTTAGAGCCTGGAGCCTGCTTCGGATTCTGTGTCTCCCTCTCTCTCTCTGTCCCTCCCCTGCTCGTGCTCTGCCTCTCTCTCTCTCTCTCAAAAATAAATAAACATTTAAAAAATAATAATAATAATAATAAAATTTAAAAAAATCTGCATGATGTCAACTCTGTGCTAGAGGAATAAGAGGCATGCAACAGGTATCTCTCAGATATGAGAATAAGAGAACCACCAAATAGCTAAGAGGACTAAATCACTGCAGCATATAGAAGGCCAAATGGAAAACAGCAGCTGAAACTGGGATGACAGTGCCCACTCAATCAGAAGGTAATCACAAAAGCCCACTGTCAGAGGGCTGGAGAAGCCTAGTCCCCATGAACCTTCAAAATGGAGCCTCATGGTCCCTCCCAGAACAGGGCCCTATTCTGAGTAGTAACTATTGGGAGTGACATCAGAGCAAAATAGAATAGAGATGATAAAGATGAAGAAAAAAAAGGTTCATATAAAGGTGGGGAAGGGAAACAGAGTTCAAAAAGTGAGCCACAATATTTTTGAACTGTATATAAAAAAAAGAAAGAAAGAAAATAGAGCTTTCTGAAGTTATAAAAGCTAGAGTGAATCATTCTTCCTTTTAAAAATCTGGAAAAACTAAAAAACAGGAAAGTATTGATGTCAAGTCCCATACGAAATTATTAAAGGAAAGAGAATAAAAACAGAATAGCTTCCCTACAAACAATGAAAGCATTGCATAAAAGAAAGACATGTTTGCAGAAGAGATTCAAAAACGATCTAAAAGAAATTAATTAACACAAAATGAAAGAACAATATAATTTAGATCAGAGAAATTCAAAATGAAGTGATAATTCAAAAAAGAATTAGAAATAAAATAACAAAACTTATTTCAAAACAAAGACTAAATTAGAAGGAACACAGGAGTGAATTAGCACAACAGAATGCCTTAATGAAATACAAAGTGAACATGAAACAAATTTTTAAATTCTAAAGAAATGAGTAAGTAAAAAGGATTTGTAAACAAGAATTGAAAGTAGGCAAAGAAAATCCAATATGCAACACAGAAGAACTACAAATACAACCACAAAACAAGTAACAAAATGGCAATAAGTACATACCTATAAATAATTACTTTGAATGTAATGGAGTAAATGCTTCAATCAAAGGACATAGGATGATGCAATGGATAAAAACACAAGACTCATCTATATGTTGCCTACAAGAGACTCAATTCAGACCTAAAGACACATGCAGACTGAAAGTGAAGGGATAAAGAAACATTTAGCATGCAAATAAATGTAAAAAGAAAGCCAGAAGTGGCAATACTTACATCAGACAAGATAGACTTTAAAACAAAGACTGCAACAAGAGACAAATAAGGACATTATATAATCATAAAGGGAACAATCCAACAAGAAGACATAAGAATAAATATTTATGCACCCAACATGGAAGAACCCAAATACAAAGACAGTTAATAACAAACATAAAGGAAGTAATCAACAGTAATACAATAATAATAGGTGGCTATAATACACCACTTACATCAATGGACAGATAATCCAAGCAGAAAATCAACAAGGAAACGGTTGCTTTGAATGACACATTGGGCCAGATGGGCCTTAACAGATATATTCAGAATATTTCATCCTAAAATAGAATGCATATTCTTTTAAGTGTACATGGAACTTTCTCCAGAATAGATCACATATTAGGCCACAAAACAAGTCTCAACAAACTCAAAAAGATTGAAATATGCATCTTTTCTGACCACATATTATGAACCTAGAAATCAACCACAAGAAAAAATCTAGAAAGAACAGAAACATATGGAGGTTAAATAATACACTGCCAAACAATGAATGGGTTAACCAATAAATCAAAGAGGAAAAAAAAATATATGGAGACAAATGAAAATGAAAACACAATGGTCCAAAATCTTTGGGATACAGCAAAAGTGTTTCTAAGAGGAAAGTTTATAGCAATGCATCCTATCTCAAGAAGCAAGAAAAATCTCAAACGACTTAACCTTACATTTAAGGAGCTAACAAAAAGAACAAACAAAACCCCAAACCAGTAGAAGGAAGAAAATAATAAAGATTAGAGCAGAAATAAACAAAATAGATACTAAAAAAAGAATAGAATAGATTAATGAAACTAGGAGCTGATTCTTTGAAAAGATCAACAGAATTGATAAACCTTAGGCCAGACTTGTAAAAAAAAATCAAAAACAAAAACATTGAGAAGACTCAAATAAACCAAATCAGGAATGAAAAAGGAGAAATAACAACTGACACCACAGAAATACAAAGGATTGTAACAGAATATTGTGAAAAATTATATGCCACAAAGATTGGACAACTAGAAGAAATGGATAAATTCCTAGAAACATATAACTTCCAAAAACTCAATCAGAAATAAATAGGAAATTTGAACAGACCAATTACCAGCAGTAATTGAATTGAATCAGTAATACTAACAAACAAAACTCCAGGACCAGACAGCTTCACAGGTGAATTCAACCAACCATTTAAAGAAGAGTTAATACCTATTCTTCTCAAATTATTCCAAAAACTCAAAGAGGACAGAAAGCTTCCAAATTTATTCTATGAGACCAGCATTACTCTGATACCAAAACCAGAAAAGACACTACAAAAAAGAGAACTAGAGGCCAATATTTCTGATGAACAAAGATGCAAAAATCCTCAACAAAATATTAGCAAACTGAATCCAACAATACATCTAAAAAAATCACTCACCAGGATCAAATGGGATTTATTCCCAGGAAGTAAGGGTAGTTCAATATTTGCAAATCAATCAGTGTGACAATTTACATCAAAAAGAGAAACAATAAGAACTATATGATCATTTCAATAGATAGAGAAAAAAGCATTTCACAAAGTACAACATCCATTCATGATAAAAACCCTCAACAAAGTAGGTTTAGAGGGAACATACCTCAACTAAATAAAGGCCATATATGAAAAACTCACAGCTAACATCATCCTCAGTAGTGAAAAACTGAGAGCTTTTCCCCTCAAGTCAGGAATAAGACAAGGATGTCCATTCTCATCAGTTTTATTCAACATAGTACTGGAAGTCCTACCCACAGCAATCAGATGACAAAAAGAAATAAAACTCATCCATATCGGTAAGGAAAAAATAAAACTTTCACTCTTTGACATGACACTGTAAATAGAAAACCAAAGACTCCACCAAATAACTACTAGAACTGATAAACAAATTTAGTAAGGTCACAGGATACAAAATCAATGTACAGAAATCCTTGCATTTCTATACACTAATAATGAAGCAGCAGAAAGAAATTAAGAAAGCAATCTCATTTCTAATTGCACCAAAAATAATAACATACCTAAGAATAAACTTAACCAAGGAGGTGAAAGACCTGGATTCTGAAAACTATAAAACATTTAGGAAAGAAACTGAAGATGTTCCATGCTCATGGATTGGATGAACAAATATTTTTAAATGTCCATAGTATCCAAAGCAATCTACAGATTTAATGTAATCCCTATCAAAATACAAATAGCATTTTTCACAGAATTAGAAGAAACAATCCTAAATTTTTCATGGAACTACAAAAGACCCTGAATAGAAAAAGCAATTTTGAAAAAGAAAAACAAAGCTGTAGGTATCATGATTCCAGATTTCACATTATATTATAAAGCTGTAGTCATCAAAACAGTATGGTAATAGCACAAAAATAGACACACAGATCAACAGAACAGACCAGAAAGCCCAGAAATAAACCTGTAATTATATGGTCAATTAATCTTTTTTTTTAAACTTTTTTAAATGTTTATTTACTTTTTTGAGAGAGAGAGAGACAGAATATGAGTGGGGGAGGGGCAGAGAGAGAGGGAGACACAGAATCCAAAGCAGGCTCCAGGGAGCCGTCAGCACAGAGCCTGATGCGGGGCTAGAACTCACGAACCATGAGATCATGACCTGAGCTGAAGTCGGAGGCTCAACCGATTGAGCCACACAGGCGCCCCTATGGTCAATTAATCTTTGACAAATGAGACAAGAATATGCAATGGGAAAAAGACAGTGTCCTCAACAAATGGCTTTGGGAAAACTGGTCAGAAATATGTGAAAGAATGAAACTGGACCACGTTCTTATATAAGACACAGAAATAAAATCAAAATGGATTAAGAACCTAAATATGTGGGGCGCCTGGGTGGCTCAGTCGGTTAAGCATCCAACTTCGGCTCTGGTCATGATTTCGCAGTTCGTGAGTCCAAGCCCCTCACTGGGCTCTGTGCTGACGGCTCAGAGCCTAGAGCCTGTTTTGAGTTCTGTGTCTCCCTCTTTCTCTGCCCCTCCCCTGCTCACACTCCATCTCTCTCTCTCTCTCTCTCTCTCTCAAAAATAAACATTAAAAAAAAATTTTAAGAAAAGAACCTAAATATGAGACCTGAACTGATAAAAATCCTAGAAGAAAGCACAGGCAGTAATTTCTCTTACATCAGCCAGCCATATAACAACTTTTTTCTAGATAGGTCTCCAGAAGCAATGCAAACAAAAACAAAAATAAACTATAGAGACTATATCAAAATAAAAATCTGCACAGCAAAGGAAACAATCAGCAAAACTAAAAGGCAACCTACTGAAAGGAAGAATAACATATTTGATAAAGGATTAGCACATAAAACATATAAAGAACTTATACAACTCAACACCAAAAGCCCCCAAATAATCCAATTAAAAAATGGGCAGAAGACAGGAACAGACATTTCTGCAAAGATGACATACAGATGGCAAACAGACACATGAAAAGATGCTCAACATCACTTATTATCAGGGAAATTAAAATCAAAGCCACAATGAGATATCACCTCACACCTGTCAGAATGGCTAAGTCAAAACCATAATAAACAGTAAGTGTTGGTAAGGATGTGGAGAAAAAGGAACCCTCATGCACTGTTGGTGGGAATGCAAACTGGTGTGGCCACTGTGGAAGACAGTATTAAAAATTTAATTTAATTTAAAAAATAAAATTAGAACTACCATTTGATCTAGTAATTGCACTACTAGGTATTTACTCAAAGAATATGAGAATAGTAACTTGGAAGAATATATACACCTCTATGGGGTGCCTGGGGGGCTCAGTTTTAAGCGTCTGACTTCGGCTCAGGTCATGATCTCACGGTTTGTGAGTTTGAGCTCCGTGTCGGACTCTGTGCTGACAGCTTGGAGCCTGGAGCCTGCTTCAGATTCTGTGTCTCCCTCTCTCTCTGCCCCTCCCCCACTCATACTCTGTCTCTATCTGTCTCTCAAAAAAGAATAAACATTAAAAAAAATTTTTTTAAAAAACAAAGAATATATGCACCTCTAGGTTTATTGTGGTATTATTTACAATAGCCAAGTTATGGAAGCAGTCCAAATGTCCATCAATAGGTGAATGGTTAAAGAAGATGTGGAATATATATACAATGGAATATTATTTCAGCTATGAATGAAATCTTGCCATTTGCAACAACCTGGATGCATTTAGAGAGTATAATATTGAGTGAAATAATTCAGTCAGAGAAAGACAAATACCATATGGTTTCACTCATATGTGGAATTTAAGAAACAAAACAAATAACCAAAAGGAAAAAGGAGGCAAACCAAAAAACAAATTCTTAACTACAGAGAATAAACAGATGGTTACCAGAGGGGAGGTGGGTAGAGGGATGGGTGAAATAGGTGAGGGGGATTAAGAGTAAGAGTATACTTATCTTGATGAGCACTGAGTAATGTATAGAATTGCTGAATCACTACATCTGAAACTAATATATCACTGTATGTTAACTAAAGTGGAATTAAATTAAACTAAATTAAATTAAAATTAAAAAACAAAAAACAAACCAAAACAGAAGATGCAATATGGGATTAATATAAATCCTTGGTGAAGAAAAAAAGCAAGAGAACAAAAATACTTAAAAATATAATTAAACAGTTTTCCTGAAAACAAACAAAATATTGGCATCCAGACTATTATGTGTGTAATGTGGGATAAAGTAAGTATGTATTTATAGAATAGTATAATTCTACCAATTCCTGTGTCTCTAAGAACCATGAGTCCCAATGAAAGAAAGGAGATAAAGATGTAACATAGAGGTCAAAGACTGTAGCATCCTCAAATTTTGGTTGGTGGTATTAAATATTTTACCCTAAAGTATGTATAAATATATTTTTAAACACGGAACTAGGAGATAGTTGGATAGAAAAAAAAAAAAAAGGAAAGAAAGGAGGGAAGGAAGGAGGGAGAGAAGACAGAAGGAGAAGGTGGGAGGGAGATCTTTTAAGATCTATCCCCCCAAGAGGCCTAAAAACTGACCAACCCAGTAGCAATAAGCATCTCTAGTACTGAACTGTGTGGTCTTAACATTTTCCACTTGAAAACAAAACAAAGCAAACAAAGACAACAACCAAACACCAGGGCCTGTTGGAGAAAGTTAATTCAGCGCGTAGGGCAGGAAACGTACAAAATAAACCTAGAACATCTTGTCAGAAAGATAGCAAGGAAGTTATGAAAGATTACTAGGTTATATCAAAAGGGTTTGAAGAAAACTTGAAGAGGATCCTAATGGCCAAAGGTGGAACAATAGAGCATTTAAATAGATAATTGCAATTTATTAAATTCTATCAAGTGTGAGGAAATAAGTGAGCAGGAAGAAAACAGAAAGCAGGGTGCTTATCGCAGCAAGACCAAGACAGAAAACCTCATGTCAGTTTGAGGGGTTTGTCTTCTAGGTGGATTGAGCACAGTGATACTGAATCATGACTGTGTTTGCAGACATGATTCTAGGACAATCTATTACTCAAGAAAAATCAGAACAGCCATGGACCTGCTGGAGACTTTACCCAGAGTCAGGGAAGGATTATTCCTACTGAATAAAATTTCAAAGAATGGTGAAGGATAAAAAAAAAAAAAATAAAGTGATGTTTTGATTATAATCCATGTGACCTGTTTATTCAACATATCAGTTACATGCATAAAATATAACTCCGTCCCCATGGAGCAGACAAGCTAGAAAGATTTTACATGCATACAAATAACAATAATGCAAAATAGTATGAAATTTGTGCCACAATAGAGGCACAATCAAAATTCTATAGTTCAGTAGGCAGAAATATCACTTCTGACAATGGTGAGAGAGAAAAGTAGGATCAGAGCTGGTCTTTCAAGGATGAGTGGCATCTAGTAGGTAGAGATGACAGGGAAATCATGCTAGTCTAAGGAAATAGATTGAACAGAAATGCAGGATAGGAAAGTACAGGGACTGTCTTGAATTGCAATAGGAAATTCCAACTGTCTGGAGAGAAGGTATGTGATGAAGAAGTGAGACACAAGGCTGGAAAGATGATTTGGGAACAGGCAGCTGCACAGGCCTGCATCATCAGTGTAAAAGCTTGGAATTTATCCCATAATAGAGAGTCAATGAAAGTTTTCAAATGAAATAAAAGTCCTACCAACTAAAAAGCATTTTAGAGTACATGAAGGATAGGCTCAAAGAAAGAGCATGCAGAAACAGAGGGACCAGTGAGGAGGCCATGGCAGTCATTAAAGAACCGGGCTGCCATGGTGGCAGTGGGGATGGAAAGGAAGAAAGGGGTGCCAGAAATATTTTGAATGAAATCTCAAAATAGATTTTTGATGAATGACTAGATATGGAGTTGAGAAACTTGAAGCAGATGAAGTTAACTGAAACTACATGATCAGAAAGAGCTACGATTGGAGAGGAGAGAATTTTGTGTCTTCTCAACTTGCAGTATGTTGAGTGGGAGAAGCAGGACAATTGAAATGAGAAACTGGAATCAGAGAAGAGCTGGGGCAGGAAACAGTTTTATGAGACAGGCCCAAAATGCAACTCTGGGAGAGTAAATGAGCACTCAAGGAAGTGCAGAGGAAGAAAAGAAGGGAATCAGTGACAGGCTCTTGGAAGAGACTGGTATTTGGTGAGGGCAAAAGGAATCAATGGAGAGTAGGGTAGACCCAGTGCAAATTCTCCGGCATAGTCTCCCAGGGCTTGCGCTGCCTACCCTGGGCTGATTACATCAACCTACCCATTCCACTAGACACTCACTACCCAACAGAAGGCACACTGTAGAGTAGCACTTCACAACCTGTGACGAAAGACCCATTTTTCCTTTTCGATTTGTTAGAATCAATACTTGTATAAAATCAATATAAGTTAATCACTAAAAAAAAAAAAAATGATCAAGTGCTTCGATGTTTTGGCAATATAAACTGCTGTGAAAGTTTTTGAAAGCTTACTTTCAATTTCTGTACTTACACCGTGGTAAATATAAACACCAACATATCCAAGTAGTGTAAAAGGAACTGACACCAAGACAGGATGCTGTTTCTAGTTCTGTTATTACCACTGTGACTACTGACAACCCTTTTAATTTCTTTGAGCTTACAGTCCCTTGTTTGTAAAGTAAGAGGATTAAATCTGTCCTATGAAGTCTAGATTGTATGGTGTTTAAATGTTAGTTGAAACCACAATGGCCTGATTAAATTATCATTCTGCCCATTCTCACTTCTGTGCCTAAGTGGGAAAGAACTGTTTTCATCTCCTGGAGTATTTCCCCCCTCCTAATATTTTAAAGTGTATTGTTGTATTTTGAGGCTAGGAGCCTCAGGGAGCCAGATTTTCTGCAAAACTATTCTGAACTAATCTCTAGTTGTCTCTAATCATGGTACATCAAAACCACAGGAAATCTAAAACAAAAACCTTAACCTGAATCACAGAGCCATTTTACATAACAGGATCCATGATTCACCTACTCAGGATTCCAGGCTACCAGCACCCTGCACCGGGCTGAGGGTGTGCACATTTCCACATACCCCAGTCGATTTGAGATGGTCAGTGGCATTTATCATATCCTGTTTATCTTCTTGCTAACGGGCATACAGTAAATGCCCAACAACTCTTTCCCAAGTAAATAAATGAATGAAGGTGAATGCCTCATGTCCTACAAAAGCCTTCCACACCCCAGGGTGACATTAAGTTTCTCTTTATTCAGTGTTTCCCTAGCACTTATTCCTTGAAGAAATTACCTGTTTCCTGTCATTTGCTGTAGGAATTGTGATTCACATCTCTGAAAAATGCCTGTCTGGACTGAACTGTGTCCCTCCCCTTTCTCCAAATTCATATGTTAAAGCTCTACCTCTCAATGTGACTGTATTTGGAGATAGGATCTGTAAGAGGGTAATAAAGGTTAGGAGAAATAATAACAATGAGGCCTTGATATGTTAGGGCTGGCATCCTTATATGAAGAAGAAATCTCTCTCACTCTCCCTGCACATCGCAGAGGAAAAGCCATATGAAGAGAGAGTGAGAAGACAGCCATCTGTAAACCAAGAAAAAAGTCCCCGCCAGAAACAGAATTTGCCAGTATCTTGATCATGAACTGTGAGACATTGCTTAAGCCACCTAGTCTGTGGTATTTTGTTATGGCGAGCCAAGCAGACTAATACAATACCCTTTCCTGATTTCTCTCATGCATGCATCAGATGATCAAATGAAACTAGTTCCATAAAAGCAAGAAAACAGGACTATTCACAAATACATGAAAATTAACTCTTGAACAACTATTGAGTCAAAAAGGAAATCAGAAGAAAATTAAAAAACATCTCAAGACAAACACAAATGAAAACAAAACATACCCAAACCTATGGGATGCAGGAAAAGTAGCAATATGGATGTTTATGATGATAAATAGCTATATTAAAAAAGAAGAAAGATCACAAATAGTAACTTTACACCTCAAAGAACCGGAAAAAGAATAAACTAGGCTCAACATTGGCAGAAGAAAGGCAAAACAAGTATCAGAGCAGAAAAAAAAAAAAAAAAAGAAAGAGACTAGAAAGACAATTATAAAGATCAATGAAACTAAGAGGATAAATAGAAAAATCTTTATCTACACTAAGAAAAAAAACAGGGAAGACTCAAAATCACAAATAAAAGGAGACATTATAGCTGATAACACAGAAATACTAAGGATCATAGGAAACTACTATGAACAATTATGTGCCAACAAATTAGATAAACTAGAAGAAATGGATAAATTACTGGAGGCATATAATTTATCAAGATTGAAGCAGGAAGAAATAGAAAATGTGAACAGACTGGTAACAAATAACGAAATTGCATCAGTAACCAAAACATCTCTCTCAACAAAGAAAACTCGAGGACTATCTGGCTTCACTGGTGAATTCTACCAAACATTTAAAGAAGAATTAATACCAATCCTTTTCAAATTCTTCCAAAAAATAAAAAAAAAAAAAAGGAGGAAACACTTCTAAATTCATTTTACAAGACCAACAATATCCTGGTATTAAAGACAGACAAGGGCACTACAAGAAAATTACAGGTCAATATCTCTGATGAACATAAATGCAAAAAATCCTCAACAAACCAAATTTAGTAGTACATTAAAGGAATCTGGGGCACCTGGGTGTCTCAGTCGATTGGGTATCCAACTTTGGCTCAGGTCATGATCTCACAGTTTGTGAGTTCGAGCCCCTTGTCGGGCTCTGTGCTGACAGCTTGGAGCCTAGAGCCTACTTCAGATTCTGTGTCTCCCTCTCTCTCTGCCCCTCCCCTGCAAATGCACTCTCTCAAAAAGTGAATGTTAAGGGGTGCCTGGGTGGTTCAGTCAGTTAAGCATCTGACTTCAGCTCAGGTCATGATCTTGCAATTCGTGAGTTCAAGCCCCACGTTGGGCTCTGTGCTGACAGCTCGGAGCCTGGAGCCTGCTTCGGATTCTCTGTCTCCTCTCTCTCTGCCCCTCCCCCACTCATGCTCTGTCTCTCTCTCTCTCTCTCAAAAATAAACATTAAAAAATTTAAAAAAAATTAAAAACATTTTTAAAAAGGAATCATACACATGATCAAGAGAGATTTATTCCTGAATGTTTCAAAATATGCAAGTCAACAAATATGTTACAGCACATTAATACAATTAAGGATAAAAAGAATATGAGCATCCCAATGTATGAAGAAAAAATTTTGGACAAAATTCAACATTTTTTCATGATAAAAACTCTCAACAAGTTAGGTACAGATGGACTGCATCTTAACATAATAAAGGCTATCTATGATAAGCCCACAGCTAACATCATACTCAATGGTGAAAAGCTGAAAAGTTTTCCTCTAAGAGCAGAAACAAGTCAAGAATCCCCACTCTCATCACTTCTATTCAACATTGTAGTGGAAGTCCTATCCCAAGAAATCAGACAAAAAAAAAGGGGGGGGGGCATGGAAATAGTAAAGGAAGAAGTTAAATCTTCTTTGTCTGTAGATAATATTATATATAGAACAGGCTAGTGTCTGTCAAAAAACTATTAGGCTAATAAATTTAGTAAAATTTCAGGATACAAAATCAATACACAAAAACTAGTTGTTCTTCTATATACTAATAGTGCACTATTCAAAAAAGAAATTAATAAAACAACCCTATTTACAATAGATTCAAAACCACTAAAATATTCAGTAATAAATTTAACCAAGGGGGTGAAAGATCTGTTGTTCCCACAAAAACTATAAAATATTGATGAGAGAAACTGAAGATGATACAAATAAATGGAAAGATATTCCGTGTTTATGGATTGAAAGAATATTGTGAAAATGTCCATACTACTCAAAGCAATCCATAGATTTAATGCAATCCCTATCAGAATTCCAATGGTATTTTTCACAGAAATAGAAAAATCAATCCTAAAATTCACATGGAAGCACAAAACACCTTGAACAGCCAAAGCAATCTTGGGGAAGAACAAACTAGAGACATCACACTACCTGCTTTCAAACTGTATTATAAAACTGTAGTAATACAAACAGTATGGTATTGACATAAAATCAAACATACAGACAAATGGAACAGAATCAAGAGCCCAGAAAGAAACCCACACATACATGGTCAATTAATTTTCAACAAAGGTGTCAAGAATAAACAGTGCGGAAAGGAGAGTTGCTTCAATAAATAATGTTGGGGAAACTGGATATACACATGCAGAGGAATGAAATTTGGGACCCCTACCTTATACCACACACAAAAATCAACTAAAGTGTATTAAAGACTTGCAGATAAGACCTAAAACCATTAAGCTCCTAGAGGAGAACACAGCAGACCATTGGCATTGGTTAGGCAATGATTTTTTTTTGGATTTGCCAACAAAATCTAAGGCAACAAAAGCAAAAATAAACAAATGGGACTAAATCAAACTAAAAAAACTTCTGTACAGCAAAGGAAACGATCAACAAAATAAAGGGCAACCTATGGAGTAGGAGAAAATATTTACAACCACATATTCAAAAAAGGGTTAATATCCAAATTATACAGGAGCTCCTACACTTCAATAGCAAAAAACCCCACATGACCCAATTAAAAAATGGGCAAAGGACTTGAATAGACATTTTTTCCAAATAAGACATACAAATGGCTAACAGATACATGAAAAGATGTTCAACATCACTCACTAATCATGAGGGAGATGCAAATCAATACAGTAATAAAATATCACCTCACATCTGTTGGGATGGCTATTGTCAAAAAGAGATAACAAGTGCTGGTGAGGATGTGAAGAAAAAAGACTTAATACACTGTCAGTGGGAATGTAAACTGGTATGAAACTGGTATGAGACTGGTATAGATGGTATGAAAAACAACATGGATGTTTCCTCAAGAAATTAAAACCGGAACTACCATATGATCCCGATACCTCGCTTCTGGATGTGTATCTAAAGGAAATGAAATCATTATCTCAAGGAGATATCTACACTCCCATGGTCATTGCAGCATTATATATGATAGACAAGATCTTGAACAACCTAATTGTCCTTCGAAAGATAATGGATAAAGAAAACGTGACACACACACACATCATATACACAATAGAATATTATTCAGCCTTTAAAAACGAGAAAATCTTGTCATTTGCAATAACGTGGATGACTCTGGAGGGCATTTCACCAAGTGAAATCAGCCAGATAGAAGACAAATACCACACATTATCACTTATATGTAGAGTCTTAAAAAAAAAAAAAAAAAGCCAAACTCATAGAACTAGAGAGTAGAATGGTGGTTATCAGGGGCTGGAGGAAATAGGGAGGGGTTGGTAAAAAGGTACATTAACTTTTAGTTATAAGATGAATAAGGTATCAAGATCTAATGAATTGTATGGTGACTACAGTTGCCAATACTTGAATGGATTTTAAGTGTTCTCACCCACCTACCCTCACCCAAAAAAAGGGAAATATGTGGTGATGGGTGTGATGGATGTGTTAAGTCTAAGAATCCTTTTACAGTTGATTTATATATCAAATAATCACTTTGTACACAGTAAACACAATTATACTTTGATAAGACAAAAATAATTTGAGTCCATTTCCCTAATTTTAGAAGGATAAATATGAAGGGTAGCAAAGGTGTTATGAGATTGAAACTGCAAATAATTACAAAAACAGAACCAAAATATTTGCAAACCACGTATTTGATAAAGGGTTAATAACCAAAATAAACTGCATGCATCACTGTTATTCAATAAATGGACGGATGAGAATCTCAAACGCAAAGGATGTTCACCAACATCATCCATTTCCTTCCTCCATCACCACAAGAAATACCAGGAGAGAGAGGTAGTGATTTTTGGTAACTGACATCTCCAGTATGCTTAAATACTTAATTCTTGTGCTATTCTGCCCTCTGCTGGACGTATGTGATACTCAAAACTAGGTCTAGAGTGGTGGCAATAGTGCTCATTATCATATCAGCAGCAGCATTAAAGGTCAAGCACTGTGCTAAGTGCTTTACATGCACTATTGAATTCAATCTTCTTAATAACTCTATGGCTAGAAAATGCTATTCTCATTTTGTAGGTGAGGAACCTGGAGGTTCAAAGGCAAGCAAACTAAGTTTACACAACTAACGAAAGGGAACTGGGAATTAAATACTGGCTCTAGAACCCAGCTCTCAGCTACCTCTTGTTCACTAAATACAAAACTTTCATACTATCAACTGTATTAGAAATAAACCTGGAAAGGTATTTTCATTTGAGACCTGTTTATTCACTAACAATGGAATCGAGAATATGACCTTTATTCTAAAAGCCCAAATGTATATCTTCTAAGTTTTCCCTCTTAGGAAGCCCCCAAATTATTCAAAAAGGAAAAGTTTACTCCTCAATCAAGAGCAGGAGAGTGCTTCTTAGGGGTTCTCACGTGTGATCCATGAATCTCCTGCATCAGAATCATGTGAATTACTTGTTCAGTACACAGAATCCCAGGCATCCAGATGTACTATTGGAGGTAGAGAGGACAGAACGTTACTATGGCATCATGTGTTACTAGTGTAGGGATGGACAGAAAGAAAAATCAAAGATGATTCCTAGGATTTTTGGCTCAGCAACAGGATTGGTAGTAATGACATTAATTGAGATGGGGAAAATTGGAAGAAGAGAATGGGTTTTTAGCAGTTCACTTGTGATAGGTGGGTGTTTGGCAGTGGATACAAAACTGGGAGCTTTGATTTTGACATGTTAAGTCTGTAATGTCTAACAGACAGCCAAATAAAAATGGAAAACAGAGGAAACTACAAAGGAAATAACTGAGACTTACTTTTTTAAATTCAAAACTGTGTAAGATCGATCCATGTTGTGTTATGCTTATCTATTCTGTTTCTAATAGCCATGTAGTACCTCGTAACCCTACCAATGAAAATAGCCAGATTGCTTCCAACTTCTGTTACCACAAACAATACAGCAATGGCATCCTCCTATCTGTTCCCTGTAAAATAATAATAAATATATATTGATCCTTGCCCTCAGCTCTTAACACAAGGCTCCTAAACCTCTTAGAAATTCCTAAGTGATAAGAACACTAAGAGCATCTTTTGTTCTACTGAGGTGATTCTGGGTAGGTTCTTGGTTGGCTGCTGGTAACCAGGAAGACCAAGCCATGATTAGAAGGTTGGAATTTTCAATCCCACCCCTCATCCTCCAGAGAGAGAGGGGCTAGAAATAGTTAATGATTGATTATGCCTATGTGAGCAAGTCTTCATAAAATCTCAATAGTACAGGGTTACTTTCAGTTGGCCAAACACAGCCACACCGGAAGGGTGAAGCATCCCAATTCCACAGGGACAAAAGCTCCCGCACTCAGGACCCTCCCGGACCTCATGCTATATAGATCTCTTCATCTGGCTGTTCATCTGTATCCTTTATCATATCTTTTAATAAACCGGTAAAACATTAAGTGTTTCTCTGAGTTCTGTGAGCCACTCTAGAAAATTGAGACCGAGGAGGGCATTGTGGGAACCTATAATTTGTAGCCAAATTGGACTAAGTTGTGAGTAACCTGGGGACCTATTACTTGGAACTGGGATCTGAAGTAGGGTGGATAAGTCTTACGGGACTGAGCTTTTAACCTTTGGGACTGTTACCATCTCCAGGTAGTGAGAACTGAGTTGAATTACAGGACGCCTAACTGGTGTCACAGAAAATTGCTTGATGTGGGGAAAAACCTCCACACATTTGGTGACTAGAAGTAAAATGTTCTACACAAGCAGTAAAGGAGAAACACAGGTGCAAAATATATCCCTATAAGATCTTCTGCATCTATTCCTTTGGATTATACACTCAAGAGTGAGACATTCTTAATTTGACCAGGTATTACCAGATTCATCCCTAAAATGGCTGTGTCAGTCTACACTCCAGCAGTGTACAGGGTTGGTTCCAATATCTTCACATGTCTTTGAATGCCTGCCATTATCCAACAAAATGTTTGCCAACTGAATAGGTACAAAGAAGCATCTTGTTTTAACGTCTTTCTGGTAAGTTTGACTATCTTTTTTTCTTTTTTTTATTGTTTGTTTATTTTTGAAAAAGGTGGGGGTGGGGAGAATCTCAAGCAGGCTCCGCTCCATCAGTGCAGAGCCTGACGTGGGGCTCGAACTCACAAGCTGTGAGATCAAGACCTGAGCAGCAATCAAGAGTTAAACACTTAACCAATGGAATCGCCCAGATACTCCAAGTTTGAGTATCTACACATCTTAGCTTTTTGAGTTTTTCTTCTATAAACTGCCTATTCATATTTCATCTTTTTAAAAAAATTTAGAATTCCTGGCTGTGGACTTTGAGTCTATAAAGTGGCACACAACGATCCTTGCCTCACAGCATTCACATCTTTGTATAGTTGCCTTCCACACTGGATAGGGCTGACCTGTGCAACCACACCGGATAGGGCTGACCTGTGTAACCACACCGGATAGGGCTGACCTGTGTAACCACACTGGATAGGGTTGACCTGTGAAACCACACTAGATAGGGTTGGATACTAAGGAAACCACGCTGTGTGAATTCTCAGACTAGGTCATAAAATATACTGTGGTTTCTGCCGTACTCTCTCGATGACTTGCTCTCGGAAAAGCCCCGTCATGTCGCGAGGACACTCAAGAAACCTGATGGAGAAGTCCACATGGTGAGAAATAATCACTAGTCAGCACCAACCTGCTGGTCATCTGCCAAGACAGTCATCTTAGAAGTGGATCCTCCAGGTCCAATCAAAACTTCAAGCACCTGCAACCACGGCCAACATGCTGACTGGCAACATCACTAAGACCTTACCCAGAAACACAGCTAAGCCACTCCCAAATTCCTGATCTACAGAGACTGTGAGACAATAAGTGATTATTACTGTTTTAAGCCACTAACATTTTGGGGCAATTTGTTATGCAATGGACTGACACCCTGATTTTTCTGTTGTTGATTTGTAGGATTTCCTTGGATAGTCTAAAAAGATGAGTCTCCTGTCAGTTTTAGACTTTATAAATATCCTTTTCCAGACTACTGTTTAATAGAAAATTTGTCTGTATTGTCTTTTTAAAACAAATTCATAATTTTGATATAGTAAAATTCATCTATTTGCTGAATTATAGTTCATGCTGGGTAGGGGGAAGGACTGGTTTTCAAGGAGACTTCTACATACTAGGTCACAAGGTGACTTTCTTCTAGAAAGTTTTTAATTTTACCTGTGATGGCTGTTCTGGCCTACTTCATCCTCTCTTCAGGGAAGGTTTACCTCAATTCAGGCATATGTAATTTTTTCTGCAAGAATATGCCCCTTCAAATCTTTGCAAGTAGAAGGAGTATAAGTTATAAATTCAAAGCATTTTCCATTCTGTAGCTTAACAAGTAATAAGCTTTACCTATAAAGCTCACGTGCTTTTAAGAGTTCCTTCTAACAAGCTGTTATTCTTACCTAGTATTTTAGGAAAATCTAGGCTTGAGTTGCTTGGTTGTCTGTCCTTACTTCAAATAGAAGTCTATATCCTAAAAAATAAATCAAGCATTATTTAGGTAAGTGAGCTTCACAGAGTGCTTTAGGAGCTCTCAAGTCATTATCACATCATCATGTATTTCCAGAATAAATCATTCATGTGCAGAGGTCAGAATAAACGTTCTTCCATTTGGCTTAGCTGAGGAGTATATTTTGAAGCTAGTGTTTTAAAGTTTATTTGAGAGAGAGAGATAGAGGGCACACATGAGTGAAGAAGGGCACAGAGAGAGGGAGAGAGGGAATCCCAAGCAGGCGCCATGCTCAGCACAGAGCCCCATGTGGGGTTCAATCTCATAGAGCTGTTAGATCATGACCTGAACTGAAATCAAAGAGTCAGATGCTTAACCAAAAGAACCACCCAGACACCCCAGAAATTGATGTTGTAAAAAACATAAAGACCTCTGCCTCAAGATGTAGAGAGCTGAAAAAAGTATTTCTTCTGTCCTTGCAGCAAAAAAAGAAAACTAGCTTCAAATTTAAGAATTTATGTAAACCCACAGGAGACCTGAGGTTGCAGAGAAAACACCTGGTCCAAAAGCTTCCCTCCAGCAAGAAAGAAGGGTGGCACAAGCCCACCAGAGGGAGTAAACTGGTATGGCTGGGAAGCAGTGAAGGCAGACTCCAGAATGCAGAATACTGTGAAACCTTTGGGGCCAAACATTCTGGGGGGAGTCCACACCCTCTTCTTCCATGGACTCCATGTGGCACTCACAGAAGAGATCAGAAGGAGCCTTAAGAAGTATCTGCTGTGGTGCTGACCCAGGGTAGGGGAACAGCAGCTATGCACGGGGGGGCAGAAACTCCACCAAGATTGTTCCCCTCTATCTCTACTATAGAACAAAATCCCTCCAAAAAATACAGATTACCAAACTCAAGAGTAGTTATATCATAAACAAAGTAACTGAATTTGTATTTAAAACTTCCCCAGCGGTGCCTGGGTGGCTCAATTGGTTGGGCATCCGACTTTGGCTCAGGTCATGATCTCATAGTCTGAGTTTGAGCCCCACGTCGGGCTCTGTGCTGACAGCTCAGAGCCTGGAGCCTGCTTCAGATTCTGTGTCTCCCTCTCTCTCTGACTCTCCCCCATTTATGCTATCCCTCTTTGTCTCAAGAATAAATAAATGTTAAAAAAAAAAATTAAAAAACAAAAAACAAAAAAAAAAACTTCCCCAAAAATCTCCAGGCCCAGATAGATGATTTCACAGGAAAATTCTATTTGTACACAATGTCTTCAAGAAAATAGAGAGGCAACACTTCCCAACTCATACTATTGGGCTAACATTACTGGAAAACCAAAATCAAAATTAAAGACATTAGAAGAAAACCACTGGCAATATCCCTCATGAACATAAATGTAAAATTCATCAATAAAATTTCAGCAAATTTGAATCCGGTCATAATAAAAATATGTGGTTCATCTGAGGAATGCAAGGCTATCTCAATAATCAATGTAATCCTTTTTTACAGGCATAATACAAAACACTATATGACTGTTTCAATAGATACAGAAGACAAATTTGACCAAATTTAACACTTATAACAAAAATTCAGCAAACTAGGGATAGAAGGGAGATTCCTTAACCTAATAAAGACATAACACAAAAAGCTACAACTAACATCCTACTTAATGGTGAGAAACTGAGTGCTTTCTCCCAAAGATCAAGAACAGGAAAGGATGTCCACTCACATTACTCCTAATCAACACTGTACTGTTCAATTAGGTAAGAAAAATACAAGACACATAGATTGGAAACAAAAAAGTAAAATTATCTATATATGCAGATGATATGATTGTCTATATAGAAAATCTTTAGGACCTGCAATAAACAGGAATTAAAAATGAATTTAGCAAGGATACAGAACACATCAGTATATGAAAGTCTGTTGTATTGCAAGCAATAAACAATTGGAATTTGAAATTAAGAAACCTAGTCTGACTTCAGCTCAGGTCATTATCTAAGCTCATGGGTTTGAGCCCCTAGGTCGGGCTCTGTGCTGGTAGTTCGGAGCCTGGAGCCTGGTCTGGATGGTGTCTCCCTCTCTCTTTGCCCCTCCCCTGCTCGTGCTCTGTCTTGCTTTCAAAAATAAATAGCAAACATTAAAAAAAAAAAAGAAAGAAAGAAACCTAGCAGACACCACCTTAATCAACTGCTTCCTAACATGATGTTAAAAGGGCACACCAGCTCTGTGGTATTCTTTCCCAAATTTTTTAACCTCAGTCTCATCATGAGAAAACATCAGATAAATCCAGATGGAGGGGTATTGTACGAAATTTCTGACTATTACTCTGTAAAACTATCAGGATCATGAAAGATAAAGACAGAAACGGCACAGATTGGAAGAGACTTAAGACAACTTAATACAGTGCATCCTAGATTGGATTCTGGAACAGAAAAAAGACATTAAGTAAAAAAAAAACTCGGGGGAGTGTGAATAAAACCTGCAGTTAATAGTATATCAATGTTAATTTCTTAGTTTTGATAAACATCATGGTTACATAAGATGTTACAACAGAGGATGCTAGGTGAAGGGTATACAGGACTTGTAATGTTTCTGTAAATATAAAATTATTTCAAAATAAAGTTAAAAAATAAAGAAAACTATTGCCATTTGCTACTATTTATACAAATCAGAGTTTAAAAATACCACCACGAAGCTAATATAAAAAGTAAATTAGGTGCAAAGGCTTTAAGACTGTCATCCATGATCCAAATTTCATCAATACAATTATTGTTCTCATAAAATTCATGAGTTTAAAAACACATTCATACCATTAACACATCCATTTTGTATGCATTACGGATCTATACAAAGATTTCAATTGGAAAAATTACTGAAACTAAAAAGGTTTGACCAACAAAATGGCTTATGCCACCTAGTGGTGACTGAAATAAATATGACTTTTACTTGAAAAGATTTGAGGTTATCTATATTATTAAGACTAACTGGGAAAAAGTGCTGACTGTGATAATATCTAATAATGGACATAATTTAGATTAAAGGTATTCAAAAATAGAACACTTCAGTAAAATCAGTTTGGAAGATTAACAAAGGAAAAGAGCTGGCTGGCTTTATGAGCAAGCAGGATATCTGAAGTGTATTCGATGATGCTCATTTTTGTATCTCCATATGACACCCTATCAGACAGCATCTTAACTCTACCAAAACATTATCTTTATAATGGAGATTTCCTTGCAATAAAAGAACTGAACTACAAATGGGAAAAGGAGAAAAGTAAAGGGGCGCTGAAAGAAAGGAGAGTATTCTTGAATGATGAGAAAACAGCAACAACAAAACAAGGAAAGTTCCTTAGAGGCAGGGTTAGCCATTCCATTATATGCAGAATGGAAAGAACAGAGCCAAGAGGCGAAGTACAAAGAGAATATCCTAATGGGCATTCTGGTCCTTCTCCCTAGTTGTCCCACAGTAGAATGCATTTGACCTTTCTGAACTTCTACACCCAGATCTATACACTGATGTGATACAACCAAGAGATCCCTTTAAATTCTAATATTCTACCATGCAATTTCCAGAGATTTTTTTTTTAATGTTTATTTTGAGAGAGGGAGATGAGAGAGACAGAGAGAGAGAGAGAGAACGAGCACAATTAGGGGAGAGGCAAGGAGAGAGGATCCCAAGCAGGCTGTGCACTGACAGCTCGTTGGGCTCGATCTCAGGAACCGTGAGATCATGACCTGAGCCGACATCAAGAGTCAGATGCTTAACCAATTGAGCCACCCAGGTACCCCCCATTTCCAGAGTTCTAAAATACTACTATCATCTTTTGATAAGAAGCAAGAAAAACAGTCTCTTTACACTCATTTTTATTAAACAAATAAGGCTGGTAGTGGAACTTTTTTTATTTAATGCATAAACATGTAAGTCCTTTTATTAGAGAAATTGTACATATTGGTGTATATGGTCAATGTCACATCTATGGGTTAATTCTTTAAAAATCAGAACCAGTAATTAGGATAAATTCTATGCTCTCTTCGTTACATTGTGAAGTGTCTTGTGTAGTCATATTCTATTGTTGGAATGACAGCTTGTACGAACTTCAAGAAAATTAGAAGATACCTAAAGGTCTTTAGCTAAGGAAAATTGTTTGGTAAATAGTACTAGGATTTAAGCTAACATTGTAATTATCCTTATTAAACAATTTCTCAGAAAAAATACATAAGACAAAATCTTAAGTATATTAAAAAATAATTCATGGAAGTTTGTGTCTATTCAACATGAGGTTCTCTGTAACTTGAAGACTGCTTGACCTACTCCCATTTAGTATTAAAATGTGAAACTTCCTAATAAGTATGAGTTTGCATGAGCCCATTTTTTTTTTTTTTATATAAAAGTGAGAACAAGGTTGTTCATGTTTAAATGAGTGGGAAATGGTTCCTTTACTGCCTATTAGTTTGTTAGAAAATAACATAGGGTAAAAAATATAAAAGCACTGAAGCAAAAGAGAAAAAAATAATTAAGTGGAAACCCTCCATAAGGATTGATTGTAGTTAGTGTATGTACTTGCCATACAATCTGCTACACTAGACTGTGTTTAATAAAATCCTGAATTTTTTTTCTATGTTCCACTGCACCTGAAAATATTAAGACCTTAATTTTTATTGGGGGAACTGATGACTCAATTATTAAACACAGTCTTACAAGTCGCTACCCAGTCTCCAACACAGAGATGAATGCTCAAGTTATGTGCAATAGGGTTTCAGGAATCAGACTGGCTTGGTCCGAGGGTTCCAGGTTTGTTTCAGTGTCAAATAAGCCCAGTGTTCTTCTGAGGGACACACTTTATTAGCAATTTTTAGGTCCTTTACAGTTCTAAGACAGGGGTGACCCCTCACAGTCTACATCTAACACTGAGTGGCAAGAACCAAGTGTTATATCAATCTAGCACCAAACTTATGTAAACTATTTGGCATCTACATTATTGACTTTGGCTGCTTTTGCCAAATCCATGCTATGGGTACATGTATTTCAGGATCCAGCAGTTTAGTTTATTCTTGTCAACCCCAGAAGTAGGAAAACCATAGTAAGATATAAGAAGGGTGCTCTTAAAATAAAAAAGATACTATATTTTAAGAATATATGAAATATACTTCGTGTGCTTTACTTTTTATTAACCTATTAAGCTGAATTCTGTTTCAGAGACCTCAGAATGACACAACCTAACTTTACTTTTACCTGATGGGAAGCACATTTTTTAATAATAGTTAAACTGGAAATACACTTAGGGAAAAGATACTCATGTGTTATCCTCTAAATTAGTAGGTTACTCTTCTTTTTGCCCGTTTTTTTCCATTAAGAGCAATGGTTCTATATTGACATACTCTTAGCCATTGCCTCTTCCACAAACAAAAGCAACTAGCAAGCTGCTACCTAGACAAATACACTGACCGAGGTTCTGTCATAAGGCAGGGCTGATGGGAGCACAAAGGAACATGTGCTCATCATCTGGACAAAGCATAACTATCACAATATGGCATTTTCTAAATAAAGACTCCCATTAAGACTTCCAGATATGAGGGGCTAAAACAAGTTATAGGTACTGTGTCATTAACATTATACTACATGTCCCAAAGAGGAAAACAATCCTAGGAGCCAATGTGCCACTAATGACATACACAGGTAAGGATACATATGAACACCAAGTTCTCCCCCTCCTTCTGCAACAGTCTCAATGATTTTCTTCATCACCTCAGCATGCCTAAAAGCAAAAGAATAAATAAATCTTATCAGCATAGATTAGATCAAAATAGGAAAAGCAAGGAATCTACCTTATTAGTGTCAGTGAATTAATTTTAACGTAATAGTTATATTATAAAATATTCTCCTTCCTCTTCCCAAACAAATCAGATTGTTGAGTCATGTAGAATATTTTACTGGAGCTCAGGCTAAATTTTAAAAGCTATGGTAGTCACAAACACAATGGCACTAGTTAGCTATCCTACAATGCGGGCTGAAGGAGTTTGGGGGATAGTGCAGCAGAAAACTAGAGAAAAGGGAAACCATGCCAGGGTATAATTGCAGAGCAAGGGCTGTGTGCTCTAAGAAACAAGAATTATACCAGGCAAATTCAAAAAACCTACATGGTAACAGCTAATCAAAAAAAAAAAAAAAACAAAAAAAAACAAAGACATATTTACAATGCTGGGATTTCAGCTGCTCAAATATTTAGCTGAGAATAAGCCCCTGCTCACTCTCTCTCAAAATAAAAATAAAATACAGTTTAAAAAAAAAAAAAAAAAAAAAGATTCTCAGAGTCCTGAGAATCCAAAAACATAATCTGAGGTGGCCCATGGCCAGGCCTAAAATGTACTTGAAATCTTACCTTATAGGCCCCCAACTTTTTGCTACTTACATTACATTGTATAATACAGCCATTTATTAAAACGTTTAACATTAATTACCAGTTAAATTACTTATCTCTTTTCCCTAACACAGCTAAGAAAGAGACATGCCTCAGTTTGATAAGCACCATCCTAAAACCTCAAACCATCAGAGAAGGCAACAAAATAAAATGAAAACCTTTCAGATAATTCAAAACTAAAACTAATGACTCTTGAATTACTTTTCAGTTAGCAATATTAACAACTCTTGACATAAATAAACTGGAAAAATGAACTAGGCTTTCTATTGGATAAAGTATGAGGACAAAGAGGTTGCAAAAAATAAGAAGAAAATACTAAGAATTTTTAAAAACTAGAATGTTGCATCTAATTAGTCAATGGAATACCCACGTTTTCATCCAAAAAATATTGTTACCAGAATTTCTCAGTGATTTGTAAGAGTTACCCATTAGAAATAACAGAGTAAATTGTGCATATAGAGCCCGCTTCACTTACTTGGCCCTAAGAAAACACAATGATGCAAAGAAAATCCCAAACAGTAGGGCTGAATATCTCTTAACTGGAGACTAAAGGAAAATAGAAACTCTGAATACATCTTCCTTCACTAACCAATAAAAGGAGATAAATAAAAAACAAAAGGATAACTTTATACTCCACATTCATAGCAAGATTTGTCACAATAGGGCAAACCATGTCTAAATGATGAGTACTTTTTAATCTAAAAAGCATCTTCTAAACTATTCTTGGAGCTGAAAACAGTAAAACCACAAAGATCTATACTACACTATAGCTAAACACACAAAGAGAACAAAAAATAGTCTTATTAATTAAACTTAAAATAAATTGGTCTTTTTCCTTTGTTCTTACATATTTAAGCACAAGAACCTTTCTAAAAAAGACAAAAGAGAATTTTACTTGCTTATTAAACTTTTCTGTTAGGACACTTTGTTTACAGACTCTCAAGTAATAAATCCTTATGGACACACAATACAAACACACACACACACACACACACACACACACACACACACACACACACCTGCACGGGTGAACTGAACACATAGGAGGAGGTGGGAGATGAGGGTGATTTTCAATGGTCACTGTTTTCTTCACATGATCTTGACTGATGTCTTCATACATGTGTTCAACTGTTAAAGGCTGCCTTTGCTGAAATGATAAAAAATGTTTTGAAATCACTGTTTAAAATCTTTCAAGCCTGGGGCACCTGGGTGGCTCAGTCAATTGAGCATCCAACTTTGGCTCAGGTCATGATCTTGCGTGGTTCAGAAGTTCAAGCCCCACATTGGGCTGGCGGCTGTCAGCACAGAGCCTGTTTCAGATCCTCTTTCCACCCCCTGCTTGCGCTCTCTCTCAAAAAACAAAAACAAAAACAAACAAAGAAAAAACACTTAAAAAATTTCAGGCCTAAACTTCAATGTTTAAAATAGATATATCCCTCCCTCCCATATCACCTGCAATACACTATTACAGACTATTTAGAATCACCAGACTCTTTGGGGAAGAAATTACAATTTATTTATACTAGGGAAAGGAGGAAGGAGTCTGTACACCAAGGTTATATAACTTCAGCTGCAGTAAAGATTCCACAAAAAAGTAAGTTCATAGCTGTCGAAACAATTTTATAACTTTTTAATTCATCTTTGGGGCCTATTTTGTTTTACTTTTTTATTTTCCCATTTATAGTCATAAGAATGACATACATGTTAAAACAAGTTGATTTTATTTCAGTTATCCCTTAATTCAATTACGTAAACAAGTTAAAAAAAAAAAAAAGGTTTTCCGTCTTAAGGAAAAAAAACACACGCAACATGATCATTTTGTAAATGTCTTATGTACGCAACAAATGTAATACCCCCAAAATTTAATACAAGAAACTAAGTTCAATTTCTCTTACATTATGAATGAATAACCTCAAGAACAAAGCAATAAATATGTAGCAGATTATTTCTGTTTAATTCTTAGTAGTGTTATTGTCACACTGAATAATTCATAGTTTCTTTAAAATAAGAATCAAGTTCAGTATTAATCATGAAATTATAAAACAAATGATTTCTAAAATTTAAAAGGTCACAGTATATACACATGGACCTAATGACAAAGGAAGTAAATCCAAAAATTATAAATATATTTTCTGTTTGTACCTCATCATAGCCGAACAACCATAGCCGTGGTGTCTGGTAATATTTATCATAAGTGATATAAAGGTCGTAAGTTCGCGTTTGCAAAATAGCATCTTCACCTCCAGCATCAGTTTTAGCTTTACAAGCTTCTACCATTTTCCTTGTGTCTAGGGTAGCCTAGCAATAATGGAGAAAAATTTATAGCCGTTAAAATTAGTACGAATGTAACAATTTATAAAAGGTAATTTTCCCACCTTGTATTTTTTTCCAAAAACAAATAGAACTTAAAAGTCAAAGCTAAAATGTTATACGCTATAACCAATGTAAACATATAAATAAAAGGTTACTGGAAAGATCAAGATACTATTAGAAATATTAATCAGCAAGTTTATTCAGTAAAAGTTAACTAAAAACTCAATTTACAAACCTCATCTGTTTCCAACAATCCACTCTCTTCATATTCTGTTATAAAAAGCAACAAAAGATTAATCAAGTACAAGATTTCTTAAACCAAATAACATATATTACTTCAGAGTATCATTCAAAACCTGGGTTTTTGCTTTTGTTTTTACTTTATTTACTTATTTATTGACTTTTTTATTTTGAGAGACACAGAGACAGCATGAGCAGGAGACAGGCTCTGCACTGTCAGCACAGAGCCTGACACAGGGCTTAAACTCACGAAACCATGAGATCGAGACCTGAGCCGAAACCAAGAGTCGAACACTTAACCGACTGAGCCACCCAGGCACCCCTGCTTTTGTTTTTAACTGAAGATACTGAATAGGTATGAGTGGGCTAATTCCACACTTCCAAAGCAGCACTATACCTGACAAAGCCAGAGAACATCAGCATGGCAAGGCTTGGTCCACGCTACTGTCTATTAGCAATACCAAATGGCATGATACTGTAGAACCCTCAGTGACTCCACTGTATAACATAAGGCTGTTTATATAATTGCATAAAGTGTGCTTATTAAAATCATCAGTGACTTCCTCTTTGCTGAATCCAGGGGTAAATTCCCAGGTTTCATCTTAACTGACCTTCTAAGACCATCTGGATGATTTATTCCCACCTTCCTGAACACTTTCCTTGGCTTTGCCTCTCATCTCAGTGGCTTCTCCTTTACTAACTTCTATGCTTGGTTCTTCTTCATCTCAACTTTATTTCCTTTTTTTCTTTCTTTTCTTTTAAAAAAACTCTATAGTAACCAAGGGCTCAGTTTTTGGACTTTGTCTTTTCTCTATCTACCCTTACTCCCTTGATGATTTCATCCAGTCTGAATGGCTTTAAATGCTACTGATCCCCAAATTTACCCCTGCTCACAATATCTAACTCTTTACTTATGGCTCCAATGGAATGACTAATGTACATGGCAAACAGCACACATCTAAAACTGAACTCCTAAACTCCCCCTCCAAAGCTATTTGGTCCTACAATTTTCCTCATCTCAGTTCAAGACACCTTGCCAGACACTCACACCAAAAATCTTTGGCTACTCTGTCTCTCCCGTGCCACTTCCCACTCAGCAGCAAATCCCTTCGACCCTACCCTCAAAATATGTCCAGAAGTCTATTTCTCATCACTGTCAGTGTTGCCACTCGAGCCCAAGCTCTTATCATTTCTTGCCTAGATTATCCAAACAGTATCCTGTTGTCCCTAATCCCCTTCAGCCTGTTCTCAATACAACAATTACAGTGATTCTGTTAAAATAGTAAATCTTATTCTAAGTTGCTCTTCTAGTTACAAAAACCTTCCAATGGCTTCTCATCTCACTGAGTTAAAGCCAGGGCCCTACATGATCTGGTCCCAAGGATACCTCATTGACTCCATGCCTTACTTCTCTGCCCTCGCTCATCTCTGGACACAGGATTTTTTTTTTTTAAAGTAAGTTCTATACCCAATGTGGGGCTTGAACTTATGACCTCGAGATCAAGAGTCACATGCCCTACCGACCGAGCCAGCTAGGTGCCCCTGCTCACAGTATTTTATATAAGCCACACAAGCTCCTTCCTCAGGGCCTCAGATATCCAAATAGCTTGCTCACTCACCTCCTGCCAGGCTTTTACTTAAAATTCATGTTCTCAATGAATTTCTTGATCAACCTATTTTAAATAGTACTCATCCCTCCCCAAGACTCTCTGTCCCCTCCCCCTCCTTTATTTTGCTAATACTTATAACCACCTAATAAAGTATATTGCTTATCTATTGTTTTTTTTTTGTCTCCCATAACTAGAATATAAGCTCCGTAAGATGTCTACTGCTTTATCTCTAGCACCAAGAACAGTGCCTGCTACATAGATACTATATTGCCCAATAAATATTTGCTGACTAATGAAAACTGCCTGTTATATTATTATATTACCTCCTATACCATCAACACAGTTTTTTAAGCAAAATTCCACACACAGCAATTTTTTCTTCAGCTCTATCCAAGGGAAATGTCACAAACACACTAAAAGGCTGTCGGTCAGATATTTAAGGCAGTCCCACAACTTGTACTCTAAAAACAGTGCTTTCTTCACTATATTCTTCCTACCCTCTACCCCAGCCTGGATAACTGTACACCATTCAGACAGATGGAATGCACAAAAGTATTTGTGCAAGAAGGTGGTTCTGACAATTATGAGACATCCAGGTACAAAGGAAACTACACAAGTACCTCTGAAGTTCAGGAGATCTGGACTGGAGGTTTAAATACAGAAGTCGATCACTGGGATGGTTGGTATGTGAGGCTGCTGTGAGCAATTCTGGTTACAAGTAACTCATACAGATTTCTTCCAAGAATGGGTGTTTGCCACAAGAATAAGGACAAAACTCTCACTAGAATTCAGTAACAGATATACAGCTAGGTTTCATGAAGACTCAAAAGTAATTTAGAAAACAAAACAGAAAAGTACTTTGAGTCAAGACTATGCTGGCAGTTCAGCTACGCGTCATCTCCTCATGAGCAAACACCACTTGCTATTAACAGCGCCTCGACTCTCCTTGGCACCATCTTCCACTTCTGCGTGCTACAGAACATTTCTATCTCACCATAAATTCTATGTATTTGGTCAAAAGAAGAAAAGTAAATGCATAATACAAGAGCACACTTTGCTCTGCTCTGAAATAGTTTTCAAGAATTAGCTTTTAAGCAGGCACCTGGGTGGCTTAGTGGGTTAAGTGTCCAGCTCTTGATTTTGGCTCAGGTCATGATCTCTTGGTCTGTGAGTTTGACCCCTGCATCCAGCTCTGCGCTGACAGCATGGAGCCTGCTTGGGATTCTCTGTCTCCCTCTCTCTCTGCCCCTCCCCTGTTCAAGCATGTGCCCACATGTGTAGGCTCTCTCTCTCTCTCTCTCTCAGAAATAAACATTAAAGAAAAAAAAAAAAAGAATTAGAGCTGTCCCCAGTGTTAAAGATTTATGACTAAGATGTATCCCACTAGAAATAATGCTATCAAGGCTATGCCTTAGGTAAAGTAGAAGAGTCCAAGATAAGGTAAGTTCTGCACTACTTAAGTTTAAATAAAAGCCTCTGTAGGCTGTTAAATGTTAAAATCTAGAACACAATGGAGTAGAATTCTTGTCCGCCTCAACTACAAATACTCCAAAATCCATATTCTAGTGTGATTAAAGCAAATCTAGAACACAAATACCTTCCATATCTGCAGCTTCTCCTTCATCTTCCTCTTCTTCCTCCTCACATATTGCTGAGCAATCTTGAAGTTTTATACTGTCCTTTGAAAATAAGTATATTTAAAGTCACTTAAGTATGTCCATTAGTTCACACACTGAGCACTCATGCATCAGCACAGTGCAAACCACCGTGAAAATGAGAGTGGTAAAGACAGTTCTTATCCTCAAGAAACTCCTACTCTACTGGAGATGACAAACCCATAAGCCAAATATTAAAAATGATATGCTAAGTGCTGTGACTGAAAAATATAAAAGTATTATAGAAGTACCAAGAATCACCTAAGCTCTCCATTTAAAAATAGTTGTCAGTTGCACTTCCAAAAAACTGTATTTTTATTTAACCAATTCATTAGTATTAGGAAACTGGTTCATAGTTATAACTTACACACATAATTTAAAAGAAAAAAAAGGCATATTTTATAAATCACAATACATTTATAAGTTAAACTTATTAGAAATCAAACATTATGTTCTAATTGTTAACAATATCTTCAGTTGAATTAAGTAAAATTATCAGACTCTACAGTTACTATAATATGTAAGATTTCAGTTCAATTTTTAACCTATATTTGCACTAGAATAAAAGAATAATGCTAACCAAAGACAAGCCTAATATAGAATTATTTCACAAAATCAATATTCTAAAAAAGTGAAGTCAATGTAGTAAAGTAAAAAAAAAAAAAAAATCCTGGCTATCTAGTTTCACCTAATTCGTAATTTTACTTAGGGAAGATTTTATTTACCACTAGAAGCTTAAATTGTATGTATCATTACTACACTCAAAATGTGAAACCAGCGAAGAAAGATAATATCTGGGTAATTATTAGAAGAGCCAATATCTGACAAAGTGATTGTTAAGAGAAATTTTAATCATGTTGATGTCATGGTGATCATACTTGAAACAGAATACAGTAGAAATCAACAAGAAAGATTAATATTTGGGTCTGGACAACAAATATTCTAAGCATTAAATTATGAAAAATAATATAAATTCTATATTACATAGGAAATGACAGGAAAGATATATTCCAGTTGTCCATTATTCTAAGTATTTACACTTTAGTAGGACATAAGGATGTTAGATGGGATATCAAGTACCATATTAACCACTACTGCATTTATAAAAAATTTTTTCAAGAATTATCATCAACCTATCATAAAATGCTACCCCATACTACACTGCCATTTATCATTCCCAAAGGCTGAAGGATACATAATTAACAGCCAGAGTAAACAAGATTTTCTAAAGTAGCCAAAGCCATTTTGGGGTTTTTCAGTCATTCAAACTCTCCAAAAAAACAGAATTTCAAAAGGCTGAATTTTCAGGCCAATGAACTGAACCTTAATCCCTAGCAAGCATAAAACTGTACATTAAAAAAACAAAACAAAACAAAAAGAAAACTTGTTTTAGTTTCTAACCCTTCCTGTTAAGACTCAGTTATGAATCCCAAAAGATCTAAATGATAAAAACACACAAAAAAGAGTATCTTAAACTTGTAGCAAATGTTGTATCAAGTGTTTCCTAAGGACAAAAGAAATGCAATTATTCTGTCCAAACATTCTGCTCTCTAAGAGATCTATTAACAAAATAATAAAGAAAAGAATAAAGGCATTTTGTATTTTTCATATTATTTCAAATATAAAAATATGAAGACAGCTGCAATCATCCTCTCTTTAGAAATGAAAAGCTTCTATAATAAAGTTAGCTTGAATTAACTGAAAATTTTCAAGCAGAAAAATTCCACCCCATTACAGATTTTTATCCCCTCTCCCCACAATAAACCATACAATAAAACTCAACTGATTTAGCTCCCACTCAGTCAAAATCCATTCTGGATGATGTTAAAATTTACCTTTAAATTTTCAAAAACAAAAACTTCCACTGAAAACAACTATAAATTAAGAGATTACAGAGGGAATGAGTAAATTACTTAAGACAATGTTTAAACTACAAAATTTGAAATTAGTAGCTACTAATCACTAAGTACATAAACCTCTTCAAAAACTTCTATTCACAGAAAATTTTATACTTAAAAATAAAAACATTTCTTTTAAACTAGCATAGTAGCCTTCCCAATTAGTGAAAATTAGTTGTTTTTACCAGTTACAATCTGAAAAAAAATTTTTATCATACACGGATTTAGGAAGATAAGCACTGAGAAGGAGTAGTTTTGATATGGTCGTATAAAAAAGTGAGAGGAGAAAAAAATAACTCGAATTTTAAAAAGCTTGAATAAGAATATATATATATATGCAAATAATTACAACACTGAATTTAGAAATGTAACTAATTAACCAGTACCTTGCTCTCCAATGTAATCTCCTTAACTGCTTCAGTTACTCCTGCAATACCTGTTTAAAGTTCAAAAAAATACCTGGATTAAAGTGTAAACATCTACCATTTCCCAGATTCAAGCAACATATAAATTAACACTTAAAATTACCTAAATTCTCACAACTCCTCTGAAATAAGGAGGCAATGTTAGCAGTATTTTTACAAATAAACTCTAATAGGAATAAATAATGCCAAAAGCACTTCTCAAATTAAAAAATATACCATTTTGATATTTTACCATGAATTATTCTATCACTCATTTACCATTCCTCATTTACTTTCCCTGTGTGAGTCTTTATCAAATATATATTCATTCTCAGACTGAACACATTAGAAGACTATAGGATTCATATTCATATTTCATTTAAACCTGCATTAAAATTTTCTCAAGAAGATATTAATGTTATTTGTTTCAGAAATCTAGGAGAGCCAGAAGTAGTAATACCATACCACACTTACATGGACCTTTCTATTTTACTGTTTCCATAGGTTATTTTATCCTTATAAACACTATCTTTTGAGGTAATTAGGTAATCATTTCTCCTTATAAAGAAACGAATGAGACTTGCTGAGTCTCACAGTGAAGAAACTGGGATTCGAATCCATATGTGCTACCTTTTAGTTCAATGCTCTGTCTACTGCACCCCATTAAGCAACTACCTCGCATACTTGTCTCAATGAAGGTGGCACTAAGCAGATGGCAGCACCACAAGTCAGCTAAGTACATTCTCATTTAAAATACATGTCAGTTTATTTAAGTTTATTTATTTATTCATTTAGAGAACAAGCATGGGAGGGGCAGAGACACAGGGAGAGACAGAGAATCCCAAGCAGGCCTCATTTTGTCAGTGTGGAGCCTGATGCAGGGCTCAAACTCACAAATCATGAGATCATGACCTGAACTGAAATCAAGAGTCAGCTGCTTAACCAACTGAGCCACCCAGGCGTCCCCACCACCACTTTTTTAAAAGCTTCTTTATTTATTTTGAGAAAGAGAGAGAGAGACAGGGAGGGAACATGAGTGGGGGAGGGGCAGAAAGACAGGGAGAGAGAGACCATGTCAATGTTTCTAATTTGATAGTTTATTTAAAAAAATTTTTTTTAAACATTTATTCATTTTTTGAGAGACAGAGAGCATGAGCAGGGGAGGGGCAGAGAGAGGGGGAGACACAACCCGAAGCAGGCTCCAGGCTCTGAGCTGCCAGCACAGAGCCCGATGCGGGGCTTGAACTCATGATACGCAAGATCATGACCTGAGCTGAAGTCGGACACTTAGCCAACTGAGCCACCCAGGTGCCCCCCTAATTTGATAGTTTAAGAAGGACGAGATACACTAGAGAAAAAACTCTACATACAAAATATGCTTTGCTCCCTTTTTAATCTTCTAAAACTTTGATACATCTGTTCAACATGTCCAAAGAATAACTCACTTTTTACTAATAGAAAATATCACAATCCACAGCTCTAGCACAATGCTTTTACTTCATCCTTTTTTAGAAATTATTACATAATAGATACGATTATTTCATAACATTAAGATCCAAATCTTAACATACTGAATTGGTATTACAAAATGATTCCCTGAATCCGATACATAGATACAAAGAAAATAAACCTCTTCAATTCATTTATATATAATAATGCAGTAGTATGCCACTAGACTCTTCTAAATGTAGGACTGACAAAGAAAAAAAAAAGCTGAAATGACTCTAATGAGGGTAACATTCTCAAAGACTGTGATGGTTAATTTTATGTCACCTTGGCTACGTTACTGTGTCCAGATGCCTGGTCAAACACCAGTCTAGATGTAGCTCTGAAGGTGGTTTTTAGATTTTTGTAGACTCTAACATTTAAATCAGTAGACTTTGAGTAAAGTAGATCACTCCCCATAATGTAGGTGGGCCTCATCCAATCAGTTGAAGGCCTTATAAGAAAAGACTGAAGTGCTCAGAAGGAAAGAATTCTGCTTTCAGACTATCTTCACACTCAGGCGGAAGCAATCAACCCTTACCTGGGTCTTCGGCCTGCTGGCCAGTCCATCCTATAAACTGCAATCTTGCTAGCTACCACAATCATGTGAGCCAATTCCTCAAAATAAATCTACGTATACCTATGTATCTATACCTGTATCTACCTCTATAATCTAATCTATATCTATATATACATTCTATTGTTTCTGTTTCTCTGAGAACCATGACTAATACAAGGGCTAAGAGAAATAAAAGAAACCTATGAGAAGCAAGGATGAAGCAAAGAGAACTGAGGTAACTAAGGAACCGGGCACATGGCCTTTTGAGTCCAACAGAAGTAGTGTTTTAATCAGATCAGGATAGAGTTTAAACTAAAATTCTAAGGATATCTCTCCAGCAGGGCAAACATTTTTTCAGTTGTTGAATTTCTTTAATAGACTTTCATCAATCCAATCGTACTAATACCTACTTACCTCTGTAATGAATGCCTTTGTAAATATGCACCAAATTTTGAGCTAGTGATTATGGAATAGAATACAACCAGACAACAGAATAGCTCATTTACTTCACATCAGAAACATACTGATACAACTAATGGCTTTGGTTAGTCAACAATTGCCTATAGAGGTCCTGCTCATGTCTTCCAGACACAGGAAAACTAAAGCAGAGCAGCTGAACAATTTTGGAAAGGTCAAAAAATAAAGGTTTTCAAACCACATTTTCTTAAGGCCTTGACTAATTAACACTCAACACTTTAAGAAACAAACAAGTTTCAGAATATTATTCAGCCATCAAAAAGAATGAAATCTTGCCATTTACAACAACATGGATGGAACTAGAGTGTATTATGCTAAGTGAAATAAGTCAGTCAGAGAAAGACAAATATATGATTTCACTCCTATGTAGAATTTAAGAAATAAAACAGATGAACACAGGGGAAGGCAAGGCAAAATAAGATAAAAACAGAGAGGGAGGCAAACCATAAGAGACTCTTAACTATAGAGAACTGAGGGCTGCTGGAGGGGAGGTGGGTTAGGGGATGGACTAGATGGGTGATGGGCACTAAGGAGAGCACTTGGGATGAGCACTGGGTGTTATATATTAAGTGATGAATCATTATTTTTGTTTTATATATATATATATTTTTTTCAATATATGAAATTTATCGCCAAATTGGTTTCCATACAACACCCAGTGCTCATCCCAAAAGGTGCCCTCCTCAATACCCATTACCCACCCTCCCCTCCCTCCCACCCCCATCAACCCTCAGTTTGTTCTCAGTTTTTAAGAGTCTCTTATGCTTTGGCTCTCTCCCACTCTAACCTCTTTTTTTTTTTTTTTTTTTTTAAGTGATGAATCATTAAATTCTACTCCTGAAACCAATACTGCACCATATGTTGACTAACTTGAATTTAAATAAAATCCTGGAAGAAAGAAAAAGAAACAGGTTTCAAATGAAGAAGCCCAAGCACTGAATCTATGCTTCTATCACCATGAAGAAACACATGGCAGTGTCCCTTTTTAAGGGTAGAGAAAAACTGACCTAACAAGGTACTTTTTCCTGTGCAGATTACTTAGCCCTCTGACTACTGTATGGGTCTCAACAGATGGCAGCAATATGTCCTTCACAGAACACTTGGTACTGTCTGGAGGCATTCTTAATTACCACAATTGGGTAAGTACTACTGGCATCTAGTGGGCATCTAGTACCAGAGATACTGCTAAACATTCTGCAATGTACAGGAAATGCTACAACAAAGAATCACGCAGCCCAAAATGTTAGTACTGCTAAGACTGAGAAACTCTGTGCTAGTACTACTTTTGATACAGCTGCTACTCTCTAGGACTTAGAAAATTTATTTTTAGTACCTAGATTTAAACTCAGAACACATTTTCTCCATTAAAACTAAGCCAAAAATGGCACTTATATAACTGTGTAAATTAACTATTAATTGTTAACTATTAACTAACATTAATTAATTCATGTAACTATATATTATGTAACTACATACAACTACATAAATGCACATTAGTATATGCTGCTGTCCCTGTCATAAATGGTAGTTAGCTATAGCAGCATATACTAATCTACGTTTACACAGTTAAATACAGTAGCAAAATCGGTGTTTAGGACTTGGAATAAAAAATCATATTCAGATTTACAACTTCTGCAAACACACTTACGAAAGGCTTAAATTTAGTCAATTTCTTTAACAAAAATCTATTGATCAACTTGTGTATCAGATACTATGTTAGATACTGAGGATTCAGCAATGAATCTCTACCTCCACAGAGTATACAGTGTTTGTCACTGAACAAATAATTATTAAATAATTTTAAATGTGGGTCTCTGGAGTACAATAAATATAAGCATAGTTCCTGTCCTAAAGTTCGTCACACAGCAATGGAATGACACGTAAATAAGGAACTCTAAAGCAAAGCAGTATGCATACTCAGCAATACTAATTGTCTTTCTTTCTTTAGAAATAAAGAAAATGATATGGATATTTTCAAATTGCTACTGAAGTAGCAGTACTATAGAAATTTGGTATTCTCCAAAGGCACTTTTTCTTTTTTTTTCCAATTTGTCTTCCTGCTATTTTTCAGGTAAAAGTGTATTGGGACAACTGTGCCTTATGTATCCTTTGTTGTTGTTGTTTTTTAAAATCAATGCTGTTATAAAAGATTGTAAAAGAGTTTAAAACAATTTAGACTAAAATACAGTATTTTATTCTCCTCTTACCTGTGTTATGGTAAGTATCTACCCATCCCCCATCACCATCATCTTCTTCAATGATAGCTTCCAATTCATCTGAATATTCCATCTGTTTGCACCGCTTGTAGCATGGCACTATTAAACAAGTGGCAAATACAGTTACTAGCACATAATCTGCTTCCTATGAATCCATTAGAAAAAAAGAGAAAATTTATTCCATTTTAAGGAAATACTGTATTTCATTTCTAATAAGTGCTTAAGTAAGTGTTTAAAGAGTTATATTCAGCTCACAAATACATAATGATCACACTTATCTTTCCCTAAATACCTCTGTCAGAACACAGGTAGAAAATTTCTACTGAAAATTTTTTTTGTTTATTTACTTATTTTGACAGAGGGAGAGGGAGAGGGGGAGGGGGAGAGGGAGAGGGGGAGGGGGAGAGGGAGAGGGGGAGAGGGTGAGAGGGGGAGAGGGGGGAGGGGGAGAGGGGGAGAGGGGGAGAGGGAGAGAGGGAGGGAGGGAGAGGGGGAGAGGGAGGGAGGGAGAGAGGGAGGGAGGGATAGAGAGAGAGAGAGCGAGAGCACAAGAGGTGGAGGGGCAGAGAGAGAGGGAGAGAGAGAATCCCAGGCAGGATCCACACGGTCAGCACAGAACCTGACATGGGGCTCAATCCCACAAACTATGAGATCATGACCTAAGCCAATATCAAGAGTCCAATGCTTAACTCACTGAGCCATCCAAGTGCCTCTCTACTTGAAAGTTTCTGTGTATTCTTTACCCTGATGATCTGTGAAGAACAGCAGGCTAAAGCCAGAGATGACACTGTACAATTTCAGGCTAATGCATAATAATACCTTATTTTAATGGCTTTACTCTCAAAACATGAAGGCACCACCTGGCATTCTCAGAGGTGGTAGAGGTGACTTTCAGTTTGTAATGCTGCAGTAACTTTCAATATGTATTTCATAATTCATACCTAAGTTCCAGCAATTCATAAAGGATAAGCTAGTGTAAAAGTCAGTAACTGCTAAATTTTACTATCTTCTATAATATTGGAGCCAAGTTTTTCACATAGCATATGTGTGAACAGTTATTTTTATTCACATAAACCTAGAACTGAACAATTATAAGGTAAAAACATGATCTAGAGTCGAGAAATTGCTATTCATCTCCTGATTTCTTTAAAAAACAAGCAGGATATAAATGATCAACTCTAATAAAACATATGCTGTAGGAAAGAAAAAAAAAACCTGGTATGTTATACATGTTTTCCTTTGCTGTAATAGATAAACCAGAACAAAAATCAATATGCTGTTTTGTGATTAGATAGGGACTATAACAACCTTCTGAGGCTGTTTTCATAAATAAGAAACCACTTGTTTCAAAAAACAATTTTGTTCCTAAAGGCAATCTTTAAAAGACACAATGGATAATAAAATCTTTAGCTTGGAGCTTTTAGATGTCAAAGGTAGTATCAATTTCATTTTTCATGACAAATGTTTAAGTCTAAAGGAGATCAGAATCAAACAGCTAAAAAAATTATGACTATGAAGTCAACTTTTAAAAAAGGCCATTAAAATTCCAACTCTGATAGGGTCCTTTTCCTCCACACCTTACAAGTGGATCTTTTTGGCAAAAAGAAGTAACAAAAAGGAAGAGGGTAAAAACCAAATAAGGAAAAAATACTCTAGCAACAGAAAACACAGCACTTCATCGAATTTTTAAGTTTCTGTCTGAGAGAAGCTGTAAGTATGGCTTCAAGCATAAATTAAGTTTTATTTTTTTAAATATAACTCTTTGTGCATGATTTACTGATATACACAATGTAACTCTTACCATTTTTGGTGACCAAAAATTGTTTGCCTGTTGGTAGATATGCCTTCACTTTCAATTCTTCCCCTGTAGCCCTTTAAAGAGTAAAAAGGACCAAATATGAGAACTATTTTAACAGGCAAAGACAGAACAGAAGCTATCACATCTAAATACCAAAACTACACAATCCACACTCTTGAGAAAACGGTCTCAAGACTGGTTTGGGAAGGATGCTGTTAAGTGATGTATGTTAGGGCATGGAAAGACACAGCATTCTAAGTAAAATGTACTAAGAGACACAGACAGACCTAACAGAATTTATATTACACATGAGACAAAAAAGACAACAATACAGAATTACTAAACAACTATTATGTTTGCCTCAAACAAAAAGAAAATGTTGTTCCTTAGTGAGTATAATCTCAGACTTTGAGTTCTAAAGTATTGTTACTTCAGACATTTTCAGACCAAGAGGAGGCCAGAAAAATAGTTGCATGACATTACATAACAAAGTAGGTGGTTGGCAAGATCCTTGTTTCTTCCACTCTATTAAAATTGGAACTAAGAGAAAAAAGATGCTTTGAGTCACAAGATGATAATGTTAAAAATAATGAGTGAAAACAGAAAAAATCCTTTTATCAAGTATTTATTAAGTGTAAGACTTAAAACTCTAACTTTTATTTACTCCTCAGAACTCAAAGAGGTAATATTAACATCTCCATTTTAGCTTAAAGAAGTCAGATGGCTCACAGTCATAAAACCAAAACACAGAACAGCAGGGCTCCTGCTCTTCAACACTATTCCCTCTATGGGTCAGAGCCAGCTATAACCATTTCTGATTTTTCATAGCTACTTTGGACTATCAAGAATTGGTTCAAAGATTCTTCTGTGGGTCTCATAATGGAATTGGCCAGAGCTGGAGCGGCATGTGGTTTATCGCAAAAACTGAGAGTCTGCTGCCTTATCAGAGCTTCAGTCTAAAGTTTAATACATTTGAGCACAAAATAAAGCCAGGAAATGACCTACTACCTTTTAGTAGCCTCCTAGGCTTCTTTAGACCATTCTCAACTGTCAAATTCAACAATGAAATGGCAATGCCTTAAGTTCTGAGTGAAGAATATACAACAAGGTCATGATGGTGCCTGCAGACACAAAACTGTAACATACAAATTATCTTTTTCTAGCACAGGTTTAAAATGAATTGCTCCTTTGGCTCCAGCTGTTCGGCCAGTATGGACACTGGAGTAACTAACTTCTAAGTTACAATAAAACTATTTCAACTATCACATTTCATAAAGTGAAACTATAAACTACCTGCTAAAGGAAGAGCCTGACCATATACCAAACCTCCATAATACTACTATTAATCATATGTTTGAACTAATTAGACAAATAAAGACTATGACTAAGAAACCTAAAGAAAATGTATACCTATTAAAGAAAATCCTAAATTACTTCCTTTTATAAAATGTATATTATTTTAAATTTTATATACCTATTTGACTTGAAATATAAAAAATTGTAGGCTAGAACCAAGCTAAATATAGTTTTAACAATTTGTAATCTAAAAAAATCAATCACCCTTACTACATCAGACAACTGCTATCATATTAACTCAATTCTAAATACAAAACAGAAATACACGTAAGGAAGACAAGGACATAAAAATAAACCTGACATTTTGGCCTTTTTTTGTACATTAAGAAACAGCGTTCTAAAAGAGCAATTGACAAAGAGCAGTAACAACTATTTTGGGTATGTGTCAAATATAAAAATTAAGAAGAGAATAGGCCACAGATAAAAGAGAGTTTCAACTTTGGCTTAAAACAGTTTTAACTGTTAAAGCTTTTTAGATATGAAGGAAAACAGTATCAGTTCTAACTTTATTAATTTTAGAACCCCTGCTCCCAAATCAAAACTACGCCTTTCAACAACAATTGTAAAAGTGTCATTGGGGGAATTTAAAAAAAAAAAGGGGGCGGGGGGAGAAGGAGTTGAGCCACTTATATCCAAACAAGATGGTAATTCCAAAACAATTCTAGCCTTTAAATTAAAACAGCTCTGTCAGTATTGGGATCACTTTTTCAGCCACAGGTAGTTTTACTGTAAGTACTTGAAAGTACTGAAACAGCATTTGTTTTAAAACATTGTTATTATTCAGAATATTTAAAATATGTTATGAGATCTGCTAAGCTGCTTAAATTAATTTTATAATTAAAAGTGTTAATGAAAAAATTAAAATGTAAAAAGCCTATTACCAGCAAATTTCCAGTTAAGACCTTAATGAGTATCATGAACCTTCTTTTCGGCTAATTCCTAAAATGGGAACATACTTTTGAACGTGAATACAAAGTTTTATGATTAAAAAACATAAGACTGTAAAATGTCTGTGTTTATTAATGTTAGAAAAATATTCAATAAACATTTTAGTTAAAAAAAAAGTGAGCTGGTCAAATTTATTGAACTCTTGAACATTAATTTTTAAAGATCCACCGTAAGATCAGACCTAGACACTACAAAGAAAGTGAATACTAATAAAGGAAGACATTTATCTCAAAAATATCTTTTATTCTAATGGAGCAAAACAAAATAGGTATAACACCCAATTTGTCAGCCTGTATTTTACTTTAAGTATCATGGGCACACTGCTTAACAAAGAAATCTACTAGAAGAGGGTTAAACTGGTCATTCTAAAGTTCATGCCCTAATTTATTTTGCAAATTGCCGTGATTATGAAGTCATACCTTTTACTAATTTTCGATTTCTCACTCAAGATTACTTACCATTGCCATGTTGGACAGTGGTGGACTAAGTGATCTCCAGCTGCCACAAACTATTTAGGATTTAGAAGGAATATAAAGAAAAAGGAAAAAGAAAAATTGAACATCACTGAATGCTAGATGGTAAAATACCAAAGTGACCATCTGTGTAATCTTGTTACACAATAATCACATAAATGCAAACAACACCAAACCTGCTCTACCAGTCTGGTGATTTATTTTTTATTATTACTAAAACTGCAAAATTTTTTACATCCATAAAGTTTAAATTTTGGAAGAAAAAAAGTATTGAGTGTTATTTTTTATTCTTTATTTATTTTAAATTCAATTTTTATCTTCGGATTAAATAATGCCAAAAGGATACTGTATCATGAAATGAACAAAGGTAACACTGCAGGATTTAAAATGTCAAAACCATTTTATGGATAAATAAGATGAAGAGAGATTCTTGCTAGTGGTTGAAAACTCAAAGAAGATCTTTGTGAAAAATTACTAAATAGACACAGGCCTACAATGTAAGAATAGTTTACTACATCACAGTGTACACTTCTCTTTTTTTGTTCTTTTTTTAAATTCAGATAACAGCCCATTTTGAAAGCTTTTTCATATTAACAAGAGTGAGAAACGCAGTGCCAAACAATGGAGAAGAGGTTAGAAGCTTTTGGATTGACTCAGAAAACACCAACACAGTTAAGAAATTAAATCCTCTAACACCTTGGACTTTCTGGGCAGGTTGAACACTGCACAAGTTTTTGTTTTTCTTCAGAAATAAAAAACTGAGAAAGAAAAGAGTTTAAGCTTTTGAGAATTTCCATTATACATGAGCATGAACTGATCTTACTATAAGACAGGAATCAGGCTTATTCTTGAGAGCAGAAAATGAAAGTCTGTTAAGTGTAACCGCAGTGTCCCAACTCAAGCAATACACATGCACATATTTTCCCAATTACTTCTGTTTCACAACAGCTCTAACTTAAAATCATTGTTCATGGGTTATTACACGCCAAAAAAAAAAAAAAAAAAAAAAAAGTTACCTTTAATCTTCCAATGCTTTTCTGAGAAAACAATGTCTACATTAATACTCTATCTTCGTTTAAGAAAGTAAAATTTTATAAAACAAGAATTCTAAGAGTAATTTCTTTAGAGAAGATACATTAACAAGATAAGATTTAGCAGCATATTCCCTTTTCAAATGTTTCTGTTCTTTCATTTCAAAGAATCTTTTTATTAAACTAGTTAGGTAAAGACAAAAAACCCAAATGAAAACAATACTCTCTCCCCAAAGTTTTAAGCATTTTAGTTCACTGTAACCAATGCTACCATTAACTCTGTGGTTATCAGGAACTAATTTATTACTGAAAAAGTATTAACTCAACAAAATACAATACAAAAACAGTCAAAAACTTAATTCTTTAATGATATTGCCTTGACTCTAGTATTTTATTCCATGGCACCTCCAGCAGCATCTATTGAAAAACAACAGGGGCACCTAGCTGGCTTAGTTGGTAGAGCATGCAACTTTTGATCTTGGGTTTGTGAGTTCGAGCCCCACATTGGGTGTAGAGATTAAAAAATTTTTTAAAAATTAAAAAAACTAAAAAACACTAGAAGGTAAGAAAAATTATAAAGGAACAAAGAATTGTACAGATAGTTAATATATGTACACATTTATCCTCATTAGCAATGGCCTTTATTGCATGCTTTATATGCTCAAATGAAACAAATGCAAGGCAGACTCAAGTTTCTCAAGCTGTAGTTTCTCTCAGTGATTAAAAATTGCACTGTACTGAATAATTCCAACAAGACAGAACCAATATTAATATTTTAGTCAGCAACTTTATCCTTCAAGCTATTGTATTACTGATAATCCAGTCACACACACACACACACATATATATATATTAATTTTAGTCAGACAATTCTGTATTTGATAATGTCTACCTCTCTTTTTAAACACAGTACTTCCAATACCTCTCAATGAAAACAAAAGAGAGCTGGAGACTAACAGCCAGAAGCCCAGAAACAGTAAGAGAAAACAAATACATAGATCAACTCAGTATATCATTTATCTGAAGTAAATTATGTCTTATTTTCCTCCTGGAGACTCATTCTAATCAAACTGAACTCTGTAACTGTGTTCTATCTCAATCCAGCATTATGTGGTTGGTACCCAGCTGAGCTAGTTTTGCCTTGCATTTTTTTTTTAAAGGAGGAGATTTATAAACCTTTTAATGATACAACTCTGTTGGAGTATAACTGTTAGTTATTCATTCTATGGTGAGTAGCTGTTTTAAAACAGTTAGCTTAAGTCTATCCAATGACCACAGACTTGCACCTCTCACTCCAACTGTCTATTTACCAATTAGTCATCTTCCCATATATAAAGCCAAAGAGTGGAAGAAGAATAGCATACTTTCATTCCTGCTCTTGATTTCAGATAGTTTTAAGAGCTATGTCTAAATTATACATTTGTCTGGCAAGAAAGTTAAGAATATCAAAACTTAATTTTATGTGGTATTCAAAATATTAAACTCTTGGTGCCTAAGGTAGAATCGATCCTTTAGAGAGTGTCTAGCCAAAACCCCTCATTTTATAGACGAGAAAACATGAGGCCTGTGTCTAGTAGCTTAACTGATTTGCCCAAGTCAGAAAAGGAGAAATTAAGAGAAATGGGTCTAGAAGGTCGATCTCCCAGGTTCTTTCTATACTGCCATCTGTCTTCACTAAAAATAAAGACAATTTCAGATAAAAAGATCAGTTCAGCACACCATTCTCAGAACTCACAAGGATTTGGAACCCAAGAGATTCCATCACAATTGAAAACTGAAAGATCAATAAATTCTTAGGTGGGGTCTTAGAATTTCTAGCAACAGCCAGATCACAAAGCATGGCCCAATTCAAAATGTTTCTTTCAAAACAGTAAGTAAAGTTCTATTGCCAACGAGTGGTATTTTTAATGAAAGTTAAAGGTGAAGCTTAAAATTTTCGCCATTTATTAAGACAAGAAAGTAAGTCTGATGCAACTGTAACTATTCATGAAACTGGAATGTAAAAGGATTTTTAGGACAGTATTTATTTCTCAAAGGATAACAAAACAAACTACCTAAAAAAAGAGAACATTTTTATTATATAGATTTGGTGAACAAGTAAAATGATTCCTCAAAACCTAATTCTATATTAAAAGTTCAATAAAACACAACTGGCCTATAAAATAGCCATCAGTTTCAGCATTAGGTAGACTCAACATTACTTGGTTAGTAGAAAAAGTTAAAGAATTGTGAGAAAAAAGTCAGCCTTAAGTATGTAGCAATAAAATATTTAAGCTAAATACCGAAAGAAAACATACAAGCAGTAAACCAAAGTTTCCAAATGAAAAGCCATGAAATCTCATGTTTGATGCAGACAAAGGCAAGACACAGCAAACACCACAAGAGCTCCCTGCACAGCTTCAATATAACACAAATATAAGTGAGGGGTAAGTGACCAGGAATATTTTCCATTCCCTCTCCCACCATTTCTAAATCAAGAGGAACTACAGAGAAATATGAGAAGTGGCAAACTGAGAGGGAAGTTACATCTTCTTCTCACATAGGAAGTAGAAGTCCCTATAAAACTGCTAATATAGTCAAAAGAATCTAATTTTAATCAAATCAAAATTAAACTTTAAGATATTTTCTTATAAAACAAAAAAGCCACAGAGTTTAATATAATTGTAAGACATAACAGTTTCAGAATATCTTTAACACTCACCTCTTCTGGTGTGATTACACCTGTTTCCTTAAATTTTGATTCCTAAAAAGAGCAAAAAGAATTAACATATTACACTTTCGCTTTCAAATTAAAGATGTTTGTGGGCAAGTATCTGCCTGGTACCCTTCTAGGCAAAGGAGCACATACAAAAAAGAATGTATCACTGGTACCTAGAGGAATATACAAGTCTAATGAAGGAAACTGACATGAAATAATTACAATTTGATCAGTGCTATAATAGAGCAAAGCTCTTTGGAAAAGCATCCAAAGGTTTATACATTAAGTCTCACAATGATTTTGTACACATCTTTATTTTACAGAACGATAAAGATGTCTTAAAAATGCTTAGACTTTTTACTATTTAGTCAACATCTCCAACATCTCATTTCAATGGAGTAATATTAGAACCCAAATCTAGAGGTCATAAATTATTTAGTCCTTTCCCATTATTATATCACCAAGATATTGATACAATATTTTCTCCTCCAAAGCAAAGATGCTATTTACCAAATGTTTCTAAATTTTAAGTTAAATGTAAGATTTTGTAGTACAGTCTACAAAAATGAAAGAATTCATTTATGAACATTATTCATTCAACACGTATTTAGAATGACCAATATGTGCCAGGCACTATTTGAAGTAATGGGGCTACAGGAGTGAATAAAATAGACCAAACTGATCCTTGTCCTCATAAGGAATTTAAACTCTAGTGGAGGGAGAAAAGCCAAATGGTAATGAAAACCACGAAGAAAAGTGAGGCAGAGAGGAAACTGGTCAGGGGTGCAGGAAAAGAGATGGCTATTTAAAATAGGACGGTGAGAAAACAAAGACTTCCCTGATAGGTGACTACTGAGCAGAGACCTTAAAAAAAATGAACAAGCCACATAGCTGTAAAAGAGCATTTTAGGCAGATGGAGTGGCAAATACAAAAACACAAGGCAAGAGAGCATTAAACGGAGAAACAAACAGGACAGACTAGATGGCTTAAGCCAAAGTGAGCAAGGAATAAAGTAGCAGTTGAGATAAGGGTCTCTCCCAATCAAGTAGAGGTTTGAAGATCATTGAAAGGACTTTGGCCTTTACTGTGCCATGACTTTTCTTAATTTCTACTTGCTAGGATAAGTCACTGTTTCTTTCAAGGGATTTGGTTTTTCTTCCTTGCCATCTTATGTCTAGTAGGAAACTACAGGATTCTCTCTGTAAACAGGGACAGGCAAGGAAAGGATCAATAATTCTGCTTTCCTTATTACTAAAAATACACACTAACAAGTACATTCTGACAAGCTAACACTTTTCAGTTTGGGGAATAAGTAAAATGATTCTTCAAAATATAATTCTAAGTTCAATAAAATACAACTGGTCAATAAAACGCTAGTTTTGTATTTAATTTGGGAACTCTTTTTCTTTTCCTTGGAAAAAAAAAGTTTAAGAATATGTATTATTTCAATGCTACATACCTTGGTAGACATATTTCTGAAAAATGACATAATATGCAAAAGAATCATTTGATTTAAATGTCAAAATTATTTTCAATTTCAGAGTTGAATGAGTTATTTTAATTACAAGGGATTTCACTGTAAAAAAAAAATATATATATATCATATAACATATAACATATATAAAAGCATAGCAAGAGTTGGAATTCTCATTTATAAACTTATCCCCCCCCTTTTTTTTTTACTTGGCCCAACAAGGTATCATTTTAAAATCAGTCTTGGAAATAAATATTAAAAAAGTAAGTACAGGGCTAACATTTCCCTTTGTCATGGAAAGGGAGCAAAATAAAGCTACCCACTATTCCTAGCATACCAGAATAACTTCTTGAATAAAGAAGACCAACCATTTCCATGGGTATTTCATCCCTACCGTAAGATTTGTAAAATTTTTACTGAAAGCTTAAAAAAATAATAAAAGCACTTAAGAACTCCCTATTCATTTATTCTCATTGCTCAGTTTTCAGAAAGGAAAAACAATGACAACAAACTTAAATTTTAAGACTTATCAAAACTTGAACGCACTTGTAGAAATTTATCTTTGAAAATAAAGTCACTGCTTTAAAACCAGTATGCTACAAATTTTACTTTAAAAACGCCGTACTGACAATGCAAAAAAATAAGTATATCTAGGAGCGTCAAGCTGCTCCTTATTATCACTTAAATCCAAGATTTACAAATAGTTTTTCGGCTATTTAAAAAACTCAGGAAAGGGAGGTTTTGCCTGGTAGGTTCAATGGTACTGTTGGAGATAATGTTGCACTTCACAGTGTTCTCTGAAATCTAACAAGATGAGACCTCAGTCACAATTTACTATTTCAAACCCCTAATCATAAGAGACTTCCTATAAAATTTGAGGAATAGTGACATGTCATTTTAATACCAAATACTGATTTCGTTTTTAAAAAGATAAGCAATACGCTCGTTTAAAAAGTTCAAAAGACTTCCGATGTTAAGATTTAACATTCTCAAATCTACTTAGCTGCGGACCACCTTCCAACTTGACGTACCCAGACGCGCTGAGCTCTGACGGGTGGCGACAGCAGTGCTCCAAGTTTACCTGAAGAGCCCGAAAGCCCTACAGAGCAGCTGGATAACACCTCCGGTGGGGCTGCGCCTTTGCCTGTGTCCCATCCCACCCTTACCACCTTCCTACACTTTCCCCCGCCGGAAAACACGGTGTCCCTCCCGGCGCCGGGTCCTCAGTCCCTGCGGAGTTGAGCGTGTACCTGACAGCCCTGGGCAAGCCCGGCCTGGCTTACCTTGAGGACCGGGGTCAGGTACTCAGCCACTTCCAGTGCCTTTCCCTTCACCGTGTTAATCACATTCTGCATCCTGGGGCCGGAGAAGCGGCCGGCCCCGCGATGGGGTGGGAAAGGCAGCGGGGGCAGGGACCGGGAGTCAGAAAAAATCCCCGCTGTCCCCGACGCGCATCGGCACCCAGCCGGCGGCACCAGAGGGGACGGGACGCGACGGGACGGACGGGACGAGGGGGAGGGGCGGCTGCGCCAATCGCGAGGGCAGGGAGCACGCTGCTCACAACCCAGGCAGCGCGCGGAGGACCGGGCCTAGGTGTCTCCCCGGCCGCAAGGGAGGGCGGCGGGGACGAGGGGAGAGTTGGGGGGAGAGGCAGGCGCACGCGCACCCCTCGCCTCCTCGGGAGCTGTCTTCTCCCCCTCGCTTCACTCGCGCCCCTTCCGGCTTCCCCTTCTCTCTCTTGCCGTAGCTCCGCCGCTACCTGGGCCTCACGTGACACAGGACTCTCCCGCCACGTGACGCGAGAGAGGGCTCGCTGGGGCGGGCTTAGGCCTCTTCTCTCCTCCCTCCGGAAGCGTAACACTGAGCGCGCCTGCGCAATGGGTGCCAGGTCCGCTCTTTCCCAGTCTGGACGTAGATGTGCTTTTTTGTTCCGGAATAGGAGGTTCAGGGGCTGGGGTTTTCGCCTTTCTTTCCCTCCCGTAGTTTCCCCGACCATGGACCCTAAAAGCTATTGCTGCCTCTGCAGAGCTACACAGTTACTGTTTCATCTGTAGGATGTGCGCTCTTCCACCAAAAACCCTTTGGACGGACAGAGGTAACCTCGCCCGGCTGGCAAAGAAATGCGCGTGCGTATGAGGGGAGGGCGCGCCGCTCGAGATCCCTACTGCGCATGTGTGACAAGAAGGCTCGCTCTCTCTCTCTCTCTCTCTCTCTCTCTCTCTCCCCCCCCCCCCCCCCCACGCCGTGCCTGGAGGGAAACCTGCCTTCCTTCGGTAGGGGAGGTGTCTTTTTTACCTCTACGTTTGCGCGCTGGTGGGCTGTCGGTGTTGACGTTTCAAGCCCATCTCTCACCAGTCCTCCCGGCCCTATGCGCTATCCCTTAACACAGGCAGGCTTTGGACAAGTTACTCAGCCTAGAGTTTAGTGCCCTCAACATGTCAGAAGAGGACTCTAGAGTCATTGATTTCTAAGCTCTCTTGTACTTTTAACACTAGTTAGGTGCAGATTCACAACACTGTTTCAGATATTCCCCTTTCGGTCATTATTGTAATGAATTGGCCCTCTTTCTAGGGAAGAGCTGCTACTGAGGTGAAGGGAAATCTGAAATTCTCCTCTAGGGCAAAGTTGCTAATAGGAATGGAAGCTAAAATGGGCTTTCTGCAAAATTCTGCAGTCCCCAGATGTCAATTGCTCACTTGCTACTTTTAGCAGCACTTCCAGTCTGGCGCTGCCTTTCTGTCTTTGGAGTTCCCCCCCCCCTCCCCCAACAACTTTTGACACTTTCATTTTCTTTCCCTTTTCTCTGGTTCTCCTCAGTTTTCTTGGTTTGGATACAACTGTAGCCAAACATATAAAAAATTGCTTTTCTGTTCCTCACTAATCAGTGGTATTTGTACTATGCTTTATCTACCAACAGTGTTGCTCACAAATATGTTCTCTTTAAGACCATTAAAAACCAGTGGAATGGAAAGCAAGTGCTGTGATCATCCCACATTGTGCTCCTTGTCAGCGATGTATACATTCCTACTAGGCACCATATTCATTGCTTTGAGCTCAAGTCGAATCCTACTGGTAAAATACTCAGCCAATGAAGGTAAGTGAAGACTTGGAATATATGGAACACTTGCATCTAATCACACGTTACGTCTCCTGTCGCTGGTCTCCTTGTATGCAAAATAGAGAAAATACCCTGGCAAGTACTCTGCTTCATGTGAAGGGCAAAGTGTGTTTAAGTTTGATTCTTTAACCTTTTATTCCTTAGCAAGAAAAATTTTTCCTGCTGAGTGAAATTTGGGTTAAATACAGTGTCACACCCTTTACAGAACAGATCATAACATCTGACTATTATTTTAATCAACAGGTATTTCTGGACCTATAGCAATATGTGTAATTATAACTTACTTTGAAATAGGAGGATATATTTGGTCACTTGGCATTTGTGAGTTAGTCTTAATTACTATATCATTGAGGCAGTGCAGATTATTTGCTTTGAAATCTTTGAAATTATTAGCTAAGAAGTCTTCTGTGTTTTGTTTTGTTTTTTTTAATGTAGGAATTTGGATTTAGACAAACAGTTTAATTCTACAAAGCTGTATTGAGAGCCTCTCACTAGTTATTCAGGACACATAGAAGTATGACATCATGACCCTTAATGGTCTGCTTGGGGAGTCAGATGTGTATATAAGTCTCTACTTCGGTTAACATTTCTGTCTTGGGCAGTAGGCTAAATATTAGTAACAAAATTCAAAGCGTATAAGACATAGTCGTTGTTCTCAAGAATTCAGTTTATTAGAGGAGAGCTGTACATTTGAAACATCATGAAAGTACAGTATAATAAATGCAGCCCTATACCAAAGGTGTGGAGATAGTTTTATGTAGAAAATGCTATGTTCTCTCTGGGACAGGAGGATGTGGAGTGCAAAGGGATTAGGGAATACTTCCCTGAGAAGGTGAAGTTGATCCACAAGAGGACAGGTGGGCAGTGGTATTCAAAACAGAAGCAACAATCCATAGAATCAAATAGATATGTTTAAAAAAAAAAGCAGGATGGATTGTAAGAACTTGTACTTCAGAATGACTGAGCAAAAAGTTTAAGGACTTGAAGGAGAGGAGGAAGGAACGCATGCATATGACCAGAGGGGAAGTAATGATCAGATTACTAAGGGACTTCATATGCCACGCTAAGGAACTGGGACTTTATTTTCTAGGCTCTAGAGTCTGGGGAATAAGGAATGCTTTAAGGATTATAAACAGAATGAGAGAGACTGTTACACTAGCTGAATAGAGGACGACTTGGGAAGAGACTGGATGCAGAGTAGCCAGTTGGGGTTACTGCAAATACAAGCCACAGATTAAGAAGACTAACCATGGCTTTGGAGGTAGGAATAGAGAAGAGAGGATAGATTCAAGAAATATACTAAACATGAGAAAAGACAGGACTCAGAGAATATTGAACATAGAGACTAAAGGACGTGAAATATTGGACAGCTCAGAGGTTTCCTGTTTGGGTGCTAAGTGGATTGATGATGCTCTCAGCTAAGATGGAAGCTATTAGTAGGAATAAGCAGATAGGACAGAATTCAGAAAGATTGAACAGTTTTAGTTAGGTACCTTCTGTGAAGTCAGGAGCTATGTCCTTGTTCATTGCCATATTCTGCACTATCTAGCACATCACATATATGAAGGAAATACGAATTAAATCTATAAATAGGAAGTAGTACTTCATGTGGATATGTTTAGTGAGCGTTAATGTTCCAGAATACAGATTTGAAGACATGAATATTAAATTGCTATTTAAAACCGTAGGAGCCAGAGGGCTTTTTCAGGGTAAGCACACAGAATGAGAAAATGAGAGCCAAGGATACAACTCCAAGGAAGCCAACATTTAAGAGGCATGCTGACACTCAGATGTTAGGAAAGAATCATTAAAAAAATAAGAGAACTAAATGCACATGATTCATAGAAGGGAAGGAAATAAGTTTGAAGACAGAGGAAATTGCAACATCATAGTAAGATAGGGGTTCAAGCATGCCCTTTGGAATTAGAAATTAAAAGATGTTTGGTAATCTCAGAGACCAGGTAGTTTGAATAAAGTGATGGGATCAGAAACCTGATTGCTTGGGAAGAAGACCTGAATGGAAAGTGGGTACAATGGAGATAATGAATGTTGATGCTGTTTTAGGGAAAGAAGGAGAAAGTATGGTAGCTGGGGCAGGGGTGGGATCATATATTTTGTTTTTCGGATGGGACAGTTTGAGCATCCTTAAAGGCCAAGGGGAGCAAGCCAGTTAATAGAAAGATAAAAGAGATACACTGAAGCCAGAAGAAGAAATACTCACTGAAGCAAAGTTCCTGAAGAGAAAGGAAAGTTTTAAAGGGGAGAAGGGGTCATCCTGGGGCTATGGCCTGTTTCTTTGGACTAATGGGAGATCAGTAAGGATGAATGCAGTGTCGATTCGGTGTATGAGTGTCAGCAGAAGGTTAAGTGGAAGGAGGTACCACATGATGCTGAATCATAGTTTGGGATCTACTATGAGAGAAATATGATTTAAAAGTAAATAAAAGTCAAAGTGAGTTCTGGAGCAGTGGTAAGAGTTTGAGACTTCTAATCTGAAGACCTCTGCCTCCATTCTTGTGTGTGCATGTTCCCTCATGTGTGTATCATAGAGATCAATGCAAAGTATTAGTGGAAGATAGTAGAGTGTGATTTCAGTCTAGGTTTAAGCTCAGAGAAGGGAGGAGGAGATGTTTTAATTAGGCTTTGAATGATGGAGAAAGTTTAACAGGCAAATATTAAATTCAGGAGAACATTTATCAAGTGCCTACCAAGTGCAGAATACCATTAACTGCCAGTTTTATCAAGATGACTGACATGGGCCCTTTCTCATAAGGAGCTTACATTCCAAGGGTAAGACATACACAGAAGAAGTAACTATAACATAATGTGACAGGTACTGTTATAAAGGTTTATAGGTAGCACAAAAGGATTAGAGATGAATAAAGAATCGACTGTGTTTAGGTTGAGAAGGTCAAGGGAAACCACAGGAAAAAAAAGAAAAAAGGTGTTCTGGATAGAAAGAGTGTTGAGTTGGCATTGTCCCCCTGTACTTGGCCAGTTTTGGTTTTTCATATCATGGCCAAGGAAAATAATGAAATGTTTCAAATGATAGGAAAAATGCACTCCTTAAAATAGGACCTACTAAAGTTTATGTTTGTCCTTGGCAAAATTTTACAGCAAGTTGTTTGTAAGCATTTGGAACAGACGTAACAGCTAAGACCAAGGCATACAAACCTAACCTCATTTTCTGATTAGATTGACTTATAAGTGATCTTTCCAACTCATCAGTGGGTTTTGATATATCAGAGTATTTCCTCTCAGCCCTAGAGGTAGCCAGAGCTCTGGGCAATTGCCTCTTGGCTCCTTTTACCCCAACGTACCATTTATTCCAGAGTGCCAGACCAATACTGTTTTCTGTATGTGCTGTGATACAAAACAGATAGGAAGATTCCAAGTTAAGGGACTATCACAGACCATTTACTTTGATTGTAGCAAGGCAAACAAATGACACAAGAGGAACCATAAGCTGGGTCATAATTCCGCCAGTTAAATTCATAGCTTTTTGATGAGTCAGGCTCTCAGTGCTAAATAACGGTCATGTCTAATGCCATACCACAAAGCCTTCTGTGCCCATAGCCTTATCCTCCTCAACATATTTATCAGCAACTTGGGTGAAAAGATGAGAAACTCAAGAATAATAAAACACTGAATGTGGTAGGGATAGCTAATACATTAGGTGAATTGATTAAAAAAATCCAAGAGAAGAAAGCCAATTGGATGAAGTTTAATATAACCAGTATTAAAATCCAGCTTTTAAGTTTAAAAACAGATATAAATTATTACCTGTATACAAGCATTATATAGCACAAAATTTATAGTTAAAAAATGCCTGTTACATTTCAGAGAACAAGTATGATTATCTTCCAACTACTGTGAACGTGTGCTCAGAATTGGTGAAACTGGTTTTCTGTGTGCTTGTGTCATTATGGATTTTAAAGAAAGGTGAGTCTTGAAGTCTTGAACTCTATACTTGTTAATTTTTTTTTTTTTTTTTTTTTTTTTTTGAGACACAGAGAGACAGAACATGAACGGAGGAGGGTCAGAGAGAGGGAGACACAGAATCTGAAGTAGACACCGGGCTCCGAGCTGTCAGTACAGAGCCCGATGCGGGGCTCGAACTCATGGACTGTGAGATCATGACCTGAGCTGAAGTCGGACGCTTAACCGACTGAGCCACCCAGGCGCCCCTATACTTGTTAAAAATCACAGAATCAAAACATTTTAGGAAAACTAAAAGGAAGATTTTATGTCATTTAGTCTAGCCCAGTAATTTTATATATGAGGACACTAAGATACAAACATACGTACAGTTACCCATGTTTTGCAAAAGCAAGGACAGGCTCAAAAGAACAGATGTTATGCGGTGGTAGGTAGGAGGGGGCAGAGCCAGGACTCCAGCCCATGTTTTCCTCATGTCTTGGCCATCGCTCTACCTTGTTACTTGTTCCTTTGTTGGAGCACACAGCAAGTTCATTTTTACTCAAATTCAGGATTTTCTAAATCACTGCTGTCTGATTTGATATGTAGCACATTGCAAAAACAGTCCCCATTTCCTGCAAGGGAGGTAGCAGAGTGGATTGGAGACTATATTCTAGGGTGGGATTATTTTAACTTCTCTGAGTTCCAGTCTCATCAATTATCAAGCAGGGATACTCCTCCCTTCCTCAAATCTAAAGCATCTAACCTTTTGTGGCTCTTCCTGTGTATTAATTCTTCATCTTAGTTCCCCATTTATTGAGCCTTACCTTTCTCTGTTCTGTGATCTGCCTTCACATATGAAGTAAACAGAATTCAAAGTATTAAAAGTCTTTTCCAAGAAGATTTCTGTTTTATTCTTAAAAGTGTCAGTTTGTGCAAAGATTCTAGTTGGTGGAATATATTTCTTAACCTCATGAATTTGCAGGACTTAAATTGTTTTCTATTTTTGCGTGTTATTTTACATTCTCTGGTTACAGTACCTTCCTGAGTTCTTGGAACTCTGGAGATGGGATCATAACTCATACCAGGATTAGCAAAATTTAATTTTCTCTGCTCCTGTATGTATAAATCTTCACCTGGTACTCCTTTTCCTGATTCCCCCTGGGGGGGAAAATCCCAACATATATACTTGATTTATTTTCTCTGGATTCTAACTTCTTTCTTTGCTTTAGGCTCTCATAGTAGTAAATAAAACCATAGTATCCTGAGTTGTTCTAAGTGGTGTTTCTTTTTTTTTTTTTTTTTTTTAATGTTTATTTATTTTTGAGACAGAGAGAGACAGAGCATGAACAGGGGAGGGGCAGAGAGAGAGGGAGACACAGAATCTGAAACAGGCTCCAGGCTCTGAGCGGTCAGCACAGAGCCTGACGCGGGGCTCGAACTCACAGACCGTGAGATCATGACCTGAGCCGAAGTCGGATGCTTAACCGACCGAGCCACCCAGGCGCCCCACTAAGTGGTGTTTCTATCTCAAGTTAACAGGAATTAGGAGAATCAGTATTCCTCAGGGTGTTGCTGATTGTCAGTGATGAGGTCTGGTGGGGAGTTGAAGAAAGAGAGACCATAAATGAAATCTTATATTGTGTTTAATTTCTTAAGGCTAATAGTCACTGATAAAAGTAAGTTCATAAAACCTCTTTCAAAGAGTTGTATCAGTAATCAAATACAACTTGCTTTGTCTAAAAATATGGGCATTCTCATCAATATTCTTTGTTTATTGCTGTCTTTCTTTCTTTAGAAGATCATCAAAGTAGAAACTTGAGATGTGCTTCCTGGAAAGAATTCTCTAATTTCATGAAGTGGTCCATTCCTGCCTTTCTTTATTTCCTGGATAATTTAATTGTCTTCTATGTCATTTCCTACCTTCAGCCTGTAAGTAAATATGATAGAAAACAGCATTAGAAAAACACAGAGAAATGAATCCCAGAACTAATGTTTTTATCATTTTCCTTATCAGTGTTAGTTTTTCATTACTCTCAGTGGTCTCCCTGAGGTTTCACCAGAATCATCTGAATACTGAGTTACCAATCTGCTGCTCACTGTGTTTTTTCAAAAATGTTTATTTATTTATTTTGAGAGAGAGTGCACAGGTGAGTGGGATGGGGGAGGGACAAAGAGAAAGGGACAGATAGAATCCCAAGCAGGCTCCGTGCTGCCAGCACAGAGCCCGATGCAGGGCTTAATCCCACAAATCATGAGATCATGACCTAAGCAGAAGTCAAAAGTTTGATATTTAACCAACTGAGCCACCCAGGTGCCCCACATTCTCAGAAAATTGTATACTCAGTGCCCTACTTTTTCCTGCACCTGCTTTAATGTAGTAAATGTATTCTGTTTGTATGATTTTCTTTTTCTGTCAGTCCTATCATTTAACCAACGAGTTCTTTAAGGATAGAAAATACATTCTCCCAACGATAAATGCTATCTATGATTGATAATACTAGGGATGTTTCTCATCTCTCTTGGTGTTCTCCATGCCAATTTAGGAATCCATTAGTAATCAGAATTAAAATTTGGGCTTTTGCTTTTACCTGTTACTCAGTTTGGGGGAATTTGTGTATTTATTTCCCTTAATTTATAAAATGAAGATTTCTGTTGCCATTGTTGCCAAAATGTATTTTAAGTTTCTTTCAAGAATAAATTTAGGCATTTTGATAATAAATAGGATTTTTATTGGTCCTAGTTCTCCATGTGAAGCCTTTTACGTATAGCGAAATCAGTTTGAGAGTGGGACGAGAAGAAAAGGATCAGTAGAGCACTAACTAGACAACAGGTATTTGGTTATTTTGCACAGTTTAGAAGCTGTGTAACTAGGCAAGCCCAACTACTCTAAGATGACCATCTGTAAAATAGAATAACATTACCATACTAACGCAAAGGCAGGGACTGGGGCCAGGTGATCGATCGCCTGAAGTTCCTTTCAGCTATGTGATCCATGTTATTAGTAAGTGTTTTGAATGTTAGAATGTGTTCTCTCTTAAATTCTTACTTCCACTTTGTTTTTCAGATCTGAGAATTCCTGTACCCAACAACATAATTATTTGTATCAATGAGTACATATTTGTTGTACTTTATTTAGATTAGCTCTAAATTTATATCCCTTTCCTATATCCCCATCATGAAAGCAAGATTGCAGCTTCCTTGTTCTTCCACCTTATTACTTTGCTCTTCCTTCCCGATTGTGCACAACCACAGATATTACAAAAGAAATCACATGGCATTTTCTGTGTATAGCTGTGCCCAGTCTAGTTGGAAAGAATTAAATAGAGATGCACAGAAATTTTGGGGCAGAGAGCTCTGGTGTTTTGTTTATTCTGTGCACTTGCATGGAAAGTAGGTTCTAAATTCATCATCAGGTAAGCCAGGCTGCTTGGTTAGGTGCATCTGCTCCATTATTGGGGTTGATCAGAGCTACTGTGTCCTCCCTCTTCTTACCAGCCACTTACTTTCCTCCTTAGGTTTTTCTCTGCTTTTACCAAGGGGTTCACAAACATTTGTCTCCAGAGGACACAGTGAAATTCCTAAAACAGTGCTTCTCATAAAAAATTCAGTAGAAAAACAACAATGTTGTATTCTTGGAATTTTTGCTGGTTTTTATTGGATTCACTCTTATTTCTTTAATTTACCTGCATGGTAGCCATGCTTGCTGGTTATATAAGACTAGTGAAAAATACTCTTTGGAGTTTAGTGAACTTAAACTGACAGCAAGGAAGAAGGTAGAGTGAAGTAAATGAGTAGGATTTGTTTTTAATTTTTTTTAATGTTGTCAGATCCAAATATGGAGGAGCACTGATGAAATTTCGTACTTTTTGAGCCAAATTATATACATGTTCAGATTAATACTCTCATGTGAAATATGACTGACTTCATAAAAACCCATCTTTATGAAATCTGGCTACCACATTTCTAAGTGTGTAGAGCAATGTGAATAAGTCCAAGGACTGTCAGGTATGAGTTTGGGACTGAATCACTGGTATTGAATCACTGCAGTTCAACCAGGAGAACCGGTTCAATTCCTGTAACAGTAAAGATGCTTAAAAACCTCTACCTCTATTGTCTTAACGTATAAATGGGCCTAATAGTACTTGCCTTCTCTCTACCTCTGGAAACGGTGTTAAAAGTCTATAAAGCACTTTAAGAGCCTGGAAAAGTATGCTTCATAAGTAAGGTCACTATTATTTTTAGACCTAAACATTTAGAGTTGATAAGTATTCCCTGATCTGCACATACAGATTATTTACACAGGCATTTGCTGAATTTAAACAAGTTTTCAAAGTCTGTCCAATAATTTGATCATATCTGTATAAATTTAACAAGCAATAAAAATGGAATTTCATCCTCTAGTGAAGTAGCTGCCCTAATAACCCCTCAGGTTTTTGACCAAAAAGCTTTTTTTGTCAGGTGAACCAGCAGGCTGGGAGATTTCTGAGGTCACTACTTTGTTTGGATTGTAATTCTATCTTCTCCTTCTTTCTAGGCCATGGCTGTTATCTTCTCAAATTTTAGCATTATAACAACAGCTCTTCTATTCAGGATAGTGCTGAAGTAAGTAACTTGCTCTGAAAGCATATATCATACTTTAAAACGGCACAGCCTTGTTTCAGATCATATACCCGGAGCACTGAACCCTCTGAATCCCAAGGCCAGGATTTTATTCCTAATTGGCTTTGGGCAACTTGTTTAACCCATCTGGAAAGCAGCTCCAGTGCTGGCCTATCTAAATCATTGCAACTAGATGTATGAAAAGTTTTTTCTTAGTATCTCAAAAATAAATAAATAAATAATTGTCCAGCTTACTTTAATTTTCAGTGCCAACTTTTCAACAAATTCATGAGGTTTTTTTTTTTTTCTTTTCTTTTTTATCTTTTTCAGAATCTCTATACTTTAGTAGGGAACCAAGAAGTTCCTAAATATTGTTAGTACATTTGTTACTTGTAGTTTGGAGATGTAAAGAGTGGCAAATTCTTTATCAAACTACTTGAGTACATGATCTAAGCTCTAATTGGCAGAAGATTTACATGAGAAATCTAGTCAAAATTACAATAAATAAGAATGATAGATTTTTGCTTTTAAAAATGCTGTCACCAGTGTTTCCTGTCACCAGGAGGACCTTTGAATAGAGTAAACATTTTTAAGTAAATAGTCTCTGCCACCATGTAAAGGCCAGACTATTCTAAGGTGTAATGGGATCTGGGCACTTAACTCCAGTTTAAGTTGTTACTTGATGATAAAAATAAAATTAACTTCTTGTTATATTTGTTGTGATTGTTTTTTTTTTTTAATTTTACGTTCACTTTGCCCTTTTAATTTCTTATTCTCAATGTGCCATGTCATACTATGTGCTTTCATAATTTATGTGTATGTAAGGGTGAATGGCTTGGCACGTAGGCACTCAATAAATATTTGTTGAATACGTGATGCATTCAGTACATTAATTATATGGAGTTCTTGAAAGACTTTCTTTTACCCTGAGGAAGCATTCAATTTAATGCTTGATGTGAGAGATGGGAAAAAAATGAACATTATATTTCATCCAGGTTAAATATTAGAGTGCACTGAATTTTTTTTTTTTTTTTTTGAGAGAAAAAGCACAAGTTGGGGAGGGGCAGAGAAAATGGGGGTACAGAGGATTCGAAGTAGGCTCTGAAAGCTGACAGCAGAGAGCCCAGTACAGGGCTCCAACCCACCCACGGACCATGAGATCATGCCCTGAGCTGAAGTTGGACGCTTAACCAACTGAGGTGGCCCTGAAATTTGTTTCTGCATCAGGTTCTTTATTTAATTTATGAATTGTGAAAATAATTCAACTAGCAAGTGAAAGAATGCTATTCCAAAAATGTTTTGAAGTCTTTAAAATCAACACAAAAGCCACTTTATAGGACAAAGAGTTGATTTCTGAGGGAAAAAAA